>NC_045426.1:139933034-140554423 GCF_902635505.1 Sarcophilus harrisii
TAGTCATGTAATAAACTCTTGTTTTACAATAATACTGGCGTATATTATATCACTGTAGGCAACTCCTAATACAGAATTAGAGTAGGGAAACAAGACAATTGTTTCTTTGGTGCATGAAGCCTATATCATTACCCTTCACTATGTTAGATATCATTTGAACCTTGAAAGCTATTCAAAGAAATATCTAGCTATTAGTTAATCTACTTTAGGGAGAATGGAAAAAAAAAATCTTTGCACCTCCTTAGCTGATTTCCTTACATCTTGGTCATTTGCAGCCTGAACAAATGTTAGGCTTATTATTTTCTTTTTGCTTAGTAACTTTTAGAAAATCCTTCAAAATGTCAGCTTTGTTGTAAAATTATCCAGTTTTTAATATATCTTGAATTTTTGAGGCTTACAAAGATAAAGTTTGATTGGCCCCAATATTTATTAGATTATTTATCTCTCTTAATTTAGAAAATACTTTGTGATGAACTGGGAGTTTGGAAAGGATCTCAGGTGGGTGTCTAAAACCAGCCTGCTTCATTGTTATCTTTTTATTGTCTGTGCTTAGGCCAATGATGGTGCTTAAGTGCTTAACTTGCTTTCTATTACTTACTTGAGGGTTATGCCAAATAAATGATTATTTCTGGGCAATTGTGGGATTCTTATTAGAAAAGGTCATCAGTGCTGCCTTTCTCTCTGTGTCTTTCTTTCTTTTAATCACTTGCTCATTGTGTTTCTCTTTTTCCTTTTTTTTTCTCCCTCTCACCTATAGCTCTCTTCTGCATATCTCTCCTCTCTTTTTCTTTTCCCATGCTCATCTTAAAATTTTATTGCTTAAAAATGAATTGAGCATCTGTTCAGAATCTTCTATTCATACTTTGCACATACTATTTTTATTAGTCATCCTTGTTTTCATTGACTAATCATAACTATAATAACCCTTCCTCCTTGGTCCTAATTCCTATCTTTCTTATTTTCTTTTCATAAATCTGCATATAATAATCAAGTATTCATCTAAAGGAATAGTGTGTCCACAGCTAATTTAATATTACACTTAAGAATCTGAGTTATGGCATCTTATTATTTTATTGATTGATACTATATTGATTTTTAATCAATAAATATAATTTTATCTCTCACCTGCTGCCCACAATTAACAAAATCCCTTGTGATAAACATACATAGACAAGCATAACAAATTCTTATACTCACCATGTCCCAAAATCCACATATCTTTCTTCATTGTGAGCTTATCACTTTTTTTGTTTGGATCCATAAAGTTCCAACAGATCATCTTATAATTTCTTGTTAGTTTGGTTGCTAACAGGACTTCTGGACTAGAATGTTACAAAGAAAAACAAAACAAACTCATGCAAGCAAGAAAACATTATTATCAAGTCATACTCCTACTTTCTTATTCCATATTCAGTTACTTTGCATCAGAGAATCATACATTTAGAACTAGAATAGAACCTTTGAAGTTATTGCTTTTAACTTCATTTTACACTTGAGGAAACAGAGAGGTATTAGATATAAGCATCTTGAACCCAGGTCTTGACAAAATGTGCCTTCTAAGCCCTTTAATACTAGATCACAATGTATCTCTATGACTTCATTTTCAAAAATGTAAAACTTAGTAGAATCAGATAAAAAAATTGAAATTGAGTGATTTACCCAGAGTAACAAATATAATTTCCATTTTATCATACGTTAAGGAAATAGCTCAGATGCCTTTTAAAAAACTTTCCCCTCATTACATTAAAAATGTACCCTCCAAGGAATTGGACTTGAGTGGATGATTATATGTTGGGGAATGACTGAATAAGTTATGATATATAAATGTTATGGAATACTATTGTTCTGTAAGAAATTATGAGCAAGTTGATTTCAGAAAGCCTGGAGAGACTTACATGAACCGATGCTAAATGAAGTAAGTAGAAGAAAGAAAATATTTCAAACAGGATTCAAAAAGGATTTGTGTGATGATCAGCTGTGATAGACTTGGCTCTTTTCAACAATGAGGCGATTTAGGCTAGTTCCAATAGATTTGTGATGGAGAGAACCATTTGTACCCAGAAAAAGGACTGGTGACTGAAAGTGGATCACAACATAATATTTTCACCTTTTTTGTTGTTGTTTGCTTGCTTTTTTTCTTATTTTTTCCTTTTGATCTGATTTTTCTTGTGCAGCAAGATAAATGTGGAAATATATAGAAGAATTGCATATATTTACCTATATTGGATTATTTGCTGTGTAGGAAAAGAGGGCAGAGGGGAGGGAGAAAGATTTGGAACACAAGGTTTTGCAAGGATGAATGTTGAAAATTATTGCTGCATGTATTTTGAAAATAAAAAGCTATTATTAAAAAAACAACAACACGAAATGGGTCCCTCCTTTTAACACTTCAAATAAAAGTTCCCTGCTACTCTTTTGGAATAAGATCCTCTTCTGTCTAGTTACTGATAGTCCTCTTGTTTCCTCTTCATCTAATTTAACCATGAAGCCAATTTTCTGGCATTCTGGGTATGGGCACCAAAATGCTAAGTGATGCTGCCAGTGAAGGAAAGAGGTTGTCCCTTCTCATCCTTGGCTATCACTTGGATTTTATTTTGTTATTTTCTGATGATGCTTGATTCTGAATAATTAATTTGGCTTTCAATGTCTCTGAAAAATCTCCAAAATTTCTCTTTTCATTAATTTTTCATTGTAGTTTGGGATATGGTTCAAGGAAAACTAGAGAAATGATCTAACACACATGCATGTACTCTTATACTAATTAAAATTATATTGTACCTGGATATGGACCCATGCACTCCAGAGACAGGGAGAAAATTCAGACACTTTGTTTTTGTTTTATTTGTTAAATTGAGGGTGCAGATACAAGTCCTTCAAGACACTTCCATGTAAGCTTACAGAGTGCTTTGTTTTCCTTATCCCACCTCTCTCTATACAACTTTAGAAGCAACTGGTGATCTCATGGGAAAAGAAGAAAATGGAAACAGAATAAAATGGACAAGAGAAAATGAGAAGGCAGATGGATAGGTAACCAGCAATAGTTAGGGAGGAAACATATGGTTTTGGTTTGAAAGTTCTCAGGTACCTCTTGATCTGCTCAAAGAATGAATAGTTGGGCAGCAAGTAGAACCTACCCTACATTGAAAAAAACAGACACAAATACACACATACACAAAAGAAAACAAGCAAACAAAAACAATCATCATATATGTCTTTAAGTTTAGTGGGGGATAGATCCTAGAGAAGAAATGAACAAAAGAACTGAATGAGAGATATGTGACTCTGAGGAAGGTTAGCATCACTTTGTGGGCGATGGGTTCAGGGGATGGACAGAAGGGGAAAAAAAACCCCACCTTTAATGTGTAAGGATTTTTGTCCAGCTTTAGAGCAAGGTGAGGCAAGATATCATGGAATTCTTTACTTAAAGTGGCAATCTGTGGTCTTTTCCTTTAGCCCCTACAAGTCCCTTTAGCTACAAAATACAAACTAAACAAAATATTAAAAAAATAGATGTAAACCTCAGTATTTTTCAAAATTGTTTAAATTCCAAAAGTGTTTAAAATTGTTTCAAACATAGGGCAGTTAGGTGGAACAGTGGATAGATCATGAGCCTGAAATCAGGAAGATATGAGTTCATTCAATTTGGCCTCAGACACTTTACACTTCCTAGCTGTGTGACCCTAGGGAAATCACTTAACCCCAATTGCCTCAGCAAAAAAAAAAAAAAAAAAAAAAAAAAAAAAATCAAACATATACCCACTGCATACACATACATTTATTCATATATGCATGCACACATTTCTTTCACTGGACATGGTTTCCAATCACTTCACTATCCTAGCTATCCTCTACTGAATGAGTTCTAATTTGTTTATGTTCTCAGAACTAAACAAAATATCCCGATGTGGTCTAATGTGGTCAGGAAAGAGAAGATAGAGATCTAGACACTAGTTTTTTTGTTTTTTATTATTTTTTTATTTTTATTTACCCTATAATTTCATTATCTCCTTCCTCAAAGAAGGCAAGCCAGCCTAGTTAAAACAGCAGGAAATATTCATAGATATGTTCTCTGATGGAATGCAGCATGACTCAGATAGTCAAATCATCACTTATATTGACTACCTTTTCCTTTCTTCTCTAATTTAAACTTCACATGACTTTGAGCCCAAGAATTCTGGGAATAAAAATGTTTCTTAAGTCAGCAGACTTGATTCTTGCCCAGACCTTACAGCCATTACTATGAAGAGAAATCATTATGGAGAAGGAGCCCACCTTCCTAATTACCACTGACAACATCTGCCAGCCTCCTGCCACCAACAGGAACATAAATATAAGAACTTGTGGAAATCATTAATTCATCAAAGTATTAACAATTAGAAAATAGTAAAAAAATCAGTAAAAAAGATTAATCTCACTAAAATATTGATACATACATACATAATTTTATGACTAATATTTTAATAGGGAATTTTTGTTTCCATTGTTCAGAATACTAAGTCTATTTTGAAAGTATATTTCTCCTTCTAGGGGTCTTAGGCATGTGTAGGTAGACATTTAATATAATAATATATGCCAAATATATTTAATATATTTAGAATTTAATAAATTCTAATATATTAGAAAGCAGCATAAATGTCATCAAATACAGAATTAGAATTTGAGAACTAGAAAGCATCTTAGAGACCATCTAGTCCAATTTCTTATGCACAGCAAAGTTGAGACCTGGAATAGGTTAATTGGCAATACTATTTGTCATTTTTGCCAATGGAACACCTACCATGGAACTAGTCACAAAAGAGGTACTTACTTAAGAAGTGTTTTGAATGACTACTTCTTGACCTTTGCTCTAAAGAATCTACTGTTTGTACAGGATTATCTGAGGGTCTAAAGAGAATGGCAGAGATAAATAAAGATTAGATTCTTGCCTTCAAAGAGTTGACAATCTGTTAAGGAAGATAACACAAATACAAAAATAACAAAACAGATAGCAATAGAGAAATAGAAAGTGCAAAGAAAGGGCATATCCTTTTATAGAAATGTGCATACCGTGTGTGTGTGTGTGTGTGTGTGTGTGAGAGAGAGAGAGAGAGAGAGACAGACAGACAGACAGACAGAAAGAGACAGAGACAGACAGACAAAACAGAGAGATAGAAATAGAGACAGAGATGGGGGAAGGAAGGATGGATGGGAGGAAGGAAAGAAGAAAGTAAGGAAAGAAGAAAGGAAGGAAAGAAAGAAGGGAGGAAAGAAGGGAGGAAGGGAGGGAAGGAGGGAAAGAGAGAGGGAGAAAGGGAGAGAGAAAGAAGGGAGGATAGAAAAAAGGGAGGAACGAAAGGGAGAAAGAACAAAAGGAGGAAGAAAGAAAGAAACCATTGCTTATTTGTTACTTTCACTTAATAAATTTGTGTTACAAATACGAAATCCGTCTCCACTTTTATAATTAGGAAAGTGGATGGATTTTTTTGACCTTCATGTCTATCCTGTTTTCTCTTAGTACCTTTGAAGGGACTATGGGTTCTCTAAGGCTCTGTTAATGATGCATAAACCCTGGCTGATCCTACCAAGTTGGAAAGAGCTCAGAGTTTCCATTGTGCTCACCACCCCCACCTGTTAGTTATTTGAATAAAAACTAGTAAGTTCTATTCAAATAAGCATTTAATGAGCTAAATCACTATTTGCATGCACTTTTGAACTATCACTGCCATAAGTAGGTTCAACATTGTGGTTAGGCCACCAAAGGTGTGAAGATTTCTCTCTGTTTATTTTCCCATCATCAAAAAAAATGTACTCATTAATGTGTACTGATTACTACAACTGTGCTTTGTCATTGCAGAGGCAGGATAAGTTGCTTTTAAACTTGTAATGCTATCCAGTATGTTTCAAAATACTACTCAATGAATGGGTTTTTCATGGAAAACACAAACATTTGCCAATTCAGTTTCAAGCAGGAAAGAAAAACCTTTATTCACATATTATTCAGCTTTTTATTTTGCTTCAGCCAAATTCAGGTGTATGCTTCTGTGCACAGTTGGTTTCTAAGCCCTTTCAGGAGGCCCTATCTCAGAAAATACAAGTGTTTGCCAATTTACTATTAAACAAGAAGGGAAAAAAAACTTTATTCATTTACCTCTTTCTTTCTTCCCCCTTTTGGTTAGTTGGTTGGTTTCTTTATTATACAGGTGCACACCTCAGTACCCAGCTGGCTGGCACACCTTTCCAAGTATTACTGCAGAAAACAAAAATATTTCTTAGTTCAATTTTAGCAGCAAAGAGAACAAAATGAAATGGTCTTTTTTCTTTCTGCACATGAAAGTAGCAGTTCTGTACTGTCCCCATCACAGGAGTCTGGCACAGACCAGAAATAATGTAGGCCAGCTGCCAACACATTTTGTGCAAAACTAGCATTGGCAAGTCTTGTTTTTGGCAGAGGATCTGCATCTCTCACAAACAGAGGATGTTAGCAAGAACCTTGTTTTACTTCTTCCATCCTCCTTCTTGTCTACCATTCAGTCATAACTGGTCATTTTTCATTCTAATTTACACATCATGCATATGTACCAGATTCCTGGCCAATGACATTGTTATATCAAACATAATTTAAGCAAAACTGTTTTTTATAGTGTTTCCAATGCTTTTCTTGCATGATGCTATTGTGAAAAGTAAAAAGGAAAGCCCTTGATTTTACTCTGTTGTAGTTCCTCATTTTACATTAGCATAACTTCATGACAGACAATATCTGTAGTTTTAGATCCTTGCAATTACTGTGAATGTGTAAGACTTCTTGCACTTTGGGCAAGCCAATCACACTATTCATGTTAAAAAAAAAATAAAATAGATATTTTATGAAAAAAATTGACAAAAATCTCTGAAGTCTGCCTCTGAAGATCAGACTGAGCTAAGATGGTGAATGTATGTAAGAATATATATTTTGGAATTATAAAACTTTGTAGATTAATTTGGTAACATGGAATTGTGTTCTGGTCCCACTGTCTTAGAAACCGGTCTGGTACGTTTTGCTTCCACTTTGCAGAGGTCTCTAATATTCTACTCAAGTTGTGGTATCTCTCCTCTGCCATTGCACCAAACCCTCATCAATGGTGTTTCCCTTTTTTTAGGATCTCGTGACTGGAACCCCAATTGTACTTAATTCTTAATATTAAATTACATTATTTTGTTTGTTTGTTTTTTTGCTGAGGCAATTAGTGTTAAGTGACTTGCCCAAGGTCACAAAGCTAGGAAGTGCTAAGTATATGAGGCCAAATTTGAACTCTGGTCTTTCTGATTTCAGGACTGGTACTCTAACCACTGCACCAACTAGCTGACCCTAAATGATATTATTTTCAAAGAAACTTTTACTTCATATAATATAGCAAAAATAAATGTAAATTTCCCCAAATTTAATTGATAATAATAATAAAAAAATAAAACATCCCCTTTACAACACTGATGTTTAAGAAAGAGAGAGGAATTGGGATAACAGTTTAACTAATCCCACCAAATTCAATTCCAAAGTTCTTCTAGACTTTTCTGCTGATACCATGGTATCTCAAGGTTTCTCTCCTGTATTGATTGTAATTTCTGATCTGTAATTCTGGGTTATAAGATAACTATGATTATAGGATATAGGATATAGCTGCTGGATTGAAGTCCTCCCTCCCACCACCTAAAATTGTAAATGACAAACAAAACAATTCAAAAACTTCAAGTCCACTCTCATAATTTAAAGATGTAAGTATGGCCCTCAGATCTTTATCCACAAACCAAATTGTGTCACTTCCCCCAAGAGGATAAGTCCTTTATTCTTAGACAAGAATATAGGAAAGAAAATGCCTGTGAATTAGCCTAGGCAACAATTATTTACAAAGTCTCTCTATGTGGCAGGCACTGTTTTAAGTTGTGGGAATATAAATACAACGGGAAAAAAATAATACTTTTCCTTAAGAAGTTTACATTCTAAGAAGGGAAGACAACATGTAAAAGGAAGTTGCAAAATTGTGGCAGAGGTAGGAGAGACAATGGGGAATGTTGGACAAACAATTCCAGTTAAGTTAAAAGCAGAGATCAAAGAGTAATGCAATGAAGATGGCTGACTTGGACATTTCCTTAAAATGAAAAACCTAGGAGGAACTTGACCAGAGAAAGGGTCTTCAAGGAGAGAGATTTATTCCAGGTTCAAAAGTTTGGTAGAAAATGTAGTCCATAAATCTAGAGTGAAGCATGGTAAGTGGTAATAGGCTGGTAATAGAGCGTTTTTAAAAATAAAAAAAATGAAAAAAATTAAAAGGCAAGTGGCATGTGTCAGACCTATGTTTTCAGAAGGGTAGGATTTGAATCAGGGAGATCAATTAGGAGCAAATGATTAGGTAAGTAATGAATTCTGATAGTGGCCATAAGGAAAGGATAAAAGAGAACACATTTGTTAAGTACTATGAAAGTCAGACTTAGAATAGTTGGTAACTGAATAGATGGAGGCAGGGAGAGTGTATCAATCAATCAAGAATGAATCTAAGGTTGCAAATTTTTGTGACTGGAATGATGGCAGTAATCTTGAAAGATATAGGAATTTAGGAAGAAGGATTTAGATAGAGAAAAAGACAAGTGCTGTTTTAGACCATTAATTACAAAGAGAAGCAAAAGAATACTTTAAGAAACACAAGACTTTTTTTCCCATGACATTTCCATAAATATATTCCCTGGTTTTTCCACTCATATAGCTATAATGGTATTCCCAGCGGCCCTCATTATCTCCTGTCTGGATTGTTGAAACATTCAGAAAGATTATGAATGAGATATCAATAGAACTTGGTGTCTGCATGTTGCAGGATGGAGATAGTCAAGAAAAGTGAGGAGTCAGGAATATGAGGTTTCAACATTGGTTGAGTAGGAAAATGTTTCTGTTGTTTGAAAATGTCTTTCTAAAGGCATTATAATTGTAGACATCTGGGCATAATTTAAAAAAAATAAAACAAAACTGCTAGTTAATAAAAATCATATTACTAAAACATCAAAAATGAAAGGTTACTGAAAAGATATCTCATTCACATATCTGAAATATTGAAGTACTGAACAGTTTTCCTTTACCTTAGAGGGAGGATATACAAAACACACATTTTTCAAGGCTAACATCTGCATTATAAAGCAATACCTTCTTATCTTCGAATAATAGCTACTGAAAGTGGGAAAAATAATGGTGGTCACAGCACTAGAATGGTAGCTTGTACCCATGGTAACGGTGCCCACAGATCCTGACCTTGTAAACCCAATGGTTTTCTTAGGACATTGAGTGTCTCTCTTTCTTAGGAAAAGAAAATTCACGCATCCAGCATGGCATAGAGCAAGTGTGTTCTTACCCCTATTTTTTTTTTTAATCTTCCCTAATAAATTTGGTAAGAAGTAGAATGACAACTGGTAGGAGATGATAGGGAAGATGGAAAAGCTCTCTGGGGAGTTGGTAGATCTATGGGAAAATGTGAAGACCCTGAAGTAAGAGAAACCAGGAAAGTGACAATAGAGTCAGGAAGGTTTTGTTCTATTTTTAGAGAAAAACAACAACTAATCACTGGCTAATCAATGACAATCAATGGTTCTGTGGATACTGTGCTGGGCATGGAATCAGAAAGACCTAAATTCACATACTGCCTTAAACACTTACTAGAAATGTAACACTGGACCTCACACAACATCTCGTTGATTCAGTTTTTTAGCTATAAAACATGGATAACAATGGCATCTACTTCAGAGCATTATTTTGAGGATTAAATGAAATAATACTCAGAGGATAATTCTGAGAATTAGAAGTGTTTAGTATATTGTCTGGCATCTAGTAAGTGAAAAATAAATTCTTATTCCCTTTCCTTTCTCTTCACTTCACTGTACTGTGAGGCAGTATCACAACTGTAATTTTGGTCTTTTTCCTCTCTCTCTCTCTCTAGTCAATTTTTAATCTAGAATGATATTAACACTTGCTTATTTTTTGGATGGTAGTGATCCCCCCCCCAAAAAAAAATAAATCTTCTTTGTCACTAAATTATTTTTAAAATTTAGAGACAAAAGTGGAAACTATTTATTTTTGTCAATCACTAAAGTGAACTTCCAGAGTGAGAAAGCAAATGCACTTTTCACCTTCTTGGACACTAAAATGTGTGAGTCTGTTTTAGTACTTAAAAAAGAAAACCAAACAAAAAACACCTAGCTTCCATACTTAAATCTCATGAGGTGTAGCAGAAGTGTCAATCCAATAAGAGAAGTGAAATGATTAATGCTGAGTTAGTCAGTTTAGAAGTTATATTAGAGCCAAATATAAATTCAGATACTTGTCCTTAAGCCAAAATTCCATGAAGATGAGAGGCTTTTTCATGTGTTGCTTTTTCTATTATTATTTCCAGTTAAGACTGATTTGGTTTGTTAAATGCACATGCCTAATTACATGAGATTTTTGAATAAAATTTGATTCAGTATCATATAACTTCTGTAAATATAAAATAAGAATTTAGCTTCCCTTAGATTAAATATGATTGTATTAGATGAGGTATATAGTTTACTTTACTGATTTAGGAATTCACAACTAATTCTCTAAGGAAAAAAATCTTGAGGGAAAAATCCATATTTTATTTTGTGATATGATTGCCATGTGTCTGCTCTATATAGTCTGATATAATACACAGGACTGGGAATTAACAGGTAACACAAGAAAATAATTTGGATAATTTAGGAAGACATTTTTTTCTATTTTTTCTTTATATCTTTTTCCTACATCATTGTTCAAGTAAAAATAATTCAGAGAAGCAGAATTATTCAGATATCACTGCGTAGTCTTGATTTTTATTATACATTTACATATCAAAAATATACTTTTGATATATTGCCAGAAGATTTTAAAATAAATTATTTTTGACACTGCATTTTTTAAAAACTTATTTTTATTTCAATTATGACCTTCTTCTTCTATGTCCTCTCTTATCATATGAATCAATTTATTAAAGATTTTTTTTTAAAGTTTAGCAAAATTAACCAAAACATCAAACAAATCTTATGATATATTCAGTCATCTACACTCAGAGTTCCCATTCTTGTAAGAAAGAAAGAGGAGTATTTTCTTAAGTCCATGACTAGGCTTGGTGATTATTACAAAAGAGTGTTCCATTTTTACTGTTATTTTTGTTATTTCCTGTCACACTGTGTCATTCATTAGGTATACAGTTTACCTAACTCTAGTCATGTCATCTGAATCAGTTCACAAAAAAGTTCCAAAGCTTTTCTGTATTCTTATTTTTTTTTTAATTCTTAGAATGCAATGGGATTCCATTGCATTTATGTACCAGAATTTGTTTAGTCACTTCCCAAACTAGTAATCTACTAATTGAGTGTTGCCAAAAATAATTTTGCTGTGAATATTTTATACTTTCCTTTCCTTACAGATTATTTTCCTATAAAATGAATTTAAATGAAAATAATTCCATTTATTGAGATAGGAATTAGATATTTTGATTGTATTTTAGATATCTCAAAAATCAACTGTATTCATGCATGCCTTAGTTATTCAATCTCATGAACAAATTTCCCAGTAACAAGCTAAAATTGAGATGCTCTGTCCTTTTTCTTTTCTGTTTAAGTCAATAATGAAATGTTTAACCATACCAAAACCTGAAGACCACACCAATTTAAAAAAAAAATTGATATTTATAGTATTTGAACAGTGTGGTTCCTTCATTGTATGTCTAAACAGCCAGATAGTTGATTGTGAGCTCATTGATTGGAAATGAACCCTGTGGATGTTCTAATTTTATTTAGAATATTCTTTCCAAGCATTCCTAAAAATCTATTTATGATAGATTTTCTTTACTATTATGATGTGTGTATCTTGGAAGTAATTTATATCCAAAGTAATGATACCATAAGTATTATTTCTTTGCTCATAGACTTTAACAAAAAATAGATGATGTGTTTTGTAGTAGACATATTCTTAGTATAAGAAAGTCTAGTAGAAGCAGATATATTTCTAGAACAAAATATATATGATTTGACTTAAGTGACTCAAATTTAAATGCAGTCAGTGGCTAGTATATATTAATGCTCATAGGAATCTAGAAAATGATAATTTTTACAAGTTGATTTGGCATCTTGATAATCTTTGCTACATGATTTAGTACATATGTTTTCCTATAATTTCTCTATGTGATATAACAGATATGGCTTTTTCTACTTTCAACAGATTTAAGAAGGTAATCTCATGTGTCATCACCTAAAAGTAAGATATTATAGTTTTCTCAGATTATGTTACAGATATAATCTGTATTTCATATTTTGCATATCCAGGACCTTGGTTTGGCTTGCAAAATAGTTTCTTGGTTTGGCAAGAGTAAGATTCAGATCTGTGATTTCTTTTTTTTTTTTTTTTCTATTTTGATATATTTTTTTTATTATAACTTTTTATTGACAGAACCCATGTCTGGGTAATTTTTTACAACATTATCCCTTGCACTCATTTCTGTTCCAACTTTCCCCTTCCTTCCCTTCACCCCCTCCCCCAGATGGCAAACAGTCCTATATATGTTAAATATGTCACAATATATCCTAGATTGTGTGTAGAACTGAACAGTTCTCTAATAGCACAGGAAGAATTGGATTCAGAAAGTAAAAATAACCTGGGGAGAAAAACAAAAATGCAGTTTACATTCATTTCCCAGTGTTCTTTCTTTGGGTATAGCTGCTTCTGTCCATCCTTGATCAATTGAAACTGAGTTAGATATCTTTGTCGAAGAAATCCACTTCCATCAGAATACATCCTCATACAGTATTGTTGTTGAGGTATATAATGATTTCCTGGTTCTGCTAATTTCACTTAGCATCAGTTCATGTAAGTCTCTCCAAGCCTCTCTGTATTCATCCTGCTGGTCATTTCTTACAGAACAATAATATTCCATAACATTCATATACCACAATTTACCCAACCATTCTCCAATTGATGGACATCCATTCATTTTCCAGTTTCTAGCCAGTACAAACAGGGCTGCCACAAACATTTTGGCACATACAGGTCCCAGTAGAAACACAACTGGGTCAAAGGGTATGCACAGTTTGATAACTTTTTGAGCATAGTTCCAAATTGCTCTCCAGAACGACTGGATGTATTCACAATTCCATCAAAAATGTATTAGTGTCCCTGTTTTCCCACATCCCCTCCAACATTCAGCATTATCTTTCCCTGTCATTCTAGCCAATCTGACAGGTGTGTAGTGGTGTCTCAGAGTTGCCTTAATTTGCATTTCTCTGATTAATAATGACTTAGAGGATATTTTCATATGGCTAGAAATAGTTTTAATTTCTTTGTCTGAGAATTGTCTGTTCATATCCTTTGACCATTCATCAATTGGAGAATGGCTTGATTTCTTATAAATTAGAGTCAATTCTCTATATATTTTGGAAATGAGGCCTTTATCAGAACCTTTGACTGTTAAAAAAGTTTCCCCAGTTTATTGTTTCCCTTCTAATCTTGTCTGTATTAGTTTTGTTTGTACAAAACTTTTCAATTTGATATAATCAAAATTTTCTATATTGTAATCAATAATGATCTCTAGTTCTTCTTTGGTCATAAATTCCTTCCTCTTTCACAGATCTGAGAGCTAAACTATTCTATGCTCTTCCAGTTTATTTATAATGTCATTCTTTATGACCTATTATGACTGTCATGAACCTATTTTGACCTTATCTTGGTGTACAGTGTTAAGTGTGGGTCAATGCCTAATTTCTGCCATACTAATTTCCAATTTTCCCAGCAATTTTTGTCAAACAATAAGTTTTTATCCCAAAAGCTGGGGTCTCTGGGTTTGTCAAACACTAGATTGCTATAGTTATTGACTGTTTTGTCCTTTGAACCTAACCTATTCCATTGATCAATTAGTCTATTTCTTAGCCAATACCAGATGGTTTTGGTAACCTCTGCTTTATAATATAATTTTAGACCTGGTACAGCTAGGCCACCTTCATTTGATTTTTTTTTTCATTAATTCCCTTGAAATTCTTGATCTTTTGTTTTTCCATATGAACTTTGTTGTTATTTTTCCTAGGTCATCAAAATAGTTTTGGGTAAGTCTGATTGGTATAGCGCTAAATAGATTAATTTAGGTAGTATTGTCATCTTTATTATATTTGCTTGCCCAATCCAAGAGCATTTAATATTTTTCCAGTTGGTTAGATGAGACTTCATTTGTGTGGAAAGTGTTTTATAGTTTTGCTCATAAAGTTTCTGATTTTCCCTTGGCAGATAGATTCCTAAATATTTTATACAATCAGTAGTTACTTTAAATGGAATTTCTCTTTGTAATTATAACTGTTGGGTTTTGTTAGTGATATATAAGAATGCTGATGACTTATGTGGGTTTATTTTGTATCCTGCAACTTTGCTAAAGGTGTGGATTGTTTCTAATAACTTTTTAGTAGAATCTCTGGGGTTCTGTAAGTATACCATTATATCATCAGCAAAGAGTGATAATTTGGTTTCCTCATTGCCTATTCTAATTTCTTTAATCTCTTTATGAACTCTTATTGCCAAAGCTAGCATTTCTAATACAACATTGAATAGTAACAGAGATAGTGGGCAACCTTGTTTCACTCCTGATCTTATTGAGAATGGTTGCAGTTTGTTCCCATTACATATGATGCTTACTGCTGGTTTTAAATAGATGCTACTGATTATTTTAAGAAAAAGTCCATTTATTCCTATACTCTCAAGTGTTTTTAATAAGAATGGATGCTGGATTTTATCAAATGCTTTTTCTGCATCTATTGAGATGATCATATGGTTTTTGTTAATTTGGTTATTAATATGGCTAATTATACTGATAGTTTTCCTAATATTGAACCAGCCCTATATTCCTGGTATAAATCTTACTTGATCATGGTGTATTATCCTGGGGGTGATTTTCTGTAGTCTTTTTGGTAATATCTTATTTAAGATTGTAGCATCAATATTCATTACAGAGATTGCTCTATAATTTTCTTTCTCTGTTTTCAACCTACTTGGTTTAGGTCAGATCTGTGATTTCATGAGGAAGGGAACTCACAATATAAAACCTCCATCAATGCAGACTTGCAATTTACAGCTTTAGTAATTTGCATGAATGCTAGAAGGTTAAACATCTTGCAAATAGTCCCACAATAACAGAAAATATGTGTGCGAAGCATACCTTGAAATCAGAACTTCCTGACTCTAAGCCTAGTTGTGCATCTATATACCATCTTGCCTATTGTCTTGCATATCTCAATGAAGTAATAATTATTTGTTTCATATAAATGACAAATCCTCTGGAAAATACTTATTAGGAAGAAATGAAGAATCAGAAAGGAAAAAAGAAGAATGGTTAGAGAGGTAGAAGGAAAGTCAAAAGAATATGATAGTAATGAAGAGAGACATCTACACCCAAAGAGAGGACTGTGAGAGATGAGTGTGCACCACAACATAGTATTTTCACTCTTTCTAGTGTTGTTTGCTTGCATTTTGTTTTCTTTCCCAGTTTTTTTTTCCCTTATTGATCTGATTTTTCTTGTGCAGCAAGATAACTATATAAATTTTTGTACATTTATTGGATTTAGCATATATTTTAACACATTTAACATATATCGAACTACTTGCCATCTAGGGAGAGGGGTGTGGAGGAAGGAGAGGATAATTTGGAACAGAAGGCTTTGCAAGGGTCAATGCTGAAAAATCACCCATGCATATGTTTTGTAAACAAAAAGCTTTAATTAAAAAAAAAAGAAAGTGTTTATCTGCTAATGCTTAACTGCAATGAGATTTTCTTATATTTAATCTCTGAAAATATCTTTTTCATGCAGATAGGTACTGATAAATGGTAATATCATCCCATAAGCATATCAACTTAATTGAGCATATTCATTGATGAGAAAGCATTTATAAAATGTTTTTAGATTCCTGATATTTGCCTGTGTGACTATACTAGCAGCATGTGACTATATTATAGATTAATCATTTTCAGTTGAAGATTGAAACTAATTGTCCAGTTAAATAGATTTGTAAACATGGAAATTTCTATTGCATTTGCATTGAGGTTTGAAGAACAGTAATGAAACTATATAATTTGAACTGAGAAAAACAAGTCTGTTGTAAATATGTGTGGGGATGGAGATGTTGCTTCTAGTTTTAATTTTTGAGAACAATGAAAGTGTATAAAGCAGCTTGTTATTATTTATGATTGAAATAGCATGCTTTAATTTTATTTGTATATATATAAACATGGTAAACACATGTTTATACATACACATATGTATATGCACACAGTGGTAACTTTAAAAAGTTACAGTGCAGAAATATACATGGCAGTTAAAATGATGTTACTACTATATCATTATGATATGATGTGTCCCAAACAGTAGTGCAAAATGATGAGAGTGCCATATATTGTCTAGCACTACTCAATTCTGACCATGTAGGTATGAAAGTAGCCATGAACAATACATAAATGAATGATTATAGTTATGTTCAAATAATGCTTCATATCAGGAAACTAAAATGTGGAATCTAATATAATTTTATGTCCCCAAATAGTCTTTTTGTCAACCACTTAAAAATATAGCAATCAAATATAATGATAACTTGTACAAAAATAAACAGTGGGTTGATTTGGCCCAGGTACTCATAGCTTGGTGATCCATGTTTAAATCTACTTTATATTGT
Organism: Sarcophilus harrisii; assembly: GCF_902635505.1. Classification (NCBI taxonomy): domain Eukaryota; kingdom Metazoa; phylum Chordata; class Mammalia; order Dasyuromorphia; family Dasyuridae; genus Sarcophilus; species Sarcophilus harrisii. Next base: position 139,949,728 of record NC_045426.1, read on the forward strand.
CTAAAAAAATTAGAAAAGTAGAAACAGACTAGATAAGATAGAATCAGGCATGATTAAATTGATACCCAGTATTTGATAAACCCCAAAATATAAATTACATTGGAAAAAAATCCCTATGTGATAAAAATTGCTGGAAAACCTAGAAGGTAGTCTGAAAGAAATTAAGTTGAAATCAAAATCTTATTTATTTATATTCAATGACAAATTCCAAATGGATATGCACATGAATTGAATATCAGCAATCATACAAAAATAGAATAGAAGCAGAAAACATTCCTTTTTTATGGATAGGGAGAGAACAAGAAATATAGAAAATCACAAAAGATAAATTCATCATTTTGGTTACATTAAATTGAAAAGTTTTGCATGAACAAAATTAGGGAATTTAGTGTAAGAAGAGAAGCATGTGACTAGAAAAAATCTGCCATTGAATATCTCTGATGAGGATATGATATTCTAAATATGTAGAAAACTAAGATATACATATAAGACCAAATATCATTGTCCAGTAGCAAAGTGGTCAACAAATATTAACAAAAGAATTGCAAGTTATATAAAATAATTCTCTAAATCACTAATTAAAGCAATCAATGATGATATTTCACCTCAAACTTTGCAAATGGTTTTATTATTTTTTATTTTTAAACTTTCAATTGTATTAATATTTTGTTTTAATATTATATAGTTTGCAGATTATTCTCACTTCATATGAGTCTTCTTGTGACAAAATAAAATACCTAACTAAAATAAACAAAAATACAGTGATGTCATCTGAAAGTACTTGTAGTATCTCACATTTTTAATGTATTTCACATATAGCTATTTTTAATTTAAAAAATTTAACATACAAAAATGCTTGTAGCAGCCCTTTTTGTAATGGCAAGGAACTGGAAACTTAGTGGATGCCCATCAATTTGAGAATGACTGAATAAGTTATAATATATGAATTAATATATATTATCGTTATGAATAGATATTATATATGGCTATTATGTTGGAATATTATTGTTCTATGAGAAACGATCAGCAGGATGATTTCAGAAAGACATAGAGAAACTTGTATGAATTGATGCAAAGTGAAGTGAGTAGAAGCAAAAGAATGTTGTACACAACAAGAAGAATATGCAATGATCAATTCTGATGGTTACCGTTTTTTCCAGCAATGAAATGATTCAGGCCAATTCCAACAGATGTGATGGAGAGAGCTATTTGCATCCAGAAAGAGGATTATTAGGACCGAATATAGGTCAGAACACAGTATTTTCACCTTTTTGTTGTTGTTTGCTTGACGTTTGTTTTCTTTCTCATTTTTTTCTTTTTTGATCTAAATTTTCTTGTGCAACATGATAATTATAGAAATATGTATAGAAGAATTGCACATGTTTAACCTATGTTGGATTACTTGCTGATTCAGGGAAGGACTGGGAGGAAGGAAGGGAGAAAAAAAACGGAACACATGGTTTTGCAAGGGTGAATGTTGAAAACTATCTTTGCATATATTTTGAAAATAAAAAGCTATTATTTAAAAAATTAACATAAACATATTTTTTTCTTTCTCCGATGACTTAATCTATAGTGAAAAAAAAAGAAATGACAAAAAGGAAATTTCTTTTTAAAAATTGTATAGTTATTTATTATTTAGTTGCCTTAATTGTGTTTGACCCTTTGAGTTCCTATTTGGCATTTTCTTGGCAAAGGTTCTGGAGTGGCTCTAACTCATAATACTGATGAAGAAATTGAGGCAAGCAGAGTTAAGTGACTAGTCCAGGGTTGTATAATTGTGAAATGTCTGAGATCAGAATTGAAGGTAGGCCTTCCTGACTCCAGGTCTTGAGTTCTATTCTGTGCCCATATATAATCAAGCATTACCCCAATGGCTGCTACATATATATGAAGTTATATACACGTCCACAAGTACACATATATTGCTATCCAATACACATATATGCATCTCTATGTATAGCTTCTTGTCATTTGTGATAATTATGCTCTATAAAGTGACTATGAACAATGAAATAGTCAATTAGTGACTGAATCAATGAATTTCCCAATCACTAATCCTAAAGGAAATATAGCATTATGTTCCTGTGAATCTGTAGTCACAACATTTACTTTATCACTTTCTGGAGGGGCCTAATGTACAGATTTAGATTGTTTAAATTCTTTCTTTTTCTGCATATATTATATTATTGATTCATTAACACTGAACTCAAGGCCATCAAATACTATAATACTATAATAATTAAGCCTGAATGGAGCTTATCTAATACACATCTTTTCTTTTCCTTTCCCTCTTTCTCTCCTCTCCTTCTCTCTTTCTCTCTTTCTTTCTTTCTTGTTTTTATTTTTCCACTGAGGCAATTGGGGTCAAGTGATTTGTCTAGGGTCACACAGCTAGGAAGTATTAAGTGTCTGAGGCCAGATTTGGACTTAGTCTTCCTGACTTCAGGGCTATTGCTCTGTCCATTGTGCCACCTACCTGTCCCCAATACACATATTTTCTATAGACATTATGTTCTTCTTGTGTTTAAGAATACTAGACAGCACTTCAACACTACACTTTGCGGCATTTTAAATGGTGATATGACTAACAAAAGCAAAAATATGTGAAAACTTGATACTTAGACTGTTAATAAGACATTTTATTTACAGTATGAAAACTGTAACAAGAAGATGAAACAAGAAGGCAGAAAAGCACTTTGTTCAGTCTTAGCTAGGGCTATATCAGTTGATTCAAACTTTTCACTACATTGCGAATGTCTGTGACTGACCATGAAAACAATGCAATTATTCATTTAGGAGATAAAAATATGTTTTTGCAATCTTTTCTTCTAATTCTAGATACCTTAATTTTGTTCAGGTGAAAATTTTGTTTTGTGTAACTAAAATCATAAATTAGTCTTTTGAACTTTTCTATATCCTTTATTAACACATCCCATAGTTTTGAAAATTGTGTGGTTGACTTCTATTTTTTTTTTTTTTGCTGTGATATGTGATGTTTAATTTGTGTCCTTACTCGTAAATTGACAGATTTGTTATCCACAAGTAGTGTGTATTTAGTGTACATGATTCTGAACTCCAAGCCCATTATCCCTCTGAAATGAATAATGTGTTTCTTTCTTTGATATCTGGAATCATGAGCCATCATTTTCTTGATTATAGTTTTTATCTTCTTTAAAATATATATAAATTATTCATTTGATTCTGTTCATTTCATTCTTCAATAGTTTATAAAAGTTCTGAAAATTGCTCATTTTAAAAATATTGATGGTATAGTATAAATTGTCTTCTGTTCATTTCTCTGTGCATCAGTTTATGTCTTTCCATGTATCTTCAAAATCATACTTTCCTTATTTCTTACATTATAATAGTACTTTATCATATTCCTATGCAACTATTTCAACCAATGCCAAATTATTAAACATACTCTTGTTATTACCATTGTTCAATTGCTTATTTGTGTCTGATTTTTTGTGACCCCATGTACTAAAGCATGCCAAGCCTTTATTTCCTTTATTATCACATGAAGTATATCCAAGCTCATATTTATAGCTTCCATGACAGTATATTTATCTCATTGTGTGCCATCTCCTTTTCCTTTTTTCTTTAATCTTTCCCAAAATCTGTATTACCCAATTAGTCCTGTTTTTTTTTTCATTTTGTGACTAAGTTTAAGCTTCAATGTTTGACTTTCCCACAAATAATTTGAATTTATTTGATTAAGTATTAAATAATTAAATCTCCTTAGTGCTAAAGAATCTCTCAAAAACCTTCTCCAGTATCCACAATTTGAAAGTATTCATTCTGTAGCATTCAGGTTACCTTATGACCTAACTCCTAAAACCACAGCAAAGACTATATGAACCTTTATTAACAAGATGATGTTTCTGCTTTTTAATATACTTTTCAAATTTGTCATAATTTTCCTTCTAAGGAATAAATGTCTTTCCATTTCATGGCTGCAGGCATCATCTACAGTGATTTTTTTGAGTTCAAGAATAGAATATTTGACACTCCCTCTATTTTCCAGGAAGTACTGGAATCAGTTTTTGTGTGTATGTATGTGTTAAGCTTCAAGTCAGCTTTTACACTACTTTTTCATCTTCATCAAGAGGCTTCTTAATTCCTCTTCACTTTCTCCCATTAGAGTGATATCATTTGCCTTTTTGAGATTGTTGATATTTTTTTCAACATCTTAATTCCAGCTTTTGATTCATTATGTTCACTATGAACATAAATGAAATCAGGTGACAACATACAGTTTTATTGTGCTTCTTTATGAATTTTAAACAAATCAGTTGTTCCATGTTCAGTTCTAACTGTTGCTTCTTGGCTTGCATATAGATTGTTCAGGTGACAAGTAGTATTCCTATCTCTTTGAGGACCTGCCACATTTTGTGGTGATTCACAAAGGCAAAGGCTTTAATGTAGTCAGTGAAGCAGAAATGAACCTGAAGTTATCAAGACCTCAGACACTTACTAGCTATGTGTCCTTGAGCAAATCGGTTAGTTTCTATTTGACTTAGTTTTCTCAATTGTAAAAAGAAAATAATAGTATCTACCTCAAAAGTTTTCTGTGAAGATCAAATGATACTATTTATAAAAAGTGTTTAGCACAATGCCTGGTATATAGTAAGTACTTTATAAAAGCTTATTCCTTTCTTAGACAAGTATTACCTAAATGTCTAGCCTGAGGTAAAACCAAGCCTCCTTAAACTGTCTTAATTGATTATTAACCTTAGAAGCAGAACAGATTCTTTCTTTCAAAATAAGTCTTGCATAACCAAAACCCTTTAGCCACAAAAGCCCACCTATGTTCCAGAGACATATAAAGGAATAAAGGTTGAATTTGCCAATGATTTTAGGAGAATTAATAGGAATAGGTAGGTGAATAATTTCTGTAATTTTTTTCTTTCATTGACCATTTAAATTATCTCACAGCTTTTATAGACCCACCCTCCTTTCTCTGAGACTTCAGTGAGAGTACTGTTCATTTCTTGTGAGATCCTAATAAAACTTCTGTTCTTCACTTTGAGATATCTCTGAGTATTTTGGAATTGGGGTTTGCTGTATCACACTATGAAAATATTTAGCTTTTTATAAATGATGGTGAAGCAAAATTTACAATTTGTTATATTTTACATGATTTTTTCTTTAGCCTTTTTAGTTAACTTTAAGCTCCTCATTAATTTAATCAAATCATATTTTATACCAAATGTCAAAAGATTACAAATAATATCTTCTAATTATTCAGTTCTAAAATTTTGGCAATTTTCCCACATTATCTACCTCATATTTTCAAGAGAGTTAATTAGAGATCTTTTAATTGCATGTTTTATTCTGAAAAGCCAGTTAATGTTCATACAATGATTCTAAACATAAAAAAATTTTCCCATATCAAATATAATTCACCTCTCTCTTTCCCACTCCTTTCTCCTGCCATGCACCAAAATTATTTATGAAACTCCATTACCAACAACACTTGGCATCTTTTGTTTCATGACAGTTCTCTCTCTCTCTCTCTCTCTCTCTCTTGCTCTTTCTCTCTCTTTGTCTCTCTATCCTTCTCTCTTTTCTCTCTCTGTCTCTGTCTCTCTCTTGTCTTTATTGATTTGTGTGTCTTTTTACTCATTTGATTATTCATTCAGATATATATACATATATGTACATATATGTATATATGTACATCATACAGATTATACATACACATATATGTGTATATGTATACTTATATACCCATACATACATACATCTATCCATTCTTAGTTATTTAGCTCTGGACCTATGATTTTAATTGCATCAGGAATTTCCAGTGGAAAAACTCCCACCAATTCAGATCACAACTTTGTTTGTAAATTATCATTTTAAAAAATTTTCTGATGGGAGGGACATTGGAAAGTTAAGTAACTTGTCTATTAACACACTTAATATATGTTTGAAACCACATCTTTAGGTAGCTAGTTTGAAAAATCTTCAGCCAAAGGGAATCTAGTTCAATATTAATCACTGGGTGAAAGAAAAGGAAAATGAACAATGTTAAAAGTGACTAGGCACAATTGCAAGCATTTCTTTAAATTACTTTTAAAAGAAAATGTGATCTTATTAATATTAAGAAACTGCAAACTAATATCTAGTCCCTGAATCTCTACTTGAGACTCAATTTCTTTCTTCCTTTTAAAAAATCACTTCTATTTATTTCAGGTGTGTCAATTGACATTTCAACCAATTTTTGTCCCCTTGTCATCACTAGCATTGTCTTTGTAACCCAGTGACTATGAATTCCTCCATTTCTTTTCTGAATAGCTTTTATTTTTCATGGATTTTAATTTATAAAAATAAATTTTAATAGATGGAATTTTCATCCTTATAGCACTTTCTTTTTAAAATACTTAGGAAATATAATGAAGGGATTTGCCTTGATTTATAAAATCCCAGTTTCTATACGGTAAAGCAACTTAATATTCAGAAGAAAAATAATTTTCCACTAAAAATTTTTTTTCAATGTTGTTTATTTTCTTTAAAAAAAAAAAGATACTTTGCATAGCCCAATTAGGGTAAATAATATTCCAAAAGATAATTTGGGCTAGTAGATAGTTAATCTCTTGGTCTGGAAAACCTAGGCTCAAATTTTGAATCTAACATTTGTTGGCTCTTATTCTGAGTTAGTCATTTCAACCTGTCTACTTTGCCATAATGCTCTAAGAGTGTAAGTCACAAATAGTTAATTATCCATATGAAAGAAGGAATTTCCTCATTGGAAATTCCTTATAGAAAAATGAAGTCATAGGTTAAGACCAAATAACAAATAACTTACAAAGATGCTGATATTATAAAATTATTAAATTGTATCAAATGTATTTTGTATTATTCTAAATATAGATTTTAAATACTTTACCACAAAATTCAGTTGTTCCGTGTCTATTATATGTCAGCCATATGATTAACATTAAGGATACAAGTACAGAGAATTAACTAATCCTAATTAGCAAAGAACTTGCTTTCAAATTTTACTTTGATCGATAAGATTTATAGATTTCCTTTTCCCTTTTTTTGATCACTCTAGGATACAGGCATAGTAGTGGCCTTGTTGGATCAAAGTATATGCAAAGTTTTATAGACCTTTGGATGTATTTTAAAACTGTTCTCTAGAATGGTTGGATTAATTCACAGCTTCACTGACAGTGTGTTAATGTGCAGATTTTTCCACATCCCTTTCAGAATTTGTGATTTTCTTTTTCTCTCATGTTAGGCAATCCAATAGGTCAATGGATAGATAGCCAATCTAATTTTGACTGCATTGGTTTTGTTTGTACAAAAGACTTTTTAATTTCATGTAATCAAAATTATCTAATTTATTTCCTGTGATCTTCTCTGTCTCTGGTTATAATCCTTCCCCCTATATATACAGATATATTAACATCTAACAGATATATTAACCTATTCTCTCTTTATTTATGATATCATCCTTTATGTCTAAATAACTTAACAATTTTGCCCTTATTTTGACACATTGTTTAGGTTATTGGTTTATTCCTCACTTATTGTAGCCACGTCCTACTCTGTCTTGTATACTTAATTATTTATCTAGTAAAAAACTGTTTTGATAATTACTACTTTGTAATATTTGAAATCTATTCTGCTAGTCTACTTTCCTTGACTGTTTTTTCATCAATTCTCTTGATATTTTTGGCCTTTTGTTCTTTCAGGTAAATTTCCTTGGTATTTTTTTGTTATTGTTGTTGAATCATTTTAGTCATGTCTAATTCTCTGTGACATCATTTGTGGTTTTCTTGGTAAAGAAAACAAGTTTTTCTAGATCTATAAAGGTGTAGACTATTACTATAGATTACTAGATTATTATAGAATACTAGATTATTACTATAAAATAATTCTTTGGCATGCCACTAAACTGGCAAATATTCATAGGTAGTATTGTCATTTTCTTTATACTGGTTTTACCTACCCATAAGCAATTAATATTTTTACAATTGTTTATTTTTATAATTTTACAATTGTTCTCCTAAAATAATTTTCCTTATTATTTTCTTTGTCTTATCAATTTCTCAAAAATTATCATCTCAACTGCAAATCTAAAATACTCCATCAAGCTTTTAAAGGTATGGAAACAGTAACTAGAGCCAGGATAAGAGAGACTTTTGGAATTGGTGTTCAATATATCAAAAGTTTTGTTCTTGTAATATTCAGTTTATGCTTGATTTATAACTAATACTATATTTATTATTGTTAATATCATTCTCATAATTTTCAATGGAATTCAGATAGAAATGATCTTGGGGCAAGTTACTTTCTTGCTTTAATTTTTTTTTTTTTAATTTTAACATAGATGGATAAAGTAACTGCTTTTTTGTATTTGAATACAATTATTGGAATATGAGATTATCTACTGCCGACTTACTGAAAATAACCTTAGAACCATTCTAGTTATAGAAAGGATGAAGAAGATAAAAATGCATTTTATTACTACAAAATTTTATCTTATATAAATCTTTTAGATTATAAATATTCAGTGTGGCAATATTAATTACAACATTATTATTGATAATTTTTGTAGCAATCATATGTCTGGGGAATTGTAACTAACTGCCTTAGCTATGATTATGACACAATAATATAATTTGTTTTTTGAGAATATTTTGAAATTTATATTTATGATATACATATTGATCATTTGTAAGTTTATGCAAGATAAATGAGTTTCATGTGTGGAAATATATACCTTTGTGAATATTTATATATATATATATATATATATAATACATATTTGCATATGTTTCTTATCTATAATTCCTTAGTCATATGCTTTATCCATAAAAAAATTAAAATGTTTTCATCAATATTGCCATATCAAATAATAATAATATAAAAATTTCAGTAGAGAAAAATATTTTGAATGTGTGTGGGTATATTATACACTTGTATTTGTAGCTATCAAATTCTTTCCAGGGTATTTGGTAGGCATGATATTTTTAAAATTTTAAAAATTATTTCTTTGTATAACTGAATATTAGCCAATAAACTAAACTTTTAAAAATAACCCATATATAATTTCTGTTTGTCTTTACTTGGTAATAAATGAGCAATACAGATTTTTTTTCATGTCTATAAACAAATATTCATGATTCAGTATTGGGTTTTTGTTTCTTTGTTAACATATTATCGCTTGAATTCAAATGAATGTTGCCTATATTATTTTGATTCCTTTCTTGGATCCTTGACATTTAAGAGGCTTATTTGCATTCTCCTTCTCCTTCTACTCCTCTCTCTTTCCTTCATTTTTTTCCTCCCTCCTTCACTTCCTCCCTTCCTCTCTTCCTCTTTCTCTCCTACCCTCTTTCCCTCCCTTTCTCCCTTATTCCCTTTTTCTCTTCTTCTCTCCCTCCCTCCCTTCCTTCCGTTCCTCCCTCCCTTTCTCTCTCACTGCTTCTCTTCCTTCCTTCCTTCTTTTCTGTTTCTTGTTTCTCCTCCTCCTCCTCCTCCACCTTATCTTTCTCTTCTTCATTTTTCCCTTGTCCTTTTTATTCTTGTGAAGAAATAGTTTTGAAAAATCTTAAGCTATCTATCAATCTCAGAGCAGATATATCACGAAGAAATGATAACATTTATATTTGCTGCAAAGTGATTTTATAAACATTTGTTTGAATCCTTTCTAAATCTGTAATGGTTGATTTTATGGTACCTCAAATGTCTTATAACTGCCACTATCTAAGTATTAATTTCAAAGTATGGAGCTTTGATTTTACGTTGCCATCAAGTCTGTTAATATTCAAAGCCATTGTTATCTCCTTGATAGTTTCATGCTTACTGTGTCATTTGAGGAGGCTACCAAAAATGTGAAAAGCTTAGTTTCACCCTTTGGTTCAATTTTGTTTCTGGATTAAAGGTCAAAGGCTTTTAGTCTCTATTATTTGTATATATTATAAATGTTATACTTATTGAATAGCATTTTGATTCTCAAAGATTTAGAGGCTGTGTAATGCATTTTTTTATGGAACCATATAATTTTCTATCATTCATGTATATCAAATGATTGAAATGTTTATGTTTTAATGGAAAATAGGGAGGGGAAATAAAAGAATTAAGCATTTTAATAGCACCTATTATATGTCAGGTACAATGCTGAACATTATTACTTATATTATCCCATTTAATTCTCATAACTGAGATAAGATGCTTTTTTATCCCCATTTTGCAGTTGAAAAAACTGAGATAAACAGAGTTTGTCATCCAGTTAATAAAAATTTCCTTATGCACTTTTTATATGTCAGAGATTGTGCTAAGAGTCAGGTACAGAAATAGAAGCAAAAGATTATTTCTGTATTCTAGGCTATATAATTGGAAACAAGAGAGAGAAAACACTAAAATTGAGGGTTTAGGGAAAGGTTCTTTTAGAAGATGGGATTTTAAGCACTCAAAGAAAGCAAGGAATACCAATAGGTGGAGATGAGGAAAGAGAGCATTCTAGGTATAGAAGATAGCTGGAAAAAAATCCTACCAGATGTGGAATCGATTATTCATGGAAGAACAAGTGGGAGAGTGTTACTAGATCAAAAAAAAAAAAAACATACAATGAAGAGTAAAGCATAGGAATACTGCAAATTTCAAAGGGAGATACATTGAAGAGCTTTGAATGCTTGGGTATTTTATATTTGATCCTAAAGGAGAAAGGAAGCCACTGATATTTATGATTAGGAAGTTGACATAGCTGACCTAGCTTCAGAAAAATCACTTTGGTACTTTAATGGAGAGAATGTTTTGCAGTGATGGAGAGACTTAAGGCAGGAGACATACTAATATTCTTTTAAAATAGTTATGTCATTGAGTAAAATTCTACATGAAAATGGTATCAATGTCAGAGAAAAGAAACGGGTATACTTTAGAAATCTTGAAAAGATGAAATTAATAGGCTTTGACAAGATTAAAAATGTGGGATAAGAGATAGTGAATAGCAAGGATGATGTCTAATTTGCAAGGTTAAGACACTGAGAAAATAGTGTTACCTTCTACAGTAACAGAGAAAATGTGAGGTTAGAAGAGTTTAGAAAGACAATGGAATCAGGGACCTTTATGAAGATCACCCAGGTTGGTAAGTGCCCAAGGTCAAATTTGAACTCAGATCTTCCTGACCCCAGATCTAACATTCTATCTGCAGCACTATCAATTGCCTAAAAGCAACATTCATTTATATTTATATGGAATAATAATGCATTTAAGGCTAGCATGCTGCTAAAATATTTAAATTTTCAAGAAAGCTGTTGTGCTTTGTGTAAACTGTTCTTGAACAGTATTTTTGGGGTTGCATGTTTTAAATAGAGAACAACTTTTCATGAGGACATTAAATCATCTAGTATTATATTCTTGGACATGCTTTTTAATGCAGAACTGATTCAAAGGCTTTGTGATATTCAACAATTATTGAATAAACATTATAACTTTTTAAAAAATACTAAGTTGATCAATTTTTCTTTATGCCTCTAAAGATGTTTGCTATACTTTTTTGCTTTTTTGGATCTTTTTGTTGTTGTTGCTATTTTCTTGTATTTATAGATTGATTTGTTGATCTCTAAATAAACACAGAATATATAATATTCAATGTGAGTATATCTATGTGTCTATGTCTATATTTAGCTATTTAATATGGAACAGACATTGGAGCGATTATTTCACTAACATAGAGAACTCCCTGGTGAGAAAACCTTCACTAACAATGTAGATTAGAACTGACTGAAATTTATACAATGCCGTACAAAGTCTTATTTGTTTAAGTACTCAGGCATTAATGATCTTGCTTAGGATGACATGGCCAGTATGTGTTAAAGATAAAGATTCAATCCTGGTCTTCAGGCTGGCTCACTATCTACCACGCCAAGCCATATTGGCAGGAATACATATCAACAAGATACTGAGTAGTGAAAATAATAAATCTCCTGAAGTATTTATATTATTCAAATTTGCACTGCCTATTGACATTGAGCTGGAAACAATGACCTTATTTAACATTATTGTAATTTTGAATAATGTGAATATGAATACATGTGATCATTTCGGGGAATTCATTCATACCAATTTAATTGAGACCCAGATCTTCTGTGAGTGTATTGTGATGATAGATAGAAAGCTATAAATATATAATATGCACATATATGCATGATATGTGTCTATGTATGCATATATAATATACTTATTCACATACATGTGTACATAAAGTACTTAAACTTGATTTATATTTAGAGGAGTTACTGCTATTTTAATTTTCTTGGAGGAGATTGTGATGCCTTCTGTTAAGGAAATGGAAGCATTAGATCTCTATGTGGAACATAGTATAGTGCTTTGTAATGCATGTACCTCTGTGAAGTATTTGAGTCAATAATTAGTCATGCTATCTAATTTCAGTATTCCCCAGCTTTTCAGAGAATCTAGTTTTATTCACTTTCTTTTAAATATTCAATTATCTTAAAAGTCTTAACAGTTCTTGATTTACTTTTAAACTAATTTGAATTTACTTTGTCTTTAACACCATGAAATTATGAAGATGACCAGAACTTCTCCACATCACTTTTCAGAAATCCTTTCTTTTTTCTCTTTACCGTGTTAGTCTCTGTAATAAAGATTTTGACCAGTAATGAACTGTTTATTCTTTCCATTGCATTTACTCATTGTATTTCCTTTTTAAAATAGGATTTTGGTTTTATTTGCTGATCAAGGAAGTGTAGAATTTCTAATAAATTTTTTTCTTCCTAATTTTCTTCCTCATGTTTCCTTATTGCTGTTAATTGGAAAAAACAAAAATTTTCTACTGAAAATTCCAAGTATATCTGAACAATTTTACAAAGCTTTCCTTCAAATTTTTAGATTTTTTTTTATGTCTGTCCTGATAATGTTTGATGCCTTTCCTTATGATGTCTTATATTTATAGCTTTACTTTTCATCCTATAAACCATACGTATAGATCCTAAATTATTTTATACTTTCTGTAAAATATTTATAAAAATTATTATAAATGCCAGATTTTTTGCTCTGTTTTAGAAAGCAATTTTCTTTTAAAAAAATGCAATTTTCTTGAGATTCAAGAAAACCTTTTGTCTTTTTTGTACTTAGTTTGGTACCCAACATGAAATAAGTTCTTAATACATGCATGATGAATGATTGACTGATTTTTTCCATAGATGATATACTTGCTAATTTCATGTTTCTATTTTGAAAATTCTAGTCTATATCTATTTCTCTCCTTTTCAGAATCAGTTGTGGCACTGATCTTGCTTTTGTCTTATATTTCATTATAATGTTTTATGTTAATTAAATTTTCATGAGGTCAGTCCAAGTTTTTTTCATGTTTTAGTCATTCTTCAATTTCAGTTTTATTTCATCTTTCCTGGTCTTAGTGATGAAATTATATCTTATGATTTTCTTCTATGTGTCTACAGCATGGTTCTGAGTGATTTGGAGCTGAAGGCATTTTTTTGTAAAAAGCAGTATAAACCTCTTGATTATAATTGATAAAAGTTTCCAGTTTTTAATAAAATACAAATACTAATATTTTATTTACAACTCATGTATATCTATGTTTTGCTTTTAAGGTAAATACCATATTCACTGAAGCTTTTATAGAAGGCAGAAGGTATTTCTTTTTTTTTTCCTTATGTATTGTATCTTTTTATATTATCAGAACATAATCTGTTATCAAGATGAACAACACTGTGTTTTCTAGGAGGGATATCCTGGAACTCTACTAGGCTTCATTTATCTCTTTGACTCTGAAGAACAAAGAGGAATATTAAGAAAAGCAATAGCATAAACAGATATCTATAATTTGAATTGAAGTTAATATGCCATGATTACTACAAGGTCTTTTTAAAAATTTATTTTATTTTAAAAAACAGAATAAGAAAAAAAGAGGAAAGGAATATAAAACAAAAGGGAACACTGTCATGAGTTCAGCAAAACATTAGGGAGTATTCAAAATATATAAAACAATTTACCAGTTCAAGAAAAAAAATATACACATATATGTATATATTAGTAGAAGAAATTATATTCTTGAATGTTCATCTTTACTTCCTTGTAATTTTTTTTTTTTGTTCTTTGCTGTGTACTTTATTATTTTCCCCCTTTCCCCCTTCCCTTTCATTCAAACAGGCTATGCTAAGAAAGGATATATTTAAGTATATATATGTAGATATATAATACACATACATACATACTCATACCTAGCCCTCCTACCTACACACACGCACATATCATTCCTATGTCTGTGATTCTTAGCTTTAATTCTGTTCCTTGTCTTGCATTACTTAACCTCCCCACACAGATGAACCCCTCCCTTTATTTCCTCACCTTTGCTTCTTTGTCCACCCATCTCAACTGCCTTATTTCTGTATATATTTTGGTTGATGATATACCCTTCATGCTATATATATATATATATATATATATATATATATATATATATATATATATATATATATATATATATATATATATATATATATAATATATATATATATATATTGCTATTTAGCCCATTCCCAATGTAAGTATATTTTCAGAACTATGAGCCCTCCTCCCTCCCCTCTAATGCCTCTGTGATTATTTTTCCTATATGACTCATTTGTATACTTTTTAAAACCTTTTTTAACCTTAATTCTGACCCAACCTGCCCCAATTGAGCTGTTCTCTTGTTGAAACTGATCTTAAACATATGGTGTACATTTCTGGTTTGGTTGATAGAAAGTCCTAAAAGTCTTCAAGTTTGTTGAATGTCAATTTTTTTTCTCATTCACTATTTTAAATAATCTTGCTGGATATGATGCTTTTGGCCACAGGCTTAGTTCTTTTGATTGCAGGTGGATATAATTCCAGAACCAGTGATCCTTAATTTTGGCTGTTGATTAAGTCCTGTACAGTTTTTATTGTAGCTTCAAGATATTTGAATTTTTTTTCTTGTTTCTTGCAAAATTTTCTCTTTGATCTTGGGATTTCAAAATTTGGCAATAATGTCCCTATGTGTTTTCCACAAAGGATGTCACTGAAGTGGTGCCTGAGGAATTTTTCCTATTTTTACTTTCCCTACACATTCTATCACTCTAGCACAATTTTCTTGCATAATTTCTTGCATTATTGTGTCAAAAGTTCTTTGTTTTTGGTCACAATTTTAAGGAAGTCCAGTTATTCTTATATTTCCTCTTCTAGATCTATTCTCCATATCTGTTATTTTTCTTCTAAAATGTTTCATTTTGGTACTATTTTTTCATTCTTTATAATTTACATTGTTATTTCTTGGTCTATCATAGCTTCACTGGCTTCCCCTTGCCCAATTCTAATGTTCAAATACTTATTTTTGTCTTTGAGACTCTGTATCTCTTTCTAGTTGGTTAACTTTTTAAAATAATTTTCTTGTTTTTCTTGAATGGTTTGTATTTTACTTTTTTTCCCTCAAGGTCTCTCATTTGATTTTTAAATTCTTTTTTGTTACATAAATTCTCTCTGGGCAGAGAACCATTTCATATTGTTCTTTGGGGTAGAAGCTTTTTTTACTTCACTGTCCTCCTCTGAAGATGAATCCTGGTCTTCCTTGTTCCCATAATAAGGTTCTATGGTTGAGTTCTTTTTTGCCAGTTCATTTTTTTTTAAATAAGAGGTATTAGTGAAGGGGGTTGATGCCTCTGGCTTTACTTCAGCTCTACAAGGTCTTTAGAGGGTTCATCAGTGTCTCAGGGCACATACAGTCTCAATTGTATTTTACCCGGGATGGGACTGCTTCATTTTTGTCACCACCCCTACTTCATAGCACAGGCAAAGGGTTTGAGTACTATGGACAAAAGCCTTTGAGGAGATCATTTTTTACTCCTATATCATACTTAGTCTTCTCTAGGTTGAGTTATTTATACAAGGTAATCACTAGGGAAATACACCAAAATGAATAATGTGTGCCAAATTCTGTCCACCCCTAGATATGCAAACTCAAGGTCCTCAATTTCTGCAAATATGTGAAATTAAACTAAAACTAATATCAAAACAAACTGGTAAGAGGTATCTATAAGAAGGGGGATAAAATTAAATTCCTTTACTCACTGGAAATTTAATAAATGCCTACTCACTATAAAATAGTGCTAAAAACAACAAAGAACAATATGAATTCCAAGGAAGGGAGAAGGCATGTCTATAAGAAGAGAGAAGTGGGATCATTAATTTTACTTGTGTATGATTGTTAGGATATTATAGCAAAAATTGGTGGAATCATCTTCCTGTCTTATTCTCCTTTGCTGTCCAATTTCCTAGTTCTCAAAGTGGGCATTCCTAACATTATCCATGTCAAATCATGGATCATCAGGTTAGTATTCATCTTTGTACCTCATGGACAGGCTTAAATGTACATTTAGTTTTTTTTTAACATTATGATAATTATCTTTATGTTGCTTCAACTGTTGTGAAGAAACTTTAAAGTACTATATAAATGCATCATTATCATGTTATGAGTGTAAATAGCTCAGAATTATGTTGAAGGTCTGTTAGCTCATTGAAATAACCAAGAAATTATAGCCATTATTTATATTGAACTTTAAAATTTACATAACATTTTACAAATGTTATCATATTTTATGCACATAACAATATGAAGACCTAGATGCTATTACTTTCCTTATTTTATAACTGAAGAAACGGAGGCTGAGAAAGGTGGTAGAACTTGCCCAAAGCTATACAGTTTGCAAATGTCTAATGAATGATTTGATCCTAAGACTTTCTAATTTCAAGTCCATTGTTTTATCCAGTGTGCTGTGTTATGTCTTGAAGTAAATCAATTAAACATAAGAAGAAATTTCCTTTCAGTAAACTTGCATTCTATAACCTCTCAAGATTAAGTCATTTTCTTGGTCACCATATATTTATTTATTTATTTATTAACTTTCTTTTTTTTTATTATAGCTTTTTATTTACAAGTTTTATGCATGGGTAATTTTACAGCATTGACAATTGCCAAACCTTTTGTTCTAATTTTTCTCCTCCTTCCCCCCATCCCCTCCCCCCATGTCAGGATGACCAATACATGTTAAATATGTTAAAGTATAAATTAAATACAATATAAGTATACATGTCCTAACAGCTATTTTGCTGTACAAAAAGAATCAGACTTTGAAATAGTGTACTATTAGCCTGTGAAGGAAATCAAAAATGCAGGTGGACAAAAATATAGGGATTGGGAATTCTATGTAATGGTTCATAGTTATCTCCCAGAGTTCTTTCACTGAGTATAGCTGGTTCAGTTCATTGCTGCTCTATTGGAACTGATTTGGTTCATCTCATTGCTGGAAATGGCAACATCCATCAGAATTGATCATCATATAGTATTGCTGTTGAAGTATATAATGATCTCCTGGTCCTGCCCATTTCATTCAGCATCAGTTCATGTAAGTCTCTCCAGGCCTTTCTGAAATCATCCTGCTGGTCATTTCTTACAGAACAATAATGTTCCATAATATTCATATACCACAATTTATTCAGCCGTTCTCCAATTGATGGGCATCTGTTGGAATCCTTACAAACTGTTAAGTCATTAGAATTGATAGAGAAAATAATTATCTAATTTAGCATGGTTCAGTATGATTGATCTGATCCTACAAAGAGATGTTATGGGCCAGAACTTGAAACAAGGTGCTAAGTGGAATTGAGGAGACAATGGTTAAATCTAGTTTAGCATTGATTTAATCCTACAACAAATAATGGTTTCCCAGTGATAAAATGACTGGTATATACTCAGTGTATAGGATATAGGCAAGAAGCTCTCAGGGCCAAAGAGCACGCTGGGGGACTGAGAGCCAAGAATGAGTGGAGGTGACAAAAGACAAGCTTCAAGAGCTCTTGGAACCAAGGAGGGAGAGAGGTCTCTAAGAAAGGTAAGTGGGCCCAAGGAAAGAGATAAGACTTGGAAGGAGAAAATAAATGTTTGGATTTTATCAGCTGGCTGCATTTGAAGTGATTATTACTTTGAACTGAAACTAAGGCTGCCTCCAGAAAACCTCCCCAAGAAACCTGCTCCCAGAGAAACATCATATATTATAGAAAAAGAACACCACAGGCATCCACTCTGGCCACTACAAAGAGACCTGCCACAAACATTCGTGCACATACAGGTTCCTTTCCCTTTAAGATTTCCTTGGGATATAAATCCAGTAGAAACACTGCTGGATCAAAAGGTATGCACAGTTTGATAACTTTTTGAGCATAGTTCCAAATTCCTCTCCAGAATGGCTGGATGTATTAATAATTCCACCAACAATGTATTAGTGTCCCTGTTTTCCCACATCCTCTCCAACATTCCGCATTATCTTTCCCTGTCATTCTAGCCAAACTGACAAGTGTGTAGTGGTATCTCAGAGTTGTCTTAATTTGCATTTCTCTGATTAATAATGATTTGGAGCATCATTTCATATGGCTAGAAAGAGTTTCAATTTCTTCATCTGAGAATTGTGTTCATATCCTTTGACTATTTATCAACTGGAGAATGGCTTGATTTTCTTATAAAATTGGGTCAATTCTCTATATATTTTGGAAATGAGGCCTTTATCAGACCTTTGACTGTAAAAATGTTTTCCCAGTTTATTGCTTCCTTTCTAATCTTGTCTGCATTAGTTTTGTTTGTACAAAAACTTTTCTATTTTGTGATCAATAATGATCTCTAGTTCTTCTTTGGTCATTGTGGTGATCTTGTTCTTTAAAATAAAAGTTCTCTCTGAGAGAGAAGTTTTTTTTGGGGAGGTTTACTGGAGTCAGCTTTAGTTTCAGTTACAAGTAAATAATCACCCAAAATCACAGCCAGCTGATAAAAGTTCAGATCTTTTATTGTGTCCTTCAATATAGCCCAGTTAGCTCAGAGGCCTATCTCTCTGCTTGGTTCTAAGAGCTCTTGCAGCTTTGTCCTTGGCTTCTGCCTCTGCTTTCTTCAGCTTCTAGCCAACACCAAGGTGGAAGATGCAATGAATCTCTCTTGCCTCTGAGAGAGGGCTTCTGGCTCTCAATCTCCCAGAGTGCTGAATCTCTGACCCCTGAGAATGTTCCCAAGTAAAAACTCTCAAGTGGCTCACTAGAGCTGTATTTATTCTGCTTCTCTGAGAGTGGGATTGTGGGATATATCCCAGCATGCTCTCTGGCCCTAAGAGCTTCAAGGGAGGTGTGAATTCAGATATCTCATATTATCTCCCAAATGTGTGAACTCCAATGAGTACTCAAATACTTCTTGTTTATAAGAGCTCTCTAAAGGTATGAACACAAGCATTATTGTTTATCAGTATTACCAACTTATCACCTTGTAAGGATTCACTCTAAGGTGTGAACCAATAAGTATTGTATCAATTCCATTGTTAACACTAGGATTCTGACATCTCCTTTGAGTTTTCACCTTGTTTCAAGTTGAGTTGACACTAGGATTTCAACAGGTCATAAATTCCTTCCTCTTCCACAGGTCTGAGAGGTAAACTATCCTATGCTCTTCCAATTTATTTGTAATCTCATTCTTTATGCCTAGGTCATGAAATCATTTTGACCTTATCTTGGTGTATGGTGTTAAGTGTGGGTCAATGCCTAGTTTCTGCCATACTGATTTCCAATTTTCCCAGCAATTTTTGTCAAACAGTGAGTTCTTATCCCAAAAACTGGGGTCTTTGGGTTTGTCAAACACTAGATTATTAAAGTTATTGGCTGTTTTGTTCTTTGAACCTAACCTAGTCCATTGATTAACTAGTCTATTTCTTATCCAATACCAAATGGTTTTGGTAACTGCTGCTTTATAATATAATTTTAGATCTGGTACAGCTAGGCCATCTTCATTTGTTTTTTTTTTTTTTTCATTAATTCCCTTGAAATTCTTTACCTTTTGTTTTTCCATATGAACTTTGTTGTTATTTTTTCTAGATCATTAAAATAGTTTTTTGGGAGTCTGATTAGTATAGTGCTAAATAAATAGATTAGTTTAGGTAGTATTGTCATCTTTATTATATTTGCTCGCCCTATCCAAGAGCATTTAATATTTTTCCAGTTGGTTATATCAGACTTAATTTGTGTGGAAAGTGTTTTATATTGTAGTTTTGCTCATATGGTTTCTGATTTTCCCTTGGCAGATAGATTCCTAAATATTGTATACTATCAGTAGTTATTTTAAATGGAATTTCTCTTTGTAACTCTAACTGTTGAATTTTGTTAGTGATATATATATAAGAATGCTGATAACTTATGTGGGTTTATTTTGTATCCTGCAACTTTGCTAAAGGTGTGGATTGTTTCTAATAACTTTTTAGTAGAATCTCTGGGGTTCTGTAAGTATACCATTATATCATCAGCAAAGAGTGATAATTTTGTTTCCTCATTGCTTATTCTAATTCCTTTAATCTCTTTCTCAACTCTTATTGCCAAAACTAGCATTTCTAATGCAATATTGAATCATAACAGTGGTAGTGGGCAACCTTGTTTCACTCCTGATCTTATTGGGAATGGTTGCAGTTTGTCCCCATTACATATGATGTTACTGATTGTTTTAAATAGATGCTACTGATTGTTTTAAGGAAAAGTCCATTTATTCCTATACTCTCAAGTGTTTCTATTAGGAATGGATGTTGCATTTTATCAAATGCTTTTTCTGCATCTATTGAGATGATCATATGCTTTTTGTTAATTTGGTTATTAATATGACCAATTATACTGATAGTTTTCCTAATATTGAACCAGCCCTGCATTCCTGGTATAACTTCTTTTTTTTTTTTTTTTTTTTTTTTTAATAGCCTTTAATTTACAGGATATATACATGGGTAACTTTACAGCATTAACAATTGCCAAACCTCTTGTTCCAATTTTTCACCTCTTACCCCCACCCCTCCCTAAATGGCAGGATGACCAGTAGATGTTAAATATATTAAAATATAACTTAGATACACAATAAGTATACATGACCAAAACATTATTTTGCTGTACAAAAGAATCAGACTCTGAATTATTGTACAATTAGCTTGTGAAGGAAATCAAAGATGCAGGATGTGCATAAATATAGGGACTGGAATTCAATGTAATGGTTTTAGTCATCTCCCAGAGTTCTTTTTCTGGGTATAGTTAGTTCAGTTCATTACTGCTCCATTAGAAATGATTTGGTTGATCTTGTTGCTGAGGATGGCCTGATCCATCAGGACTAGTCATCATCTAGTATTGTTGTTGAAGTATATAATGATCTCCTGGTCCTGCTCATTTCACTTAGCATCAGTTCGTGTAAGTCTCTCCAGGCCTTTCTGAAATCATCCTGTTGGTCATTTCTTACAGAACAGTAATATTCCATAATTTTCATATACCACAATTTATTCAGACCATTCTCAACTGATGGACATCCATTCAGTTTCAGTTTCTAGCCACTACAAAAGGGCTGCACAAACATTCGTGACATACAGGTCCCTTTCCTTCTTTATAATCTCTTTGGGATATAATCCCAGTAGTAACACTGCTGGATCAAAGGGTATGCACAGTTTGATAACTTTTTGAGCATAGTTCCAAACTACTCTCCAAAATGGTTGGATTCGTTCACAACTTCTACTTGATCATGGTGTATTAACCTGGGGATGATTTTCTGTAGTCTTTTTGCTAATATTTTGTTTAAGATATTAGCATCAATATTCATTAGGGAGATTGATCTATAATTTTCTTTCTCTGTTTTCAACCTACCTGGTTTAGGTATCAGTACCATGTCTATGTCATAACAGGAATTTGGTAGTACTCCTTCATTACCTATTTTTCAAATAATTTATCAGCCATATATTTATTACAATTTGTACACATAAAGAAAACAAGTCAATAGACAAGAAAGTTCTTTCTAAGATCAGGTTACAATGAGGAAGAGAACAATATAAATGAATAATTTTTAATTTTATAAATAGAATCAATTTAATTGTTGTTAACGAAAATGGTAAGAAAGCTATTGTGGTGTAACAGACACAATTTGGAGTCATTTTCTGGTCCTGAATAACAGAGTGTCCTTGAATGAATCTGGGATAATAAAAAAAAAAGTCTCTTGGTAGCCTAAGAAGCCACAAGCCTTGATAGGCTTTGAACTATGGTATGGGTGGCAAAGCTTTTATCTTCCCTGCCAGCTTTGACATGTGGAAGACTGTTTGGAGGTGGAAGGGGTCACATTTATCTGTCTTCCACTTGGTCACCATGTATCTGTGAATGGTGATGATCATGTTTCTCAGTTCTCTTTTGTGTTTTTTCCTATTCCTGTTTATAGATGGAATGAGTATGTGTGCTTTGGTTGCCTTATGTTTAATATGATACAAGGAAATTGAGATAGAAGAAATGAAAAGACTCAATCAACAGCACACAGTGCATGGCAGAGTTGGAATTCTATCCATGTCTTCCGATTCTAAATCCAATTTCCTCTTAACTTTCCTAATTTGTAATCTTAAATAAATAACTTCTAAATGTTCTAGAGAACTCTCTCAGATTCTTATGTTGCAGAGCAAGTGCATTAGTTCATCATCCAGAAATTGTCTATATAAATGCCATTACAGGTCTCATTTCTCATTCTGTCTGTATATTAAATGAAGTTAGTCTTGATCATCTCTAACATCCTTTTAATATGCTTTTTCTAGTTCTTTCACATGTGGGTCAAATTTTCACACTGTGATGAAAGGAGAGTGAATATACTTGTACTATCTTGTCACAACACAGTCTTCCAACTGCCTTGGCCTGTGTGCCTACTCTCCCTCCATTTTGTCACCACCAATCCCTTCTTCATCTGCCTCATAATGGCAGAGCACCTGAAAGCAGATGTTTTATCTTGGTGTACATTATTCTTAAATTCTTAATTTTCTTTAAGTGATAAACTGCTAAATAAGATATTGAAAGACTAAGCCTATATATAGGAAAATGTAAAGTAAAATGGTGTCTCTAAAGGTTTTGAGGACCAATCTGATAGCACCATTCTTAGGAAATAGTCAATTATCATATCTCTGATTTTTTCTACTACCCTGTGGGTACAGACTCTCATTTCCTTAAGTCTATACTACTGCTTGTTGGTCTGCCTGCCATGAGTCTCCCCATTCTAGTATTCAGGTATAAAATAACCTTCCTAAAGTATGTCTAATGGTTAGGCTAAGCTTAAAACCCCAGCTACAATTTTATATCTATAGAAAGCCTTTCCTAATTTTAATTTTAGTGACTTTGCTTTCTTCAGTATTTCTTATTTAGCCAATATATAACGTATTGCTACAAAGTTATTTTCATGGTATCCTTTCATTACATAGTGGGATTTCCCTAAGGCAGGGATGATTTTTGCCTTTTTTGTCTCCCTAAAGTTCCAGGGTCCTCAAACTTTTTAAATAGGGGGCCAGTTCACTGTCCCTCAGACTGTTGGAGGGCCGGACTATAGTAAAAACAAAAACTTTTTTTTGTGGGCCTTTAAATAAAGAAAGTTCAAAGCCCTGGGTGAGGGGGATAATCCTCCTCAGCTGCCACATCTGGTCCATGGGCTGTAGTTTGAGGACCCCTGCAGCACCTAAACAGTGCCTAGCACATAGCAGGTCCCTAATAAGTGTTTACTGATTGATTGATGAAATCTTTAGAACTCCTCATAGATTATAAGTGGTCAATGAGCAGCAGTCCTAACTTCACTGTGGTCAAAATCAAGCTGGATCTCTGCCCACCCTCTCAAGAATTCACTTCCTTTCCCCATGAAATTACTATGTATTTCTTTTTCTGAGGTTTGTATTTGCTCATCTATTTACCTGTTGTTTTTTCTCTGATAGAGTACACTAAATAAATAAATAAACTACTAGAAGATAGGAAACTTTTTCTTTTTTTAGAGCCCAGTGATAGGGTAGGCATTTAATAAATGATTTTATAATTGAATAAAATTGAGTCCTCTTGTTAAATTTAGACTGTGTCTACTTTGGCCTCTAATTTTCCTAGGTATTATGACCTCTTTCTCCTTGTAAGACTATTCTTATTTTAATCTTATATCAGTTTTGTGATTTTTAGCTAGATTTCTACACAATAAAAGTTGCCCCTCTTCCTAACTCCATACTTTCACAAGAATGGCCACTAATGGCAACATCACTAGTTGTTTAA
Organism: Sarcophilus harrisii; assembly: GCF_902635505.1. Lineage (NCBI taxonomy): Eukaryota > Metazoa > Chordata > Mammalia > Dasyuromorphia > Dasyuridae > Sarcophilus > Sarcophilus harrisii. The sequence continues at coordinate 139,973,842 of NC_045426.1, forward strand.
AAAAAAAAAAAGGCTTCTTTTTATCAACAAGTGACTAATTATGCATGTAATAAGTTAGATTATTAACAAATATTTTCTTGAGCAACAAAATCTATGACTGTGCCTTGTCATGACTTGGTAGAAAAAAAATCCTGTTTTGGCAAGTTAGTTTTGGAAAGAGACCATTGAATCTGTTATGAGCAGATTCAGTGAAAAAAATTTCCAAAGGAAAGATGACAACACATAATGTAGAAAGACATTTTGACTAATGGGGACTTTCTAAGCAAGCCAGAAGAAAATGGGATGGAAATCCTTTTGAAGTTAGTAATTCAAGCAACTTTTACTTATGGATATTATGCTGTTCTTCCTTTTTGTAGATGAGATTTTAATTATCTTATCTTTATTATATTAATTACTTTCTGAATATTATTCTGTTCCAAACTGTCTTTTTTTCCTTACCGGCATAAAACACCTCAGTCTAAGAAAAAATGAGTATCTTTTCTTGATCATTTAAACTATTTTCAATATGATTTTTAAACTATTATGTTTATTGAAACATCAACATTATTTCAGTTATCTTGTAATCAACATCAGTAATTGTATCAGTAATCTTCAGTTATCTATGTTCTTATATAGTTCTTTTTTCCCTTCTTCCCTCTACCTCCCCTGCCCACTTATGAATAATAAAAAGAAGATAATGCCCTCAACAAAATAGTTTAGTTCAGTAAAACAAATTTCTCCAAAGACCATGTCCAAAATCAGGTCTTATTCTGCTTTTTAAGTCCATCAAATCTTTGATAAAAGATAGACAGAAAATTGAGCAGCTAAATAAGATAGCAATTAGAGTATTGGGGTTGAAGTCAGAGAGATATTTTCACAAGATCATATCTGGCTTCAGATGCTTTTTAGCTATGTAAACCTAAGGAAGTCACTTAAGCCTGACTTCCTCATCTTAGGAAGTCTTCTACTTAGGAAGTATCTATGGAAGTTCTTAACATGACTTCCTCATCTATAAAATGAGCCAGAAAAGGAAATGACTAAATCCTTCCAAGTTTTGCCAAAAAATCCACCAAAAAACCAAAATGGGTCCACAAAGATTTGGACATAATTAAAATAACTCAACAAGAAAAGATGCCAAATGCATTGATTATTTTCTCTGTCTCCTATATCTATCTTTCTCAGACATGAGACTATTTATCATTTCCCAATCCTTATTTATCATCTACACTGATTCCTATCTATTTCTTCTTTTAAGAATTGACTCAAAGATTATCTCTAAGAAGATATTCTTAAATAAACTATTTCAACCATTGTACTGAATACTTATGAGGACCTGCCTCTAAGTTCTTAGTTCTATTACCAACTAGCTATGTAACATTGGGAAAGTCTTTTACTTTTTATAAAAGTTCAGAATAAAGTGAACAGAATTAGTAGAACAATATATTAAAATGACAACAACACTGAAAAAAACAACCAACATTGGAAATTCTAAGAGCTATAATCAATACAATGATAATTCATGATTCCAGAATATATATGACAAAATACATTATCATTTACAGAGAAGTATTGCATTTAGGGTGTGTGTGTGTGTGTGTGTGTGTGTGTGTATTTGTGTACATATATACAAAATGTATGATATATATACATGTATATATACCTGTGGAGATATATATATGCATATATATTATAAATACATAATATATATATATGCAAAAGTGGTTAAGTGACTTTCACAGGATTATACAGCTAGTAAGTGTCTAAGGTCTGATTTGAACCAAAATCCTCTGGATTCCAGGGCCAGTGCTTTGTCCACTGTGCCACATACCTGTCCCAAGTTCTATATTTTTATATGCAGATGCCAAGAACAATTGATTTGCTTGATTATGAATTTTTATTGCAAGAAAATATCTTTGTTCTCCCAATGAAACAGAAGTGTGTCTAACTAGTCCTCATCTAAAGCATTGTAAGCAGTTCTCTCATCAATCATATCTGGGCATAATCCAATTTTATTATTTCCTTCCCAAAATGTGTGACCTATCCTTGAAGGTGTTTACTTATTCCTTTTCACTGTTGATTTTTCATTTACAAAAAGAAATGCAACACTACTATTTCATCTACTAAAAATGATATAATAGTGTATCAAGAATTTTTGATTTCCATTACACACCTCTCAGATTGGCTAAGATGACAGGAAAAGATAATGATGAATGTTGGAGGGGATGTGGGAAAACTGGGACACTAACATTGTTGGTGGAATTGTGAGAGGATCCAGCCATTCTGGAAAGCAATTTAGAACGATACTCAAAAAGTTATCAAATTGCACATACTCTTTCATCCAGCATTGTTACTACTGGGCTTATATCCCAAAGAGATCTTAAAGGAGGGAAAGGGACCCACATGTGTAAAAAATGTTTGTGGCAGCCTTTTTTATAGTGGCAAGAAACTGGAAACTGAGTGGATGCCCATCAATTGGAGAATGGCTGAAGAAATTATTGTATTTGAATGTTATAGAATATTATTGTTCTGTAAGAAGCACCTAACAGGATGATTTCAGGGAGGCCTGGAGAGACTTACATACTGATGCGAAGTGAAATGAGCAGAATCAGGAGATCATTGTACACAGCAACATCAATATTATATGACAATCAATTCTGATGAACATGAATCTTTTCAACAATGAGAGGTTTGATACCAGTTCCAATGATCTTGTGACGAAGAGAACCATCTACACCCAGAGAGAGGACTGTAGGAACTGAATGTGTATCACAACATAACATTTTCATTCTTTTTGTTGTTGTTTGCTTGCATTTTGTTTTCTTACTCATTTACTTACCTCGTTCATCATCAACCTTACCATCGTTTTTCTTGTGCAGCAAAAGAATTATATAAATATGTTTACACATATCAGATTTAACACATATTTTAATATGTACAACAAATATTGCATTGCTTGCCATCTTGGGGGGGGATGGGGGAAGAAGGGGAAATCTGAAACATGAGGTTATGCAAGGGTCATTGTTGAAAAATTATCCATGCATATGTTTTGAAAATAAATAAAAAATAGGCATTTTTCCCCATTGGTGTTTTTATTCCTTTAACCAATTCAAATGCTTCCCTCTTACCTTTTATGCTTCCTTGAACACACACACACACACACACACACACACACAAACACATACACACAAACAACCTCCTTACTAATAGCTCTTTTCTACAAGGTTTCATGAGTTGCAATGGCCAACATTTTCAAAACCCATTGTCTTTTGGAAAGAAGATTCTTTGAATCTACTATGTGAAAAGTACTGTGCTAGGAAGTGAAAATACAGACATAGATATGGCATGTAACATTATTACCTATCCCTTTTGGGGCTGATTTGAATTAGCATCATGATAATTAAATTTGATGGTAGGATAAAATAAAACATTGATAGGTTATTAATAAAATTTAATAATTTTAATAAATTTAACAAAAGGTTAAAATGGCTCTAACATAGCAAGTAATATAGCAAGGTTACCTTTACACTTAGCTTTTATATATTGCACTCTCATATCCAAATGTGACTAGTTAGTAGAGAGGGATGTTTTCATCTGTGTCATCTTCAGAAATTTACCAACTTGGAAGAACCCTGAATCCATGTAGTTGGAGATATGACCAGGAAGTTATATCAACACATCTAGAGGCTAATGATGTGTATCAAAGAAGGCAAAGCTTGAATCTTGTCTCATACTAGTTCAATAAAATCCTAACTTTATTGGCTTTTCTTTTTAAAATTCTATTTACTTTTTTTAATCCTTAAATTTCTGTCTTCCTACTTTTTCAACTGCCTCCATGAGAGCTAAAGAAAAATGAAAACCATTACAAACATTATACAAACATTTATAATCAATGAAAATAAATTTCCTCATCATTCATTAAGAAACTCAAATTCCTCATGGAATCCCTTAATTCTCTGTTAAGTGGTAGATAATATATTACATCATTAGTCCTCTGAAATTAAGGTTGTTCTTTATGCTGATAAGGATTCCTTTTGAAGTTATTTGTCTTTATCATACAGTTATCACTTAATTATTTATTCTCTAAGATCTATTCACTTAATTTGACATCTGATCATACAAGACTTTCAAGTTTCTTTAAAATTACCCCATTTATAATTTCTTATAACAAAGTATAATTTCATTGCACTACCATACTATAACTTGTTCATCCGTTCCCCAATTTATAGGCATTCTTTCTAGTTCCCATTCTTGATACCTGAGGGGAAACAAATCAATTAAATTATTTCCTTCCTTAATTTCCTTTCCTCTTATCCTTATTCCAACACTTTCTCCATGTATTTGTCTATGGAATGAAATGTATTTATTTAGTCATTTGTGTGGACATGTGTATGTGTTTTTCTGTTCTTCCTTTAATCAATTCAGATGAGCATGAGATTGGAGTGTCAGTTGTTTCCCCACATCTACTCCTTTTTTCTATAACGTCTACCTTTGGACCCTAATTGTGTTAGATAAAGTTCCCTAACTTTCTTTTCTCTTTCTCTCTTCTATATATCCTTCTTCTCTCTTCAATCTTTTATCAAGATTATCATGCAATAGCAGAATCATTCCCAAGATAAGACTAATTAGAATCTACATATAATGATTGGTGATGATAGAACCTAGAGTACACATATGTATCATCTCTTTAAAATATAAGCATTTTATTTTTGTTTAGTTAAATATCATTAGGCATCCCTGTGTACAAGTTTTTGTTTCTTTTATTACTGTGTTGAACTTCAAAGTTTCTAAGAAGCTTTGATTTTTTTTTTTTTTTTTACTTTTGGAAGTCCTCTATTTCCTTGGAAGTCTTCAGTTTTACCTTCTGAAACATCAAATTCCAAGTTCTCTGCTCCTTCATAGTTGTAACTGCTAAATTGTGTGTGCTTCTATGTGTGATGTCTTCATCCCTGAATTCTTTCTGGATGCTTGCAATATTTTATTTGGCGTGGAACATCTAGATTTTGTATATGATAATTCTCTAAGTTTTTAATTTGGAGTTAGAGTTGTGAAGGGACTGGTAGATTTTTTTTTTCTACTTCTGGTTTTTCCTTTGGTTCTTTCTAAATGACCTGGATAATTTTATTTTTCTTTTAAGATTTTTGAAATGTGATGTTTTTAACCATAGAATTCAGTAGTCTAATTTGTATTAATTTTTTTCCTCCTTGATCTGTTTTAGATAAGTTATTTTTGCACATGATTCCTTATATTGTCTTCCTTTTTTCAGCTTGTTCACTTTGTTTTTACATTTCTTGTTGTTTCACAGAATCATTGCCTTCTATTTGGTTCATTCTATTTTTTAAGCCAGTGTATTTCTTGGGAAAAAAAATTTGTTATCTCTTGTGTCATGTTGTTAATTCCCTAGCAATTCATTCTTCTATAGCTCTCATTTCTTTTTCATTTTTTAAACATTAAGTAATCTTATTTTGCTAATGAAAGAACTTTTTAAAAACTTTAAAAAAATTCTTAGAATTCTTATTGAAGTTGTATCTAAGTTCAGTTCATTGCTTGTAGATATTTTGAAGTCATTCTTTTATATTTGTGTCTTGAGCATAGTCACCACCATAAGCTTATTGTTGTAGTTTTTTTTTTTCCAAATTCTTCTAGATTACTTCCAAATTCTTGACTTAATGTTAGGAATGGACTCTACCCCCTTTCTGGAAGGAAGGCCTGGACTCAGACTATTTGCTGCTTCCTTGGGATATTGAGAACTTTGCAATTCAAGGACTGGGGAACTTTCAATTTTCAGTGCTCCCAGAGTATTCTGATTCAGGGCAAAATCTAATTATTCCTCCACCCCTAGTCTGATTGAAACCCTTGGTTTCAAATCAACAATATAATGCTACTGAATTCACTCCCTATCTATTAGCTAGATAGTTTTGCTGTTTTGAGTGAGTGACAGACATGCAGGTGTTCTGGAATTCTTGGTCTGATTATTCCCCTGATTTAGATAGATTCTGAAACTGAATTCTTGCTCTGCTTCTGGAGTTTGAGACAAACTTCTCTTTTTGTCTTCTAAACACTCCTTTCCTGCCTATGGTGATCCCTGTCAACAGGTTCCCTTTTAAGTGTGTTCTGACTATGCAAACTATATATATCCAGAAAACCAGAATTGTCATCCATTCACATTTAAAGTACTCTGGTATAAGTCTAGGTGTCCCCAATATGGGGATCAAGGCTTTCCTCATGACCTGACACACAGTCTCTCTTGATGTTGGAGTGCTCCATGTTATATATGTTCCCTCATCCAATCCCCAATTTTTTCTGTTTGTCTTCCTATGTTGAGGAGAACCAGAACAAGAACTCAGTGTCTCCTTTTCTGGATTTCACTATTAAGTTTTGGGTAGATCCTTTTTCTAGATCTCCTTGGAAGAATTGTGAACAGGAACTCACCTACATTGTTTCCTGCTAATCCTGTTTTCTTGCCTCTTCCTAACTTTTCCCAGAATTTTCCTTCTTCATATTTTAAAGAGTAAGGGAACACTAATAGGTTGTAGTCTATTCAAAAATATTTTTTTCTTTATAATCTCTCCCTCCTTGGATTCTGTGCTTACTGTGCATTTCTGGTTCTCATTCTATTTCTCTGATGACTCCATTTCAGTGTCCCTTGGTGTCCCAGAAGGCCATGCTTAAAATTTCTTCTCTCATTCTCCTTTAAAGATCTTATTAATGTGGTACTGTGGAAATAGTTATGCATATGCAATCATATGTGGGACCTGCAACCAAATCTTAGTTTAGTTTTTTAATACACAGATGACCTTGAAAACATGTTACTTAGACTTTTGAAGCTACAGTTTCCTCATTTGCAAAATAAGAGAAGAGAATATTTCTTTCTCTAAATCTGTGATCTCATCAGATTTCCTACATATGTCCTGTCTTTTGCCATTCAAGTGGAGACAGTTATGACATAGTGGAAAGTACCTTCATCTTGGGATAAGGAGCAATTTGGGGTCAAATCCTAATCTCTCATGGTTGGGTTAAATCCTATAGTCCTATAGGACTATAAATTGAATTTATCATTTGCAAAAAAGGAGATTATTTTTATCTAAATTATTTACTTCACCATGTTGTTGTAAGGATCAAATGAGATGATCTATGAAAGCATTTTTAATACCATCAATGTAATAAATTATAATTATTTTTGTAATTTTAGGTGTAATCTTAAATTATCTTATTTGGGTATTAAAGCATCTTTTCATGTGATTAGATACAGTTTGGATTTTCTCCTTAACTTATCTTTCTACTCTGATATGCCTATTGGGCATTGGGTAGTATTAGTCTTATATAAATGTTTCATTTATAGCATTGTGGATGCTAGACTTTCTTTGCTCTGTTTCCCAATTTGTTTCTTGTCATTTAACTTTAGTTAAACTCTTTGTTGGAGGTATAAAATCCTTTTATTTTACAGACTATCTCAACCATTCCTTCTATTTGGTTAGTTAAAAAGTCTCTCTTCTCTAAAACTGAGAATAATACATTGTTTTTATATTTTCCTTTCAATTTTGTTTAAAAAATATTCAAAATATTTTAGCATTTAGAATTTACTGAATTTTGTATAGTAATTTATGAAGGATTGAAATTTGCTCCCTCCACCAATTAGATTTCACAAGTTTTAATAAATGGTCAAAGGATATGAATAGATAATTTTCAGATGAAGAAATTTAAACTATTTCTAGTTTAACACCCAGAAAAGGTGTTCCAAATTATTACTGATCAGAGAAATGCAAAGTAAGACAACTCTGAGATGCCACTATACACCTCTCAGATTGGCTAAGATGACAGGAAAATATAATGATGATTGTTGGAGGGGATATGGGGAAAATGAGACACTGATACATTGTCGGTGGAGTTGTGAATGGATCCAACCATTTTGGAGAGCAATTTGGAACTGTACTCAAAAAGTTATCAAATTGTGCATACTCTTTGATCCAGCAGTGTTACTACTGGGCTTTTATCCCAAAGAGATATTATAGAAGGCAAAGGGACCTGAATGTGCAAAAATGTTTGTGGTAGCCCTTTTCATAGTGGCTAGAAACTGGAAATTGAATGTATGCCCATCAATTGGAGAATGCCTGAGTAAATTGTGGTATATGGTTTATGGGATATTATTGTTCTATAAGAAATGATCAGCAGGATGAATACAGAGAAGTTTGGAGAGACATATATGAACTGATGCTAAGTGGAATGAGCAGAACCAGAAGATCATTATACACTTCAACAACAATACTATATGAGGATCAATACTGATGGAAGTGACTATCTTCAACAATGAGAGGATCCAAATCAGTTCCAATTGATCAGTAATGAACAGAACCAACTCCACCCAGCGAAAGAACACTGGGAAATAAGTGTGGACCACAACATAACATTTCCACCCTTTCTGTTAATGTTTGCTTGCATTTTTGTTTTTCTTCTCAGGTTATTTTTGCCTTCTTTCTAAATTTGATTTTTCTTGTGCAGCAAGATAACTATAAATATGTTAAATGCATATATTGTATTTACCATATACTTTGACATCTTTAAGATGTATGGGACTTCCTGCCATCCAGGGGAGGGGATAGAGGGAAGGAGGGGAAAAGCTGGAACAGAAGTTTTTGCAAGGGTCAGTGTTGAAAAATTACCCATATATATGTTTAGTCAATAAAAAGCTATAATAATAAAAAAGAAATTTTATGTGCTTTTCTTTTCTAAGCAAGACATATAGTATCCATTTATATGTTTATCACAGTATAAATTGACATGGAAGATAGAATTTATTTTGTTTTTCAGAATTAGACTGTTTTCTCCTTGTTAGACAGCCTGATGATTTTTCATTCCTGGTAGTTCTTCCCATGGATACTGGAATTAGTATAGACTTTTGGATAACTTTCAACTTTATATATTTCAAATCTCTAGAACTCAAGGAATTCATTAGCCTCAGCATTCTACAGAAGTAGGGAATACAGATGTGGGTCACCATTCCTAGTGATAAACATTTTATTTAATATCTAAGTTCTCTATTTTATTCCATTTATAAATTATTCAGTGCCAGACAATTTTTATAATTATTATAATATATTTTGAAATCTGAAACTGTAATTCCACCTTCATTTAAAATATAATTCTTGATATTATTATCTACTATTCAAATGTCATTTTAATAACTTCATTTAAATATATGAAATAAACTATTGATATTTTAATTTCTGTTTCATTAACTTTGTAAATTAGTTTGAGAAATATCATTTGTTGGACCAAGATGTGATGGAGAGATATATTCCTTTTTTTCAAGTTTTTCTTTCATATCTATAAAACTAATATTAAAAATTGTGTTTGTGTAGATATCTTGTTTGTTTGAATAAGTTACCATTTGGTGCATTTTATTATTATTGGAAAAGCTATTTTATCTTAATTTCTTATAGTGGAGTACAGAAAACAAGCTATTTTTTGTTGCTTTAGATTGTATTTCTAGAGGTAATACAATATAATGGATAAAGTAAAGGATTTAGTAAATCCTTGGATTTAGGAAGACATAAATTTGACCCCTGACACTGTGAAACTTGACAACTAACATAATTTTAGTATTTCAGGTGGTTTGTAGAACTTGAATACTTATTCAAGTAATAGATCTTTCCAAAGTTGTTAGTGGAGGGAGTTCCCAAACTAGGAGTCCCCCTTGGTTGACAAAATAAGGGCTTTAATTTATTCCCATATCCTATGTAATTATTGATAATATTGATTTTTGAAGTTATTTTCATGTATTTTACCACCCAAGACTTCCATCAATTAAAACCTTATTTGAAAAAAGGCTTTTTTAATGTATTGATATATCCTATTTGTGTGCATTTTATTTAGCATTTTTTTTTGCAGCAATGTTCAGTAATGATATGAATTTTCAATTTCTTTTTCTTTCTTTTTTTTAACTTTATTCATTTGATTTATCCTATGACAAATCTGTAGGCAGGGATTATTTTGAAATAGCTCACTTAACAATAAGAATGTTACTTAATTTTTTAAAAGCTTAATATAATTCACTTGCTCATCTCACTAGATGCAACATTTTCCCAAGACAATACATTAATGTCCTCTTTGGTTTCTCTTTCTGACATGGGTCTATTTAAGTTATTTAGTTCTTGCTTTGTTAATTAGGTTAATTTGTATTTTTAAAAAGAAGTATCCATCAATATAAATATTTTCTCTAGCAATGGAGATGGCAATCCATTTAACCATGCTTTCTCACTCTTTTGACTTTTTCCATGTCCTTTCATAAATCATTTTCCCTTTTACTTTTCTGTCAAAGAAACTTTTTTATTCTTATTTTTACTTATAAATTATTTCCTTCCACCCATTATTCTCCCAAAGAGAATACAAGAAAAACAAATCCTATCACAAAAGGAGGATACCTAGAAGTATTTAAGTTTATAAATATAGTCACACTCCTTGCACTGGGCCCATTGCTGTCTATTTATAATATCATAGTTTCTGGTTCAAAAAACAATAGTCAGTGATTGCCCATTGTTTAAATATCTTCTGCCTTCAATCTTGGTAGGAATTCATTTCTTGTATAACTGTTGTTCTGTCATGTCCACCTTTCTAGGACCCTTAAAGTAGAAAACTACTGGAGTAGTTTTCTGTTTTTTCTCTAGCACATTAAGTAGATGAGAAAATTGAGACAAACAAGATTAAGTGACTTTCCCAGGGTCAAATAACTACTAAGTGACTGAGAATAGATTTGAATTCAAGAATCTGAGTCTGCCCATCTTCAGGCCTAGTATTATATCCGATGTGCCACACAGCTATCCACTTTGCTATATCTAACTCAATTCTAATATATACCCATGGTGTTAATAAAAAGAGTAGCAGTTGGGAAGCAGGTCAAGCAGATGTATTCAGTTTCACGGAAACCAAGAGAAATTCAAAAAGGAGGAGGTAATCAAGAATGACAGTTGATTCAGAGAAACTGAGGAAGCAGACTGAGAGAAGGACATTTTTTTAAACTCCAGGAGTATAACTTCAGTGAAGACATATGTCAAGGAGCTAATGGTTCAGAAATTTAGGTGGTGATTATAGGCTATTAATACAAGAAGTTTGTCAATAAAGGGAGAGGATAACAGTTATGGGGACCAGAATTAATAACCAGATTTGATAACAGGCTTTAAAAAAAAAAAAAAACGAAGGCAAATGAGTATGTATGTAGAACATGGAAAAGAAGCCAGTAGAGAGGGTTATAATGCAGGTAAATTAAAAATTAACAAGCATTCACTAAGCAAAAATGTGCCTGGAATATCATTTAGGCACTGGAGATATAAGGGGAAAATAAAACATTTCTTGGACTTCAGTAACTTACAACAAAGCTGCAAGAGAGAGCATATACATACATAGTTATATGTAAAATAGTTGCAAAATAATTTGAGGGGGAAATCAGGGAAAAATTAGCAGCTGGTCAATCAGGAAAAAATCTGAACTAGAATATAGAGCTTGAACTGAAAGAAAACCAGGAATTCTAAGAAATGGGAGTGAGAAGGGAGATCATTCCTAATGTGGGGCTCCCAAAATTCAAAACACAAACAAGGGAAATGTATGAGAAAGAAGACCAATTTGACTGGATCTTGTGAAGGGGAATGATGTTAAATAAGTTTGGGAAAGTAGATGGGTGCACTTTAAGTAACTGAAGTTTATAGTTTATCTTATAAATAAACCATTGAGACTCATTGAACAAGAACCTAATGAGACAAGAGTTACTTTGGCAGCTGTGAAAGAAGAAATTTTAGTGGAGAGAGACTTGGTCCATTAAAGGCCATTGAGGATTTTAAGAGAACAACAGAATTTTTAGTGGAATAAGAGTTTGAAAAAAAGATAAGAGGGGATAGAACTTAGCACAAATGAGTCATTACAACAAAGCAGTACACTTGTTCAGAAACAGAGGTGAAGGAGGAGAAAGAAATAAAGTGAAGATAAAATGACATTTTGAAATGAAGAGGGTAACCAAAAGAGTCGATAATTAATGGTTATGACTTTCTCGATGAAGATTAGGGGTTTGGGCTTTAAGAAACACCTTGTAATGACTGCTAATGTGATTTGGATAAAAGATCCATGGGAAGATTACCTAAGCAGTAGTAATGGTCCAGCTGGGCTTAGATGTGTTCTTTGGTTAATGTATCTAGTATAGTTATATGGCTTTCTTCAGAATTATCAGGCAGTATGTTTTAGGAAACAAACAAAAATAATTAGGACAGCCACCAAGAGACCTATTATCAAGGTTTTAGAGAAAAAGGAACAAAATATTCCTTCTTAACATATTCTTCTCCAAATCCTTCGCATTTAACATTTTGTTACCCCAAATCTTCATGTTTTACAAGTCCCTCACAATGGAACTTAAAAAATACCAGATGGCATGACATTCATAGGTTGTTTGTAAAGCTCAAAAAGTAATATCTAGGAGGAAGTATTTTAACTGTTTCACTATTTAATAAAAATAGATAAGAGCAAAAAGTTAATCAAAGTTAGAACTAAACAAAAACCGCACATTTTTGAAGATTAACATATTTGAATTAAAAGCACAGTATAAAAGTACTTATTTGATCTCTTCCCCATCTCTTACCCCATTTCTTACATCTCTCACTGTATTTGGAAATAACTGGATTATGGTCACTGACCTCCACATCTCCATCCAGACCCAAAGATATATGCACACCAATCTTTTAAAACTTGAAAGCAAAATTTGCATTGAAAGCAGTGCTAAAATTCAGTTCAGTTTATTAAAGCTGACTTTATGCATAAAAAGGAACATCCATAAAGAAAATCCAGTCATGAAAAAGTTTGTTGTGTGTGCATATTCCTTTCAGAATATAAACTTCCAAGAGCAAAACTATTTTAATTTTGACTTTTTTTCTCTATTTCTTAGCACAGTGTCTGTCATATCATAGGCACTTAGTAAATACTTGTTGATTTGAATTTATTTAAAAACCAAATAATCAATTTAACTAATTGTCTCACTAAAAATGACTTAATCTCTAATCCTTGAATCAATCTTCTATTTTTGGTGGGTGGGGGCAGTAGGGATTAATTTTATCTTTTTTTTCTTATAGATGATTAATTTTAGTTCTCAACACAATTTAAAAAAACTTAAATAATTCCCAAACATGTAACATAATATAGGATGATATTACAGGTGCAGATGAATTAGACAAAGCCGGAATTCTTGCTATTCCAAGTCAAGGTTGTTTATAAAGGCCATGACATTTCCAGGTTTACAAAGTAGGTCTATGCTGATAAGAAGGACAAAATCAATTGTTCAATGATTTTTGTCTCAGCTATTCTCTTGCACATGGTCCAAATCAGTAATGGACTATAACAAAGCTATAGGTCTCTATGCATTCATTCATTTCCTTCACATGCCCTTTTGTAAATGTTGTTAGTGCATCCCACTTGCAATGGTTACTGAAGAATCCTTAATATATGAAATGTGAGATAATAAAGTTATCAGGAACCACCAAATTTGAAGCCAAGATTAAGAACTAGCCATAATTTGCCCCTTTTTGTTTTGCTGGTATTTTAAAAGCTAGATGATCTAAGAGCACACACATTTACTTATCTTACAAAGACATAATCACACTGTCATCCATTTCTGAACCACAAAAGATGGATAGTATAGCATGTACTTAAAATAGGTTCATTAATTATAAAAAAAAGATAAGTGTTTCATCAGGTATATACAGCAGATAACATTTATCTTCTCTCATGGAGAAGAAAGTTTAAAGTAATTCTTATACACATATTGAGTAAGAAAAAGTCTGTTCCAGTGAATGGTTCATAAAGTGACAGGAGATAATGTACTTTGCCACAGAAGGCAGACTTACACAAACACAACCACAGATGACTTCTATCATGCTCAACTTTGGCAGCTGAATGCCACAGGAAGGCCATTCATTCCCACCATAAATATTCTGCAACATATATTTTTATCTCTTCATAAACATAAGCCTCTCCATAAAAGTTGAAGCATAAATTTCACTGTTTCCCTCAACTGGAGGAGCTTTTAGGATTCTGTAACATTTTCTTACTAATCAAGAAAATTATACTGAGTTGTAGTATGAGATAGTATAACAGAGAAAATAGTTGATGTACACCATACCAAAGACAATCATTAGACTTCTAATTGAAAAATGTCATTTGATGCTTTATTATTTTTCTCCTAACACCTAAGACTAAGAAGCTACAACAAACTCTTTTTTATTTCCTTTTCTTTTTGTTTAGAAATGTTTAGTTTATTGTTTAGAAATGATCTTCAGATTTAAAATTTTCAGTCTTCAGAATTTTAAATTTGTTTTCCAAAGCAGTTTTATTTCTATTTCTATTTCTTGTTTTATGATAATTTGTGTTTTTGCTATAAAATAACTTCTCATCTAAAGAATATTATCAAATAAGGTATTTAGAAAGACAAGCAACAGTTAAAGTTAAAAATTATGATTCAATGTTTATTTTTCAAAGAGAAGTTGTACAGTGTAAACAGGATCCCATAGATATTCTTCCCACACAATATATGCCAATTTGAAGAATCTATGATCTCACTTATGTGGGATACTTTGTCCAGAAATTCACACTGCTGCTTCTCCATGTCTTTTCATCTTGTGCAAGATTCTCACCCCTGACTTTCTAGATATCTTTTCCAGAGGGTTCATCTATAATGCTGGACGTTTTCTCTTTTAATATTTTGGCTGTAAAAATGTATCACTCAGGATGTTGATATATTTATTAATTTTCTTATCCTGTATCAAAATTTTTTTCCTGTAATGCATGAAATATATATACTGTGTGGCATGATGTATGAGAAATGGCTCAAATATTATATTCCATAAAATATGTGAAGATAATTCATTGACTGTCTCACCAAAGCCTATCCTTTTAACCCTTCAGGAGTAAATTTAAATCATTCATCTGCTGATAAATTCATGTTTCTGCTTGAGCATTTACCATCTGTCCCATAATTCACATTGCTGATTTAAGGAGCAATAAAGTCATGTGACCAAAGGCAACTTTAAACTCTTTACTTGTAGGTTCTGAATGTCTTGCAATGTTTTACTAGATGAAAAATAAAGGATCCATGTAAGAGTTGCAAACTTTTATTCATAAGAATTGAATTCATTTAGCCAATATAAAGTATAGTTTAATGTATAAAATTAGTTTCTAAACAATGCTAATTCAAAATGTTCTGTGATCTTATAAATGATATCTATGGAAAGCAGAAAATAATTATTCCCCTTATACATTCCTTTTTAAATGGTCAAAGGATGCAATCTTTATGTAGTTGTAGCATTCTACTTAAAACCATTACCTAAGAATCAGATTCACAGTTAAAGAATGATATGTGATCAAGGGAACTCTTTTAAGGTGAATTCTATTATATTGATTATAATAGAACATTTTGAATTGTACTTTATATTAACTAGATAATATATTACTCATTTATTCAATATATTGAAGAATGAATAACAATGCATTCTTATGACAGTATTAGCTGCTCAATGTATAGACACATGGAATAACCTGATTGTTGGTAAATTCTTCAATTGCAGTTAAAAAACCTGAGCAAAAGAAATAAATACATATGGGTATTTAAATGAAAACAAAAGGAATGAAACTTTTAAACTCGTGTTTTGCTTAATTCTAACTGATCTTTGTCTGAAATCAAATTTTTGTCTCGGAATCATTATCAGTTAAAAGATTCATATAAACATTGATAAAGGCTTCCAGGGAGAGCTATGAATAAAAATGAAAACATAGGCTATTAGTTAGGGGTTAAAAAGATCCCCCATACATACTGGCTTTTTTTTTTTTTTTCAAATGTTATATTGACGGTTTGTGTTTCTACAAGTTTTCAAGAATGTTTTAATGGCTCATCAAAAGAAAAAAACAAACATCTTAAAATGAGCTAAACAAGTTAAAGAAATGAGAATACTTTTCAGCTTATTTTGCTAATGATGGAAGATATTTTAAAAATAAGATGGAAAACATCAATATTGATATTGAGCTCTATACAAAAGATTATACTTTTAAGATGCTAAAGTTTTATCAATGAAAATGAAAATATAAACTACAAATATACATTTAGGAATATAGTAATTACAAATAAAGAGTTAGAAATATTTTGATATGTAAAAATTTAAATAACTAGGATTATCTATATAATATGTAATGAACTCTATTTCCTGTCAATTCTCTGGTCTGAATATATCAATGATTTTCTAAAAGTAAATTTTGGGGAAACTAGCCACTAGAATATCTATTTTAATTCAGAAATTGATCATACTTGAAAAGCTAATTTGCCAAATGAAGTTCAAGGTTTATAATTTTAAAATGAGTTTATAAATGTCTAATCTTTGAAAATGAGTACTAGAACCCTCAGTAAAAAAACAAAAACAAAAACAAAAATAATTTTTGTCTTCTTGACAACATGGGAGTTTAACAATTTATGGAAATTGGAAGTTTATATAATATTGTTTTTAAAACTCATATTTTCCATGTTTAATCTATTTCTTCACTCTATTTCCCCCCTGCCAATACATATAATAGTTCAGTTTAAAAAGCAACCACATGGTATGTGTTTCTATTAGTTCAGGGAAGAGTAAATGACAATTTATTTTCTGATTTTTGCTTCTCCAGTCTCTAACTCAGGATTAAAACTGCCATTTTCCCTTATGCTAATGAACATCTAATTAGAGACACCTCCCAGGCAATAAGCTCCTCTCTTATCATCAGTTAGATTACCTGACAAGCCCTTTCTCTCCAGTCCTGGCCCACCAAGAATCTTCGTTCTCTTTTTTCTCTTCTTCTTTTCTGCAAAGTGAACTGATCCCACATAATCCCTGGAATAATGTAGCTTCTCTGGTGGAAGAGCTGAGTTCCCTCTCCCTTTTTACATCAAGCTAATGGAGCCAGTAGATATCCTATTGATCTTTTCTCTATATGATTTCCATAAGGATTTGACAGATTTCCTTACAGGTTTAACATCCAGGCTTTCTGAAGTTGCTGTAAAGCTTTGTTTTTGGTTTTTCTACCCCCCTTCAAAAAAAAAAAAAAAACTTGCTCATCTGCAACCTTTAAAATCTTATTTGATGCCATGCAGAATAAAACCTTATTTCTTTGCTGAACTAATCTAGACACTGTCTAGTGTTGAGTACAGTTGTCTGATTCAAATCTTCTGTTACAGAGCAGATGACATCTAGCTAGATGTCATGAGAAGAGACTAACAATGACAATTCACTTATCCCTTAGAAAGAATCAATTCTCCCACAATGCATCTGTCAGAGAACTCTCACTCAGTAAAAGCAATTTTTCTAGCTGTCTGACACTGTAATTGCTCTTAAATTTTCAATGAACGTTTTACAAGAACTCCCCTGAACCATGATGAAAAACTTAACTTTTTCTAAAAATGAGAGGCTGACAGGATGAAAGAGGTCTTTCTCTTTAAAGCCTTGCTTGCTTGAGTAGGAATTCTTTCATATCATCAACAAGCTGTTGAATAGAGGGTAGATTACTTTCCATTTATTTCATCAATCAGATTAAAGGCTCTCCTTCACAATGCCCTTTAAACAAGAACTGTTTATGATGTTCTCCTAGGTTCTACTTTAATGCAGTATTAAATCACCATGGGCAGAGAAACCGGCAAAGCATATAAATATGATGAATATCTGACAACATATAAGTATTACATACATTCAGATGGCTTTTCTCCTTCTCGTCATATTGGAGAGGGGAAGAAGAACTGAAAGAAGAAAGTCCCTCTAGTTTTGTTTCTTTCCCCATAAAAGTAGCTTCTAAGGATCAAAAGATAGAAATGACATTCATTTAGGTTATTTTCTCACCTAGTAATTTAAGAAAAGCAAAGGGGGAACAAAAAGGAAAGAAAGCAAAGCTGTTTCTTAGGTTATTCTTCTCCAAGAGGAATGTATGCCCAATCATAAAAATAGAAAAGATGTTCCCTCAAAATTCCATCTGAAAGATCAATATGCACACAGATTTTTATCAGCTGCATGTTGCATTTTACCTCAAAGAGGAAATATAAATGATTTTTTTCTAATTTGATAGAAAGGAGGATAGTCTTATCAAATCAGAGACATATGTTCAGATTATAGAGTATTACTTTAAAAAAGTAACTTCTTTGCACCAAGTAATTGATTATCACATTAAAGTTACTGTTATCCCTTATCACTTAGGTAATAAACCTCAATTGAAGGAAATTATCCAAGCTAAAATGTTTCATTCAATGCTCAGTGACAAAATCACAAGTCTTTTAAGATCGAGGTAAAAATTAATGTTGTATTTGATGTTCTCAGCTCAATTATCCAGGATAAAAGGGAGCATTTCAGAATGATCCTCAAACATTTAAAAACTATCATTTTCTCCTCTGGCAGCAAACTATAGCTTAGCCCACATCTCAGATAAATCCTAGAATTCTAGATGTGGAATATTCTTGCTTTGGACTGTCTCAATGCAAGAAAGAGAAACTCTTGTCAAATATTTTATTATAGTCAGGTAAACTTCACTGTATGGGATCACTAGCTTGCTGAAGACAGTTGAAATTCATTGATGGCAAGTTAACTATTATTGATTTTACCTTGTAATTTGGTCTATGTAGCTTGCTTTGAAATCTCCAGGGGCTCCCTCTAACCTGAGATAAAATATGAAATCTTCCTCTTCAAATTAAAAACCTTTAAGAATCTATCATCTATTGCTTCAGATTTAGATCATGTCACTTTCCTTCACTGACTTGATATTCCAATAAAACTGTCCAACTTGCTGTACACTATACACAGTATTCTACTCCTGTGGCACTTCCTTTTTAGAAATCACTAGCTCTATTCATCTGCTTAAGTATCATTTCCTAAAGGAAACCTTTCCTAATTTCAGCTTTTGTTATTCCCCTTCTCCCCTAAAAAAATTATTTTGCATCAAAATATTTTCATGCCTGTTACTTTGTAGTTTCCTTTGTACCTCTGTTCTGTTGTTCCTCAACTACTCTGAAGTAAGTATAATCTCCTTGAGGGTCAGGAATTATTTTTATTTTATTTCATTTTGCTTTTGCATTTTTAGCACCCAGAATAATGCTTGACACAAAATATGTGCTTAATAAGTACTTACTAGGGAGAGGCTACATTGTATAGTTAGAGAGGGCACTGGGTCTGGAATGAGGCTTGGATTCAAATACTTTTTCTGAAATGTATTGCCTGTGTAATATTGGAAAAATAATTTCATCTTCTTGAATCTGAGTTTCCTTATTCTTAAAATAAAGAAGTTAGATTAATGACTTCTGAGATCTCTTTCAGCTCTAAATCTCTCATCTTTTAAATTGAATTAAATAATTGGGCAAACTGGGAATAGATTTTTTTTTTCATTTGGCATTATTGAACAGGACATACTCAATTTACTAAATTTACTTTCTGTTCCTGAGGATAGATAATCAGGAATAGCCAATTCAGAATGTGTCTCCAGGTCAGGTCGTCAAACTATGTTAAATAACAAAACAACCAGTTGTCACTCTAGATAGTATACAGCACCCAGAAGATCTGAGTTCAAATCTGGTAGCAGAAAAATACTAGTTGTGAGAGCTTGCAAGTCAACTACCTCTCTCAATCTCAGTTTCATAGTCTGTGAAATGAGAATATAATAATATATCTATCTACCAGGATTGTTATCAATAAAATGAGATGTTGTTTATAAAACATTTTGAAAACTTTAAGTACTGGGTATCATAATTAGTCTTATTATTATAAGCAACAGATTGTCTTTCTCCCCTCTTTCTTTCTAACTTATGATGTATGTGTGTATGTATACACATATATTCATCCATCCAATACCACAGACTGAGCTGAAATTTTGATCATAACCTGAATTTACTTAGATGATCTAATTTCTCTAAATCCAGTGACAGATAAAATTAATATAAATATTATTAATTATTAATATATTAATTAATTATTGAATTAATATTATATAAATGAAAACTGTCCATAGTCAACTGGATATGAAATATACACTTACTTAAATACACTTTCTTAATATCAGAAACTATTAGTGATGTAAGAGAAGTGAGAGATTATGGAGCCAGACAGTGCAGGATTGTTCAATAACTAATTGTTGTGTTCTATTAATAATAGCCTTTTTATATAATATTGTTAAGTTTAAAAACTAAACACCTTATCCTCATTATTTAATTTGATCCTTACAACAACTCTAAAAGATAAACTATACATGTAATATTATATCGGTTTTTGAAAGGAGCAAACAGGACTTTGAGAGAAGTGAAATGATTTGGATAAGATCAATAAATTAATAAATGTCAGCATTGAAATTTGAAACCAGGACTCTGCTAACTCCAAAGCCTATGAACTTTTTATTGTTGCATGAAGCTTGTTTTGTTAAAAGATCATAAATGTTAATGGGAAGATGCCCAGAGATGATTTAATCCAATTCTCACATTTGACAGATAAAGAAATCAAATTCATGTAGATCAGGTGACTTAAACAATGTCACATAGTAAACATCAGAATGAGGATTTGAATCAAGATCCTCTGAATAAAGAGGAAGTGTTTCTCCCCTCCAGTCAAAGCTATTTTACAGCAGAGATTCTAGCATTTTCTTAATCAATAAGCATCTATGTGCCAGCTTTTGTGCCAGGCATGAGGATACAAAAAAACATCAAAACAATTTCTGTAATGAAGGCAGACACATTCCACTAGGTAGGTAGTATAGACACAAATAAATAAATAAAAATCTATACAAAATAATTAGATAATTAAGGATGGAAGGATGGGCTAACTATATTATAATTAATATAGAATAATATAATAGTTAGGAATGGTGTCTTGAAGCAGGTGGCACTTTAGCTGAACTTTGAAGGCATTCTGAGAACTGAAGATGATCAAGGAGACTATTTCAGATGTGAATTAATAGATCATTTGGTGGAAAAGACATGGAAGATAGACTCTTACATATGGAATATAATAAGACAACTCTTCTAGAGCCTACTAATATAAAGAGTAAAATGGTATCAATAGCCTGGAATGGTAGCCTGAGAGCAAATTGTGAAAGAAAAGCTGTAACTGTTGAATAAAAGACTTTCAATTTGATCTTACAGGTGACATGAATCTTCCGGAGATTCAGAAATGATTTAATGATATGGTCAGATGTATGAATTAGGACCACAACTTTGATAGCTTTGGGGAGGATATATTGAAGAAAACTGTAGAAGGAATACAAAGTAGGAAGATATCACTATACTTTAAGGGGGATAATGATAATGAAATGAACTGGAGTAAAGATGGTTTTAAGAGAGAGAAAGGCGATAAATGCGTGAAATGATTGGTGGTATATGCATATGATTTGGCAACTGAATACATATATATGGGATGAAGGAAAATAATAGTTGAGGATGAGCCTGAAGTTGTGAACTTGGTCACTACAAGAATGGTACTTCTACCAACAAATAACATGGTTAGGAAAACAGGAGGATTGGGATTCAGGGAGTAGATAATTTGAATTGTACATATATTGACTTTAAGTCCCCATTGTACATAGAATTATTTAATAGGTCATTATTTATAGAGGACTAGATATTAGAAGCAAGACTAAGGCTGGATAAAAAACACAAACATTTCACATAGAGGTAATAATTGAAGCCATGGGAATTGATTTGATTTTCAAAGAATAGTAAATGATGAGATAGAAAATAATAAGGCTTAGGACAGAATCCTGAAGTATATCCATACATAGAGGGCAAAGATGGGTGCTAGTCATCTGAGTTGACAAATACTTTCTCTTACTTTTTTATTATTTGGGAGATACCAGGACTAGTCATTGGTGGTCAACAATTTTACTATATGACTGACCCATTCTCTTTTCTGGTCATATATGTGCTTGAAGATATCTTAGCACCTAATTAAATGAAAGCCTCGTAAGGTCAACTTGAGGTAACTGCAAGGCATTATTATATATATATTTTTAGCAGAGCTATCTGCAGTACAAAGTTTTCTAGACATACAAGAGAAATACTACAAGACTGTAACAATGCTTTGAATACACTTAATACCAATAAACATCTCAATAGTTTTTTAAATAAAAATTTGTTTCAAAGCTAGTTAACAAGTAACAGAGGATAAGCTTCTCTATTGTTAGAGAATTATTATTTTCTTTTGCTTTTTAAATTATAAGTTGATGATTTTTCAGTGTGATTTAGTACTTCTTTCTCATCCTCTTCATAATTTCTTGGTTTTGATATTCCCCAAGGGTATATTTCATTTCTTATCTATATTCTTTTGTTAAGAAATCCTTAGATAACACAGTATAGGGAATCAGGAAGATCTAAATTGATGTCTGAAATCAGGCATTTACTGGATGTGTGACCCTAGTCAAGTCATTTTACATTTGTTTACCTCATTTTTCTCATCTATAAAATGTGAATAATAATGTCATCCATCTCTCAAGTTTATTGTGAGAATAAAATGAGATAATATTTGTAAAGCTCTTAGCACAATGCTTAACATATAGAAAGCACTTTGTAAATGACTATTTGCTTCTTTCTTTTAGTGGATGAATAAGAATCCATTTTCATGTCTCTATCATTTCTATGAAATGGTATCTTCTTGTCTCATTAGTAGCTTAAACACATGTATGTCATAAAATAAAATCATTATCTTTACCCCTGTAGATGGTGGTCTTTATGATAGTACCATTTTTGTTAGTGACATCATCATTCATCACCTTCTTTGTTCACAATCTTTAGATTAATTTGAATATTTCCCCCTCTAATATCTTTCAAATAGAATTATTTAGTAAGGCTACCAAATTTTTATTCCTTCCCTCATTTTCCCCACCACTTTCGAATTATTATTATATTAGCCTGATTACAGATCCCCATTTCCATCTCCTTTTTCACCTCCATACCAATCTTCACACTACTTTCAAAATGATCTTTAACTTCTCTGCTCAAAAAATATTCAGCAACACTCTACTAAGTAAAGTTTTTCCTCCTCTGCTTGTCACTCAAATAAGACTTTCTACAATCTGCCATGTGTCAATCATGTGATACACATCCCAGATACATATGTCAAATTCCTGCCCACTTCCACCAATGTAAAACAAACAAAAAAATTACATGTAACTCAGGCCTCACCAATAGAATATATTTTATAATATCTAACATATTAGTAAAGCTACAATGTGTTCTCAAAAAAAAAATTCCTGCTGAATTGAATTCCTCTTACTTCTAATTTCAATCAATCAATAAAAGCCTGATTTTGGATTGGAGCAGTTGGTGCTATAAAAGATGATATAACTATGTTATTGGGAAAGTATATAAAATAGAATTGAGATTTTCTTAAGAAGCTTACAATCTAGTGAAGGAGGAAAGATTCATTTAAAAAGATGAAAAAAACATAATGTACTTACCAGGAGATATTTTATTTCTGTAACAATTAACCCATATTATTTACTGAAGTTTTATACTATTCATTTAGTTGAATAGTCATCTTATGACCTAGATAATACAGAGAGAGGAGAATGAACTAATGGAGAAAGGACCAAGCTAAGACTCAGGGAAACCTGAGTTTGTGAAAAAATGACTGTGCTCAAGTCACTAATTGACTCCAATGAATTGTGAGTTTCTCTAGCTCACATGTTTTTTACTTGCCTTTTTTTCTCTAGAGCTTAGTACAGTGCATGACATATAACAGGCAATTAATTACTGTTTATTGACTGAAAAAGTCATTTAAGATCTCAATGTAGCAGACAAGTCTTTAATACTGTAACTTATAGATGTCATTGATCTGTCTCTGTTGTATTGTATACACATGTGTGCATATTTGCCTACATGTATGTAGTAAGAGATTAAAAAGCTGCTTAAGCTTTGGTGAATATTTGGATTTTTTTTCTTTTCAGAGGGCAAATATATCCAAACAAATTTTCTACATTAACAACAAAAAACTAAAACCCTAAGAACCACATAAATAAAAAAATGGTTTTTAGAATGGAGCAGTCCATTTGTGAGCTCTCATAAAAAGGTTTCTTGGGGTCTTAGTTATCTTGATAAATTTAATTTATTATAGAATAGGAGATCTTTCCAAAATGTCTTTTTGAAATTATAGCCTTTTTTCTGATTCTGAGTCTAAAGAAGTTTCTTAGCACATTTATGTTAGGGCATTTTCAAAAGTCAACCTGGAACATTCTGGGAATGAAAAATGCTGAAGTCCAAATCCCTTTATATTACTGGTACAGAGACCAGCATAGCAAGCAATTAGAATGGTGCAGTCCTTAAAATATGAGGCCATATTTCTACGACAGCTAATTGATTTTACATCTGGCATGTTAAAAGAATTTATGAAACTTGAATAGTGTCTTTGTTTATACCTTAAGGGTTGAAAATGAATACTCTACATCATCATCTCTTAAATCCACATAAATAAAGTGGAAACAACTTATTATATAATATACATTGAAAACATAAGAATATTTTAAAACAAATCTTACTAAATTTCCCTCCTGGTAGGAACTAAATTAGAAGGATTTTCCAAAAAATATCATGTGGAGGGATATAAAAAATTTCATTTAAAGAAAAATATTAACATTTATTTTTCAACTTGGAAAAAAAACAAAGGCTGATAAAAATGTTCTAAGATACACACATACACACACACATATATTAAAAATACAATTCTTAGATAAATATTTTAAAAATACAATTCAATTCTTAGATAAATAAAATGTTGATCAGTTTGTTCTATTGATTAATTTATAGCAATATGTTGAATGGTATTGGCTAATTAAATGATCTTTACAGTGTCCATTACTTATCAAGCTGCATATGTTAGTTCTGTCTGTTTCCCTTAAGAATATCAGTCAGTTCTCTTTGCCATAATAAAACGCTAGGTTTTTGTTAAAGAATAAGATCTTTGGAAGAAAGGAGTTTGGGTTATCTTATTTACAAAACAAAATTCTCTTTCAGAGAATATTTCTAAGAATCTTTACAAAAATTTTGCAAATTGTTTCTTCAGTGAAACAACATCCTCCAACAACTTGTCATCTTAGGGAGGTGTCTGAATCTCATAGAGATTAAATATTTTGTCCATAATTATGCATCTAGTAAGTGACACAGGCAGGGTTTGAATTCAGATCTTCTTGACTCCAAAACCAGCACTCTCTGCTTCAAGCTGTGATGTCCCTTTAGAGAGAAATATTAGAGGAGAATATGAAGATTTATGTAGTCAACAGTAAAAAGATGACAACTGAACCAATCAGAAATGAGATCCTTATAGGAAAGAATATATATAGAGAAAATAAAAGGTCAGAGGAAAAAAAATTAATATTCTGCAAATTTGCCTTTGAAATTAAAAGCCACTTTGACTGATTTGTAATTTCACAACAAACTAGACAGTAATTCTGTCAAGAAACCAGAACTAAAGACCTGCCCCACTGAAATAATTTAAAGAAAAACAGCATTCACAAAATGTCAAATCTGTGAGAACCAGTCAGAATGTAGAATTCTAATTTCAAAATTAGAAAAAAAGCTGAGACGATAATAAAGATATTTGTTCTATGAGCCATAATTTCTATAGTAATGCAATCATGTCTATCAGTATAAGTAATGATGAACTATTTCTTTCAATGAGAACCTCTAAGAAGGAAGAATAGTGTTTGATATTACAAACATACCAAAATGATTCACTTTCAAAAGCAAAAGTACAGAATATTCCAATTTACTGCTATATTTAAATAGATCATTTTGAATCTTTAATTTAGGAAACAATTTTCTCACCCAGGTATTGGGTCAGAGAACCAATGGTCACTTTAATTTGATTAGATGTTTGAGGGGGATTTCATGATTCCCAGAGTTATACTGTTTCACTTGCTCTTTCTCCTCTTGCTTCTTAAATATAAAACATTTCTTTTTCTAAAGTTTGACCTTCTCCCTTTGTTTAACTTCTTTTTTTCCCTCCAAAATTTGATAATGTCTTCTACCTCATATAGATTCATCTGTCAAATTTCTATGGATACTTCCCAAATCATTATTCCTACCTTTCTAGTTTTTTCCTTGGATTCCAGATTCATATTTTCACCTGCCTAATGGGTATTTGCAACTGGTTATCATACTAAGTACCTTAAACTTAATGTGCAACAAATCAAGCATATTATTTTTCTCTAACAATCAGTTTCTTGTTGAGCTTTTTTTTATTTTCCCAATAAACCAAGCTCAAAAATCACCTTTATATACTCATTTTTCTTTAAATTCAAAATCTACTCAGTTGCTAAATCCCTGTCAATTCTACCTCCTAATTGTTTGTACTTCCTTTTCGTCTCCTCCCATATCATGACCAGTATCTGGACAGTACTATCCAAGGAAGTAACTTTAATCTCATAGGTATGACAATAAGCCTTGACTGGAATTCTATGGGGGGAAGATTGATTAAGAGGAAGGAGGCAAGATACTCACTGAAATTTTAATAAAAAACACCAATAATTCTTATGAGGAAAAGAGGGAATTTTAAGAGATTGATTTGAGTGAGTTTATTGATCAATTTATATTATTTTAAAGGCATGTAGAGAGAGCATTGAAAAATTCCAGGTATCAAAAATGAAGCAAAAAATTGGCAGTTACATAAAAATAAAGTTCAAGTTTACAATGAATGTTAAAAAGAGTAAAAGGAGTGTTTTAGTGGAAAGAATAAATATGGGAAGATGAAGTAAGATTGTGGAGATTTTTAACTGTCAAATAAAGAAAATTGTATTTGTTCCTGGAGACAGTAGGCAGCCACTGGAGTGTCTTGAACATGGATGTAGTATGGTCTAGTCTATGTTTTAGGAATGTCACTTTTCATGGAATTATGAACTTTGTAAATAGGGTGGGTGTCATGAATGTACAGAACAAACTGATTAATTGAATATAGAGGTAAAAGAAAATGAAAAAGAGGATGTTGTTGTGCTTCTAATGATGGTATTGACCTAGACAGAAACTGGAAAATTAGGAAGAGGAGTTTGTTTCAGGAGAAAGAAAATACATTCAATCTTAAATATATTTAATTTAAAATGCCTATGGATCACAGAGTTGGAAATAACCAATAGGCAGTTGATGATGTAGAACTGGAGGTAAGGAAATATTTGGACTAGATACATGGATATGGGAGTTATGTGTATAGAGATATCAATTAAACTACTGATAGCACATGAAGTTTCCAAGAGAGTGTGTAAAGAAAAAAATTAGAGAGTGAAATCAGAGCCTTGAGGTGTACTCCACAGTGAGGAGGAATGGCATGGAAGATAATCCACAAAGAGAATAGAAATACAGAAAAAAAAAAGAGGAGAAAAGAAAAGAAATGGCAATGCCACAAAACTTAGAATAGAGAGTAATTGGAGGAAGAGTATGATCACCAATATTAAATAGTATACAGACAGTCTCTCAAAAGAAAGGACTTGGAAAAAAAGGCCAACATATTTGGCAATAAAGAATCAATGGCAACTTTGAAAGGATGTTAATGATGATGTCTGAAATCCGATTGTAAGAAGTTGAGAAGTAAGAGGAGAGTAAGTGGAGGCATGTAATATAGGGTGCTTATTTCACCTTATTTTATTTTTAGAAATTTGAGAAGATACAAAGGTTATTAAGCAACATCTTATGGAAGTGGTAGGATATAGCAAGTTTTGTTTTATCTTTAGGAATAGATTTGTAAGGGATTTTAAATCATCAAAATATATTTATTGCTTAACTCTATTTTATATATCATGGAATTAGCTTCTTTTCATAGTATTCTGGTGGCTCGAAAAGGGTAACACAGCTTATAGAAATGTTTAAACTTAAACTAAAAATGGATATGTGAGAAATTAATTCTATAGAATCTCAACAAAAATGCTCATTACCAGAAGCAAAGGGTAAATTGGTGGAAAATTGATCATTTGATATATAATACAAATATTTACATAAAAGATAATCTATTTTTAACAAATATGTTCTTTTTGTTTCCCCTTGGCTTTGTTCATATATTATGTCAACTAAATTGCATTACTCTTCTCTTACAAATTTTGTTTTCTTTTTTCAATTTCACCATAAAGGTATCTGACCGCCCAAGAGATTTCTTGTAGATTTCTTTTCTAAGGCTGTAGATAATAGTGCCATTGATAAATAGATGAAATATAAAAGCATAAGAAATGTCATGTTGGGTCACCATGATCCATTTATCCTGATATTGTGTCTGACTATGGCATCAAGCAATGCTTTGTGGAAAGTCATTGTCATTCTCTATGATCCAAATGCAAAACATTAAAGACGTGCCTTCAACTTCCTTAGTTTCTCTTAATAGCTTGTTATAGATCTATCAACTATGAATTTTTCTAAACCTCTATTGAAGTTATTTATTTATCATCTTGTAATTTCTTTTTGGCATGGAAAGTTTCATATATTTACTATCTATTATTTAAATAATACTTTATTTCTTTTAAATAATTTGAGCTTTAAGGAATTCTAGTATTTCAGAATTTGGGGAACAAATCTGTGTACACTCTCTCCAAATCCTTCAGGATTTCAAAGACTTCAGTTGTAATAATTCTGCTCAGACTTCATTTTTTATCTTTCCACACTGAAGCATCAATTCTTCTAGTCTCTTGGTTGGGTATTTTAATTATTTTCTCTTGGTATTTTTCATGTTTTGTTGTGTGTTTCTTAAGGTATGCCAGTAGAAATGCCTGTATTATTTCACTTGCAGACACTAAAGTTTTATCCTGAACAGCATTTTTCCATTTCATTTTCAACACCCTTGGTAATGTTGCTTAGCAATGTGTTGGCCATTTGGTCAGTATTGCAGCTCATTTGTCTGATATTTCTAGGAAGTAGCTGAGAAAGAATCTTAGGCATCTCTCCTGTGTCCTACCTAGTAGACTTATGTGGATTTTGATTATTTTCCCTAAGTTTGAGACATTGCACTAACCTGCATTAATATTCACCTATTACTTTTCAGTGTACTGACACAGTGCCTAGAGTTCTCTGTGTAGTTTGTCACAAAACATGCAGTTTCTCTAAAAGTTACCAGAAACATAATTAGAATGGCAGCCTATAATGGAGATATCATGATAAAGTGGAATGTCTTTGACCCCTCTAGGATTTCTGTCAAGACAGCAAACCTTAAGACATTCTCAAATCAAAAATTCCTTCTAACATCAAACTTCAAATCTAACATCAAATCTTCCATGCCAAAGAAACAGGTATTACAGGAAACATTTCCATATGTTTAGAAGATCCTTCTACTGAAAATTACATGACCAAAATAATATGACAAAGTTAATATATAAAATGATTGTATATATGCATATAATCTTTATGCCTATCTTTTTATATCTTATGAGTATCCACCATATTTTTCTGCTTGAAGACAGGGACCATTTGAAATCCAATCCTCATAAATTTTCAAATTACATGGAAATTTATGGGAATAAACAGCTGTATCTTTTTATAACACTAATAGCAGTGGCTCCATTTTCATCAACCTCATGTGTGCCAATTCTTTGACCGTCTAGAAGTTGTTGCTTGACGATACTTTCACCTCTTTGCTTCACAGTATTCCAAATATTTAAGTGTCTGGAGTATAGATAAAAGCATTTGCAGTAATAATGGCCAAAAAGAAATAACATTAATCCTCAGTTAAGTAGCCACGAATTAGACTCAAAGTAATGACTTTTCTTTCAATAATGAGGAGAATCACTATAAAGAGTAAAGGTGACAGAGTGAAGATATTTCTTTTAAAAAGCAGAATAGGAAGTGAATTGAAGCTGAGAGTTACTTTATGTCAGCATCTAATTCATTTAACTGATTTTTGTTAATAATTATTTGTAGTATTATAGGCATTATTTCCAAAAGAGAACAAGTGAAACCTTTATTCATATCTATTGGTGACCTTCTCACCTATCAGATCTAAAATGTGTTTTTGTGAGTTCATATTTTTAATGACACATAAAAAATCAGCTTCTTCTCTTGAAGTCCTCCAAGGAAACCTAGAGATAGCAGTTAAAGATAAATTTCAATCAACTTTCAAAACACTAATATCTCCCCTTTCACCCCCCCAAAAAAATCTTAAAATTCCTTGTCAGTGAGATTGAAGGCTATGAATGTGTTTATATGTTTGGATAAAATGACACTATCAAAGGCCCAAAGGTATGAGGAATCGTGCCCATGCTTGTTAGAAAAGAAAGGGAGAGGGCACCCTCAAAAGAGAACCAGTTCTTTATGGTTTCTTTCTATCTAGCAAACCCCAGATCCTAACACACCACACACATGCACACACATTGATTTTTCTAATGATACTTCAAAAAGCCTAAAGAAAGAAAATGATTGGAAAATGAGGTAAGTACAGAAAATTTTGAAAAGAAAATCACTTGATATTAAAAAACATACACAATTGAAGTATTATATGCATGTGCATGTATGTATATATGTATATACATACATATATAATCTATAAAGAGACAGAGAGTACTTTTGCTTTCCTACAAGACATATATAAAGGTTGGTAGATTATTTATACAGAGGAAATGAATGCTCAAACTACCTTCAGTTAGATTCATATGTTTCAGTTTCATATAGTTCAATTAGCAGCCTCATTTATTACCCACCAAGATGTGAAACTACAAGGTGAGGTTAAAGTATCACCAAGGGTATCTTCATCACTTCAATATCATTGCCTTAAAAGGCACTGACCAGAAGAAGCAGATGACCTCATTTCAAAATTATTACAGCATAGAGAACTCAGTTTCAACATTATAATTCATTTTCCTATGGAATATTTCAAATTTATTATCAGTTTCCTGACACATAATGGCTAATCGTTAAGGATAGCCACTTTAACATAATATGAATACACATTTCTCCATAGGTAATGCAACAGTTCCTGCATTAGCATTATTGACTAAGGTACATTTAACTTCTTCACTAATACTTAATGGAAGGTTAATGTATAAGTCAGGAGATTAAATGGCTTTTACTTAAAATAAGTATATTGATTAAAATAACTTAGTGAGGATTTTTTTAAAGCAGATGATATAAAATAGTCACACATTTTAATATTTTATTTAATATTAAGAGCAAAATGTGGGCTCCTGTGGATCAAGATTAGTGAAAGTTATTGCACTAATTATACTTAGGAGCTAATTCTTGCTTGAAGTTAACAAATGGACATTTTATATGGAAAGGCACCAAATCATTCAGTTAAATTGAGCCACTGAAAATATCCTTCCTACCAAAAAATAAGCATTCCATCAGTGCAGGCATGTCCCTGGTTTCTAGCAGTGTCTTTCAGAGGCATCTTCTTGTGCCATACACCTGGCACCATTAAGGGATAAGGTGTCCTTCCAAATACAGAACAACAAACTATTCAGTAACACTGAAATGTAGTTCTATTTCCTATCCATGTTTTGTATTATTATTTAAATGTGTGTGTTAAACTTAATACACCATATGTCTCTCAGCAGGTAAGCTAATGTTACAATGCCACTCGAAGGTGTAGCCATTTTCTTTCTTTACTTAAAATCTAATATTCCACTAGAATATAGTACTTACAAATTGACCTTGTAATCATGTGAAATAAGATGCCCAAGGTCATTCACCTCTTGATTCAGTTTCAATCTCGAAAAGAAAAAGAAAAAGAAAACCAAACTATCTCATTCTGAATATTTCTCTTGTTAGATAGCACAGAGTTATGCCTGAGAGGGTTTTTGCACAAGTTAAACCTGAGCTATTATTTAGAAGGAATTGATCTTTTGAAATGAAAGTGATCAGCCAGATTTCAAAACTAAATGTGGAAGTAGTCAGAAACATATGGTAATACCTCTGGCAAGTAGGCTCCCAAAAACCACCCCAGGAGTAGTATAGAAAAAAAAATCTACACCAAAAATACATAGGAAAAAAAATTTATCATATTGGCTTGAAAGGAGTTTAGAAAAGGAAGGAAAGAAAATGTCACTAAAAATGTATACTGCCATTCAAATGCACATTGCTGATGGATTAAAAGCAGGACAATTCTATGCCTCTTGCCTCAAAATCTCTGATGCTCAAATACAGGGCAGCCTGTAATGTCATCCTCTCAGAACTGTCCTGTAGCATGGCCACATTCCCATTTTGTGGAGCCAGAAGATGAAGTCTATGTTTTTCAGGTGCCAGCTTATTCAGGAAATTAAAAAAAAAAACAACACACAAGCAAACAGCCAGGACAACGGAAAAGTACAGCCATTCTAGTGAAAATGCCATAAAATAAATTTCATCCTTTATATATGTAGACACAAATTGTGGACAAGGAAATGGATAGTTACATGTTGTCAATACTTAAAGAAAAATATCAATAAATAGTTGAGCTTTTGAACAATATGAGTAAAAGGATCTGTAATCTTATTTTTAATGTATCCTATTGAATCACATCATGATTCTGTACTGCATAAGAGGCATTATATGTTGGATAA
Source organism: Sarcophilus harrisii (assembly GCF_902635505.1). Taxonomy (NCBI): domain Eukaryota; kingdom Metazoa; phylum Chordata; class Mammalia; order Dasyuromorphia; family Dasyuridae; genus Sarcophilus; species Sarcophilus harrisii. The sequence continues at coordinate 140,006,320 of NC_045426.1, forward strand.
TAGAGAATAGTCTGGTAAAGAGTCATTCTTTAAACTTTTAAAAGGATTAAATGGATTTTTCTTTAAAATGACTCATTTAATTTATTCAATATGAATTTCAATGCATATATAAAGAATTCTTTTTAAAAAAATCTTTAATATCATTTCCCATGTTTCATGCCCTTCTTTTACTTTGCTTTTAAATCCTTTCCCTTCTTTTTTTCTTCCCTTCCCATGTTTTCCCTTTCTTCCTTCCTTTTTCCCCTCCTTCTCTCTTTCCCTCTCTCCCTCCTTCTTCCCCTCCTTCCTACCATCTTTCTTTCTTTTCTTCCTTCCTTCCTTCTTTCCCTCCTTCCCTCTTATTCCTTTTTCCTTCTTTCCCTTTTCCCTCTTTCCCTCCTTCATTCCTTCCCTCCTTCCTGCTATCTTTCTTTCTTTTCCTCCTTCCTTCCTTCCTTCTTTCCTTCCTTTCTTCTTTCCTGCTTTCCTGACATCATTCAACTTTTCAGTCTTTCCAAAATGTGACCCAGAACTGAACTGCAAATGTGCCCTGACAATGCTAGAATATAGACAAAGGTTCCTTCTATTTTTCTAGATACTTTGCTTCTCTTAATGCAGTCTAGGATAGCCTGAGAGGTTTTACATGTCCTATGATATTGCTGATTCACCTTGAATTTACAATCCCAAATCCTTGTTTAAAAACTTTTTTTGGGGGGCCAATTATTGATCCTTCATTATGTTTATGAAACTACTGTTTTAATCTGAGGAAATTTTTATGTTATATTCTAATGAGATTCTTATTTGATTTTTTCCCTGTGTTCTAACTTGAGTGTAAAAGTATAAATCTAAACATGGAAAGAAACTCAAAAGACATATAAAACAAACTCCGGTTTGCAGATGAAAAGTCAGATATTCTTGGAGATTAAATGACCTGAACAAGATCATCCAAGTTGGAAATATCAGAGGTAAGATCTGAACCCAGATCCTCTGATTCCGGAACTAGTGTTAATACTATTCTACTATGCTACATTAGCATATGACACCTTAGCTATCACTCAAAGCTTTATGTTACTAAAGATTTAAAAACCATGGAATCTGTGCCATCAAGAAGATTATTGATCAATATGTTTCTTTTAGGGTGATGACCAACTAATTCATTGCATCAGACTAAGTTTGGAAAAAGTAGACTGCATGAGCATCCCCTTTCATACCCAAGAACTGTAGGAAAACACACTACCTCTCTTATTTTTTATTCCTGGGCTTATTTTCTGGATCATCATTCCTATTATGATCCCTCTAAATACAGGTAAATGGGCAGCTAGGTGACAGCTTAGATAGATTGTTATTCCTGATGTCAGGGAAAACTGAGTTCAAGTCTGGCTTCAGACCCTGGCTAGATGAGTCTGGGTAAGCTACTTAATTCTATTTGTCTTATTTCCTCATCTGTAAAGTGAGCTGGAGAAGTGAATAGAAAAGTACTCCAGTATCTTTGCCAGGAGAACCCCAAAGAGACTGAAGTGACTTAACAACCAATACAAAGTATTAGTATTACTCTCAGCATTGTCTTAATTTATTTATTTTTCTCTCAGTAATATTATTGCTCCTCATCATTTGAATTGTCTAGATATGATGTTCTATTTGAATATCTTTCAAATTTCAGATCTCATGTCTATCTGTATTTTTTCTCCTGAACTCTAATATTATACTACCAACTATTTATTGGACATTTTCAAATAGATTTTCTGTGGACATTTCAAAATTACCGTGTCTGAAACAGAAGTTGAAATCTTTCCTCCTGAAAGAAACTCTCAGATTGTCCTATTTCTCTTTTGTAAACTTGGAATCATCTTTATTTTCTCATTTTCTCTCACAACACATCCATGATTAGTGGTCATTTCTTGCTGTTACTATTTCCATAATATTTCTTAGTTGAATTTCCTTTTCTCTATCCACATAAACATTATCCTACTGCAGGTTTTCATCACTTTTCTTCTTAACTATTGCAATAGCTTTCAAATTCATCCTTCTCCCTTATCTCTTTGCTGTTCAATACATATTCTACAAAGTTTCCATAATGAATTTTCTAAAGCATGTTTTAAAATATGCTACTGCCTGATTCAGCAAATTGTAATACCTCCCTATTATCCCTAAGATTAAATAAACTTATTTGTTTCACATTTAAAGCCTTTTACAACCTAGCTTCATTTGATTTTGCATCTCTTTAATATATTGTACCCCTTACACACACTCTCTAGTCAAGCAAATTGGATTCCTTGTGCTTTCTTACATACAAAACTCTATCTTCCATCACTATGCCTTTGTATAGTCTGTTATTCCCTACCAGGCATATACTTCTTCCCTTCTTTGAATTTGAGAATTCAAGTTCCCTTGAAAGACAATTTCAGTTTCTACTTTCTGCAAGTCATTCCTGATCCTTCCAGATGCTAGTGCCATAAGTGCAAATCACTTTATATTTATATTACATATATACTTTTAATGTATATATTATATTCTCTGACATAGTGTCAACTGTTTGAAGTAATTCTGTTTTTTGTATCTCCAGATCCCAACATAATGTTCGACACATAGTAGGTGCTTATTTTTTTTTAGTTGGTCACTTGATTAATTCAGTTTGACAGCTGCCTTCTGAGGTAGGCAGCGTGAATGTTATTATCTTCATTTGCAGAGAAGAAAATGGAAAACTAGAAAGGTTAAATGTCTTATATATTTGTATTGGATTCCAATTTATAAGGTCAGACTGCTACAATTAGATGGGGTTTGAGCTGTGATCTCCTAACTTGAAGTTCAGTGCACTTTCGATTATACCACACTACCTCTATGATTGTAGAACAGAGAGGCTACTCATAGTCCAAGTGCAAACTATTCTATTCATAAGAGACACTTGATGGAGTCAAGATCTTATTACATAGTCCATTATGGTAAGTTTTATAATGCATTAAAACACTTGGAGAGCACAGCTTAGGAAGTGTGCATTACAAAGTTTGAATCAGTTTAGTTCAGATTTGACCAGAGAGTAAAAGACCAATAGAAAGCAGAACCATTTGTGAGCTTTATAACTACTTTTTAAAGAGTTTTTAGAGACCTGGCTGCTTGGAACTGCTGGGGAATAAAGTTAGTGGTTTGAGATGTTTTAAATCTTGTAATAGAATAAAAGGTAAAATTTCCATCCAAGCACTTCACTCTACTTTTTTTTAAGCCCTTTGGAAAAATACCAGGATATTACAATATATTAGAAAGCTTGTGGTTACAAACACTGTAACATTCAGGTTTCACTCACTCATAACTTCTCAATAATATATCCTTTTGAGTTGAACTTTTCCATGCTAACACTGAGCATAAAGAATTGGGGTTTTCTATGCCTTTGGGAAAGCTTGTGAAAATCTATATTTTGCCGTTTTGAAGTTACCTGAAAATAACAAAGAGCATCCTTCTTCCACTGTCAGAGAAATTTCAGATTTTTGAAGGCACCGTTAATTTGCTAAATGGTCTTGCTACCAAAGCATAAACTTTCCACACTTCTAAACCTTAGCAACTAAGCTTTCTGACTCATTTTGAAAATAATAAGCTTTCATAAACAATTGAGAAAAATATATTTTCTACTATTGGGATAATATTTACCTTTAAATAAAAGACAGAATAATATATTGGATATGAAGCTGGAGTTTGGAGTTAGGAATATCTGGGTTCATATTTTTCTTCTGATATACATTATCTATGTGAAAATAAGGAAGTAACAACATTGTAGTGTCTCAGGTAACTCCTTAACACTCTGTTATGGAAATAATTTCTAACCTGTCAGTATGGAGAATGTTTAAAAAAAAAAGAAATAAAGGGGGAAAAAGCTCATACTTAAGAAATCACAGGTTGGAATGAAAAGAAACAAATTAAAAACAAAATCCAAATAAACAAACAAAAACTTCCTTGTAACAATTTATCAAAAACCAAACACAATATTGTCCTGATGCAGATATAAAAACAAACAAACAAACAAAAAAACTAACCAGAAAATAAGATCTATAAATTTGGTTGTTATTAGTACTGTTTAACCAAGTCTAAATATTTGAATAAAAATGAATGATTCAGATATAAATTTATTTTGGCTGTATAATGAAAACATTTTAATTTCTTGGAGAAAATATTAGGTACATAAAGAAAGATAAAAGGTTTTCATCTAAGTACTTGGACACTATGTCATTCGAACACACATATGTATGTAACTATGTATAAATATATATGTGTTTATATAATGTTTATTTAATTTAACACTGTTTATTTTTACTGTTGTCTTGTTTATTCCAACAAAAATGTAAAGCTTTCAGATTAACAAGAAAAGAAGAAGATAGCTTAAATAACTTAATCTTAGAAAAAACTGAATGAGATATAGGTGAATTTCTAATGTCAACGAGAGAAGGAGTTTGGTCATGAATTTATGAGTGCATACTATCAGATAATCAATGAATAATTAACTCTAGTACTACATACATTGTGAGTAAACATAGAAAAAGATGGTATACAGTGAACCTGTGAAAGAAATGTGTCATACCTAGCTTACAAACATTCACTGATTATAATGATTTATTTTGACATGTAAGATGCTCAAGAATCCAGCTGAGTTTTTAAAAAGCCCTAGGAATTTTATGTAACCTTAAATTTTAAAATTTCTTATGAGAAAATATGAGGGGAAACTTCATATATATTATTTAGTAATAGTATTTAACGAGTATAGGAAGTAAAAAGAGGTATTGCTCTTCTGGACATGATTCTTACTGATTAGTTGAACCTGGACAACAAGTTAGAAGTGATTGAAACCTCAGGGCAAGTGATCACTTTTTTTGTAGACTCTAAAATGGAGCAAGAGGCAGAGCTAATAGTAATTTTTGGCGAGGAGATTTCAAGGGTTCAGAGAAAGGATTTATAAAATCTAATGGCCTCTTATTTGGAAAGGTAAATAAGGCTGAAAGAGATGGAAAGCTTTCAGTGATCAAATTGTGAAGAAAGAAAAATATCTGATTGTAGCATCTATTTAAACCATCAACAAGTATCATATGTAATAGGGACAAACTAGGACTGTTCTCAATAACATCCAGGATGAAACAAGGTTGCCCACTATCACCATTACTATTCAATATTGTATTAGAAATGTTAGCTTTGGCAATAAGAGAAGAAAAAAAAGATGAAATGAATTAGAGTAGGTAATGAGGAAACTAAATTATCACTCTTTGCAGATAATATATTGGTATTCTTAGAAAACACTAGAGAACCAACAAAAATCTACTAGAAATAATTCACAGCTTTAACAAAGTTGCAGGATACAAAATAAATCTACATAAAAATCAGCATTTTTATATGTTATCAACAAAGTCTAGCAGCAAGAGATACAAAGAGAAATTCATTCAAAATAACTATCGAGAGTATAAGATGTTTGGGGATCTTTCTGCCAAGGTAAAGTCAGGAACTATATGAACACAAGTACTTTCCACACAAATAAAGTCAGATCTAGTCAGTTGGAAAAATATAAAGTACTCATGGTTAGGCTGAACGAATATAATAAAAATGGCATTACTACTAAATTTTGTTAATAAAGCTCTTTATTTTCAAAACATGTGCATGGATAATTTGACAACATTGACACTTGCATAATCTTGTGTTTCAGATTTCTTCATCCTTCCCTCTATCCTTCCCCTAGATGGTAAGCAATTCAATATATGTTAAACATGTTAATATATGTTAAATCCAATGTGTATAAACATACAATTCTCTTGCTACACAAGAGAAATCAGATCAAAAAAAGAAAGTAAATGAGTAAGAAAGCAAAATGCAAGTTAACAACAAAAAGATAGAGAATGCTATGTTGTGCTCCTCATTTAGTTCCTACAGTCCTCTCTCTGGGTATAGATGGCTTTCTTCATCACAAGATCATTGGAACTGCATCTAATCATTGAAAAGTCATATTCATTCAAATTGATCACATATAATATTGATGTTGTGTACAATTATCTGGTTCTGCTCATTTCACTTAGCATTAGTTCATCTAAGTCTCTCCAGGCCTTTCTAAAATTATCCTCCTGATACTTCTTATAGAACAATAATATTCCATAACATTCATATACCACAATTTATTCAACCATTCTCCGAATGATGGACATCCATTCAGTCTCCAGTTTCTTGTCACTATGAAAAGGGCTGTACAAACATTGACCTCAACTTCGTATAAGTTGTTAAGTTAATACCTAGTGTGGGTCAATACCTAGTTTCTGCCATACTAGTTTCCAATTTACTCAGCAGTTTTTGTCAAATAGTGAGTTTTTATCCCAAAAGCTGGGGTCTTGGATTTGTCAGACACTAGATTGTTATATTTATTGACTATTTTGTTGTTATCTTGCCCTATCCCACTGATCAACTATTCTATTTCTTAGTAGCAAATAATTTTTATGACAGTAGTTTTAGGTCTGGTACAGCTAGACCACTTTCATTGGCATTTTTTTTCATTAATTTCCTTGAAATTCCTTGAAAACCTTTTTTTTTGCCCAGACGAACTTTATTATTATTTTTTCTAGATCTTTGAAATAATATCTTGGAAATTTGATGGGTATGGCACTAAATAAGTAGATTAATTTAGATAGTATTTATTGATCAGAGAAATACAAATTAAGACAACTTGTGAGATACTACTACACACCTCTCAGATTGGCTAAGATGACAGGAAAAGATAATGATGAATGTTGGAGGGGATGTGGGAAAATTGGGATACTAATACATTGTTGGAGGAGTTGTGAACAGATCCAGCCATTCTGGAGAGCAATTTGGAACTATGCTCAAAAAGTTATTCAACTGTTCATAACCTTTGATCCAGCAGTGTTTCTCCTGGGCCTATATCCCAAAGGGATCTGAAAGGAAGGAAAGAGATCCACATGTGCAAAAATGTTTGTGGCAGACCTTTTTTGTACTGTCAAGAAACTGGAAACTGAGTGGATGCTCATCAGTTGGAGAATGGCTGAATAAGTTGTGGTATAAGAATGTTATGGAATATTATTGTTCTATAAGAAACAATCAGCAGGATAATTTTAGAGAAGCCTGGAAAGACTTAGATGAACTTATACTAAGTGATATGAGCAGAGCCAGGAGATCATTATACATGGCAAGAACAAGATTATATGATGATCATTTCTGACGGATGTAACTCTTTCCAGCAATGAGATGATTGAAAGCAGTCTCAGTGATCTTGTGATGAAAAGAGCCAACTACCTCCAGAGAGAAGACTGTGGGAACAGAGTGTGGATCACAATATAGCATTTTCACTTTTTTTAATTTTTTGTTTGCTTGCATTTTGTTATCTTTCTCATCTTTTTCTTTTTGATTTGACTTTTCTTGTGTAGCAAGATTATTGTGTAAATATGTATACATATATTTGACAACATATATTTTAACATGTTCAACATATATTGGATTACTTGTTATCTAGGAGAGGGAATGAGAAGAAGGAGGGGAAAATTTGGAATGCAAGATTTTTTAAGGATCGATGTTGAAAAATTATCTATGCATATGTTTTGGGAATAAAAGTTTTAATAAAAAAAGAAAATTACTGTGTAAAAGGCAAAAGAGAAATTGGCTAATGATGTAGATGTTAAGAGTATTTTCTGAGAAATTAAATTTTATGCAGGCTTAGATGGATGATACAAAGGCAAATAAATAAAGGTGAAAATTTAGTTGAGTAAGTAATCCTGTAAGAATTGCATGAGGAATGTTTAATTCCATAATGCAATCAAAGGAAAACAATTAAAGAAAAAGAGTTTATTTTGATTATTTATTTGGTTTTTAGCTCATTTGGAAACAGGAAAAGGATAAAGTGAATGATAGTATTTTTGATTTTGGTGGTTATGATAATAAAGAATGAAGACCAACTAGTCACCTATTTTTACTCCTGTTTTACCAAGTAGAATGTTTTTGGAATGGGAACTAGTTAACAGGGAGTGAAAAATAAGTATAAGTACAGAAATAGAAATCAACTAATTGTTTTCTATGATCTCATATCATTGAATCTAGAATAATTAAATGTTTATATGTTGAAAATCCAGATACATAACAATGATGGACTATTAGTAATATTTTAAATATTTGGAGAACAGGAGAAATATACTAAGAGTAGAGAAGGGTAAATTGTAATCTTTTAAAAGGGGAAAGGGAGAAGCCTACAAATTAAGAACAGTGAACTAGACCTTTATTCTTAGCAGATTTCTATATCACATTATTAAGGGAATGGTTTGTAATCACTTAGAAAAAAAAATCAATTATTACAAAAGGCCTGCAGAAAAATGTAGAATATTGGTCTAATCTCTTAATTTTCTGACAGTATAAACTAGGTGAATAGACCAGAAGAATTTTATTGAAATAGTAAACTCACATTTTAGAAAGTTATTTGCTAAAGTTGCTCATGGTAGGCTTCTGGAAAGGAGAAGAAGATTTTGCCTGAGAGAGTGAAGTTAGGTGGATTTGGAAGTATTTCAATCACCAAGAAGAATGAGTTGAAATCAGTTTAGATGGAGCTTCCTAGTAGAAGGCCAGAGAGTAGAATGTTCTCAGTCCTATGATGTTCAACATGATATTGGAGGAGAAAGAGAATTATAGTCCAAATAATAAGGCATGAGTTTTGATTATAGTTATCACACAATGGCAAGACAGGACATATATATATATATGGCTCTAAGTAAAATCAGAATTATTTTACTAAATAGAATATGGGTATATGCATACATGCATATGTGTATGTACATATATACATACATATATATGTATACACACACATATATGTATTATATATATATATTTCATTTTGTTATTATCTTAAACTTGGTTAAGGTCTTATTGTACAAGGAATTACTCTGTAATGTTAAATATGCATAAGATAACAGGACCCTGTGAAGCTATATAGACATGGTCTCCTTACTGTGTTACTCACTTACTCGATAAACTTTAATGGCTCTCAAACTTTATCATTATCAATTATAACATTCTCTGTTTGGATTTTTTTGAAGGGTATTGTTGTTCATTTCTCAGGTGGCCATATTACTTTGGGACTTCTCTGACTTTACCACCATGCCAAGAAACATTTTTTTAGGGAAACTCCATCATCTTATAAAATCCCATCAGCCTTAGTGCTATACTTCATCACTATCTTCTGTCCCTATGTTTCAAAGATAGATCCATGATTTCTAAAACCTCCATTTCAGGAGGGATCTCAATTCAAATAGCTCCTTATTTCTCACTTGGCTGCACAGCATTGGGAAATCTTTAGTTTCTCTATCATGTATCTTCCTGTTCTCTCTCACATTTCAGCTTATTGGGTATCTTCTCCAGTTTATAAACTTCTTGCCCAAAGGCAGATAAATCTTCATTTTGCAGCTGTGAAACTTAGATCCTTAATGAATAAAAAGAAAATTAGGGAAATTTTATTGTGTATTACATTTTTTCAAGTTGAAAAAAGCAGAAAATATGTGATTAGCTTTATTAAAAGCTAATCTTATTAAAAGCTTAACCCCCTTAAAGCTGAACAATGTGCTAAATGCAAAAACAAAGAGAGGAATGAAGATGTCTCTGTTTTCAAGGAGATAACATTTTATTGGAAGAGGCATAATATATGTATGTAAGCATATTCTTTATATATATATATATCTGTATCTGTATATCTAGAAAGGTCACTTTTATAGAATGAGGAAAATGCTAATTATTGGGAGTACCAGGACAATCTTAATGTAGAAGTTCAGTTAGTTGGTCAATAAATATTTAATAATAATAATAATACATTTAATAAATATTAGCATGTATTATGTGCTAGGTAATAAACACCATGGATATAAAGAAATATAAAAACATAGACTATGCTCTAAAGGAGCTTACCTTTTAAAGCAATATTATATTAAAACAAAAATAAATTACCTTTAAAGCAATAAAGCAAATAATATAGAAATAATTAGGCACATAAAAAATTTGCTATGTAAATTAATGAGAGGAAGTGAGAGGAAGGCATTAAAAACTAGGCAGAGGCGTAAAGACTTTTTTTTTTTTTTGCAGTAAGATATGAGCTTAGTACTTTTAAAGAAAGCCAGGGAAACTAACAGGATTATATCAGGGAGCCCAGTGTTACAGACATAGGGTGAGGTGAAAATGCACATAGATAAGAGATGGAATAGTTTTTTATTTTCTTGTTTCCTTGTTTTGCAGTGTGTGTGTGTGTGTGTGTGTGAAAAATAGTTTGGCTGGACCACTGAATGAATAAAGTAGTATAATGCATAATAATGTTAGAGGGTGGTTTGGAAGGATTTTATGCAAAAGAAATGGAGTTTCTGTTTGATAGTATAGGTAAAAGACAAACATTGGAATTTTGAATAAATAAGGGATATTTTCAGATATGAGCTTATGAAAGTCACTTTATTCTATATAAAGGATGAATTGGGGTGGAGCCAAGATATAGTAGAGTCAGAAAGCTACTGGATCTCTCCCACTTTCCCAAAAACCACATGAAACCAAACCTCTGAACAGCATCAGACAGAATGAAATCACTCTTCAGCTCAAGATAAACTGAAAAAAAACTTCAAATAACATCAGTCTCACTAGGGTGAAAAGGGTGTACTACCCAGGTCACAAAGACTCTGGGAAAGTCAGTGAATGAGTCAACAACCACCCTCATTCATGGTTTAGGAGAGGAACAAATCAATGGGGCAGCTTCCAGTCCCAGTTCAGAAAGCAAACTTTGGGAAAACAGGTTGTTTTCTGAAAAGAACAGGCAAAGTTACCCTCTACAAACACAAGAGGCCCCTGTGCTCAAAGCAAAGACTCAGAGATGCACAGGAAGGTAGGGAAAATGCCACTTTTGTCCTAGGAACAGAGCTCCATTTTAAAAGAAAAAAAGAAGAAAAAGAAGAAGAAGAAGAAGAAGAAGAAGAAGAAGAAGAAGAAGAAGAAGAAGAAGAAATACAAAAAGAAAAGGAAAGAAAATGAGCAAGAAACAGAAAAGAACCTCGACTATAAAAAGCTACTATGTTGACAATACATACCAAAATACAAACTCAGACGAGGACAGAATGTCCACAGAAGAAATCTCAGCATGACATAAATTGGTCTTAAGCTCAAAAAGACTTCTTGGAAATGCTCATAAAAGACTTCAAAATGTAAATAAAAGAGGTAGAAGAAAAATGAGAACAGAAATGAGAGTTTGCATGAGAGAGTCAACAATTTGGAAAACAAAGGAAAAAATGATTGAAGAAAACAACTCCTTAAACAAAATGAAAAAAGAGATAAAAAAGACAATTTAAGAAAATCACACATTAAAAACTAGAAAAGGAAAATGAAAGCTAATGAATTTGTGAGACAGCAAGAATCAATCAAATAAACTAAAGAAAAGGAAAAAATGGGAGAAAATGTGAAATACTTCAATGGCAAAACAGCAGATTTGGAAAATAGATCCAGAAAACACAATTTAAAAATTATTGGCCTACCTGAAAACCATGACCAAAAAAGAACCTGCATTGTATTCTATAAGAGGCCAACAAGGAAAACTGTCCCAATATTCTAGAAACAGAGGGGGAAATACTTATTGAAAGAATCTATTGAACACCTTCAGAAAAATATCTCACAAGGAAAACTCTAAGGAACATTGTTCTGAAACTCCAAAACTATAATCTCAAGGCAAAAAACTGCAAGCTGCCAGACAAAAATAATTCAAATATCAAGGAGAAACAGTCAAGATTTTTTTAAAATAACTTTTTATTGACAGAACCTATGCCAGGGTGTTTTTACAATTATCCTTGCACTCACTTTGTTCCGATTTTTTCCCCTCCTCCCCCCTTCCCCCAAAGACAAACGTCCATCATGTTAAATAATTGCAGTAGATCTTGGATATAATATTGTGTGCAGAACGAACGTTTTCTTGTTGCTCAAGGAGAATTGGATTTGAAGGTAAAAAACCTGGGAAGAACAAAAATGCAAAAGTTTACATTCATTTCCAGTGTTCTTCTTTGGGTAAGCGTTTGTCCATCCTTGTCAATTGAAACCATTGGATCTTGTCTTTGTTGAAGAAACCCTTCCATCAGAATAATCCCTCTATCGCTGTTGAGGTAATAATGATTTCCTGGTTCTCTCATTTCGCTCAGCATCATTTCATGCAAGTCTCCCAGTCCTCTGTATTCTCTTGTTGGTCATTTTAAGAATAATATTCCAAGCATTCTATCCAATTTACCAACCATTTCCAATTGATGGGCATCCATTCATTTTCCAGCTTTCCACTAAACAGGGCTGCCAAAAATTTTGGCACAACAGGTCCTTTCCTTTTTAGTATCTCGGGTATAAGCCGTAGAGACACTGCTGGACAAAGGGTAGCACAGTTTGATAACTTTTTGGGCATAGTTCCAAATTGCTTTCCAGAATCTTGTATTCACAACCACCAACAATGAATCAGTGTCCCTGTTTTCCCACATCCCCTCCCAACATTCTGCATTATCTTCCCTGTCATTCTGGCCAACTGACAGGTGTATATTTCTCGAGTTGTCTTAATTTGCATTTCTCTGATCAAAGTAATTTGGAACACTTTTCCATAGGGTAATAGTTTTAATTTCATCATCGAAATTGTCTGTTCATATCCTTTTGACTATTTATCAATTGGAGAAGGCGATTTTTATAAATTAGAGTCAACCTATATTTTTGAAATAGTCCTATCGAACCTTTATGAAAAATGTTTTCCCAGTTTATTGAGAAACAGTCAAGATTAACCAAACAAAAATAATTTAAATATCAAGCAATGACAGTCAAGAGTGCCCAGGATCTGGCAACTTGTACAATAAAAAATTGGAGGACCTGGAATACCAAATTTATGAAGGCAAAGAACCTGGGGCTACAACCAAGAATGATATCAGCATGATATTTCAGGAGAGAAAATGGAGCTTCAATGATAAGAGACTTTTAATCATTTCTATTGAAAAAACCAGGACTATGCAGAAAATGTAATCTACAAATATGACACAAAAGAACCATAAGAAGGTAAACAGGGGGAAAAAAAAAAATATATATATATATATATATATATATATATATATTTAAAGGTTAAACTGTTTACATCCCTAAAAAGGAAGACAATATCTATAACTCTCTAACTGTATCTGTCATTAGAACAGACAGAGTGGGGCATCACATGGACTGAGGGTAAGGTTGTGAATGATCCCTGATGTGATGACATCAAAGAAAAAGACATTAAAGGGTGGAAATAGAAGAAAGATGATGTATAATGGGATAATTCATTCACAGGAAGAAGTGGAAAATTCCTGTTACAAGCAAGGGAAAGAAAGGAGGGGGCTGAACATTGTCTGAAGCTTGATCTCATTAATTTTGGATTTAAGAAGGAATAATTTTATCATTTAATTGGGTATAGAAATTAAAATGACTCTATCAAAAAGTAGCAAGAGAAAGAGGAAAAGGAAAGGAGGGACAGGATAGAAGGGAGAACAGAAACACTAAAGAAAAAGTTTGATCTACAAATATAGAACTCAAGAGAAACCTAAAAAGGTAAAAAGAAATCTTGGGAACTGTATTTCTGCTGTAAAGATGTATAAAGAATACATGTATACCTTGTTCTAGAAATTAGAGGTGAAAAGGACATTGTACCAGAAAAAGGGTAAATTGGGGTTACTACATCTCAAAAAGAGGCAAAGGAAACCTATTATATCTGAGAGAAAAATGGAGGGGGATGAATATAGTGGGTATTTTACTGCCATCAGAATTGGCTTTAAGAGAAAAATTTTAGACATATTCAATTTATGGTGGAACTTCTCCCATCTCATTGAAAAGTGAGAAGGGAAAAGTGAAAAGGGAAGGAATAAGCTAAGCAGAAGGGAATACAGAAACTGTGAGGGAAAGGAGTAAGAGAGGAGGAGGAACTCTAAGATGGGGCAGAGGGATACTAAAAAGGGAGGGCTGTGAAAAGCAAGTGGTGCTCACAAGTTTAATACTGGGAAGGGGGGGAAGGGGGAAAGAAGGGAGAAAAGCATAAACAGGGGTTAACAAGATGGCAAGTAATACAGAACTGGTAATTTTAACCATAAATGTGAATGGGATAAACTCCCCCATAAAGTGGTTTAGCAGAAGTGGTTAGCAGAATGGATTAAAAGCCAGAATCCTACAATATGTTGTTTACAGGAAACACACCTGAAGCAGAGAGATACATGCAGAGTAAAGGTAAAAGGTTGGAGCAAAATCTACTATGTTTCAGGTGAAGTCAAAAAAGCAGGGGTAGCCATCCTGATCTCAGATCAAGCAAAAACAAAAATTGATCTAATTAAAAGAGATAAGGAAGGGCACTATATCTTGCTAAAGGGCAGCATAGATAATGAAGCAATATGAATATTAAAGATATATGCACCAAGTGGTATAGCATCTAAATTCTTAAAAGAGAAATTAAGAGAGCTGCAAGAAGAAATAGACAGCAAAGCTATAATAGTGGGAAATCTCAACCTTGCACTCTCAGAATTAGATAAATCAAACCACAAAATAAATAAGAAAGACGTCAAAGCGGTAAATAGAATACTAGAAAAGTTAGATATGATAGATCTCTGGAGAAAATGATATGGAGACAGAAAGGAGTACACTTTCTTTTCAGCAGTTCATGGAACCTATACAAAAATAGACCATATATTAGGACATAAAAACCTCAAACTCAAATGCAGTAAGGCAGAAATAGTAAATGCATTCTTTTCAGACTACAATGCATTAAAATTACACTCAACACAAAGCCAGGGGAAAGTAGACCAAAAATAATTGGAAACTAAATAATCTCATACTAAAGAATGATTGGGTGAAACAGCAAATCATAGACTTAATTATTAACTTCACCCAAGAAAATGACAATAATGAGACATCATACCAAAATGTGTGGGATGCAGCCAAAGTGGTAATAAGTGGAAATTTCATATCTCCAGAGGCTTACTTGCATAAAATAAAGAAAGAGAAGGTAAACAAATTGGGCTTGCAACTAAAAATGCTAGAAAAGGAACAAATTAAAAACCCCCAGTCAAACACTAAACTTGAAATTCTAAAAATAAAAGGAGAGATCAATAAATTTGAAAGTAAAGAAAAAACTATTGAATTAAATAATAAAACTAAGAGTTGGTTCTATGAAAAAACCAACAAAATAGACAAACCCTTAGTAAATCTGATTAAAAAAAGAAAAAGGAAAATCAAAGTGTTAGTCTTAAAAATGAAAAGGGAGAACTTGCCACTAACAAAGTGGAAATTAGAGCAATAATTAGGAATTACTTTGCCCAATTTTATGGCAATAAATTCGACAATTTAAATGAAATGGAAGAATATCTTCAAAAATATAGCTTGCCCAGATTAACAGAGGCAGAAGTAAATACCCTAAACAGTCCCATCTTAGAAAAAGAAATAGAATAAGCTATTAACCAACTCCCTAAGAAAAAATCCCCAGGACCAGATGGATTTACAAGTGAATTCTACCAAACATTTAAAGAACAATTAACTCCAATACTATATAAACTATTTGAAAAAATAGGTATTGAAGGAGTCCTACCAAACTCCTTTTATGACACAGACATTGTACTGATACCTAAACCAGGTAGGCTGAAAACAGAGAAAGAAAATTATAGACCAATCTCCCTAAGGAATATTGATGCTAAAACCTTAAATTAAATATTAGCAAAAAGATTACAGAAAATCATCCCCAGGATAGTATTATCACTATGACCAAGTAGGATTTATACCAGGAATGCAGGACTGGTTCAATATTAGGAAAACTATTAGCATAATTGACTATATCAGTAACCAAACTAACAAAAACATATGATCATCTCAATAGATGCAGAAAAAGCATTTGATAAAATCCAACATCCATTCCTAATAAAAACACTTGAGAGTATAGGAATAAATGGACTTTTTCTTAAAATAGTCAGGAGCATATATTTAAAACCATCAGTAAGCATCATATGCAATGGAGAAAAACTGGAACCTTTCCAGTAAGATCTGGAGTGAAGCAAGGTTGCCCACTATCACCATTATTATTCAATATTGTATTAGACCTAGCCTCAGCAATCAGAGTCAAGAAAGAGATTAAAGGAATCAGAACAGGCAATGAGAAAACCAAACTATCACTCTTTGCAGATGATATGATGATATACTTACAGAACCCCAGAGATTCTACTAAAAAAAACTATTAGAAATAATTCATAACTTTAGCAAAGTTGCAGGGTATAAAATAAATCTGCATAAATCCTCAGCATTTTTATATATCACCAACAAAATCCAACAGCAAGAGATACAAAGAGAAATTCCATTCAAAATAACTGTCAACAGCATAAAATATTTGGGAATCTATCTACCAAAGCAAAGTCAGGAACTATATGAGTAAAATTACAAAAAAACTTTCCACACAAATAAAGTCAGACTTAAATAACTGGAAAAATATTAAGTTCTCTTGGATAGGCCAAGTAAATATAATAAAGATGACAATACTCCCTAAACTAATCTATTTATTTAGTGTTATAACAATCAGACTTCCAAGAAAATATTTTAATGATCTAGAAAAAATAACAACAAAATTCATATGGAATAATAAAAGGTCGAGAATCTCAAAAGAATTAATGAAAAAAAAATCAAATGAAGGTGGCGTAGCTGTACCTGATCTAAAACTATATTATAAAGCAGTAGTCACCAAAACCATTTGGTATTGGCTAAGAAATAGATTAGTTGATCAGTGCAACAGGTTAGGTTCACAAGACAGAATATTCAACTATAGCAATCTAGTATTCGACAAAACCCAAAGATCCTAACTTTTGGGATAAGAATTCATTATTTGACAAAAACTGCTGGGATAACTAGAAATTAGTATGGCAGAAATTAGGCATGGACCTACACTTAATACTGTATACCAAGATAAAATCAAAATGGGTCCATGATTTAGACATAAAGAACGAGATTATAAATAAATTAGAGGAACATAAGATAGTTTATCTCTCATACTTGTGGAGGAGGAAGAAATTTGTGACCAAAGAAAAACTAGAGATCATTACTGATCACAAAATAGAAAATTTTGATTACATCAAATTAAAAAGCTTCTGTACAAACACAACTAAGGCAAACAAGATTAGAAGGGAAGCAACAAACTGGGAAAACATCTTCACAGTTAAAGGTTCTGATAAAGGCCTCATTTCCCAAATATATAGAGAACTGACTCTAATTTATAAGAAACCAAGCCATTCTCCAATTGACAAATGGTCAAAGATATGAACAGACAATTTTCAGATGATGAAATTGAAACTATTGCCACTCATATGAAAGAGTGTTCCAAATCATTATTAATCAGAGAAATGCAAATTAAGACAACTCTGAGATACCACTACACACCTGTCAGATTGGCTAAGATGACAGGAAAAAATAATGATGATTGTTGGAGAGGATGTGGGAAAACTGGGACACTGATACATTTTTGAAGGAATTGTGAATACATCAAACCCTTCTGGAAAGCAATTTGGAACTATGCTCAGAAAGTTATCAAACTGTTCATATCCTTTGATCCAGCAGTGTTACCACTGGGCTTATATGCCAAAGAGATTTTAAAGAAGGGAAAGGGGCCTGTGTGTGTAAAAATGTTTGTGGCAATCCTCTTTGTAGTGGCCAGAAACTGGAAACTGAGTGGATGCCTGTCAATTGGAGAATGGCTGAATAAATTGTGGTATATGAATGTTATGGAATATTATTGTTCTGTAAGAAATGACCAGCAGGATTATTTCAGAAAGGCCTGGAGAGATTTACAGGAACTGATGTGGAGTGAAATGAGCAGGACAAGGAGATCATTGTATACTTCAACAACAATACTATATGATGATCAATTCTGATGGGCGCAGGCCTCTTCAACAATGAGATGAACCAAATCAGTTCCAATAGAGCAGTAATGAATTGAACCAGCTTTACCCAGTGAAAGAACTCTGGGAGATGACTATGAACCATTACATAGAATTCCCAATCCCTCTATTTTTGTATGCATTTTTGATTTCCTTCACAGGCTATTCACAGACTATTTCAAAGTCTGATTCTTTTTGTACAGCAAAATAACTGTATGGACATGTATACATATATTGTATTTGAGTTATACTTTAACATATTTAACATGCATTGGCAAACCTGCCATCTGGGGGAAGGGATAGGAGGAAGGAGTGGAAAAGTTGAAACAAAAGGTTTTGCAACTGTCAATGTTGAAAAATTACCCATGCATATATTTTGTAAATTAAAAGCTATATAATAACAAAAAGAAATAATGAGTAATATGCTTCCATATTTAAACAAAAAAAGAACTCCTAGAGAAACTTGTATGAACTGATGCAAAATGAAGTAAATACAATCAGAAAAAAAGTGTGCATAATAATAGCACTATTGTACAATGGTCAACTATGAATGACTTAGCTATTTCCAGCAATATAATGATCCAAGACAATTCTAAAGATTGGTGATGAAAAATGTTATCCACCCCCAGAGAAAATCTTAACAGTCTGAATGAAAATTGAAGCATATTTATTCAACTTTATTATTTATGGGTTTTTTTCCTGCATTTTCTTTTACAAAATGTATATTATGGAGGTGCTTTGTAAGACTGTCCATATATAATCTACAACAAACAAAATGCTTTCTCAAGGAGGGAGCAGGGGAGAAAGAAGATCTGGAACTTAAAATTAAAAAAAAAATAGTTGCATGTTTTTGAACAAAAATAAAAATTAAATGAAAAAAAAAGCACATAATATATTCAAGGGCCTATGCTGTAGTCTAAGTGAAGCTAATTAAGGCATTTTTTTGTCAGACAATTCTTTTTCCCACCAAGAACCTATTTGTCTGTGTGTATGGGGGCATATTGATGGAAGATAAAGTATTGTAGGGAAATAGAGTAACTAAAAAATTGAAAAGTATATCCTATAAGTTTAATGACTAAGCAACAAATAAGTTGCATGAACAAGAACTACATCTTGATATGACATTCTTTTTTTCTTTTTTCTTTTAAATTTATTATGATAACTTTTATTGACAGAACCCATAATTTTTTTTTACAACATTATCCCTTTCACTCACTTCTGTTCCGATTTTTCCCCTCTCTCCCTCCACCCCCTCCCCTAGATGGAAAGTAGTCCTATATATGTTGAATATGTCGCAGTATATCCTAGATACAATATATGTGTGTAGAACCAAACAGTTCTCTTGTCGCACAGGGAGAATCGGATTCAGAAGGTAAAAATTACCCGGGAAGAAAAACAAGAATGCAAACAGTTTACATTCATTTCCCAGTGTTCTTTCTTTGGGTGTAGCTGCTTCTGTCCATCATCGATCAATTGAAACTGAAGTAGGTCTCTTTGTCAAAGAAACCCACTTCCATCAGAATACATCTTCATACAGTATCATTGTTGAAGTATATAATGTTCTCCTGGTTCTGCTCATTTCACTTAGCATCAGTTCATGTAAGTCTCTCCAAGCCTTTCTGTATTCATCTTGCTAGTCGTTTCTTACAAGACAATAATATTCCATAACATTCATATACCACAATTTACCCAACCATTCTCCAATTGATAGGCATCCATTCATTTTCCAGTTTCTGACCACTACAAACAGGGCTGCCACAAACATTTTGGCATATACAGATATCTTTCCCTTCTTTAGTATCTCCTTGGGGTATAAGCCTAGTAGTAGCACGGCTGGATCAAAGGGTATACACAGTTTGATAACTTTTTAGGCATAATTCCAGATTGTTCTCCAGAATGGTTGGATTCATTCATAACTCCACCAACAATGCATCAGTGGCCCAGTTTTCCCACATCCCCTCCAACATTCATTATTTTGTTTTCCTGTCATTTTAGCCAATCTGACAGGTGTGTAGTGTTATCTCAGAGTTGTCTTAAATTGCATTTCTCTTATCAATAGTGATTTGGAATACTCTTTCATATGAGTGGAAATAGTTTCAATTTCATCTGCTAGGCTTATTCTTTCCCTTTTCACTTTTCCCTTCTCACTTTTCAATGAGGTGGGAGAAGTTCCACCATAAATTGAATATGTCTAAAATTTTTCTCTTAAAGCCAATTCTGATGGCAGTAAGATATCCACTATATTCATCCCCCTCCATTCTTTCACTCAGATACAATAGGTTTCCTTTGCCTCTTCATGAGATGTAGTACCCCCACTTTATCCTTTTTCTGGTACAATGTCTTTTTGACCTCTAGTTTCTAGAACAAGATATACATGTATTCTTTATATATCTTTATAGCACAAATATAGTTCCCAAGATTTCTTTTTACCTTTTTAGGTTTCTCTTGAGTTCTATATTTGTAGATCAAACTTTTTGTTAAGTTCTGGTTTTTTCATCAAAAAATAGGTGAAATTCGCTTATTTCATTGAATGACCATCTTTTTCCTTGGAAAAAATGCTCATTCTGGCTGGGTAAGTTATTTTTGGTTGCATACCAAGTTCCTTAGCCTTTCGGAATATCATATTCTAGGCCCTTCGATCTTTTAATGTGGATGCTGCGAGATCCTGGGTGATCCTTATTGTGGCTCCTCTATATTTGAATTTGATTTTTCTAACCGCTTGGCATATTTTTTTCCTGTGTTTGAGGGTTCTGGCATTTGGCCACCATATTTCTTGGTGTTTTGATTTTAGGATCCCTTTCAGTAGGTGATCGATGAATTTTTTTAATGTCTATTTTACCCTCTGTTTCTATGACTTCTGGGCAGTTCTCTTTGATAATTTCCTGGAAAATAGTGTCCAGGCTCTTTTTTTCATCATATATTTCTGGGAGTCCAATAATTCTCAGATTGTCTCTCCTAGACCTATTTTCCAGGTCTGTTGTTTTCCTAAGAAGGTATTTCACATTTTTTCCATTGTTTGATTTTTTTGGTTTGATTTGACATTCTTCCAATCTATATATTCCAGTAACAAGAAGTTGTTTTGACTTGAATTACCATTTTCATGAAGATCCCCTTTATAGGCTGTTAACTTAGAATATTTTTAAGACAAAATTATAAAAATCATATAAATTCATAAAAATCATATAAAGGTCAAGCATTGTAAGATTATTATAAGTTATAAGGTGATATTATTGACTTTAACCTCCTTATTTACCAGATTAGAAAGCTGAGCACCTGAATAAGTAAATGATATGATTAGGGGAATATCCCTTCTTCCTATTGTTATTGTTCCTTGTCTAACAAACTGGACCACCAGAGACCATTATTTAGAGGAATTAAGCAATTTGTATTCTCTGGGACCACGAAGCTTTATTTTCACTTCAAATAGTTTTGCCTACTGCTACTATACCCTATAAACATGATGTCTCTTTCCAATTTCCACTATCTTACTTTTAAGAGTTTGAATCAAATTACAATTACCAGGGCCACTGGAAACTTATGTCAACTGATTTCCCTATTATTCTACCCACCATTTTTATGACTTCTCCGGTTCTGATTTTCTTTCCTGAGAACTGCACTCCTATATGTATTATGTCCTACTTTTAGAATATAAAGTCATTGAGTGCAGAGATTGAGTTCTCAATCTTTTATTTGTAGCTCTCTTCCACACTGTCTGCCTCAGTTCCCCCTCCCCTGTCCTGATTTTAATTCAGGTTCTCCTGACTTCAGGGCTGGTGCTCTATCCACTGCACCAACTAGTTGTGTCTCCCTCAGTTTTTTAATAGTACAACATAGGAATAATAATAACACCAATCCTTCAGGGTATTTGTGAGGATAAAATGATATAATGAGATAATCTGTTAATTATGTCATATTTATCCTGTTAATAGCTTGCTTTGTGACACATCTGTTTGCTCTTCCCCATTAGACCATAAGTTCTGTGAGGGCATGGGACTATCTTTTGTCTCTTTTCATATCTCTGGTGTTTACCACAGTGGTTGGCATACTGTAGGATTTCCATAAATGATTTTGATCAATAGATGTGCTTTTCCATTATCCGTGATTTGGAAGAATAAAAACCATAGTTCATTACAGGATTTTCATGGCATATTTAAATACTTTATTGTATCTGCAGAAGAAATAACTTATCTGTTATATAGCTGACTTCATAACTAGGATGTCTTATTATTTCTGTGTATTTTCTTTTTTCTTATAGTTAGTCAGAAAAAAAAATATTTTAACAATCTGCTTAAAGTGATGTCATGTTCTCAATGTATCAATGTGCTATATACTAGTCTTGTTTTTTTCTTGAACATATCAAACATGCTTGCTTTTTAATTCAGAACTGCAAGACTCCTTTCTTTCTTTCCCCATCTCCTATACACCGCAGCATTGCTTTTTAGGACTCTTTTTATACTTTAAAAACTGCTGCTTTATGATCACCTTTACTATTTCCCTTGGAATTGAAGTCTTAATTACAATTGAGAAAAGATAATTGTAGCTAACAACTTGTCATTTTGAATTGAGGTTTTGTATTGTCTTTAGTCTGACAAAAAATATAGGGACTAGGCTGTCATCAAAGTTGAATTTTAGAAATTTTGATTTAAAAACCTCCCTGAAACATCCCTGACAAGTTACTTAATTACTAAGCATATGTTTGCTGTTCTAACATTTCTCTTGCAATTATATGAAATTCATATTTCTGGAACCATTTAGATCATGTTGGGGAAATCTTATATCTAAATTCATAGTAACTCAATATAGTAAATAATTTTGAACTTAGAACCATTTCCATAAAAAGGAATAGGAAAAGTACTCTTGAATCAAGGATACTTATCTCTTTAAGATGGTTATAGTTGATGGACTCTTTGTATTCCATGTAAAATTACAAGGAAAAACATCTTTTTTGGTATTAGATATATTTAAATTGAACAAAAGCAATTTGGTTTTGAGTTAAACCAATTTAAATTACACAATAAGTATCTCTAACAAAATGTACTGTTGAGCCATCATGGCTCTAATTGGATGAAGTACTAACAAATATGTCACCTACCTCTCATAACAATAATCAGAATTAATTGATAACCTCAGGTTCACATTGGGACAAAAATGAAGAACACCACACTGTTTAGTACTAACTAGGAATGATATTTGGGCTCAGTAGGAGAGGACTATTAATTATTATGTCAGAAAAGTGAAATATTAATTTTTTAAAAAAGAGTTATGTGACATGAGGGTCATTTAGATACTATCGGCCTACAAAGGGAAAGAGAGAAGCCTAGAAAATTCATATTTGTTTAGAAGGGGTTAGATGTTTATGATATATATTCAAAGCAGGTCTAGAGTTGATATCCTTGATATAATAACATTTGGGGGATAGCTTTTTTTTCTACATATTTGTATCAATTCCTTATATGTCAGACATGATGCCCTACAAGTACATTGAGTCTGCTTATGTAATGAACAAATGTAGATTTGTTCTAACATTACCATTGTCAAAAGTCTCCCTGTAGCTATAATTGTAAAGAATAATTCTTTCCTTTTTTCTTTTTTTAGCTATAACTATAAAAAGCTAACAATATTTATTACATGC
This sequence comes from Sarcophilus harrisii, assembly GCF_902635505.1. NCBI lineage: Eukaryota > Metazoa > Chordata > Mammalia > Dasyuromorphia > Dasyuridae > Sarcophilus > Sarcophilus harrisii. The sequence goes on from NC_045426.1 coordinate 140,029,849, forward strand.
CTTCTATGTGAAGCTCTGTGCTAAGCACTGGAGATACAACTGAAGACAAAGAAACAAAAAAACATAGTTCCCTATTCTTAAGGAGATCATTGCTTAATGGGATTAGCAATATGTAATCAACAATATATAAATTACACATAAACAAGTTATATACATGGTAAACAGAGATAATCTTAGGGAAGGCAGTAAAATTAAGAAAGATCAGGAAATGTTTCTTCTCTAAGAATCGAAATTGATTATGACTTAAAGAAAGCCAGGGTTGCTAAAAGAAAGAGATGGGATGAATGGTCATGGGGTGTAGACAGGAATAATACTTAAGAGTTGGAAAATAGTTAGAAGAGTAGGAGGAAGAGGGTAGGAGGAAGAGTAAGGAATATAGTGTTACTAAATCTCAGTGGTTATTGTGGGGATAGTATAGTAAAGTGCAAGAAAAACTAGTGCTGCTATACCGAAATGGTTATAAAACTGGGCATAATCTTTGACCCAGCAAGGCCACTATTCAATTGGTATCTCAAAGATATCATAAGACAGGGAAAATGATCTATACATGCACAAATGTTTGTAGTAGCCCTTTTTTATAGTGACAAGGGAATTGAGTGAATGCCCATCATTTGGGGAATGACTGAATAAGTTGTGGTATATGAATGTAATCATATATTATTGTTCTATAAGAAATGCTAAGCAGTCTGATTCCCAAAATACCTTGAAAGACTCACATGAACTGATTTTGAGTGAAGTGAACAGAACCAGGAGAATATTGTATGAAGTAACATCAAGATTATGTTATGATCAATTATGATAGACTTAATTCTTCTCAGCAATTCAATGATCCAAGATAATTCCATAGACTTTTGAGGGAAAATGCCATCCACATCCAGAGAAAGAACTATGGAGAGTGAATGCAGATAGAAGCACAATATTTTAATCTTTTTCTTTCTCATGGTTTTTTCCTTTTGTTCTAACTTTTCTTTTAAAACATGACTAATATAGAAATATGTTTGAAATGATTGTACTTATATAACCTATATCAGATTGTTTGGTGTCTTGGGGAGAGGGAGAGATAAAGGAGGGAGGGAGAAAAAATAAAACTCAAAATTTTACAAAATATAATGTTGAAAACTATCTTTTCATGTAATTGGAAAGATAAAATCCAATTAAGTAATTAAAATAAAGACAAAACATGATTCTAAAGGTATTTTTAAAGCCAAATGATTTACATTTTATCCCAAAGATAGGAGAGAATTTTTAGAAGTTCTCTATTGAAGTGACAATCAGATATTTACTTCAGGAAAATTAATTTGAAAGTAGAGTAGAGAATGAACTGGAGGGTGAAGATATTTGAAGTAGTGGAACCTACCAACTTGCTATTGCAATAACCCATGTGTGAGATATGAGGGAATGTGCCAAGGTGGTGATAGTGTCCTAACAAAGAAAAGGAGATACAAAAATGGTATTAGAAAGATCGAAATGACAGGAATTGGCCATCAACGTGCATGTTCCTTTGCCATGTTCATAAATTTCGAAGCTTTTTTTTCTTATTTATTATTATTGTTATTATTTATTTATTTATTTTTAGTAATTCATCTTTGCTTATATATTGACCTTTAACAAAGTTCTTGGTCCTTGACTTCAATTCTTTCCACCATTCAGTATTTCCCAGAAGATTACTCCAATCCAATCTAATCCCATAAATATTTATTAAGTGCTTACTATGTTTCAGGCACTATGCTAAACACTTGGAATACAAATTTGTAAAAACAAAAACAGTCCTGTTCACAAGCAGTTTGCAATTTAAAAGTAGAGTCAATATGTAAAAGAGGCAGGAAAGTGGGGTTGGGGAGATGGAATTTTAGAAGGTACTTGACATAGGGTCATCTTATTTCTTGGAGTTGAAATTAGACAGGGCAGCATGGCAGAAGCAAAGTGGAATGAGGTGAGAATCTAATTTTTGCCTTCTGTGAAGGAAGGTATTGGAAGGTGTTTAATATTCTGCCCTCTAGCTCTCTAGTCAAAAGGAAGAGAAGTTTTTGAAGGATTTCAATTTGAATTTCCTTCAATTAATTTGAAGGTTTCAATCAAAGCCTGAGTTACAAGCATAGCAATGAACTTAGAATTGATGAGCTTATCCTGGGTGAAGCATCTAGAATTAAAACTAGGAAGGGGAGCAGAAGCATTTTATTTCTTTCTTTTCCTATAAGAACCTCTATAACCTTTGACTAACTTCTACCTTATGAATTCTTATTTCCTTGTCCTTTCATCAATCACACCTTTTCTAATCTCAATCTTAAATCTCTATTACTTAAAGTAATAGTGTCAACTTCATTCCTATATGTATGCTATGAAATGTAGCTAGAAGAGAATATAAATATATATGAATTAGGTCCATTATGAATCCATTATCTAAACTCAACAGAGTTTCCTCAGTATAGCAAGGGAAACATTGCATTCTTTCTGAGTTGCTATCCTACTCCCCACTGAAGCTTTTTTAAATCAATCTTAATCTCCACAATACTCATATTGCACTTGCTCCCTATATGCCTTCATTGAATAACCCACTTCTGAGAGTACCTATTTTACCATTTTCATTTAACATCATTCAGACACCTCCTACTCCTTCAATCTAGTCTCATGAAGAGGTGGCTCTTCTACACAAAGTAAACTATTATGAAAATCCTCCATCTCATTCTTTAACATTTTCACCATAGTTTACCTCTACCATCATCTTCATTTCTTTTCTAATAACCAATGTCTGTGTTTTCAGGCTCCTTTTTAGTCATTTACAATTACATTTTACATTTTACATTACATATCTTTCTTCTATGTTTAAATAATATTCATTACATCTTACTGTCCCCACTTGTTCTTATTTTTTTTAAATCTCTCTTATTTTCAGAGCTGAACTTGGACATGAAAATCTATTTGTCCTATAAACCACTCACTTCACTTAAACTGTCCTCTTCAAAGTTATTAGAGATCTTTTAATTGTCAAATTAAATGACATTTTCCCAATATTGATCCTTCTTGACTCCTTTGAAGCATAGCCTGTTTTGCATAGACTCTTGGATATTTTTTTCTCTTTAGATTTTCAGTGACACCACTCTTTGGTGATTCTTCTCTTATTTGTTTCACAACTAATTTTCATTTATTTGATTAGTTCTTTATCCAAGTCAGATTCACTAAATGGAGATAAACTTCAAGACTCTGTTCATGACTCCCTGCACTTTTCATTAATTTCTATTTTTACTTACTGACTTTAACAATTCCTACAGTTTTGATTGTTATATTTTATGCTGATGACTTTGAAATTAGCAGTCATAATCTTTATTCTGAGTCCATCATCAAGTGTCTTTTGGTCATCTTTAATTAGATATTTCATGTACATTTCAAGTTCAACATGCCTAAAAAAAATCTTTAGCAATGGATTTTCAATCTGTCATCATACTTTGCAAAAGATCACTAGTAGATTTCTCTGCTTGAAGTTATTTATCTTCAAGTCCATTTGCTACTAAGTTTTACAAATGATTTTCCTAAGATAGAAATCTGTGTATCTCTCCACTGTACCCTCTAGCAAATAGGGAGCCTTATAAAAGGAGAGTAAAGATAAAGAGTAAAGGCAGGGACTTGCTTGAGCTCTCTCCTAATCACCTCCTAATACCTTTTAATAATGACTCTTAACAAATTATAGAACAATAGAACCCACAAAAAGACAGTGTCTTCAATTCAACACAACTTTAAAGGTTAGCAAGAAAAAGCTATTTTTAGGGTGAGAGTGAAACACAATGCAGTATAAGCTATGTTAGGGTAGACCAGTCTCTAGATAAACAGGAGTAGACTTTAGGGTTACTGAATCAATAACAGCACTGGCACTTTCCAAACTTCTTAGCCCACAGATGCCAAATATAATTTAGAAAGTCAGCAGAAAAAGTTCTCACTTGTGTGAGAGGGGAACACAATATAATACTAGCCAGGCAACTAGGAGAAGACTTTAGAAACCATTACAATCAGAAGCTCTCTCAGCCTCAGCCTACAATCAGAAGCTCTCAGATTACAAAATTATAGGGGTCTCTTTGCTATCATTAAGGCAGGAATCTGTTGTTTTGACTATACTTGAATTTCTGTCACTGTCCTTGGTAGCTAGCTTTCCCAGGGTGAGGAGTTGTAGCACCCCAGAAATTGTGGCCACAGTGGAGCTGGGATACTCATCACAGTTTCTGGGAAGAAAAAAAGTTCTTGTGGCCACTGAGACTAGAAGATAGGATATTTTCTTAGATTATATTCCTTTGGGAGAACTGAAAATTTACAGGTCCCTAGAAGTATCTCTGAAAATAATTGCAGAAAACCCTTGAAGCTTTGGACACCCTCCACCTTGGAAACAGGGTTTAAAAGTCAAATAACTAGCTGGGGAAATGAGCAAAAAGTGGAAAAAAATTCTGATCATAGAAAATTATTATGGTGACAGGAAAGATCAAAAAACATATACACAGATGATAACATCAAACTTCCTACATCTAAAGCCTCCAAGAAAAATATCAACTGGTCTCAGGCCATTGAAAGGATTTTGAAAATCTGGTAAGATAGGCAGAGTAAAAGTGGGTAAGAGAAATGAGTAAGAGAAATGGTAAGAGAAAAGTTGGTAAGACAAAATGATGAAAAAATGTGTCAATAGCTTGGCAAAGGAGATACAAAAAAATGCTGATGAAACTATCACCATAAAAATGATAAAAGAGGCATAGAAATACAATAAAGAGAAGAATGGTTTAAAAAGCAGACTCATCTAAATGGAAAAAGAGGTACAAAATTTCACTGAAGAAAAAAATAGAATTGGAAAAAGAGGAAAGGAAATGTGGAATCTCACTGAAGAAAATAATTCCCAAAATTTAGAATTGATTAAATGAAATATAATAACTTCATGAGACTTCAAGAAACAATAAAACAAAATCAAATGAATGAAAAAATAGACCCTGTGAACTATCTCAAAGAAAAAACAAGTAATCTGGAAAATAGATCCAGGAAAGATACTTTAAAAATTACTGGACTACAATTAAAGCCATGATCAAAAAATAGCTTAGACATAATCTTTCAAGAAGTTGTCAAGGAGTATTGCCTTGAGAAACTAGAACCAGAGGGTAAAATATAAACTGAAATAATTCACTGATCAACTTCTGAAAGAGATCACAAAATGAAACTTCTTAGGAACATTATAGCCAAATTCCAGAACCCAAAGGACAATGAGATAATATTGCATGTATTAGAAAGAAATAATTCAAATGTTGTGGAGCCACAGTAAGGACTACACAAGATTTAGTAGCTTCCACCTTAAAGAATCAGAAACCTGGGGTAGAGCTAAGAGGAAGGAGAGTAGACAGCTCTCTACCTGACTTCCTCCAAGCTTCCATCAAATCAACAGGAGATTGAGCCTCTGAACTGATTTTAGAGGGACAAAACCCACAAATATTTGGAGTAAAACAAATTTCCAGAAGAATATACTGTGGAAGAACTTCAGAAAATCAGCAGGGGGAGAGACTGGTGAGCCTAGACCACAGCCCAGGAGACCAAGGCAAGGAGCTGGGATAGGGAACCAAGTGCTACAGCTGCACTAGGGAATCTACTGTGAGGCTTTTAGACTACTCTCTCCTGATTACAAGCCAGTGGATCAAAAGATTAGCTGGTAAGACACCCAGAGCAAATACAAAAAGCAACCTTGAGCCCCTGAACCCTAGTAAATGCAGGGCCTGGTGATGTCTCTTTGCCTTAAGAGCAGACCTCAACCTTTAAAAATGAACAAAAAGCCAAAAAGAACTCTGACTATAGAGAGCTTTTATGAAGAAAGAGAAGAAGAGATCTCAAACCTTGAGGTTCCTACAGGCAAATCAGCTCCAGGTGAAGCCCCAAATGGTAATATGTGTTGGTCCCCATTTTACAAGGTTTTACTGGAAGAATTCAAAAAAAGATCTTAAAAGAGAGTTAGAAGAAAAATAGTGAAACAAAATAATATCTTTGCAAGAGGAAATGGAAAAGGAAAAACAGAAATTTTCTGAAGAAACTTAAAATAGATTTGATGAAATGGAAAAAACATATAACTTCTTAAAAATAGATATGAAAAAGAAACTAATTTGTTGAAAAATAGAATTTGTACAATGAAAAAAAAAATCAATGAACAAAACACCTTAATTGGTCAAATGCAAAAGGAGGTAAAAAAGCTAAAGAAGAAAATAATTTACTAAAAATTAGACTTGAACAAATGGAAGTGAATGATTCAATGAAGCTTCAAGAATCAGTCAAACAAAACCAAAAAGAAAAAGAAAACAAAAGAAAAGAAAAAATAGCAGAAATCGTAAATATTTCATTGTAAAAAACAACTTACCTGGAAAATAGATCTAGGAGAAACAATCTAAGAATTATTTGACTTCCTGAAAATCATGGTAAAAAAAACATCGTAGAAATCATCTTTCAAGAAATCATCAAAGAAAACTGCCCAGATGTCCTAGAACCAGAGAGTAAAATAGTCATTGAAAGAATTCACTGATTACATCCTGAGACCCCAAAATAAAACGCCAAGGAACATCATAGCTAAATTTCAGAATTGTCAAATCAAGGAGAAAATATTGCAAACAGCCAGAAGGAAATACTTTAAATATCAAGGAGCCATAATCAGGATTACCCAGGACCTAGGAATTTTCACTTTAAAAGATTGAAAGGCATGGACTCTGATATTCTGAAAAGCAAAGGAACCTGGATTGCAACCAAGAATCAACTATCCAGCAAAACTGAACATCATCTTTCAGGGAAAAAGATAGACATTCAATAAAACAGGTGAATTTCATCTATTTCTAATGAAAAGACTAGAGTCAAATTATAAATTCGATCTTCAAATACAGAAGTCAAGAAAAGCCTAAAAAGATAAAAAGAAAAGAAAAGAAAAACTTTCTTTTAAAAGTTAAGAAGCTTATATCCTAATATGAGAAGATATGTTTAACTCTTAAGATCTATCTCTTTCATGGGTATGTTTAGAGGGTGCTGGTATAATTTGATTTTATTGTGATGATTTGAAAAAGAAACTAGAGAAGGAAAGATGATTCTACTGGAAGAAGAAAAAAATGGAGTTAAAATGTGATAAATTACACCTCATGAGAAGGAAAAAAAAGACCTGTTGCAATTGAGGGAAAGAGGGGAAGGGGACACAGAGAAGATTGATCATCCCATTCACATTCACAGTTAAAATAACTAATTCTGTATTTCCTGCCTTCTTATTTATCCTGTTATGCTTTTCTCTTTCCTATCCCTCTTTATTCCTCCCCAGTATTTTTATTTTGATGACCACCTCCCTCAAATAATCCTCCTCTTTTAGAGCCACTCCCTCTTTTTTACACCTTTCCCCTAATTCTGTTTTCCCTTCTATTAGTCATCCCCTTTCTTTTCCCCTTTCCCTCTTACTTCCCTATAAGGACAGACAAGTTTCTTTGTGATACCAAATATGTCTGATATTCACTCTTAGAGCCAAATCTGATGAGACTAGGATTCACACAATGCTCATCCCCTTCCCTTCTTCCCTCAGTTATATTAAGTTTTCTTTGCCTCTTTGTGAGATGTAATTTTCCTTATTTTATCTCTTTTTTCCCTCTTCTTCCAGTATGATCCCCTTTCTACCTCTAGTTTCTTTTTTCATATTATAATAAAATCAAATTATACCCACATTCTCTAAGTATACCAATAACAAAAATATTCTCAAGAGCACTTTCTTTTTTACTGCTTTATGCTTCTCTTGATTGAGTTCTGTATTGGAGAAAAACATTTTTGTTTACTTCTGGTCTTTTCATTAGAAATAGGTGAAATTCACCTATATCATTGAATGCCCATCTTCTTCCCTGAAAGGTAATGTTCATTTTAGCTGGATAATTTATTCTTAGCTATAATCCCAGTTTCTTTTCTTTTCAGAATATCAGATTCCAGGCCTTTCCATTCTTTAAGGTGGAAGCTGCTAGGTCCTGGGTAATCCTAATTGCAGTCCCTTGGTATTTATATTGTTTCCTTCTGGCTGCTTGCAATATTTTTTTTCCTTAGTACAATAGTTCTGAAATTTAGCCACTTTATTCCTTGGGGATTTAATTGAAAGCACTGGCTATTTTACCTTCTGCTTCTAAAATAGCAGAACAGTTTTCTTTTATGATTTCTTGTAAGATAATGTCTAGGTTCTTTTTTTTTTCCCATCATGGCTTTTGAAGCCCAAAAATCCTTAGATTCCCTCTCCTAGATCTATTTTCCAGGTCAGTTGTTTTTCCTAGGAGATATTTCATATTTTCTTCTATTTTTTTTTCATTTTATTTTTTGTTTTTGTTTGACTGATTCTTGAAGTCTTATTGAGTCATTCACTTCCATTTGTTCAATTCTAATTTTTAGTATATTATTTTCTTCAGTTACCTTTTTAGCTCCTTTTGCAATTGGTCAATTAATTTTTTTTTTGTTCATTGCATTCTTTTTGCATTTTTTCCATTCCTTCTGGCAATGATCTCATTTCATTTCCCTATTTTTCTTCTAATTCTCTTTTAAGATTCTTTAATGCAATCTTTGAAGAAAGCCTTGTGAAATGGGGACCAGCTCGTGTCTCTCTTTGGGGCTTCTTCTGGCTTGCTTTGCCTTTAGGAACCTCAGGATTTGAGGTTTGTTCTCATTCTCCATAAAAAAACCTGTCTATGGTGAGAATTCTTTTTTGTTTTTTATTCATTTTTTTTAAAGACTTGATGTCTGTTCAATGCAAAGGAGCAACAGCTGCTTTAATTTGCCCTTGGGCAGACTGTCCCCCTGCCTGATTGATTTCCAGTGCTGGATAATGGGGGCTAGACCCAGTTCTTCTTGGGCTCAGTGATTTACAATTTTGTCTTACAAAAGGCAAATATACCAAACTGACTCCTTGCAAGCAGGACACAGTGACCTAAGAGGCTCACAGAAGATTCACAGGGGGTCTTGAAGCTACAATGCTTTGACTCTCCACTCTAGCTTCTTGTCGGTCTAGTCTAGTCTTGGCAGACTGTCTGCCTGCCTGACTGAAACAGACCTATTCTGAAGTTGTTTCAAGGTATCTTCTTCTAGAAATGTGTTGTACTCCAAATATTTGTGTTTTCTTTGACTTCTAAACCAGTTTAGATGTAATCTACTGTTGGTTTGACAGAAGGTTAGAGGAGGTTACAGACAGTTTTGTCTGATGTCTGCCATCTTAGCTCCACCTCCCAATGCTAAATAACTTTGCCTCTATTGATTCTAGTAATTCCAGGATAAAATATCAAATCATACCTTTAACTGTTAGAGCCTTTCAGAACCAAGTTTCTTATATCTTAACCCACTATCTCTATGTATTTTGGTACTCTGTAACATTGACCTCTTTGCTATTTCTTTTGTTTAAAATTCAGCATTATTTATTTATTCATTTATTTATTTAAAGCTTTTTATTTTTTAAAACATATCCATAGATAGCTCTGCAATATTAGACCTTGAAAAACCTTTTGTTCCAGTCCCTCCCTTCTACCCCTGCCTTCCCCTAGATGGCAAGTAATCAAATATGTGTTATATGTAAAAATATATGTTAAATCCAACATATGCACACATATTTTTACAATTATCTTGCTGCACAAGAAAAATCAAATCAATCCAGAAAAGAAAACGATGAAGAAAATAAAATGCAAGCAAATAAGAACAAAAAGAGTGAGAATGCTATGTTATGAACCACACTCAATCCTCACAGTCTTTTCTCTGGGTGTAGATGGCTCTTTTGATCACAAGACCATTGGAACTGGTCTGAATCATCTCATTGTTGAAGAGAGCTTCATTCATCAGAATTGATCATCCTGGTTCTGCTCATTTCACTTAGCGTGCAAGTTACTCCAGGTTTCTCTGAAATCATCCTACTGATTGTTTCTTATAGAACAATAATATTCCATAGCATTCATATGCCATAACTTATTTAAGCATACTCCAACTGATGGGCATTCACTCAGTTTCCAGTTTCTTGGCAGTACAAAAAAGGGTGCTATAATGTCCAGACTAACTCCCTGGAGGACCTCAGGATCAGTCAAAGTCAGGATAAATCAAAGTTCTTGGTCTTTAAAGGGAGAAGTGAAGGAGGCAGGCAAGTTGCCACGTGGCTTACCAAAAATGTATCCTAGAATCTGGAATCCAGATTCTTCAGCCTCTCTCCTCTTCATCCTGCAGACAAGTGAGACTGACCTCTCTCCCTCACTCCTTGACTATGATTACCTCATAACCACCCATTCAGCAGGCACCAATCATGAAGAGAGAAATCACATTTCCATATCATCTAAGTATATGCTTATAGAGCCATTATCTCACATCCAATAGATAATTATTCTTAAGTACTCTGCTGTCTGATTCAAGCACACTTTTTCAGAGTTTCAGCCCTCTATATCTCCTGCTTTCTTTTATTTTTAGAACTCAGGTGGTCACACCCTCCCTGACTTCTCAAGGAGATGAGAACTCCCCAAAGGAGGTGATCATGTCCTCCCTGATTTCTCAGGAAAGGAGGGGAAAAACATCAAAGGGAAGTTGGGAGTGAAGCCAGATATTGTTAGTGGGATTCTGGGCTGAAGAGTCTTACTAGAAACAAGTATACCCAAATCCATCAGCATGGGAGATATTACACAAGCACATAGCAATAAATCATAGGCTAGTAATGATGACTCTCCCCACAGCTGGTGCATACTCGATGTGGTATTAACAAACATGAATTGTACATGCAAGTAGTGATATAACAAGCAATATGAATCAACATAACATTGTAAAAGATGTGAGAAGTCCTAGAAGGAGGGTATGTAAATAACAATCACATATACGCTATCTTCAGCAACCAAGAGATAGTCCAAAACCAATCTACTGTCCATTACTTCATGTGTCAGGGAAAGCAATGTTTTTGAAATCCTGCAACAGTTTCATCATGTGTCAGGAAATCCAATGATTCCTGCAGATTTTGAAGTGCTGAAACAGTTTTATCATGTCTTAAAGAATCCAATGATTCCTGAGGGTTTTGAAGTTCTACATCAGTCTCATTAACAATTTTTGATGTCTATGAGTCAATTGCCATAACTACCATGCTCTTTCAGTGGTGGGCACAATCAGTGATGGAACCATCCAATGTTTCTTAGGTCTTCTCCTTCATTTCAAGGGTCTTCTCCATGTCTCTTCGATGGACAAGGTGAATGTGGCTCATTGGCACCCATCTGATTCCTTCTCCATCTGTAGAGATACAAGCAAACTCTCTCTCACAAGCAGTTAACCTATCTGGTCCTTTCCGTTTACCACTTTCTGGATCTATCCACATCATCTGGTGATTATCTAAAGATAGTGGAGCTGATTGCATTGGACACTGCCTTTCTGGTGGGTTATAAAACCTGTCTGCCAGACCTAGTACATCTTTATAAAAAATCAAGAAGTTAATTGTATAAAAGGCTAAATTTAGAAGTTCTCTAGGGGTTACCTGTGGCTTCTCCTGTTTTTGGAGGAATGTCTTGATGTCTCTGTTTCTCCTCTCTATTATTGCTGTGCTTGAGGATTAAAGAGTATGCCAGTGGTATGTAAAATCTTATACTGTGCACAAAAGTGTGCAAAATGTTTAGAAGTATATGCAGGCCCATTATCTGTTTTTATGGCTTGTGGCACACCTATATTTGCAAATACTTGTATAAGGAATTCAGTGACTACTCGGGCTGTCTCTTTTGCTGCTGGTATTGCAAAAGTGAATCCTGAAAAGGTGTCTAATACAACATGGATAAAAGACAGATGACCAAAAGATTTATAATGAGTCACATTTGCCAAATTTCATTGGGTCCCCAACTATAAGGGTTCTTTCATGGAGGGAGTATAGGAAAGTGGAAAGGAAGGCAAGCTGTATAGACTTTTACTATGCTCCTAGCTTCCTCTTTTTTTAATGTCAAACTGCAAAAATAAAGCTCAAACAGCCTGATATTTAGAATGAGCTTCTTGGGCTGCCTGAAATAAAGGAGTATTGACTAACATGGTTAGAAGGCTATCTGCCTTTGAATTTCCATCAAAAATAGGACCTGGAAATCCACTATGTGAGTGGACATGCAAGATATAAATCTTACCTGGATGCTTTCTCACTTGCTGTTGAAGTACTTAAAGAGCTGATATATATTGGAAGCTACAGATTTTATTTGGACTGTAGCAATTCTTTGTACCACATCTACAGAATAGGTCAAATCAGATATTATATTTATATCTCCTAGATAATAAGTAAGAGCTAGCTTGATTGCATACATTTCATTCTGCTGAGTGGACTGAAAAGCAGTTCTAATGTTTTGTTTGGATGCATCTGTAAAGATAGTTGGTCCTTTAAGAGGAACTTTAGAAAACTTTTCTTCAAGAATCCATTGCCAATTATGTAATAGTCAGGTTATCTTTAATGGAGACCTGTGTTTAAAATTTAGAGCCATGGCCAATAAAATTTACCACTCTGGGATATTTTCACAGAATATATTAATTTGTGCATTGGTATAAAAGGTGTATATCTTGTCAGTTCTTAATTGTACAACTTGCTTAATGTCCTTTAATAAAATTCTAGCCACAAGCGCTGGTAAAGAGTAAGGCTTTGTTCTGGTTATGCCAGGAGGTTCACCCACTCTATCACACTGTCTCCTTGATGAAGGACTGCTGTGGGTGCCTCTTTTGTAGCAAAAACTGATATTTCTAAGGGTTTCTGAGTGACTCTTTCAACCACATTGGGTAAAGCCAGTTCAACTTCTTTCAAAGCCTCTTGAGCTTCTTTTGTAAACTGGTGTGGTGAGTTTAAAGCACTGTCTCCCCTTAAAATGTCATATAATGGTTGCAGTTTGATAGGTAGTCAAGCCTAACACTGGACACATCCATATCTTTTGTAGACATGCTTCTAACATTTTCTCCTTAGGTGTACATCCCAATATATAATCCATGTAATGTAATAACATTACTTTTGAAAATGCTTTTCTTACTGGAATAAGAGCAGTAGCAACATATATTTGGCACATAATAGGGCTATTTTTCATTCCCTGAGGCAAAACTGCATTCATATCTGTAAAGGGCTGAAACTCTGAATAGGTGCACTGGAATCAAACAACAGAGCACTTAAGGCTAATTACCTATTGGACAATACTCTATTAGCATATACTTGGAAAAATGGCCCTTCTCACTATTCTGTGTTGGCTCCATCTTTTGGTGTAAACAGATAATTGTAGGAGAGATTAGGGGGTGGAATAAGACAAGCCAGAGTCACTTTGGAGTAGGATGAGGAGAAGGGAGGTTGGTCAGTGGAGAGCATGTGGCAGTTTTGTTGATCCCCTTCACTTCTTCCCCTAAAGACCAAGGACTTTTGCTTATCCTGACTCCGGCTAATTCTGAGGCTTCCAGGGAGCTAACCTGGACTTCACACATATCTTTTATAAGGCTCAGCTAAGTTAATGCTGGGCACTGAAAAGGGAAATCTTTTCATCTCCTCATTATACAGAGGGATAGAATAGAAACAATCTTTAATGTCTATAATCCGAAGAGGCCATTCTCTAGGCAATTGAGTAGAAGAAAGAAGTCCAGGCTGAAGAGTTCCCATAGTTTCCACTTGTTCATTTAATTTTCTTAAATCAGTCAACATCCTCCATTTTCCAGATTTCTTTCTTACAACAAATACAGGGGAATTCCAAGGACTTAGAGAAGGTTGTAAGTGTCCTTGGTCAAATTGCTCTTGCACTATATCTCCCAAGGCCTGAATTTTATCACTAGCTCAGGACCACTGTTCTATCCACACTGGTGTATCAGTTTTCCATTGAATAGGAACAGGTGAGCATGCTGTCAGGCCTTCAACACCACTCCTGCCTAAAAGACTGAAATACTCATCTGTAATCCTAATTATTGTAAGATGTCTCTTCTCCACAGATTGATGGGGATTTTTTCAACTATAATAAAAGTAAAAACTTTTGTTTTACCTTCAAATGTCCATCTCAAAGGGTTAGCAATAATTTCAGTTGCTATTGATCCTTCTATGCCAGACATGTAGGTGTCTGCCTTAATCTTTGACCAGTGACTGGGCCAGTTGGCATCTCTAATGACTGTATGATCTGCAATGTATGTCTACCAATCCTTCTAATGGTATACCATTTACATAAATAGTAAGCATAAGTTGATCAGCTGTAACTTCTGCAGTCCAGAATATTTCTGGATTCTGGTGCTTGGAGTCAGAATCTGGGCAACTATCACCACATTGTCTATTAGCAATTTATCAGTAAACCTGATATTAGTACTTCTCCTCGTTGATAAATCACACATTGTCTACCTGTATTAGTGACTGGAATATTATCTACACATTCCCCAATTTTCCACATCAGTGTATGTATGGAAACTGTTTTGTAAGCATGCTTAGGAGGTGAAATGGTCAAGCCTATTGTTCCTGGAGGCAAGGGATCCATAGGCTGGAGAGGAACAGATTTCACCTCTCCAGGGGATATCTCAGTAGTCCCAGCTGCATACAACTCTATTCTCCCCAATTGTAATTCCTTTCTCCCATCAGGTTGCTCCCTGACTGATTGATTATGTAATCCCTTTCTCCCACTAGATTGCTTGTTGGCTGATTGGTCATATTTGAGTACTGAACTTCTAAAGACTCTCTGGGTATAGTATCAGCTTCCATCATGCCCCAAATATTTTTTGCTTTGGGCCCTGGGGGGAGGGACCTCCATTTTATTTCCCTGAATCAGTCTATATTCTGATGCCCAATGGAAGCCTCTGTTGCATTTTGGACATGGGGTTTTGGGTCTTGTTCTCCCACCCTGTTTTCTCACTCTTTCTTTATGCCAACATTGAGCTTTTAGAGGCCCTATCTTATACCACATTGGAAACATTGATGAGTCTCTCTGGATGTCCCTTGCCAAAAGGGACTCTGACTTCCTATGTTTGGATCTTGGGAAGGCTGCATCATAGTCTGGGTATAAAAAATATTTGTGCCCACTGTGGCACAGCATTTTATGATCTCCTTTAAAGGAGCATCTTTGTATAATTCTACAAATCTCATTAACATTTTCTTTAGCAAGTTGTCTTATCATAATTTCTGTTGCTACATTTTAACCAATAGTTCGAATGAAAGCTGTCTGCAGATGTCCCACAAAATCAGCAAGAGGTTCATTTAGACCTTGCTCTATTTTTGTGAAGGTTTCCCCTCTGTTTTGCCTCCCTGGGATGGTGTCCCATGGTTTGATGGAAGCAACAACAACTTGCTAATATGCTGCTATGGGATAATTAATCTGTGCTTTAGTGTTTACATAAGAATCTATACCTGTTAGTTGGTCACAGGTGATTGATGTAATAATTCCAGTTTGCCTATTTCATTGGACTTGTATCCTACAGCATTTACTATATTCAGAAAGCCACAACACATTTTGTCCAGGCTCTAACCATATCCTTGTTATAGATTTCCAGCCATTAAAAGTTATAATTTCATAGGCCAAATTTTGTAATAACATCTTAACATAAGCTGATGTAGACCCCATTCTCTATGGTCCTCTCTGTATACCATCATATCATTTGCAAAGAGTGATAATTTGGTTTTCTCTTTACCTACTCTATTTCCTTTAATCTCTCTTTCTTCTCTTATTGCCAAAGCTAACATTTCTAATATAATATTGAATAGTAATGGTGAGAGTGGCAACTTTGTTTCACCCCTGATCTTATTGGGAAGGATTCTAGTTTATCCCCATTACACATGATGCTTGCTCTCTACTGTTTTTAATAGGAATGGGGGTTGGATTTTATCAAATGTTTTTCTGTATTCATTGAGGTAACCATATGGTTTTTGTTAGTTTGTTTTTTGATATAGGCAATTATGCCAATAGTTTTCCTAACATTGAACCAGCCCTGCCTTCCTGGTATAACACCTACTTGGTCATGGTGCATTATCCTGAAAATTACTTTCTGTAATTTTTTTGCTAATATTTTATTTAAGATTTTTGCATCTATATTCATTAGGGAAATTGATCTACAATTTTCTCCGTTTTCATCCTTCCTGGTTTAGCTATGAGTACCATATCTGTGTCATAAAAGAAATTTAACAAGAATTCTTTTTTCCCTATTTTTTTCCAATAGTTTGTATTGTATTGGAATTAATCTTTAAATGTTTGGTAGAATTCAAATGTAAATCCATTAGATTTTTTCTTACGGTGTTGATTAATAGCTTGTTCTATTTCTTTTTCTAAAAGGAATTATTTAAGTAATTTATGTCCTCTTATGCTATGAATCTGGGCAATCTATATTTTTGTAGATATTCCTCCATTTCACTTGGATTATCAAATTTATTGGCATAAATTTGGGCAAAATAACTCTTAATTATTGCTCTAATTTCCTCTTCACTGGTGGAAAATTCTCCCTTTTCATTTTTAGACTAACAATTTGCCTTTCCTCTTTCCTTTTTCTAATCAAATTAACTAAAGGCTTATCTACTTTGTTGTTTTTTCATAAAATCAACTCTTAGCTTTATTTATTAATTCAATAGTTTTTTAATTTCAATTTTATTAATCTCCCCTTTTTAAAATAATTTCAAATTTGTTATTTGATGGGGGTGTTTTAATTTTTTTCCCTAGCTTTTTTAGTTGCAAGCCCAATTTATTGATCTTCTTTTTCTCTATTTTGTGCAAGTATACATGTAAAGATATAAAATCTCCCCTTATTACTGCTTTGGCTGCATTCCACAAATTCTGGTATGCTGTCTCATTACTGTCATTCTCTTGGATAAAATTATTGATTGTGTCTATGATTTGCTGTTTCACCCATTCGTTCTTTAGGATTTAGTTTCCAAGTGATTTTTGACCTATTTTCCCCTGATCATTAATTGAATGTAATTTTTATTGCATTGTGATCTGAAAAAAAATGTATTTACTTTTTGTGGCTTTTTCCATTTGCTTTATGCCCTAATATATAGTCAGTTTTGGGCAAAACTTCTGGGAAAAATGTCTTTCTGTTTCCATTCAATTTTCTCCAAAGATCTATCATACCCGACTTTTCTAGTATTCTATTTAATTGCTTAGCTTCTTTCTTATTTATTTTGTGGTTTGATTTATCTAGTTTTGAGAGAGCAAGGTTGAGATAACCCATTTGTATAGTTTTGCTGTATATTTCTTCTTGCATCTCTCTTACCTTCTCCTTTAGATTGAATTTCCATGGCATACCACTTGGTGCATATATGTTTTGTATTGATATTTCTTCATTATCCGTGGTACACTTTAGCAAGATATAGTTTCCTTCCTTATCTCTTTTAATTAAATTTATTTTTTCTTTTGCTTGATCTGACAACATGATGATTATCCCTGCTGTTTATTTTTTTTTTTACTTTGTCTGAAGCATAATAAATTCTGCTTCAGCCTTATACCTTTATGTATCACTCTGATTTAAATGTGTTTTCTTGTAAACAACATATTGTAGGATTCTGGCTTTTAATCTGGTCTCCTATCTGCTTCCATTTTATGGGAAAATTCACCCCATTTACATTTATGGTTTAATCAACTAATTCTGTATTTCCTGATACCTTATCTACTCCAATTTATGCCTTTCTCTTTCCTTTCCCCTTTTTTCCTCCTTTCAGGTATTTTGCTTATAAGATCCACTTACCTCAAGTAGTCCTTCCCCTCCCCCCCTCATATCTTTCTCCTACTATTTCTCTTTTCCTTTGTATTAGCCTACTCCTTTCCGTTTCCCCTGCAACTTCACCTATATGGTGAGAGAAGTTTCTCTGTGAAACCAAATATGTCTAATATTTTCTTGTTGGGCAAAATCTGATGAAAGTAAGATTCACACAATATCCATTCTCCTCTCTTCTTTCCCTCAATTATATTAGGTTTTCTTTGCCTCTTCATGAGATGTAATTTCCCTCATTTTTACCTCCACTTTCCACTTTTTCTGGTACAATCCCCTTTCCACCTCTAGTTTCTTTTTTTTTTATATATCATAACAGTAAAATCAAATTATACATGTACTCTCTATGTATACCCATAACAGAGATATAGTTCCCAAGAATTCTTTTCTTTTTACCTTTTTATGTTTCTTTTGAGTTCTATGCTTGGAGGCCTAATTTTTTGTTCAGCTCTGGTCTTTTCATTAAAAATAAACTAAATTTACCTATTTCATTGAATATCCATCTTCTTCCCTGAAAAAAAAAAAATGTTCAGTTTAGCAGGGTAGTTTATTTTTGTCTGCATTTCAAGTTCCTTTGCCTTTCAGAATATCAGATTCCAGGCCCTTCAATTCTTTAAGGTGGAAGCTGCTACGTGCTGGGTAATCCTTATTGTGGCTCCTCAATATTTGAATTTTCTTCTGTGCTGCTTGTAATATTTTTTTTTGGCCTGATACTTATGAAATTTAGCCACAATATTTCTTGGACTTTTTTTTGGGGGGGGGTCTCTTTCAAGGAGTTGGTTGGTGAATTCTTTCAATACTTATTTTACCTTCTGATTCTAGGACATTGGGGAAGGTTTTTTTTTTTTTTTTTTTTTTGATGATTTCCTGTAAAATAAGGTCTAGGTTCTTTTTTCATCATGATTATAAGGAATTTCAATAATCCTTAGCTTTTTTCTCCTAGCTCTCTTTTCCAGGTCATTTGTTTTCTTAACTAGGTATTTTTCATTTTCTTCTATTTTTTTTTCTTGACTTATTCCTGATATCTAATTGAGTCTTTCATTTCCATTTATTCAGTTCTGATTTTTAGTGAATTATTTTCTCCATTTACCTTTTTTAGTTCTTTTTGTATTTGGCCAACTGAATTTTTTAGATGAGTTGTTTTGTTCTGTGATTTTTTTTTCATTTCACAAATTCTGTTTTTCAGGGTGTTGTTTTCTTTTTCCATTTCCATTTTTCAATAGTCAAATCTATTTTGTAAGCTGTTGTATGCTTTTCCATTTCACTAAATCTATTTTGTAAGGATTTTTCTTCAGATGATTTTTGGTTTTTTTCTCCAAACCTTCTTACAATGATCTCATTTTTTCTTCATTTTTCTTCTAGCTCCCTTTTAAAATCCTTTTTAATTTCTTCCAAAAGAGCTTTGTATGATGGGGATCAATTTATATACCCCTTAGGGGCTTCATCTGGAGACAATCTGCCTTTAGTGACCCCAGAGTTTTAAATCTGTTCTTCTCTTTCACCATAAAACTATCTATAATTCAGAGTCATTTTTTATTTTTTTGCTCATTAAAAAAAAAAAAAAAAAAAGTTGAGATCTGCTTTTAAGTCAAGGGAGATTGTCCAAATTTCCTTTACAAGAGGCAGTGGCTGGGTTGAGTTCATCCTGACTCACTCCCAGTTCTGGGTGGGTGTTGCCAAGTCTTGAGGAATTCTGGTGTTTCAAGGTTCAGTCTTTACCTCTTGTGTTTATGTTGCATGTTTTCTAACTTCTCTGCTGATTGACTGCTTGTAACCAGGACAGAGTAGCCAACACCGTTGTCGATTCCTTTCCATAGATTCTCCACCACACAGACCTCCCACATGGCACTCTTTGCTGTCTGCACTGTCATCTGTGTCTGGCCTGCTTGCGCTTGTTCTACATCCCTTTATGCCAAATTGAAGGAGACCTTTTCTGGAGATCTTCAAAATGTCTTCTGCTGCTAATTTGTTGCACTCCTGATATGTGTGGATTCTGCCAGTCCAGAACTAATTCAGAAGCTGGATTTGCTAATTAGTCTGAGGGTCATGGGAACAGGTCAGAAAAAGATGTGTGTCTTCTCTGCCATCTTGCTCTGTCTCCCCATTCCTATTTCTTTCACAAAATATTTTTCCCCCTAAACCTCCTCTTCTAAATTCCCATATTATTGTCAAGATCACCTTATCATCCCAGGTATGAGTTTCACAGCCATGATATCATCTTCAATTTCTGTTTTTTGCTCACTCCATGTATCTAATACACTATCAAATATTATCTGTTCTAGCAGTATTCCTTGTATATGACACTTTCTCACAGGATCATTAGCCTTTACAGACTTTTATAACTTTTTACCTATAGTACTGCAACCACTAGTACATGTAGCACTTGTAACTAATCTTCTAATACTAGTAGTTTTATTCAATTCAAATCTAGGACAATCTATTCTTCCTTTTTCTGCAAAGTGTTTTTTTCTGAAGTGTAGATCTTTCTATGTCATTTTCCTCATCATTGAACTTTAGTTGATACATATTCATATAGGTTAGAATATAATGTCCTTTGGTATACAAAGTTCCTAATAAATTGGCTCCATCCCATTTTTAAAGTCTTCTTATATTTGTTTTCCTTTCATAGACTCTGTCTTCCAGGAACACTACCCTACTTGAAGTTCCTTTTTTTATTATTTTTATTAAAACTTTTTTATTTTCAAAACATATTTTTCAACACTGAAGCTTACAAAACCTAGTGTTCCAAAGTTTTCCCACCTTCTCCCCACCTCCTCCCTTAGATGGCAAGTAATCCATTATATGTTAAATATA
Source organism: Sarcophilus harrisii (assembly GCF_902635505.1). Classification (NCBI taxonomy): domain Eukaryota; kingdom Metazoa; phylum Chordata; class Mammalia; order Dasyuromorphia; family Dasyuridae; genus Sarcophilus; species Sarcophilus harrisii. The sequence continues at coordinate 140,050,330 of NC_045426.1, forward strand.
TTTAAATAAATGTTAAATCCTATATACATATGCATATTTATAGAATAATCTTGCTGCCCAAGAAAAATCAGATCAAAAAGAACAAATGAGAAAGAAAACAAAATTCAAGCAAACAAGAACAAAAAGAGTGAAAATGCTATGTTGTGATCCACACTCAGTTCCCACAGTCCTCTCTCTAGGTCTAGATGGCTCTCTTCATCACAAGATTGTTGGAACAGGACTGAATCAGCTCATTGTTGAAAAGAGCCATGGCCATCAGAATTGATCATCATATAATCTCATCATTGCTGTGTACAATGATTTCCTGATTCTGCTCATTTCACTTAACATCAGTTCATGTAAGTCTTGCTAAAGTTTCTTGAAAAGAAAGCTATATGTTTAATTTCTGTCTCTTTTTACTGATCATAACCCTGACCCACGATACCCTACTTCTACACCACAAATGTTATTTTTTTTAACCTGAGCTTGAATTGTACCTTTATATAAGGGTTTTCTTGTTACCTCTATATCTGCCTTCCAATAATCATCCAATAATATATTCACTCTATGTATATGTTGAATGTACCTCATGTTTTCTTCATCATTATGTTGTGAATTCCTCATATATAGAACCCAAATTTTTGCCTTTCTTTGTATCCATAATGCTTAAGACCAGATCCTGGCACATGATAAGTGTTTAATAAATCCTTCTTGATTTTTGATTTATTGAGAAGTTGGAGAGCTAAGAGATCACAGTTATTAAAATGACTTTAAAGGGCAGGTCAGAACATATCACCCTTCTACTCAATAAATTCCACTGTTTCCCTATTATCCCCAGGATCAAAAGTAAAATCTTCTGTTTTGTATTCAAAGCCCTTCATAATCTAGTACTCCTCTACCTTTCCAATTTTCTTATATCTTACCCTTGCTCCATCCCTCCTTTTACCACCATGTATTGTGCAGTCCAGTAATGCTGGCCTTGCTGTACCTTAAATAAGATATTTCAACTCCAGACTCCAAGTATTTTCATTGATTGATCCTCAATTATTTCTCTCTTCATAAAAACTTCTTAGCTTTCCTGGCATTCTCTAAGCCTTATAGAGGAAAACTCTCTTCATCCTCCTTAATTCTAGTGACTTCTTTCTTGTTGCTTATTTCTGATTAAACTTGTATAGTTGATTTGTTCATATTTGATTGTTTGTTAGCTATTATTATTAGATTTATTAGATTGTGATCTTCTTTAAATCAGGCAGTATTTTGCCTTTTTTTTTTTTTTTTAATACCTAATGCTTAGCATAGCATCAGCCAAATATGGAGTTTCTCAATAAATACTTGTTTTATAAATACTGACTGACATTATTCATGAAAACTTAGACACTGCAGAATTGAATTACTCTTTCTAACCTCCCCACTCTTGCTTATACTGTTCCCCAGGCTCCTCTGACTACTTAGACCTTAAATTATCATTCAAGACAATTTGAAGTTTTTGCTAACACTTACTCTGTCATTGAAAGTCTTGCTGTCCTTGTCATTTATATATTACTTTACTCAACACCTGATTGTGTACTATTGCACTATTGTTTCTTGCTTTCTTAAATGTTCTGGAAGTTTTAGTCTTGTTTTCTGATTATAAATACTTTGAAGGCAGGAATCGTGCTTTATATTTCTATTAGATCTTTCAGAGAAATTAGTATTGCTTTGGAATATGACAAAATATTTATTTGACTGGTGATTTAAAAAATAATTTAATATAATGATAATTTTGTAAAATGAATTTTCTCACGAGAAGCAGTGAGATGTACTCACCATATTGGATAAAAAACTGAAGTGATAGCTAGAGAGAACCAGGTTTAACTCCTGTTTCTACTAATTACTCTAGCTTTTTAACTTAGAGACCAGGCAATTCTCTAAAAGTAAACTGTGGAGAAGATTCAGGGTGCCACTAGAAGGGGAAATTTATTTTCAGAAGCACCCTATTCTTATGAGATTATAGATGTACCTTTTCTTTCCCCTTCCATAATTTCTAAAATAAACATAGTAAAAACTTTCCCTCAAAATGTGGATATTCCAGTTTTTGATACAGAAGTAAGAACTTTTTAAGTTTAAAATCTTAACTTTTAGTGATATACAATTTCTGGAATCTTAAAGAAGGCCTATGAAAAAGTTCTTAAGCTTTTGGATATGCAAAAGCTCCTGAGGAAAATCTCAATGAATTAGATTTAACTTAATTAGAATCATATGGATTATATTCCCATTGAAATATATATAGACTAATACCTGGTAAAAATGTTGTCCAAGTTTTGCCAATCCTAAAATGTTTCAAAAATAGTTCAAGATGCTTTGGCAAGACCTGAGCACCATAGAACTGTCCTCATCCTTCATTGTGGCACATCCATTGTGCCTGCATTTTATTCCTCACATGTGGTCTTTGTTCGTAGTCAGCATACTAAGTACAATAAACCTGTCTCAGTGGCCACCAGAGTGCTCATAAATCCTCTATATACCTCGCTTTTACTTTTAAGATCCCATTTTTCTTGAGTGAAGGATGCATATGAAGGGTAGAGTTTTTAGTGCTGATATACAATAAAGTCTTCAGTGTAAATGAGGAACTTTCAAATGGTCTCCAAATTATTATTGTTTAAAAAGAGTCTAATAAACATATTCATAGATACGATATCTTTCTAGAGGAAGCAAATGCCTATGAAGCAGTATAAAACTATCTAGAGTGTCAGGCTTGGGTTCCTATTCCAATAGTCCCAACAGGTGGTTGTGTCATACAAACCATATGGTAGAAAAACTCTACTACTATGATGTCTACTCAGAGTAATGTAACTTTGAACCTACTGGGAATAGATATTGGCATTATGACCATCCTCTCAGTTTCTTCTTATAAGACAACACATGGTGGAACTTGAATGAATTACTTGAAACAGATTGGTAAAAGTAAAATTTGTGCTCATGCAGAGTATTATATTTCCTATTTGAACAAAACTTTTTTTTTTCATATCCAGTCTAAAGGGATTTTATTTTCCTATATAAGGTAGAGGTGAGTATAGCCATTGGAGAAAATATATACCCATATGAGATGGTATATTCTTGATACCCATTTCATATAATGCAGTTAAGGAATATATTTAGAATATGACTGGTATCTAGAAAAATTTTGTATACCTTTATGGTAACGATTTTACTATATCTGGGCCTTGATTACATTTTTAATGAAAAAAAAAACTTTTATTTTAACATCACCTTCATTATTCAAAATACCCTTCTCTTTTTTTTTTTCTTATGAAGAAGAATCTGCTATAATAAAGGGAAAAAAAGTGAAAAAGAGAAAATCAATTCATAACAGATTAAAAATACTTACAGCATATGCAATGACAGCCTGGACTGTGCTATCATCTGGGAAGAAAAAAAGGCAAAATCATGATTTCCCTGAACTCAAGAAGCTCACATTCCAATGGGGGAAATTTTGAAAAACAGATAAATATAAGTTTTATATATATGGTTATTTAGTAATTTTCAGTCATATTCTAATTTTCATGACCCCATTTGGGTCAGAATATTGAAATGACAGGAATCTTGGAGTGGTTTGCCATTTCCTTGTCCAGCTTATTTTACATATGAGGAAATAAGGTAAACAAGGCTAAAAGACTTGCCCAGAGTCACACAGCTAGTAAGTGTTTGAGGTTTTGATGTCTGAATCAAACTCAGATCTTCCTGATTCCAGGTATAAAGCTCTATTTAATGGGCCAACTTTCTGCCCTTATATAAATATAGGTAAGAAGCAACCTCAAAGCGGGTGATAATATCTTCTGGGAGAATAGGGAAAATTTCCTTAAGAAGATAGATTTTGACAGTCTTGAGTGAAGGTAAGGAAGATAGAAGCTGGGGTGAGGAGAAAAACTGTTTCAGGTAAGGACAAGAGTCATTATGGAGGATTCAAAATGGAGATTGAATTTCATGGGTATAACTGGTTTGTAAAGTGAAGGAAGGGGAATAAAAAATAAACAGACCAGAAACTTTAGAAAGGCCTAATCTATAAATAGCATTAAATTCCCAAAGTTTTGCATTTGATGCTGGAGGCAAAGAGGAGACACTAGAATTTACTATGTAGGGGAGAAGTGAAATGGACAGGCTTACATTTCAGGAAAATCACTTTGATAGTTGAGTAGAGAGTGGATTGGAGTGGGAAAATACTTGAAGCTAAGAAATTAATTAAAAGAGCATTGCAATACTCTGGCTATGGGCTGATGAGGGCCTCAACAAGATGGTGACTATGTGAGATGAGGGATGATGGCATGTGTGATAAATTCTGTGCAAGTAAAAATGATAATAGTTGACAACATATTGTTACATACCCATATCTTCTCTATATTAAAAAAAATCACTTTACTTTACTGTCACCACTAGGTATCATCTTTTTTCTCTCTTCCTTGTTATAGTTAAACTCCCTGCAAAAGTTTATATTTAATACCTACTCTTCCTCTTCTCTAACATCATTCTTCTGACTTCTGACTATTCTGAATGACTTTGTCATTCAATTAAGATTTAGTTACCAGTAAGCTCTTTTGCATCAATCCTTTATTTTATCCTTTAGGTGAAATTAGGTGAGAATAAGACTTATTTTTTTTTTATATTCTGGTTTGGAGTCATAGAATCTGGAGTCATTTCCAATACACATCAGCTGTTCAACCATGGAGAAATAATTTAACCCATCCTATGTTTGACTTTCCTGAAACCTAGAAAGTGTTTCATGAAAAATGGTCAGAATAACTTTCATGCTGCTTATTTTTCTCATTGAATTATTGAGAGGTAAATTATCTGTAAATGTAAAAAAGAAGTGTATGAGTTTTCCTTATGATAGTATTGAAGAGAATGAACTACTTGAGAAGCTGAGAGATTGTATTGCGGTATAAATATACAACCATAACACATTCTCTCTCTCTCTCTCTCTCTCTCTCTCTCTCTCTCTCTCTCTCTCTCTCATTCTCTTTCTCTCCTTCCCTCTCTCCCTATCTATTTTTCTAACCCCCAAACAGTAGGCTTTTACATTTAAAAATCTGTCAGTTCAAAGTGCTGAATTTTCAATAAACCTGTCTTTCTATATTTTCCTACACAAAAGTTTAGGGGAATGGTGAGTTTAATATGAGATGTTTTCAATGGATATTATTTTAAAAATGTTTTTCCTTAAGAAATACAAATTGAAAGTAACTATCCACACCAAAATAAATGAATAAAATGTGATCATCTACTGGTCATCCTGCCATCTGGGGGAGGGGGTGGGGGGTAAGAGGTGAAAAATTGGAACAAGAGGTTTGGCAATTGTTAATGCTGTAAAGTTACCCATGCATATAACCTGTAAATAAAAGGCTATTAAATAAAAATACAAAGGATAAAATGTGATCAAAACTACTACTAATGAGAAACTTGTAAATTCAAATAATTTTGTGATTTCATTTTATTTTATTGGTAAAGTTAACAAAAATGTCAATAGACTTGCAAACTCATTTCTGGAAAGTCTGTGATGAGAAAAGCCATTTAATTAACATACATGATAGTTTTACTATTACAATGTGAGCTCTTTGAGGGCAGGGATTGTTTCATTATTTTCTCTTTATATATCTAGTACCTAGTACAACATCTGGTACTAAGTATTTCACAAATGCTTTCCAATTGACTTATTGTAAGAACACTGATGTTTTTAAAAGCTAATTCTCAATTTCAAACTTTGCATCTTCAAAAATATTATGTAGTTTCCCAAAAGCAAACTAGTTTACTCTTCCTCATTTGTCCACTTCTGGGCCCGGTTCATATTCTGTGTTCCAAGTCTGCTCAAATTATATATATATTGATAGGAAGCTTTGTGCAGTTTCCATCCAACTATGAGTTTTAGTCTGGATAATGGACATTCTTCACTCACTCACTATCTCTTTCCCACCCTCTTCTTCACACTGGATATTTAGTTCAAAGTCTTTTGAACGATGATGAATCCTACTTAAAAAGTTCTGCTATGTGCAATATTGTTCTAGAAGCTAATTCAAGAGAGAGAGGAAAGAACTGGGCAATAAATTAGAAAAAGAAGGGAAAAACGAGGGGGAGAAATATGAGGGAGATTTTTTACCTGTTGTTTATTATTATCAATGAAAACCTTTAGAAAACTCAAAAGGATTTTGCTTAGATTATGTAGTACTACTAGTAAGACATGAATTCAGTTATATAATGAGTTAAATGTGTTTTTGTGGGCTGGCCTTCTAGAAACCTAATGACCATATTCAGCATTATATTTATTCAGCTGAGATTCTTACAACCAAAAAATAAATGACTGTTTGGTACATAACTTCCTTACACATCATTGATTGCTTGTTTACCTGTTTCACTTAGAAGATGAACCTCACTGTTGATAGATTTCCCCTAAAAAATCCCTTTATGAGTAGCTATAAAGGCCCATATAAAGGAAAGTCTGTGTTTTGTACACAGTTAAGAAATGTTGGGTTTGATTGAAACTAGACTCTTTAAAAATAGATATATTTGACTGTTTGAACATATTATTATAGTAGATAGCTTCCTACCTTTAACCCTTTTTCCCCCTATACATATATCTTTTGCTTTTATGAGCTCTGTATATACATTATTATTCCAGTTTTCTTTTTGGGTGAAAAAGCAAGTGGCTTAACTGGCTGTGTTCCTAAAGACCAGCTAGTTTAAGACATATCTCTGTTTTTTTAAAGGATTTCTTGTCAATGTATATGCATGTAAGTGTGTGTGTGTGTGTGTGAAAAGGGATTACCTAATATACTTCCTCACTTGTTTAAATACTAAATTAATCCTTTGGTGGATAAATTCTTTAGTAAGCAAACTATTACTCTAGTGGAAGATGTGAAAAGTCACCAGTTATTTTTTTTAAGTAAATAAAATGTATTTAAAATGGCCCTATGTTAGCCATTGATGGATTAATGTGTTTTCAACAAAGTATAATGAAAGCAGGAATAGAAGCATTCTTACTTTGTTTTGGTACTCAATAAAAATCCTTCAAAAGTTACTAGACACTATGTGATTCTATAAGACAATTAGTACAGCATTAAATTTAAGCTTCTTCATAGATTATATAAGTTTTGTGGGATGGAGATAGAGAAATGAAGATTTGCATTGATGGTGACTAATAGAGCCTTTACTATTGATTAATCTCCACCATGGCACCTACAGTAGCTAGATGGGTCATATGAGGTAGAATACGATTTCTGAAGGGTCTTTCTCCTCTGTCTGAGTTAAAATCTGACCTTAAATACTCACTAGTTATGTAAACCTGATCAAGTCACTTAATTGTTTTAGTTTCCTAAAATGTAAAAAAAAAAAAAAAAAAAATGAACTGGAGAAGGGAATGAAAAACCACTGCAATATCTTTGCCAAGACAACCTTAAATAGTGTTTGAGTAGGACATGAGTGAACAACAACAATATGGCAGCTAAGTCGCATAGTAGACATAATATGGTCCTAGTTTCAGGAAAAACTGAATTCAAATACAGCTTCAGACACTTACTAGCTATGAGACTCAAGGTAAATCACTAAATCTCTTTTTACCTCAGTGTCCTCAATGATAGGATGGGGAAAATAATACTTACCAAGCTTATTGTTAGTATCAAATGAAATCTCTGGAATAGTATCTAGCACATGATAAATATAATGTAAATACTGGCTGTTATTATTTCTATGCATGGAACAGATAAATAATCGAATCACAATTAACTTAGATTTAGAGTAATAATATGTCATTTAGAACAAAGATCAATATTGAGGCCTATAGGCCTCTTGTTTTGACAAAACTCCAGATTTCAGGCCAAACCAGAAAAAATATAATTGGGAAACATTTAACAAAATAAATAACAATACCATACAACATAATTTTACTTTGTGTTATTCTAAGTCATTGTGCTACCATGTGGATATTTCTATTTGAGTTTCACATTTTAATCTATGATCTAGATTATGATTTAGATGAACCCCTTCATTTTACAGATAAGAAAAAGTAAATGCTTCTGAAGCTAAGAGACTTGTAAAATTATCAGTAATAAGTGCCAGAGGTGGAATTTGAATTATTCTGGCTTAAGAGGCAGCATTCTTCCCACTGTAAACATGCTGCTTCCAAATTGCCGAAAGGTTACCCACACATACTTGTATTTTAGATAACGAGTGTTCTTTCTGTTATCCAATTTCAGGTGTTGATTGGGGTCTCATATCTTACTATAGAGAAATGGACAGCAGGTGTAATATAGTCCTTTGAAGAAAATGCCATCCAGGGAGGTGAGGTAGATAAAATCATCTAGTACTGTTTTATTAGCACCCACCTCATCAATATGTTTTAGAGTATCAATAACACAAAGTGTTTTTTCATGTTGCTGTTCAGTCATTTTGGTTGGTCTGACTCTTTGTGACCCCTTTTGGAGTTTTCTTAGCAAATATCCTGGTTTGCTATTTCCTTCTCTAACTCATTTCACAAATGAGGAAATTGAAGCAAACTAAATTAAGTGACTTACCCAAGATCACACAGTTAATAAGTGGCTCAAACTAGATTTAAATCCCTCCAGTGGCCCTAAAGTAATCTGTCAACTTTAAAATGTTACATAAATGCTAGTGATGATGAGGAGGATGATTATGATGCCCTCAAAAAACTTATTAAATATTCAGTTCAACTGCTTTAACTTTGCAAATAAAGAATTGGAGAGAAGTACATTGATTTCTCAGAAGTTACCTGTTTGGCAGCTAGTTACTTGTTCCTCAGCATCTAGCACAATGCCTGACACATAATATGTACCTAATAAATGTTTGTTGATTGATAAAGAACATTATTCATTTCTCTTGGATCACATTCTTTTGTCTTTTCTCTACTTCAAATCATCACCCTCATTTGCTCTACAGATTCCTTCCTCCTTTCTGATTAGCAGTATTAAAAAGCATTATCAAAATCATATCTGAATATTGTCCATATCTGACAATGGTAGTGGTGACAATATTGATCGCAAATACAATAGGACAATGGATAATAGCAGTCTATTTTTACTAAGAAAGTAAAAACTTTTTTGGTGCTATTTCTTTTATAGCGCCCTTGCTGCTTAAACAGACAGGAAAACATTACAGCTTCATTGAAAATAATAAATGAGAGTTATTTTTACCTTTTCTGCATCACTTGAGTTCTATGGTTGGAGATCAAATTTTTTGTTTAGTTCTGGTTTTTTCTTCAGAAACAAATGGAATTCATTTGTTTCATTAAATGTCCATCTTCTTCCCTGGAAGAAAATGCTCAGCTTAGCTGGGTAGTTTATTCTTGGCTGCATCCCAAGTTCTTATGCCTTTCGGAATATCATATTCCAGGCCCTTCTTTCCTTTAATGTAGAGGCAGCCAGATCTTGGGTGATCCTTATTGTGGCACCTCGGTATTTAAATGGTTTTTTTTTTTTGGCTGCTTGTAAAATTTTTTCCTTAATCTGATAGTTCTGAAATTTGGCCACAATATTCCTTGGGGTTTTTATTTTAGGGTTTCTTTCAGAAGGTGTTCGATGAATTCTTTCAATGCCTATTTTACCTTCTGATTCTATTACATATGGGCAGTTCTCTTTGATGATTTCTTGTAAAATAGTATCTAGGCTCTTTTTTTCATCATAGTTTTCGGAAAGTCCAATAATCCTCAGATTATCTCTCCTAGATCTATTTTCCAAGTCTGTCGTTTTTGCAAGTAGATAATTCATGGTTTTTTCCAGTTTGTCATTTTTTTGTTTTTCCTTCACTGATTCTTGCTGTCTCAATGAATCATTAGTTTCTATTTGTTCAGTTCTAATTTTTAAAGAATTATTTTCTTCATTAGCTATTTTTACTTCTTTCTGTATAGGTCCAATTGAGTTTTTAAATGTATTGTTTTAGTCTGTGGAATTTTTTTCCATTTCACTAATTTTTTTTTTAGTGAATTATTTTCTTTTTCCAATTCACAGATCCTACTTTCTTGCGAGTCCTTTATTTTTTCCAATTCACCAACTGGTAAAAATAACTCTTGAGAATTGTATTTCTGTTGTGGATATACAAAAAGAATACATGTATAATTTGATTGTACTGATATAACATAAAAAAGGGAAGTAGGTATGGAAAAAGGATGATGGCAGAATAAGGTGGGAAGGAGGGATAAAAAGAGGGAAACCACATCCCACAAAGAGGCAAAGGAAACTTATCATATCTGAGGGAATTTAGAGAGGGGAGGAACATTGTGTGAATCTTACTCTCATCAGAGTTGGCTCAAAGAAAAAATAATTGACATTTGTTTTAGAGAAAATTCTCTCTCGCTTCATTAAAAACGGGGGAGAGGAAAAGGGAAAAGAAAAAGAGTAATAAAGGAAGGAAGGGGAAAAGACTCAAAGGGGGAGGGAGGGATTATAAAGAGGATAAGAATCGTGGATACAAGAGGGGTACATAAGTTTAAAAGGGGAAAGAGGGTTGGGGAGGCAAGAATAAGTAAAGCATAATCTGGGGTTATTAGGATGGCAGGAAATACAGATTTAGTAATTCTCAACTGTAAATGTGAATGGGATGAACTCCCCAAAAGAGGAGGCAGATAGCAGACTGATCAAAAGTCAGAACCCTACAATATGTTGTTTACAAGAAACACATTTAAAGCAGGAGATACATATGAGTAAAGGTAAAAGGCTGGAGCAAAATCTATTATGCTTCAGGTGAAGTCAAAAAGAGGGTAGCATCCTTATCTCAGATCAAGCAAAAGTAAAAATTGATCTAATTAAAGAGATAAGGAAGGAACTACATCCTGCTAAAGGGTAGCATAAACAACGAAGCAATATCAATATTAAATATATATGCACCAAGTGGTATGGCATCCAACTTCCTAAAGGAGAAATTAAGAGAGTTGCAAGAAGAATAGAAATAAAACTGTAATAGTAGGAGATCTCAACCTTGCACTCTCAGAATTAGACAAATCAAACCACAAAACAAATAAGAAAGAAATTAAAGAAGTAAATAGAATATTAGAAAAATTAGATATGTTGGATCTTTGGAGAAAATTGAATGGAGATAGAAAGGAATATACTTTTTTTCTCAGCAGTTCATGGAACCTATTCAAAATTGACCATATATTAGGACATAAAGACCCTAAATTAAATGGAAGAAAGCAGAAATAGTAAATGCTTTCTTTTCAGATCATGATGCAATAAAAACTACATTAAACAAAAAGTTACGGGGAAATAGACCAAAAAGTAATTGGAAACTAAACAATCTCATCTTAGAGAATGATTGGGTGAAGCAGCAAATTATAGATACTTTTAATAATTTCACTTAAGATAATGACAATGATGAGACATCATACCAAAATTTGTGGATGCAGCCAAAGTGGTAATAAGAGGGAATTTTATATCCTTAGAGGCTTACTTGAATAAACAGAGAAAGAAAATATTAATGAATTGGCTTGCAAACTAAAAAACTAAAAAGACCAAATTAAAACCCCCAATCAAATACTAAATTGGAAATTTAAAATTAAAAAGGAGAAATTAAAATATTGAAAGTAAAAAAACTATTGAACTAATTAATAAAACTAAGAGTTGGTTCTATGAAAAGCCAAAAATAGATAAGCCTTTGTAAATCTGATTAGAAAAGGAGAGAGGAAAATGAAATTAGTAGTCTTAAAAATGAAAAGGGAGAACTTTCCACCAATGAAGAGGAAATTAGAGAAATAATAAGGAGTTATTTTGCTCAACTTTATGCCAATAAATTTGATAACCTAAGTGAAATGGATGACTACCTCCAAAAATATAGACTTCCAATAGAGGAGGAAGTAAATTGCTTGAATAGTCCCATTTCAGAAAAAGAAATAGAACAGGCAATTAAACAACTCCCTAAGAAAAAATCCCCAGGACCAGATGGATTTACATGTGAATTTTACCAAACATTTAAAGAACAATTGGCCCCAATGATATATATAAATTATTTGATAAAATAGGGAATGAAGGAGTCCTACCAAATTCCTTCTATGACACAGACATGGTAGTGATACCTAAACCAGATAGGCTGAAAACAGAGAAAGAAAATTATAGACCAATCTCCCTAATGAATATTGATGCTAAAATCCTAAATAAGATATTAGCAAAAAGACTACAGAAAATCATCTCCAAGATAATACACTATGATCAAGTAGGATTTATACCAGGAATGCAGGGCTGGTTCAATATTAGGAAAACTATCAATATAATTGACCATGTTAATAACCAAATTAACAAAAACCATATGATCATCTCAATAGATGCAGAAAAAGCATTTGATAAAATCCAACATCCATTCCTATTAAAAACACTTGAGAGTATAGGAATAAATGGACTTTTCCTTAAAATAATCAGCAGCATCTATTTAAAACCATCAGTAAGCATCATATGTAATGGAGACAAACTGCAACCATTCCCAATAATATCTGGAGTGAAACAAGGTTGCCCACTATTACCGTTACTATTTAATATTGTATTAGAAACGCTAGCTTTAGCAATAAGAGCTGAGAAAGAGATTAAAGGAATAAGAATAGGCAATGAGGAAACCAAATTATCACTCTTTGCCGATGACATGATGGTATACTTAGAGAACCCCAGAGATTCTGCTAAAAAGGTATTAGAAATAATCCACAACTTTAGCAAAGTTGCTGGTTATAAAATAAACCCACATAAGTCATCAGCATTCTTATATATCACTAACAAAATCCAACAGTCAGAGTTATGAAGAGAAATTCCATTTAAAGTAATTACTGATAATATAAAATATTTAGGAATCTATCTGCCAAGGGAAAATCAGAAACTTTATGAGCAAAATTACAGACCACTTTTCACACAAATTAAGTCTGATCTAACCAAGTGGAAAAATATTAAATGCTCTTGGATAGGGCGAGCAAATATAATAAAGATGACAATATTACCTAAACTAATCTATTTATTTAGCGCTATGCCAATCAGAGTCCCAAAAAACTATTTTAATGACCTAGAAAAAATAACAACAAAGTTCATATGGAAAAACAAAAGGTCAAGAATTTCAAGGGAATTAATGAAAAAAAATCAAATGAAGGTGGCTTAGCTGTACCAGATCTAAAATTATATTATAGAGCAGCAGTTACCAAAACTATTTGGTATTGGCTAAGGAATAGATTAGTTGATCAGTGGAATAGATTAGGTCAAGGATAAAACAGTCAACAAATATAGCAACCTAGTCTTTGACAAACCCAAAGATCCCAGCTTTGGGATAAGAACTTACTGTTTGATAAAATTGCTGGGAAAATTGGAAACTAATATGGCAGAAACTAGGCATTGATCCATACTTAACGCCAGACACCAAGATAAGGTCAAATGGTTCATGACCTAGGCATAAAGAATGAAATTATTAATCAATTAGAGGAACACAGGATAGTTTACCTCTCAGACCTGTGGAAGGGAAGGTCTTTATGACCAAAGAGAACTAGAGATCATTACTGATCACAAAATAGAAAATTTCGATTATACCAAACTGAAAAGTTTTGTACAAACAAAACTAATGCAGACAAGATTAGAAGGGAAGCAATAAACTGGGAAAATATTTTACAGTCAAAGGTTCTGATAAAGGCCTCATTTCCAAAATATATAGAGAATTAACTCTAATTTATAAAAAATCAAGCCATTCTCCAAATGAAAAATGGTCAAAGGATATGAACAGGCAATTCTCAGATGAAGAAATTGAAACTATTTCTAGTCATATGAAAAGATGCTCCAAGTCATTATTAATCAGAGAAATGCAAATTAAGACAACTCTAAGATACCACTACACACCTGTCAGATTGGCTAAGATGACAGGAAAAAATAATGATGATTGTTGGAGGAGATGCAGGAAAACTGGGACATTGATGCATTGTTGGTGGAGTTGTGAACGAATCCAACCATTTTGGAGAGTAGTTTGGAACTATGCTCAAAAAGTTATCAAACTATGCATACCCTTTGATCCAGCAGTGTTACTACTGGGATTATATCCCAAAGAGATTATAAAGAAGGAAAAGGGACCTGTATGTGCACGAATGTTTGTGGCAGCCCTTTTGTAGTGGCTAAAACTGAAACTGAATGGATGTCCATCAGTTGAGAATGGCTGAATAAATTGTGGTATATGAATATTATGGAATATTACTGTTCTGTAAGAAATGACCAACAGGATGATTTCAGAAAGGCCTGGAGAGACTTACACGAACTGATGCTGAGTGAAATGAGCAGGACCAGGAGATCATTATATACTTCAACAACAATACTATATGATGACCAGTTCTGATGGACCAGGCCATCCTCAGCAACGAGATCAACCAAATCATTTCTAATGGCAGTAATGAACTGAACCAGCTATGCCCAGAAAAAGAACTCTGGGAGATGACTAAAAACCATTACATTGAATTCCCAATCCCTATATTTATGCACACCTGCATTTTTGATTTTCTTCATAAGCTAATTGTACAATATTTCAGAGTCTGATTCTTTTTGTACAGCAAAGTAACGTTTTGGTCATGTATACTTATTGTGTATCTAATTTATATTTCAACATATTTAACATCTACTGGTCATCCTGCCTTCTAGGGGAGGGGGTGGGGGGGTAAGAGGTGAAAAATTGGAACAAGAGGTTTGGCAATTGTTAATGCTGTAAAGTTACCCATGCATATATCCTGTAAATAAAAGGCTATTAAATTTAAAAAAATAATAAAATAAAATAATAAATGAGAAAGGATAACTAGGCTCTTCAAAGTCACATAACAAGTCAATGAGAAAACCAAGATCATAGAACAATCATTTTGATTCCTATTTCTGTCATTTAACCATAGAAGAGAACCAATAGCAACTAAGACTCATTCATAAGGCTTAGTAAGTTGCAGCATTGCACTTTATTATTGAAGATATCAGCTACAGTCACTTTCAAAAGGGCCAGTTGGCAAAAATAATTTAAGTCTACAAAATATAATCAATATCTCTGAATGCATTTTCCTTTTAAAGAAATGATTTGATGTTGAGTAAATTATTTAGGCTATGTCTATTATTAACATCTTTTCTGACATTTTTTAAGACAAATGATTGGTCCTATAAATTAACAATTTCTTTTAGATATGACTGAATTCCAAATTCAACTTATTCTATTGTTTTTCCAAAAAGAAAACCTACAATCAAAACCTGGTGTAATTGTGGTAATGGTATGTAAAAATCTAGTTGGAAGACATTTGGTGAATGTGTCCTTCAAATATGTGGTGCCTTCTTTACTGATAGTGAATATACTACACACTGTAGCATAGGTGAAGTCAAAATTTCTTAATGTCTCATTTTCCTAACAAGCAAAATTGTGAATAATGTTGTCTATTTGCTAAAGAGATGATAAAAGTTCATTTATCAAAGTATTGAGGATAGAAAAACCACAGGAAGAAATGATATAGCAGCATCTTTATTTTTGTCAAGAAATAGTGGTCATAATCATTTGTCATTTGACAAATGCTTGCTATGTATTAGGCAATGTGCTGAGAAAAAATTGCATTTAAAATGGTATCTACTTTAGTATAGTTCGCTAGAGTTCCAAAAACTTCAATTCTTTTGAGTTATAGAAATTGTGAATGCTGAACAGCTGCCAATGCTCAGTTCTATCTTAATTAGAATTTCTAATCCTATACCTAATAATTTCTACAACTCCCATGCAAACTGTTTGAAAAAAAAAAACAATTTGCATGCTAATATAACTGGGTATGTGAAAGGTGTCAAGTGATATTATTTAACAGGCAGAAGAGGTTTGTTGATATTAGATAAACTGAGGTGTCACTTGTCAGTTTCTCTATTTGAAAAAGGCAAAGGAAGGGAAGATAAGAGCGTATATTCAAATTACCCATGTAGTTTGCACTTAAAAAAAAAAAAAAAAACTAATTGTCAAAGGGAGAAAATTGATGAGAAAGGAGAATAAAATCAAAACGACAATCTCTTTAGCAGATAAAAATCCTGCTTCTTGATATAGGAGGGAGGATAACAGAAATTGTAACCACAGAGTCATATTGGCTGTTTGATATGTCAGTCTCCATTTAAAAAATATTGTCTCCCATAACCCTCCCAGAGTTTTTTTAAAGCATACCTGTTTGTTTAAATATTTTACCACTTAATAAGGCCTTGCTACCTCTTGAATCAGTATTCTTGAGAATCTTTTCTTGATGGATATATTTAGTTGCTTTTTAAGGCTCTGTATGAATAGCAATAAAACAGTGGATTTTTTTTACATAAAAATATTAGGAAACCAACATATAGGTGTAACACACACACACACATACACATATATACTGTAAACTTGTTTTGAAAATGACATAAGTGAAAATCTTAAGATGAGTTGCTTATTTTGGCCAACTATTTACAAAATGTACTGGATACTTTTAAGTATAAAAGTGTTTTATTATTTTCCTAATACTTTAATCTGTCCATGATCTCATCCATGATGGCTCTCCTTCAATTGGTGTTAATAATGACCCACCTCTACCATTTTTTGCTATATGATTCTTTCTCCTGCTCTCTCATAGACATTCTTCACATAACTATCTCATGTGCTAGAGATTTTCTACTTTTTTACATGTTATGGGTACCAGTCCCTCACTTAGGCTGTCTTTCTGTTACTTCCTGTTGCTTGATACAAGACTTATCCATCATAATTTTCCCCTTTTACACCATTTCTTGCATACAGGTTATCAGTGGAAATTGTATACTTTTGCCCCATCACCTAGCTCTCATTTGTTCAAGGATTTATTGGAAAAATGATTCTTAATTGATCAAGGAATTCCAAGATTTTGAATATATTTGGAAAACGTTTTGTGTTGAAAAAATGAACATATTTTATAATATATTTTAAGGAGGGTAACACAAAACAGAAAAAAATATGGCTAATATCACCTCTTGCATCTCCAAGGTGATCCATGGAATATTGAAAGCTCTTAAACTGCATGCCTATTTTCACATCTTTATAAAAGCATTTTTATGTTTAATTATAACAAAAATAATTTTCAGTTATGTTGGAAAGTTAAATTTATCTATGGTTTTAAAAGATATCCCAAAGGATACAATGAAATATTCTATTTTGACTTTTAATGAATAGATACCTAAATACAGTCTGCACCAAATTCAAAAGGTTCATCTTCAACAAATTCTTAAGATGCAAAAGGCACCCTAAGTGAAACATTCCCTTTTCGGTATGAACCTATTCATATCCAAACACAATTCACTTTAAACCTACTTAGGGAAAATGTCTATCATTACCTATTTACTGTATCACTGCATAAATATCAAAGAATAATCAGAAAACCAGCCAAATTCAGTTATTCTACCTCTGCTAATGCAAAGCTGATGCTTGTAACCAATCTTGATATCAACTTTTTTGAAGTCAGGATTCATTTTGGTAGGTCAGTCCAGCACTCAGAGAATGCAAGTGTTCACTTCTCCTTAGATGATACTGGAGCAATTAAGGGATTTTTATGTCCATTGTATAAATCTAAATCAGTTCAGACACAATATATCAATGACTGGCTTGGTAAAGTCTTTTCCAAAAATGTGATACCATAGCTTTTCTCTCTTGGAATTGCAAGCACCTTCACTCTATAGCATTGTAAGGCAAGAAAGAATACTGCTAAAGCTATATGTTGGGCTGGATATTTAAAACACAATGCTAAATGATTTTTGTCTGGAAATAGCACCCAGGATGCTAGAGAGATAGGCATCCTCTCCCAGATTTTACAATTCATCCAGTTCTTTGAAGAAATAAAATAATGGAGCAGATATTTCTGGGGTTAGGAAGAATTAGAAATGCTAAACATAAATAATTCACACTGAAAAATGCTGTCCCTCAGTTCCCAGATCCATAAGTGGACTCCACTTTTAGGATCTAAATACCTATGAGATACACTAATGCTTCTTTTCCTGAGTTTTTACTCCTTCACTTTATCTGCCAAGAAAATGTTCTACATGGCTCTGAGGTAAGGCTCATATATAGCTAATTTGTTGTCACAGAAAAATTTATGGTAAATGATTCAGACTGTGACAGTTGAAATGGATTGTATCCCTACCTTGACAGTAGATTTTGACCTCAGAGGCCACGTCTTTCTTTACTTCTTCATACTATTTTCACTTCATGTCTAACAGCCTTACTCCCAGTGTATACCTGGATCCTTGGCTGCCTAGATTTCAAACAAAAATGCAACTCATGTTATAAGAACAAAATGAAATGCACTGAAAGAGGAAGAAGTATATCCTAAGACCATAAGGAATGATCTACACCTATATCATGGAGACTTTAAAACTATGAACCAGCCAACATTCATAAAAGATTTCCTATAGCATATCATATCTTTATAGTTACCCAGTTTTTTGAAAGATACAAGGAAGGCAAGATTCCACTGTATGTAGTGCTTTTTGTTTGTTGACAATTAAGAAATACATTTTTAACTTCATAGATTAGAATCTACTCCTTATGGACTCTTTTCTAATGAGGAGTTGATCTCTCAAGTATGTTAAAATAAGACAATATCCTTTCAACCAGAGATACCACTTATATATCACTTTAATTACTAACATCAAAAAAGCATAAAAGTTAAGAATGATACTCACCAAAAATATGTTAGTGTCATGGAAACTGCCTTACACAGGGATTGAAAAGTGGGATTGAAAACCTACACATATTGTGGTCCTCTGATGTTCCTGTTATATAGATTTTATACTGGGAGAAAAAGGGGGATGAAAATGCCTAATGTTCAGAATATCACATGCAGGTGGATGGCCAGGCAATAAAATTAGTACATCAGTTCATATACCTTGAACACAAATATCGGTAGCAAATATAGATATAAAAAAATAGACCAGAACTATAATTGTGAAGCTCTACAATGCATTCATTTTGCATTTTCAGCATCGATGGTATCTGTTTAAAAGGTCAGGTTAAAGCTGTTTCAAGTTGTTTCTCATGCAAAGCCCCACACAGTCTCAATGACATGCTGGACCCTGGGAGTCCCCGATTCCCAGGAGTGGAGAAGGAGAAGAAGCACTGGAGTCATTCCCTCCTAGAGCTAGTTCTAGGGGTCTCTGTGAGGATGTGGTTATATTTAGGGCTGATGATGCTTCCCAGCATGGGCCAGGGAAATGCTCAGTTACTGCTGGTTGACTCCTGACCCCAGATGGGACATTGGGAGCCTCAAAGGTCCTGCCCACGAATTGGCAGGCAGTGGGGCTGGGCCTGCTGAATGATATGTTCTAATTCTACTTTGAATACAATCCCATCAATATCAGTTTTGTTATACACTGTTTCAGTCAGCAAACATGTAGTTGAGTTTTTTTTTTTTTTTTTTTTAATAATGACAGATTATTTCTGGCTCAATTGGGGCTCGTTGTGACCCAATTAGGACTTTTCTTCACAAGGATACTGGAGTGCTTTGCCATTTGCTTCTGCAGTTCATTTTACAGATGAGACAACTGAGGGAAACAGGATTAAGTGATCTGACCTGGATCACATACCTAAGAAGTGTCTGAGACTGGTTTTGAATTTACAAGATGAGTCTTCCTAACTCCAGATGCTCTGTGTATTGTATCACTTACTTGCAGTTTATACTGCGTCAATGATCAATTAAACTGAAAGTGGCAGTTGGACTATATCTCAAAAGCATTAGTAAATATATATAGAAAAAGTTGAAATTGTAAAACTCGGTCTTGGTATGTTTGGAAACATAGTGGCTAAGTAAAAACAGGAATTTCTCAAGGCACTTTTTCTTTTTTTTTCCCCTTAGAATTTCACAAGTGACTGATTTCAAAACCAGAGTCTCTTGCATTTGTTTATTTCCTGAATTCTGGGTTGTTTAAATAAAAAATATTAAAATAATGCATATTGAAATTTTATTAAATATTCATTTGCATTTTTACTTTTAGAATGTCATAAAGGTAAGAAGGGATAGATGGAGAAATTATTGGTTTTACCTATATCCTAGAAGTCTGACATAGTCTGAATACAAGGTTCAGAGAGTGACTATTTTAGTTATGGTCTATGGAATTAGAAATTAAGAATTCTGATAAAATGTGTATATGGGAGAGTCTGCAATTTAATCAATAGGCATATATTAAGCCTCTATTATGTGCCAGACATTGTTTGAAGTGTTGAGACTACAAAGTCAGAAATGAAATGCTCTCAAGGTACTTACATGATTTTGGAGGTAGTGAGGGAATAAAGATAAGAATAACATATACATCTATGCAAATGAACAAATGTAAAGTAGCTCCCTGCATGGAATGGATCTATATGTCTTAGGCTAAATGGAGGAAAATTTGACAAATAATTTCTGACATATCAGGTATCTGTGCAGGTAGGTGGGGTGGCAGAGAACCCTAGAACTGAAGAGTTTGTACTTTCAAAAGATCCCCTTATGAGCAGGAAGAAATAGCGATCTTTAAAAGAAATCTGCTTCTCTTCCCATGTAATATGAAGATGATTTAAACCTTTCATTAAAAGTGTGGTGAAAGGGGACTGGTGCCTCTTCCCTACCCTGATCACATTTTGCCTGTGAGCTTATGGTAGCTAAAGTACATACACAGCACACAGCACACACACACACACACACACACACACACACACACATATCCTATACCCTCTTCTCTTTCTCTCTCCCCCTCTTTCTCAGATGTGCTGATTCAATTGCCTGATCATCCAACAGCAGATCATATTCTGGACATTAAGTATTTTTCATCCTCTTTTTCCCCCTGTATGTAAGCTCCATAATGTTTTGGGGAACATTGATATTATTGATAAACAGGAACTTCAGAGGACCTCAACAGAATCACTTACAGTTCTTGGGGAAGAAGAAAATCACTGGCTAGAACATGAGTTCATCTTGTGACCTAGATTTCCAGAAGACATTAACCTTGAGAGAATTGTTTGGACAGTGTAGAGCCAAGGTGACACGTAAAATTTCTATTCAACATGAATTATTTAATGTTCTTATGTTTAAATCTGATTCACTTTTAAAATTACAATAGTAGTTTTAAAATAAGTGTTAATAGTTTTGCTAATATGTGTTTATGTGTCTTTTTTTGTTGTTATTGTTTGTTTACTATTTCTTTTTTCCCTATTTAGAGGTACTTTTAACATTTCTTTTTTTTTAGAGAAAATAAATAGCTGTCCCATATGTGATCTATATTGCATATTGAATATCTTTTTATTCTTCCACTTTTAGGAGACTCTTTAGGAGATTCAAAAACCTAAGCTTTAAGTAATTTTCATTAGGACTTTTGAGTTTCTAGGGCTAGCAACAAGAAGATAAAAGAGTCAGCACCTTCTTTGTGTTCCCTTTTTGAACTAATAGAAATTTGGGAAGTGAGAAAGCTTTTAGAACAGATAAATTACATGTCCTTCCATAGTCAGTACTTGGATTCATGTATTTTTCTAGAGAAGCTTCTGAGAAATAATAATGGTCAACAGACCAATCTGATGTATGGTAAACATAAATACCTTGGCTCTCTTTTGAGTAAAGTTATAAAGAAAAAAAATCATTCCAAGTCAAAGTCAGGAGGTATATATGCATGTAACTGCAAAGCTGACTACCTGCTAGATCCACTGGATCAAACTACTATGACAAAGCTAAATGATCATGTAATAACAGAAATCTGAAAGTGAAGGTATGGCTCATTTTATCTAATTATTGCTTCTGAAAATTTGTTCATGACTTAAATCTTTGCAAATTGAATCATAGTTTAGATATACTGGGGTGATATGTTTTTCCCTTCCAGAATATCCCAACTGTGAATCCTTCTGTAAAATGAAAATTCTTTTTCAATAAGAATTGTTATCTCTTTATTTGATTTTGTTTCTCTTTTTTGGCCTGAATTCACAGGCTCTGACCTATGTGGAGTGGGAAAATAAGGTAGGGGTCATGGGAGTATAGTATAGCAGATAGAGTTCAGTTATAAAGGTGATCATTGACAAAGTTTTTTTTTTTAATAATTATAATTTTTTATTGACAGAACCCATGCCCGGGTAATTTTTTACAACATTATCCCTTGCATTCACTTCTGTTCAGACTTTTCCCCTCCCTCTCTTCACCACTTCCCCCAGATGGCAAGCAGTCCTATACATGTTAAATATGTCACAATATATCCTAGATATGATATATGTGTGAAGGTGCACAGGAAGAATTAGCTTCAAAAGGTAAAAATAACCTGGGAAGAAAAACAAAAATGCAAACAGTTTACATTGATTTCCCAGTGTTCTTTCTTTGGGTGTAACTGCTTCTGTCCATCATTGATCAATTGAAATTGAGTTAGTTCTTCTCTTTGTCTAAGAAATCCATTTCCATCAGAATACATCTTCATACAGTATCATTGTTGAAGTATATAATGATCTCCTCGTTCTGCTCATTTCACTTAGAATCAGTTCATGTAAGTCTCTCCAAGCCTCTCTGTATTCATCCTGCTGGTCATTTCTTACAGAAAAATAGTATTCCATAACATTCATATACCATAATTTATCCAACCATTCTCCATGACTTATCCAGACTCTCTTGTAAAGCCTCACTGTCCTTTTCCCATTTTTCTTCTAGCTCTCTTGTGAGAACCTTTTTAATTTCTTCTATGAGAGTCATCTGTGTTGAGGACCAGATTATATTCTCCTTTGGAGATTCATCTGGAGACAGTCTGTTTTTGATCTCCTCAGGGTTTAAAGAAGTCTGCTCTCTATCCATATAGAAGCTTTCAATGGTTAAGGTCCATTTAAATTTTTTGCTCATTTTGTCAGAGAAAATCAAAGACAAACTGGCAAAAACAAACAAACAAACAAATGGAATCTGCTTTTTTTTGGGGGGGCGGGGGAGACTGGGTGATGTCACAGAGCTTCCTCTACAGACTGTGGGGGACAACAGCGAGGCAGACCTTTCCTGGCAAATTTCAAGGATGTCTTCTCTTGGTAATTATTTGTGGGCTTTTTTTTTCAGTCCAGCATTGATTCCAAGGCTTGTCATGAATTAAATTCTGAGAGAAAATGCAGAGCTTTAGCAGATGTGTGCCTCCTCTCCACCATCTTGGCCAGAAGTCCTGATCATTGACATAGTTAAAGCTAACTATTTCTTGGATAAAGACAGAAATTTAAAAAGGGATAATAGCTTTGTATTCAAGAGGCTAGTCCATAGTTTCCAGCCTCAACAGGTTTTAGCTTCAGCCATAGCCGAGTTGGATATCCCTTGTAAAAAGTCAGAATTATTGACAGCTCTGAAGGAGGCTCCTTGCTAATGAACAATCAATACAAATGTGTGTGTGTGTGTGTGTGTGTGTGTGTGTATGAAGATACAGATAAGTGGAAAAAGGACAAGCTGAGATCAAACTAGGTAAGGTATTATTTCAAGTAGTGACTTTGATATACATTGACAATTGCCTGGGACATTAAAAAATAAATGACTTATTTTGGTTCACATGGAAGTTACTTTTAATGTCCCAGGCAACTGTGAAAGAAAATGATTTTCCTATCTCCTTATCCTACTTTCTATAGAAAGTGTTTTCTTACCAGATCACACTAAAGAAATCATATGTGTAGATGTATATGTGTATAGATTTATGTGTGTGAATGTGTATATGTGTGTGTATATATACATACACACATACACACACACACACACACACACACACATATATATATATATATATTTGTATATCAGGAGAGATAGACACACAGATAGAGAGATTTTAGGATGGGAGATAGGGAATGGATCTTTGATTTCACTAATATAGGGGACTCTATTATTTGGAAATTCTCTCTACCAATGAATATTGGTATTTTCTATCCCATATGCAATCTTAGAACATTTTTCAAATTGCTTAAAGTTTAAATGGCTTGTGCAGAATCACACAGAAAGTTTGTTTCAAAAGCAGCACTTAACCCATGCCTTATGTAATAGAAGTACACATGTATATAAAAGCATGTTTATGCAGGTATGTAGGCATTAGTATAAAAACACACAAATATATTCACATATATATGCAGTGTATATGTAAACTTATGTATACAAATATGTATGTGGTTGTGTGCACTTAGTTGCAAACTGGTCAGACTTAAGGCATAATCTGTTTATTTTGAGCAGTTTTAATTAATACTTATTCAATAACATCCCATCCCTATTTAATTGGTGATACTAATTTGCTCAAGTTTTAGCCTCTCCATCTCACAATAATCCTTACTTAAGACCTATTGTACTATATAACCCTGCCTCTCATCTCTTGCATGAGTCCTTAGCTCATTGGGACTAAAATATTACACTTATTCATCTTATACTAATATCATAAATATCAACAATTAAATAAAGCATCATTTCTTTCTTAGAATTTGGAGGAAGTTTTTAGATGATTAGAGTGTTCCATGCCTCTTAAGGGGAAAAACAAAACATTTAAAAAGATAATTTGAATCATTTTTAAAGGAGTAAAGCCTTAAACCACATTTCTTGATTCGTGATTTCAGACAATTTGAACCAGATGAAGACTAAATTCCCTTCCAATTAGAATGTTCTATGATCCTATGATTCTAATTGTGGAAATTCAGGCATCAGTGAGCTGATAGGTCTGTATTTAGGAAAAGGACAGAAAGACCTAAACACCCATGAAATCAAACCAGTTTAATTTCTCTGCCTGTTAAGATATGACTAATCTTGTTTGTCTCATTGTTTGCTGTACAGAAAAGTTATGATGAATAGAACCAATAAATTGAATTAGATTTAATTTAATTCAGTACTCTTACCAAAGATTCATAGTAATTACATGATAATAATTGTTATTATTTGGAAGATTAATTTATTATAAAAATTTTAAATACATATTTAATAGAGAATCTGGTTAAATCAAGAAAAACAACAACCCAATGCTTAATATATATTTGTGTGAAGTATTAAATATTAAATTTAAATGTGTATCATTAATTTTATAACATGGAATATAGTCTCTTGAATGAAGCAACTGACATAAGGGTTTTAACCTTGTGTCATCCTTCCAGGAAATGCCTACATATAGAAAGAGATTGGTTTTTAATTGTTCTAATTCTTTCCCCTCCAAACCCAGGCTATTAATCATTCATATTCTCAGCACAATATATCATCTTTATTTCATTAAAATCATTAAAAGCTGAAGTTTTTAATATTTAGAAAAAATCATTGGCCTCAAATCCAGATGTTTAAATCATATCAAAAATCTTATTAACCTGAAAAAATTAAGGGAGCTCCAAAGCAAAAGAGATACTGGGTCCTAATCTCATCTTATTGTTTGAACTTTTGAATTATTTTATAGGTAGTTACTTATAATTATTAATAATGTCTCCTTAGCCAAGTCCTGCCAAATTATCTGAGGCAAATAGGGTTAAGTGAATTGTCAAGGGTCATACAACTAGTAAGTACTTGAGACCATGTTTGAATTTATCAAGATGAATCTTTTTCATTCCAGTCTTGCTATTTTATCTATTATGCCACTTGCTGCCTTGTGCTAGCTATCTACCCCAAACACATGAAGACTTCCCCTGACAAAATAGGTGGAGAAGAGCATTTTTCACCAACAGGCCATGAAGTTGGCAGAAGCAATCACTATGGAGTATTTAGAGCCTGGTGAGACATTGAAGACACCAAAGTTATTCACTGTATCCCAAGCAACTGAGAGGTAGCTTGATTTTTATTTTGTCTCTGGATTTAAGTGAGGCAGAGCTGCACAAAAGTATTAATGCCTTACTTCCATTTAAATCCAATTTATATGCAAGTCAAGACATCACCCATCATCCACTATTTTACCAACTCAGAATAAAAGCAGCACAAAGGAAATGTGAGATGTTCAAATCTAGAGACAGCTCCATTCCAAATATTCAAAGGAGCTATTTGTGCCAACCTGTAGTAGAGCCTTCTGAGTTCATATTGATCTGATCAGTCACTGTCAACCATGGTGTGCTTTGAACTCTTATAACAAGATGTAATTGGTCTCTTCAAGTATGAAAGATGAACAACCAACACCAAATAATCTCTATTTTGTAGCTATTTCTTGAGGGCAACTGGGCTTTTTATGTCATTTTCTCAGTTACATTCTAATTGTTATGCATGAAAATTTTTCAGATTTAGAATTGTCTGGCAGGAGATTTTGTATTTTTTGACAATACACTTGTAAATCATTGAGAATGTAACTTTTTGAATTTTATAAAGATTTTTCATTTCATTTTTATTCTCATTTGGAAATCTGGATAATGTAGGAATAATTACTATTTAACAAAATTATAGGTGCTGCTAGTATAAATTGAAACCAATATTTCACCCTATAAAGTAGAAGAGACCTAACAGATACTACAGAGGGTAACCATATGAGAACACAGGCTCTAAGCATCCACTTAATTTACAAGAGTTCAAAGGACATTCAATCTTAACTGAATGACATCAAAAAGGATTGTAAAAATATCTTGTCAAGCAGCATTGTTGTGCTGTCTAGCTTTTTAATCGTAGCATAATGTTAATGCTATTAGTGTTTCTGCAAAGACACACAGAGGTCAAGGATGCAAGGGAAGGGTAGAAAATGGGGAAAAGAAAAGCTTATATGTGCTAATTACATTTTCTTCAGCTTAGAACCATGGTATGACTAACCCTAGAAAGCTGCATTAATACAATTTGTTTATATTGAAATTTATCTGATTTTAAAACAACTCCTTTATTGTAACTAATTCCCTCCCAAAATGTGGGGTTTAAAAAGGCAAGCCAATGATAAAACTGAAGAAATTACTCAAAATTCAAGAATTAATCTTTTTCATGAACAATCAAAGAGGAATGGGCAAGTTATAAATGAAAAGAAATGTATATATCTTGGATACATTGAAGGAGAATATGAATATTTATCATTCTGTGACAACCAAATGTGTTTGCTTTCCTTTTAAAAATTAAGCTCATTGCTTTTTTTTCAGTGGTGAATATTGAAAATTCAAAATGAGATCAATTAGTCTAGGTAATTGGTATGAGATATGTATAAACAAAAGACAAATTGATATATTTCCCATTTGTCAGATAAATTAGACACAACTTTATAAAGAATAATCCATATGTATAATATGAGTGCATGCATGATTTGATATCACTATTCTTATAAACATGGGATGTAGCTATTTTAATGCAGAATATTCATATGAAGTGAACATGATTAAACTTGTTTCTTCAGATTTTCATTTATTGACATTATTTCTAGCATATACCTTTAAAGACTACTTCATGATAAAGACTGAATTTGACCTAATCTGAAATTTAATTATATCAACTATGAATTTTAATCCTAAAACTCACAAGTTACAGTTATGTTACCAAATATTTGATATGACCTTTAATTAGATATTCTGAATATTTAACTTTCATCAGTAGAAAGAGATAGCTTCTTTTTTTCCCCTATCAGAATATTCTAGCTCTGTAATTTTCTTGTTGCTCAGAGAAACAAAGCAAACCAGGCTCATTGAGAAAGCATATTCTAGAAGACATAAATATTTGCTATTTGGGAAACCTCAATGAGGGTTTAGTTATTTAAAACTAAAGAAAGAAAATTGCTATTAATGATTGGTTTCAGCTAATGAAATGTTTTTATGCAAATAGGTGAACCCGAAATATGACCTGGAAACAAAAGCCTGCTTAACAGTTACTATTAAGCAATACATTAGTGGATCAATTAAACAGAACTTCTTTCTAATGAATGGGGCTGAGCAAGAGTTGCCATGGAAACCTGGAAAGAGAAAGCCTTAGAATGCTAACAGCAGAAGTAACACAACAAAATATTTGTAAACACACACCTTGAAATTTGTATGATCAGTTAAACAATAAAAGTGTGATGTAATATGATTCCTAGCCTAGAATGGGGTCCTCTTTTCAGAAATAAGGTGTTCTATTTGCCAATTTTTGAATGAAAAAAGATGCTGCCACCAATGAAAATTCACACATTAACAGAGAGGAAAATCCACATTAAAGGGCTGAAAGAAATTGTATCTGAAATCAAGTATCCCCTTGGCTTCTAACAAATACATATAGATCTATTTTAAGTGAAAATTTAGCCATGATAGGGTTAAAAGTGAAATTATCAACCATATCAAATCCAGGTCTTATCAAAAGATATGTTGTGTCAACTTTTCTTGCTTTCTAGATTTTGGAAAGCTTTTTTCTTTCTCTAATTTTCTTTATTGAAACCTTCCTCCCCTCCCCCCACTTTTGTGCATGCATTAATAAAATTTGGTTTGGCTTAAACAATTCCTAACAAAATGAAATGTCTGGAACTCAATAGACAAATACAGTTATTTATGTGACTACAATCACTGAATAGAATAAGGGATATAATTCAGGCCACTTTAAGTTACTGAATTCCAGTAATAATTACTCCAATTTGTGTTACATGTTAAAGAGAAACAAAGCAACTAAATAGCAATTCTATTCATCATAGAATTAATGTCTTTTCTATTCACCATTGTGACAGAGTTTTAAAATCTACTAAATCAGAAATTCCATGATCACTTTTGTACTAAATTTCATTCATAATTATTGCAGTAGTAACTGGAACAAAGACAACATTCCAGTGTTGGTTCAAAATATAGGAAAGTTAAACAGTGTGTGTGTGTGTGTGTGTGTGTGTGTGTGTGTGCTCTAATTAACAACCTGCAGTTTTTGTGAACATTTCTACCTATAAATGGGCATTATATGTACTGTCCTTTTGACAATGAAAATAAAACCTCTTTTGAACTTTTCTCTCCCACATTTTATACTAAACCTTTAAGGTCAAGAAGATGAACAACAATCAACTGCCTAAAAATGACAGTGATCTCCAGAAAGAAGTTCTAGTGACAGGAGCATGGAATAAAGAATGCAATAATATAGTTTTAAATGTTGAACAGTATTTAAAGATGACTCAGTTTGGCTTCATGGAGTGGAAGATGGGGAGTCAATTGAACTGGATTGTAGTTTATAATCTGTCATCAACTAGTTCTGTATTCCTAAGTAAGAGAAATATACCTCAATTTCTTCATCTGTAATATGATGAAGTTCAATTAGATGATTTCTAACATGAAGAAAATGGGATCCCTTAGTTAAGGAATATAATAAAAAAAAAGATTTCCATTTTTATTTATTTAGCAAATCTTTATTCATTTTAAACTTAAGTACAAAGCAAGAAAATAAATTTTAAAAGAACATTGCCATGTATTCAACAAAACATAACAGGATTTAATATAAAACAATAAATTTCCTTGTCAAGAAAGCCTACATAACAAATGCTACACATTGTTTTCCAAGCTACCCAGCTTTTTTTTTTTTTTTTTTTTTTGCTTCCTTGTAGGTTTTCTTTTGTTCTCTACTAAGTACTTTCTACTTTATTTTTAACCATCTCTTCTTAAAATCTACAAACACACACACACACACACACACACACACACACACTCATCTATATAGATAAAAGATCATACTATTCATTTTCCTATTTGTGATCTCTTTCTTTGAAGAAGTGATAGCATCTTCCTTCATATGTCCAAGTTTTTCCATGTGTTTTTAAAAACAGCTAGCTCATCACTTCCTACACCACAGCAATGATCTAACACAATAGATCATTTCTATCTGAGATTATCTATTAAAAGTTTTTTCCTCAAATTTTCTGCATTGCTTCTTTTCTTAGCTACCTTGTTTTTTATTTTTGTAAAAAAAAATTCTAATTAAAAATAATCAAAATTATCTACTTTATATTTCAACAATGATCTCCTTTATAATATAATTTAAGATCTTGTACTGTTGAATCTCAGTCTTTTACATTTTTTTTGCCCTGGTTTCCTTGAAATTCCAGACCTTTTGTTGTAGGATTATAAATTTTTGTAGAGGAACTGAAACTAGTACACAAATTAATCTTATGAAGTCAAAAAACCTTAAGAGGAAAAAATCCCATACTATGCAAGTTTTTGAATAGGTAGAAATTATAAAAATTAGAATGATCTATTAAATATTTTCCACCATAAATATATATTTTTACATTGCTTGAATTATTTCACAGAATTTACAAACCTACCTTCATTTTTAATAAACACAAATTTGCCTCTATAAGTTCAAATATTTTTGGGAGCATTAGCAAATTCATTTATTAATGGAAATTTATGTAATCAGAATAATTTATTTCTCATTTAAAATCTTATAGGTTTTTGCATGCATCAACATGCAGTTGATTTTTAAAATTTAATATCAAGGATAAAGGTAATGTGAAGGTTAATCATATTGAAATTAGGGCAGATTAGAGATGGGCAAAGCAGGAGGGGTATTTAAGGAACCATAATAATGATGTAAAAGAACTGGTAAGGTCTATTCCCATCTCCCTACCCTCTGAAAAACTCCATATCTTGATATTTTCCATAATATTGTCTAATGCAAGCTCTGCATCCAGAATTCTGGGAAGAAATGTTCTCTCTCTTACCCCTACCACACAATAGTGTTCATTGTTATTATGCCAGTCAAGGTGCATCAAAGGCTAATTGGGCTTTTGTGCTGGGAACATAACACATATATCACTGTTTCCAAGAGAAAATCCTTTCCAAATACTAAATAACTTATTTTCAAGTGAGTTTGGAATATGACCTGTTGGTACATTGAAGACTTACTGACTGTGCTATAGTTATATCTGATTAAGTACCAACATCTTTTAAAAACATGTGTCCTTTTTATGAAGTTATAAAGCTCCTTTTTATCTCTTGTTGGATATTTAAATTCTTTGTTGCATAGCAAGAAAATCAATTAGCTCTACAAAGAAGTTGTCCTTGTCCTTATTAAAAAAGAAATAGGCTTTGCAAAAGGGAAACATAACTCTAATGTTTTACCCATTTAAGTATGACTGAGAAAGCATGGGAACACAAGCAAATAGTGGGGAAATAAAAAAAAAAAGCTCAAGGACTTAAGGGGAAAAGCAAACCTCACCTCTGAAAATAATTAAGGCCCTGATTATTTTCTTATCTTCGAGTAAGACATTTTTATTAGTACTAAGGGTTGTAGTAGACAGGTCTATTGGAGAAAATTGAAAACAGAGAAAAGATGAGTCCAAGAGAGTTGAAGAGGTGAAAGCTAAGGCAGATGATCTAAGAATGTTCCAAATCAAGAAAAAAAGATCATAGTCATAGGAGTTAGAATTGAAAGAGGTATATCTTCTAATTCTCCTATTTACTGATTGTGGAAATTAAAGGAGAGAATAAAATGACATGCTGAAGTTCATGTGACTAGTTGGATACATACAAGAATATAATTTAGGTTTTCTGGAATCTAAGTCCATGCTTGTGTGTGTTGTGTGTGTGTGTGTGTGTGTGTGTGTGTGTGTGTGTGTGTTGGTTTGCTTGCTTGTTTGTTTTTATCTGATCCCATAATACTGTGAGAAGTTCTAGGAAGGTGTGAGTAATATTCTGAGAATTTGGTGACAGATAGGCAAATGAGAAAAAAAAATTGTATTAATTTTCCAGAATACAATAACAAATATTGCTATTTAACCTTTTAGGTGCTTCAAGAATGTTTGCTGAGACAATTTTCAGATGAAG
Organism: Sarcophilus harrisii; assembly: GCF_902635505.1. Taxonomy (NCBI): domain Eukaryota; kingdom Metazoa; phylum Chordata; class Mammalia; order Dasyuromorphia; family Dasyuridae; genus Sarcophilus; species Sarcophilus harrisii. The sequence continues at coordinate 140,081,899 of NC_045426.1, forward strand.
TAATTAAAACTATTTCTAGTCATATGAAAAGTTGCTCTAAATCACTATTGATCAGAGTAATGCAAATTAAGACAATTCTGAGTTATCACTATACACCTCTCAGATTGGCTAAGATGATAGGAAATGATAATGATGAATGTGGGAGGGGATGTGGGAAAACTGGGACACTACATTGTTGATGCAGTTGTGAACTGATTCAACAATTTGGAATTATTCCCAAAAAGGCTATTAAACTGGGCATGCCCTTTGATCCATCAGTGTCTCTACTGGGTTTACATCCCAAAGAGATCATAAAGGAGAGAAAGGGACCCATATGTGCAAATATGTTTGTGGCAGCCTTTTTTATAGTGACAAGAAACTGGAAATGAGTGAATGCCCATCAATTGGAGAATGGTTGAATAAGTTATGGCATATGAATGTTATGGAATATTATTGTTCTATAAGGAATGATCAGCAAGATGATTTCAGAGAGTCCATGAACTGATGCTAGGTGAAATGATCAGAACAAGGAGATCATTATACACGGCAACAGAAAGATTATAAACAAGAGAAAAGAGCTCAAAACAAACCCGAGAAGACCTTCCACAATGAGGAAACAGATGATGGATGATAAATGACAAAAAAGTCTTGAGGACTGCTGGTTTGACATATAGGAGTCAAGCCAGTAGTCAGTTTTTCCATCAAAGTAAGTAAGGTCAAGGTATCTTGGAGGAGATGGTTATAATTTGAACAAAATGCTGCAAAGAGAGAAAGGAGTAAACAGATTTTTTTGAAGGGACTCAATAATTAAAAGATCATTGGCAACTTTGAACAACTATTTTAGATGAGTGGCAGAATGAGAAATTAATTGTAAAGAAAAGGAAAATGATTCATCTACTTTATAGATTAAGAAAAAGAATTTCCCCCTATAATTCATTGTTTTTCTTTTTTGGAAACATAATTTGTAATACAGTATTTGAGTACATTAATCAATTTTTTAAAAAAGAAAGCATCATAATAAAATTGTTCCCTAGTAAATTCTATTTTTATTTTGCTAATAGTTATATTAAAAGGGAAGCCTCAATGGATTTCTAGTCTTATAAAGTTATTAAATGAAGTTCCATAATACTCAAAAATAATATGCTTTACCTGGGTAGCCAGTCACTGCTATTCTTCTCCCTACTTTCTGAACAACACACACACACACACACACACACACACACACACACACACACCTCTTAAATTGATATATTAACCATGTCAACAGACAGCAAAATGTAGTGGAAGATATTCTTGATTTGGAGTCAAAGGAGACACCTGCTTTCAAATCCTATCTTCCTCCCACTCAATAAAATTGAGAGAGGAAAAATAGAATGACTATAAATATTGACAAGTCCTTTAATATCTCTTGGTATCTTTCCTCAACTATCACATAGAAGTTCTGAATACTTCAAATCCTGCTTTACAAGGTTGCTATAAGAATTAAATAAAATAAAGCATATTAATTACTATGTAAACCTTGAAGTTTAGAAGTAAAAGTATATAAACATGAATCTATAGAAATTCCAAATACTCATATTCTAAAAACTTAAGAAAAAACTATATATCCCTATTGCAGTTTTCTCTGTTCATATCATATATTTGTGACTACATATGTTAAAACACTCTCTCCTAACTTGTGCATAATTATCTATATACTATTACTATATGTTAGCAAATTGCCTACTGATAACAATATGCAATGGTTGCCCTACATGTTCCTTTTTTGAAAATATGTCTTAATTCAGTCAATGATTCTTTCTCTTTGGTCTACATGATACCAAATTGCCAGTTTGAATTAATTCTTTCTACTTTGGACTAACTGTTCTGATGTCATGCAGAGATACAAACTGTGTAGAAACATTGTATTTCAGAAATGCTCTCAGGTAGGTTTTGGTAGCTTTTTCTCTTGAAATGTTGAAGAGCAAGAAACTCTCTGACAAGGCTAGTCTCTTTCTTCCTTCTTGTCTTTAGGAGCCTGGATGAGATTGAAACTGAAGAATCACCCAGTTATTCTAGGGCTATTTTTCTTTCATCCTCTTAGGACTCCTGAGGGCCCAAATCCAAGTTGGATTCAGGTCAGGAAAAGGCACTAAAGTCTGGAGCAAGGCAAAGCTTTGGTTTAGAAGGAATATTTTACATCAAAAGTAATAGGGACTGGCAGTCACTTGTCAGAAAAGAAAAGGAAAGGAGATTTCACAAAAAGAAATGCTGGCTGTATGTAAAGCATTGTAGAAGGGAAATAAAAATTGGCATCTGCCCAAACTGGCAATGATTAAACTATCCCCCTTCCAAAGCTGTGGAGTGGGGAGGGGAAATTGTGGGGGTGGGTGAAATGGAAGCCGGGTGCAAAATTCAGTCAGATGTCAAAGGGGTCCCTGGCAGGGAAAAAAATTGGGAACCACTGTGCTCTATTAATCAAATTGACAAGCTATCAATGCTGTCAAACCCAACCTAATAGCAGTCACTGTTCTCCAAGGAGCATGTCAAGAAAATGGAAATTCTTGTCACTTCTCAATTTGACATTCAGGGCTTTCCTTTAACCCTTAAGCTGCTTTCAGATTCTTTTAGAGCTACTATAGGAATGAGTTGAAAGAAATGCAACAATTCTATATTCTTAAGGAAGGATAATGATAACTCATCTGCTTCTCAGGGGGACCGTACTCCCTAGAGAAGCCACTATTATGTGCCTAAGATGCCAGTTATGGACTATCAATGTGCCCTGCTTAGGGATAGAGTACAGCTTTTATACCTGAATTATTTTTTGTTTGCTTAGAGAAGCCCTTAGAGAAGTCCCAAAATGGAATAGCTGTCTCAGAGTTGAGATTTATACTAGGGAGAGTCAAGAGTCTGATTTAGCTTCCATGTGAACACACAAAAATCCGGAGTATGTGTATGGCATAGCTGAAAAGGTGGAGATTTGAATTAACTTGAGTACTAATAAAAACAACAGGGAAGATAATTGTTAGCATTTATAGGATGCTTCAAGGTTACACTGTGCTTTACATAGTTTATCTCATTAATTATTTTATTAATCTGATTTTACAAATAAGCATGCTGAATCTGAGAAAAATTAAGCAATTTGTCAAGTCATCCAGCTAATAAATATCTGAGGCTAGGTTTGAACTCAGGTTTTCTTACCAGCACTTGATCCTCAGAATCACCTAATAGACAGCTATAATCTGTCTCAAGAGATTAGTAGAGGTCCTTCATCCAGGTGGGTTAATTAATCTATCAATCAATCAATAAATGCATATTTAATGTTTAGTCTGTGTTAGTGCTAAGACTTAGAGGCACAATATTAAAGAATGTAAGAATCCTTATTAACAAATTTTATATTCTAATGTGGGAGAAAAGTATATGTGAAATATATACATATACATATTTATGAAATATAAAGCAAATAAATTCAAATATATGGAAAAATATACCAAGGGAACATAAGGAAAGACTTTATGCTGAAGATGATACTTGAGCTATGTTTGTGTTAAAGGAAAGGAGGTATTCAACTAGCTTAGAAAATAAGGAAGTATATCCTAAGCATGGGAGATGGCTCTTGCAAAGGTATTGACAGAAGCATCATTGTTTTAATAACTCCTAGACTCTTTAATAGGTGCCATTCATGGGTGATACCCCAATTGATTCATACAGATTTGTTACATCATCTGTTCTACATGTTTACTTAAGTTTTTGTAATGACACTAATAATATTTAAAAGTCTGAATGATTCCAAAATGAATAAAATTGATTGCCAAATATTATTGTTTCTATCTCAACAACATCTTTCACAAAACTTCTTTTTCTACTCATAGACATAACACCCTTGTTCAGGATTCCATCACTTTTTCCTCAATTATATGTAAAAATAATTTTTAACATTCATTTAAAAAAATTCTCTCCTTCCCCTCTCTTTGAGAAGGGAAATACTTTTTCCTAGATTATACATATACAGTCTTAAAATTAATTTCCATATTAGTCAGGTTCTGAAACAAAAGACTGAAAGAGGAAAAAGAAAACAAGAAAGATAAAGTTTAAAAATATTTTGGTCACTAGATTCTGTCAGTTTTTTCTGTGGAAGTAGATAACATTTTTCATCATGAATAAGTCCTTCAATGTTGTCTCAGATTAATGAATTGCTGAGAATAGCTCATTTCTTCACAATTGATCATTACACATTAATGTCAATAGCATCTGGACACTGTTCTCCTGGTTCTACTCACTTCACTTTGCATCATTTCTTATAAGTCTTTCCAGGAAACTGGAATGTTGAAGAATGGCTAAATAAGTAATGGTATATGAATTTTATGGAATATTATAGTTATATAAAGCTGATCAGCAAGATGATTTTAGAGAGGCATGGGGAGACTTACATGAACTAATGTTAAGTGAAATGAGCAGAACCAGAAGATCATTGTACATAGCACTATCAATATCATATGACGATCAATTCTGATGGACATGGTTCTGTCCAACAATAAGATGATTCAGATCAGTTCCAATAATCTTTTGATGAAGAAAGCCATCTACACCCAGATAGAGGATTGTGGGAACTGAGTGTGCACCACAACATAACATTTTCACTCTTTTGGTTGTTTGATTGCATTTTGTTTTCTTTCTCAAATTTTTTTTTCTTCTTGGTCTGATTTTTCTTGTGCAACAAAATAACTGTATAAATATGTATACATATATTGGATTTAATATATATTTTAACATATTTAACATATATTGGATTACCTGCCATCTAGGGCATGGGGTGGTAGGAAGGAAGGGAAAATTTGGGCGGGGGGGAGGGAGAGAGGGGGAGGAAGTCTTTCCAGGTTTTTCTTTTGCTGAGGCAATTGGGGTTAAGTGACATGCCCAACATCACACAGCTAGGAAGTGTTTATTGTCTGAGGCCAGATTTGAACTCAGATTATCCTAACTTCAGGGCTGGTGCTCTATGCATTGTGCCAATTAGCTGCCCCTGAGCCTAGCTGCATCCAGGTTTTTCTAAAAACATCCTGTTCACCATTTCTTGGAACACAATTGTCTTCCATCTCAATCATATCACAACTTTTCCAGGCATTTCCCAACTGAGGGGCATTCCCTTAGTTTCCAATTCACATATTTCCACATTATTGTTTCTCTCCACATTATTTTTTACCATTTATCCTTTTCTCTTTTTTCCACTTGTTCCTCCTCAAATGTATTTTGCTTCTGATCACTGTTTCTCCCAGTTTGTCTTCCCTTCTTTCACCCAGTCCTTTCCTTTTGTCTTCCTTTCCTACTTTTCTATAGAATAAATTAGATTTCTAAACCCAAATGAATGTGTTTATTATTCCCTACTTGAGTCAAATCTTGAACTAAAGTTTAAGCATTGTTTATCAATCTTCCTGCTCCTACCCTTCCATTGTAAAAGCTTTTTTGTTATCCCTTTCATATGAAATAATTTATACTCAATTTCTTCTGGATAGTTGATTTTTTTATTATAAATCTAGGTCCTTTGCCTTCTGAAATATAGCATTCTAAGCTCTCTGATCCTTATATATGGAAACTGTTAAATCTTGTATTTTCCAGACTCAACAAAATTTGAATTGTTTCTTTCTAACAACTTGCCTTATTTTCTCCTTGATATCAGAGTTCTGAAATTTGGTTATAGTATTTCTGAGGATTTTCCATGGCCTCCCTTCCACCCTTCCCCTATTCCAAATGGCATTTCTCCTAACTCCACCATGCTTCCTGACTCTCTACTCAACTTTCTCTAAATTGCCTTAAAAACTATTAGGATTCACAGTACAGTAAATAGCTAAATGATTCTATAAAATCTCCATGTCTAGCAGAACTGGATTTAAAGTATAACCTACAATGTTAACAAATTACCCAATGTATTTCAGAAGGTAACATACTTTACCTAATTAGAGACATGGGACTCCTTTCAGGCAAGTTAACAGAACTTCTCTTTAACAAGCCATTGTTCTTAAAAATCTTATACTCAAAGATAACCAAATCTAGCCTGCATAAGGCAACAGTTAAATTTTTCCCACAATTTAAAAACTGCCCAAAAGAATACTCAAAACAAATCTAGCCTGCATAGGCAACAGCAACATTATTTCCCACAATTTTAAAATTACCTAAAAGAATACATTTGATTTCTTCAATAGTTTTCCAAAAATGTTTCCCCAAATTTCAAAGCAATTAGCATAAACTCCTTTGTCCTTCAGAGGCCTAATCTGCCCAGCCCACTATAGGCCAGGTTTCAATTTGAGTCAAGTAAGTTTTTATTATTCTTTGCCTAGAAATAGTACTAGCTGGCTTTGAAAACTGCTTCTGCTAGTCTTAAAATACCAACAAGTTAAAAGGTTTAAAATCACAAGCAAATTTTATACAGTTGCAATATTGAAATGTCCAGTTCTTAGTCATTGTTCTTAAACCTCTAGCAGATGACCAAAGATGAACTAGAAACCATTATTGATCACAAAATAGAAAATTTTGATTACATCAAATTAAAAACCTTTTGTACAAACAAAACTAATGCAAACAGGATTAGAAGGGAAGCAACAAACTGGGAAAACATATTCACAGTTAAAGGTTCTGATAAAGGCCTCATTTCCAAAATATATAGAGAATTGACTCTAATTTATAAAAAACCAAGCCATTCTCCAGTTGATAAATCGTCGAAGAATATGAACAGACAATTTTCAGATGATGAAACTGAAACTATTATCACTCATAGGAAAGTGTGTTCCAAATCACTATTGATCAAAGAAATGCAAATTAAGACACCTCTGAGATACCATTACACACTTGTCAGATTGGCTAAAATGACAGGAAAAAATAATGATGATTGTTGGAGGGGATGTGGGGAAGTTTGGACACTGATACATTGTTGGTGGAGTTGTGAACGAATCCAACCATTCTGGAGAGCAATTTGGAATTATGCCCAAAAAGTTATCAAACTGTGCATACTCTTTGACCCAGCAGTGCTACTACTGGACTTATACCCCAAGGAGATACTAAAGAAGGAAAAGGGACCTGTATGTGCCAAAATGTTTGTGGCAGCCCTGCTTGTAGTGGTTAGAAACTGGAAACTGAATGGATGCCAATCAGCTGGAGAATAGCTGAATAAATTGTGGTATATGAATATTATGGAATATTACTGTTCAGTAAGAAATGACCAACAGGATGATTTCAGAAAGGCCTGGAGAGACTTACACGAACTGATGCTGAGTGAAATGAGCAGGACCAGGAGATCATTATATACTTCAACAACAATACTATATGATGACCAGTTCTGATGGACCTGGCCATCCTCAGCAAGGAGATCAACCAAATCATTTCCAATGGAGCAGTAATGAACTGAACCAGCTATGCCCAGAGAAAGAACTCTGGGTGATGACTAAAAACCATTACATTGAACTCCCAATCCCTATATTTATGCCCACCTGCATTTTTGATTTCCTTCACAAGCTAATTGTACAATATTTCAGAGTCTGATTCTTTTTGTACAGCAAAATAACGTTTTGGTCATGTATACTTATTGTGTATCTAATTTATATTTTAATATATTTAACATCTACTGGTTATCCTGCCATCTGGGGGAGGGGGTGGGAGGTAAGAGGTGAAAAATTGGAACACGAGGTTTGGCAATTGTTAATGCTGTAAAGTTACCCATGCATATAACCTATAAATAAAAGGCTATTAAATAAATAAATAAAAAGAAAAAATAAATTGGAAAATGGTTGGGTAAATTGTGGTATATGAATGTTATGGAATATTATTGTTCTGTAAGAAATGATCAGCAGGACGAATACAGAGAGGCTTGGAGAGACTTACATGAACTGATGCTAAGTGAAATAAGCAGAACCAAGAGATCATTATATACGTCAACAACGATACTGTATGAAGATGTAATCTGATGTAAGTGGATTTCTTTGACAAAGAGACCTAATTCAGTTTCAATTGATCAATGATGGAGAGAAGCAGCTACACCCAAAGAAAGAACACTGGGAAATGAATGTAAACTGTTTGCATTTTTGTTTTTCTTCCCAGGTTGTTTTTACCTTCTGAATCCAATTCTCCCTGTGCAACAAGAGAACTGTTTGGTTCTGCACACATATATTTCATCTAGGATATACTGCGACATATTCAACATATATAGGACTGCTTGCCATCTAGAGGAGGGGGTAGAGGGAGAGAGGGGAAAAATTGGAAGAGAAGTGAGTGCAAGGGATAATGTTGTGAAAAATTATCCTGGCATGGATTCTGTCAATAAAAAGTTATTATATTTTGTATAAATAAAAAAAAAATCTCTAGCAGAGCTCTTTACCAACAGAACAGAAAAGTCAGACAGAACACAAAACACAAACCACACAGATTGCACAGTTACAACATTAAACAAAACATTTAACGCCTATAACCAGAGAATACCCAAAAAGGCACTCAGAATCAGACCAGACATGTCTTAGAAGACACCCAAACCAGAGAGGGTATCATCCAACATCCTGGAATGATACCCTTCTCAGAATTTAATGCCCATCGGCATTCTATTATTCTGAGAATCTAGATGCTATCACAGACAAACAGAACAGGTAAACAGATTAGATTATGTCTTAAAACATCCGGATTTACTCTCCCATGGCTGAAATGGAGTGTCCACCATCAGGCATCAGGCATGGTTGTGGCTCAAAACTGCTCTCTTTCCTGGAGACTCTGGAGAAATCCAGAGGGCCAGCCTCTCCAAGCTAAGGACCCAGATCTCCAGTCATCCTGATGCCTAAGGAGGAGACCTGAAGGTCTCTAATCTCTAATCCTGCTCTCATTTTCTAATATCTCGATGGGAAGTCTCCAGGACCCTCAGGGAAACTGAGTCAGGACAATAAAAAAGAACTGTAGCACACCAGCAGTAGGTTTTTGGATGACTTTCTAGGATTTTCTAAGTATATCATATTAACTGCAAAGAGTGATAATTTTATTTCCTTATTGCTTATTCTAATTCCTTTAATTTCCCTTTCTTTTCTTATTGCTAAAGCTATTTGCTTTAAAGCTTTTAGGTAAAGCTTTAAAGCTGTTTCTAGTGCAATGTTGAATAACATTGGTGATAATGGGCATTTTTGTTTCATCCCTTATCTTACTGGGAATGCATTCAGCTTCTTTCCATTACAAATATGCTTGCTGTTGGTTTTTAGATACTACTTATTATTTTAAGGAAAGGTTCCTTTATCCCTATACTCTTTAGTGTTTTTAATAGGAATGGGTGCTGTATTTTGTCAAAAGCTTTTTCTGCATCTACTGAGATACAGTACTGAGATGCATCTACTGAGACCTTATGATTTCTGTTATTTTTGTAGTAGATATGGTCCATTATAGTGAAGTTTTACTGATATTGAACCAGATCTTGGTATAAATCCCACTTTGTCATAATCTGATAAATTGCTGTAATCCACTTGCTTATATTTGATTTAAATTTTTGCATCAATATTCATTAGGGAGATTGGTCTATGGTATTCTTCTGTTTTGATTCTTTTTGGTTTAGGTACCAGTACCATATTTGTGTCATTAAAGGAATTTGGTAGGACTTCTTCTTCACCTATTTTTACAAATAGTTTATATTTTATTGGAATTAATTGCTTTTAAATGTTTGTTAGAATTCACTTGTAACTACATCTGGCCTGGGATATTTTTCTTAGGAAGCTCATTAATGGTTTGTTTAACTTCTTTTTTTCTAAAATGGGTAAGTAATTTAAGTAATTATTTAAGTAATTCATTTCCTCTTCTATTAATCTGGACATTTTATATTCTTGTAAATATGTATTCATTCAAGTTAGAGTGACAAATTTGCTGCCAGGCATTTGGACAAAATAGCTCCTATTTATTGCTTTAATTTCTTTTTCCTTGGTGGTGAGTTCACTCTTTTCATTTTTGATGCTGGTGATTTGATTTTTTTTTCTTTACTTTTTAAAATAAAATTCACTAAAGGTTACTCTCTTTTATTGGTTTTTGTCATAAAATCCAGTCTTAGTTTTCTTAGTTTTACTTTTATTAATCTCTCCTTTTATTTTCAGAATTTCTAATTTGGTATTTAGTTGGAGACTTTTAATTTATTATTTTTCTAACTTTTAGCTATTTAGAAATATAAAATTTCTTCTAAGAACTGCTGTGGCTATGTCCCATAGGCTTTAACATGTTGTCTCATTCTCATTCTCTTGGATGAAATTATGGATGGTTTCTGTGTTTTGTTCTTTGACCCACTCATTTATAAGAATTAAATTATTTAATTTCCAATTGATTTTAGTCTATCATTCCCTGCCCCTTTATTGAATATAATTTTTATTGCATCATGGTCAAAAAAAGAAGCATTTATATTTCTGTCTTTTTGCATTTGATTGTGAAATTTTTATGCCCTAACACATGATAAATTTTTGTGTAGGTGCCATGTACTACTGAGAAAAAGATATATTCCTTTCTGTATCTATTCAATTTTCTCCAGAGGTCTATCATATGTAGGTTTTCTAGAAGCCTATTAACATCCCTAGATTTTTTCTTGTTTATTCTGTGGTTAAATTTGTCTGACTCTGAGAGGTGAAGTTTGAATTCCCCCCCACTAATATAATTTTGCTGTCTATTTCTTCTTGTAACTGTCTTAATATATTCTTTAGGAATTTGGCTTCTCTAACAGTGTGTGCATATATATATTTAATATCATTGCTATTTTATTGTTTATGCTACTCTTTATCAAGATGTACTTTCCTTCCTTATCTCTTTTAATAAGATCCATTTTTACCTTTGCTTTATCTGAGATCAGAATTAATACCCCTGTGTTTTTTTTTTTTTAACTTCAAAGGAAACATAATTCTGTTCCAGCCTTTTATCTTTATTGTGTAAGTTTATCTCGGTATCAAATGTATTTCTTGTAAATAGTATATTGTAGGATTGTGTTTTTTAATCCATTCTGCTACTCACTTCCATTTTATGGGAGAATACATCCCATTCATAGTCATAGTTATTATTACTACCTCCATCCTATTTTCTCCCCTGTATATACTTTTATTCTCTCTTTCCACTATGTCCTGATTAATATTTTGTTTTGGTATGCTTTTTAGTCACCCTATCACAAACTTACCTCCTATCACTCCTCCTGCCTTCTCTTACCCTTTTTTTCTTAGTGTTTCTGCCCTCTAGGATTTCTTTTCTTTAGTGAACTCATGCACCTCCTTTGCCATTTGGCCAATTCTACTTCAAAGTTGTTTTGTTCAGTGAATTTTTATATATCTTTTAAAAATTGAACAATTCAGCTTTTTAGAGGTATTTTTCTCTTCAATGATTTTTGTGCATTTCCTCCCATTTAACTTACTCTGTTTTCTAAGGTGTTATTTCCTTTATTATTTTTATGCCTCCATTACTAAATTGTTGATTCCTTTATATATATGCATTAGAGATGTATATGTATATATATACATACTAATGGATACATAGGATATAAATGTGTGTATACACACATATACATATATGTTTTAATTTGCAGTCAATATTCACCATTTCTCTTTCTGGATGTGTATGATTTTCCATCATGAGCCCTTTGGAATTTTTTTGGATCATCATCTTGATAAGAGTATCAAAGTGTTTTACAACTAATAATCATTTCAGCTTTTGGTATGTTCTCTTGGTTCTGCTCACTTCACATTACCTTGGTTCATATAAGTCTTCCCAGATTTTCCTGAAACCATAAGCATCATTTCTTCTAACACAGTAGTATTCCATCACAGTCTCACAATCATACAACACAAGTTGTTTAGTCGTTGCCCAATTGATGGACATCCTCTCAATTTTTAATTATTTGCCACTACAAAAAGAGCAACTATGGATATTTTTTGTGTATGTGTACACACACACACACACACACACACACACACACACATATTTAACAATCTCTTTGAGAGTACAATGCATTTTTTTTTTTTTTGCAGGCACATAATACTGAATTGTCTTATGCCAGTGTCTCTCATATCTCACAATTACTGCTAAAGTTCCCTGGAAAGTGAACTGGGTCCGAATTTTCCCTTTTTAATCTTTTTAGGGCATGAACTTAATGGTGGTAATGATTGATTGAATGGTATGCACAGTTTTATAGTTTTCTGGATCTGTTACCAAATTGTTCTCCATCAAATCCAATCTCTGACACTCTCTAACACTCAATTAGCTATATGACCCTAGAGAATGATCTCTGCATCTCAGTCAGATCCCTGCAGCTCAGTCTAAGGAGGTGATAGTCACAGATTGACATTCTAACTTGTATCTCAAAGAAAAGAATCAACATAAAAACCTAGATGCATTTTCCCTTTTTCTTTTTTCTGGGAGGCACCAAAAAGTTTAAATACTTTCAACATGTTCATCTTTATTTCTTTCCTTATGTGAGGCAAAAATTAGACCTTCTCAAGACATTTTTTTTCTTTTCTCTCAAATCTTCAAGACTCACTATTCCTCTGGAGAAGCTTAATCTCTGAATTATGTTTTTCTTTTCTTTTTCTTTTTTTTTTTTCTGCTGAGGCAATTGGGATTAAGTGACTTGCCCGGAGTCACACAGCTAGGAAGTGTTAAGTGTCTGAGATCAAATTTGAATTCAGGTCCTCCTGACTTCAGGGCTGGTGCTCTATCCATTGAGCCACCTAGCTGCCCCTATGACTTATGTTTTTCAAGAGTGAAATTGGGAGTTGAAAATAGGGAGTTCACTGACATATAGGCACATGGTGTGAAAGAGAAAGGCTGGCCCTATTAAATATATATATATATATATATATATGTGTGTGTGTGTGTGTGTGTGTGTGTGTGTGTGTATACACATATGTACATGTATATGTATAAGTATATGTGTGTGTATCCTAGTTGATACCAGATGATAAAAGTTATTCATTCTGATCTTCCACATGTATATATATATATTGCTGAGGCAATTGGGGTTAAGTGACTTGCCCAGGGTCACACAGCCAGCAAGTGTTGAGTATCTGAGGCTCCAAAATAATTTTGATACGCTTTAAAACCTTGTAGTGATTTAAATAAGATAAATGTGATAAGGATAAACATAAAGAGTAGAGGATCATGAAAGCAGAGAGTTGGCATCACAATTGCGGAAGGATAACCTAAGTGTGTTTCTTGACATATTCACTTGGTGTACCTGGGCTAAACATTTAACCTTTCCATGCTCCTGATAAAGATGCTCTATAAAGATACCCAGAAGTCAGAAGGTAAATATGAAATCAGAGAGGGATTTTTTTCATTCAAAATTTCATGTATTAATTAAACCAAAAGTCAAGTCTCCATCCTACCCTAATCTCCCCCAGCTCCCCCTTTCCCCACAAACACATATAGATTTCAGAGCTACAAGAGACTTTAGATATCACCTTTCTTTTAGTAGAAGACTAATAGCTAGTAACAATAACTAGGATTTATATAACACTTTAAGGTTTTCAAAGCATTACATTACATATGTTATTTCAATTGCTCTTCATAAGAATGCTAAGAAGTAGAGGTTTTTGACCACATTTTAAATGAAGAAACTAAGTCAGCAAAAAGAGAGTAAATGACTTTTTCGAACTCATACAAATAGTAAGTGGTTAAAACAGGAATGAAACTAAGATCTTGTGAATTCAGGTCCAGTACCAGTTTCACTTTGAAGCGCAAACAGAAAAAAAACTATTTCATGATAAAATTAAAAAAAAAACAAAAGGATGATCTTATGCAGGATTAAAAAAAAAAAAAAACTGGTCACTTTTTTATGGCTTATCTATTGCAAATCCAGTGTGAACTGAAGTTCAGTGACTTGACAATTTACATGTGGCTTTCAGGTTATGTGAATGACAATGGTCCCAGCCTGAATTTTATGGACTCTGATAAGAAAGATTACATATTCCTAATCCTAGATCTGATTCTATTTACAGACTTTTCTGTGAGAATTGAAAGAAACTTGTGACAAAGTCAGAGAAAATAAAGTGATCTATCAGTGTCACTCATTCAAGTATCACTGAAAAGCTCCATATGAGAATTTCAGTGGCATATTTTTCTGTATTTGCTGTACTTGTTTGCATTAAAGTACTTTGATTTTATTTACTGGGACTACATATAGAGGTGAGAGCATTTTCTCAGTTTTGTCTGGAGACAAGATTTATTTGTTATTATTATTATTATTACTAAGATCATGAGTTCTTTAGGCTATTTGGTGAAGTTTCTTTCTCAGAATAATGTTTTTAAATTTATATAATAAACTATAGGGAATATTAAAGAAAACCAATTAGATTGAAATTCAGTTCTCTATCTTTCTATGTTCCATCTAGCTGTTTATAATTTACACATCCAGTTTAAGAACTCCTGGTTCACTCTTTTTATATCAATCCTTTAATTCTGCCATTCACTGGCATTTAGCTTTGGCACTTAATTCTGACATTCCCTCTGTTTAGGTATTCTAAATAGACTGTTATATTTTGTGCCCCAAAGGACAACTAAACACTATACCAAATGGTGTTACACAATTTCTGTGCTGCATCATTCTGGCTCTACATGTTCTGAATCAAATATAAGCTCAATTCAGATTCAGGACATTACATCTGGTTCTATTTGGACAGTTCCTGCTTGGCAGCTCCTCCAAGACTTTTCCTGTCTAGAAAGGAGTTCCCAGAACATAAACTCCTACAGGATTTTGGCCCTGTCTCATTCCTTGCAATCCTGGCTCCATTAGCCTTGTTCTTCTCCAAGTCAAACTATAAGCTTTATGATGCCTTTGTGGTGGCAGGTGGCACTTGAGTGCCAGGCTTCCTCCATAAATATACTTTCCATAAATACAGCCTTACTTTGAATGGCTGGAACTTTTGATCAGAATTAGTTTAACCCATATCTGTAAGTATACCCCTTTTTAAAGTGGAACATTAATATGCTCCAATTTACAGACCTCATGGTTACTATAATCCACTTTGTAGAGCAAATAGAGATCCAATGATATAATGCAGATTAAAAAGTACAACACTAGACATTTTTAAACAGTTTCATTTTGAGAAATAATTCTAACATTGAGCTCTAAACTTGAGACTTTGCAGGTCTCCTGAATTTTTCTGAATTCAAAAGTCTGAGTAAAATTCTGTGGAGAATAAATGTGATCATTAGAGCATTGGCATTAAATTGGAAAGCTAAAGGCTTTTCAAACATTTCAAGAGAAGTTCCCACCTGCTTTCTCTGACCCTTGTTACTTACTAAAATCCTGGATTACTCATACTCATGCACATACACACAACTATTCATTAGGAATATATTATGCATTAAGGACTGCAAATATAAGCAGGGAACTTACATTCTAATGTGAGTCAGGGTTGAGGTGGTACCTACTGTGAATCATGGTGCTAAAGTCACAAGATTCAGAAGCATAACCTAAAAGAAATTGAAGGATAGTCAACCAGTTTTTGTGCCCAAAATGAGGACCCAGAAGGAACTCACAATGATAGAAAGAGGTATAGAGGGTAGAGGAAAATTCCAGGGTGACCAATCAGCTTGGCTCCTGGTGGCAAATTCTGGAGAATCAGTAGCATAGCCAAGACAGTAATTTATATAAACATATTTACTATTTTAAAGCAATAGACTAAATACTTAGATATCCCAAGGTATTTGCCTCAATTTTAGTTTAAAGGAAGTGGGGTAAAAGAAATAATTCTAAAAACCTAGGAGTTTCAACATGTCACAAAAGAAATATTTAAAAAAGAGCTATACAACGCTAAATTATAAAAAATAACATTTTATCAGATACAATTAAGATAATGCTAATATTCCATATTTATATAGCAATTCATAGTTTATAAAAAACATTTCTCTGAAAATTTTGGAATAAATATTATTCTCATTTTATAATTATGAAAACTGAGGCTCATTAAAGTTAAAATGACACCAATAATCAATCTTAGTCATGACTTGTGAGATAAAAAATGAATAGTGAGGAAAAGTACTTTTATTTTATATTTATCAAACAATAAACATGATTAGTCTCCCTAATCCCCTCTGAATTTCAGTTATACTTAAGAAAATCAACAAAAAGAAATGAAGTAAAAATGGAATTTAACAAGAAAATCAATATTTCCCTAATCTATTCTCAGATCATTATTATTTTCAACTTTTCCACCTACATGGAAAAGAGTCAGTGGAAATGGAGCCAAGATGATGCATTTATAGGAAATAGTGTGATGAACTTTCCTGTAGAAGGACCTCTAAAAAGATTTAGAAAGTGTACCATGCTGAATTCTGATGGTGGAAAGCCACAAAAAGTTACAATTAGTTATTAATCTAATACAACTCAGCATAGACAGACAAAAGGGTCTGTAGCCACTAAGGACAGAGTTTGGTTCTGTGTGGAAAGCACTTCAGGGTCTACACAGCTGGTGTGTAAAAAGGAAAGAGGTCTCAGATGCATATTGGAATACTGTGATGGGGACAGGTGTGGACTGGTATCTTTGTTATCCAGTATCTAGTTCTAGGGCAGACTGAGAGGCAGATCTACCCAAGGGAATGCCATTCCTGACTAGTGAAGTATTGAGTAGTGCCTAGAAAAAGGAGAAAATTCAGAAGTTGCAGGATCAGAAGCTTGGTTTAGATCCCAAGACAGAGCAGAATCTCATTGAAAGTACCTTGTCTAGCATGCAAAGGAATAAATGGGGTGGGAATTCTAGACTAAAGGAGGAGCTACAATTATTCATATATATATATATATTTTTTTTTTTTTTTTTTTTTTTTTTTTTGCTGAGGCATTTGGGGTTTAGTGACTTGCCCAAGGTCACACAGCTAGGAAGTGTTAAGTGTCTGAGGCCAGATTTGAACTTGGGTCCTCCTGACTTCAAGGCTGGTGCTCTATCCACTACACCACCTAGGTGCCCCCCAATTATGCCTTTCTAAACCAAGATAGTTTTCAAGGCAGTATCTGAGGCTGAGTGCGGTATTAGTCTACTGTTATACACATCCAAAAATAAGCCCAGAAATTGCAGAAGTCAGACTGAGGGGAGGGGAATTTACCTTGCTTTAGACTACTTTGGAAGCACTGAAAGCTTGCATGTCTCCAACTTACTCTATTCAAAAGTAAACTCCCAAAAAACCATGAACAGAATTAGTTCCACACAAGCTTTCAGAAATATCACAGAGTCCAGCCTTAACATAAAGTGCAGAATCAGTAAGTAAGGAAGATAAGTGTGCAAAAAAAGAGCCATGTCATAAAGAGCTATGAGAGTTGCAGGAATGTTCAAGACAAACTCAGAAGATGACAATGACTCCAAAACATTTACAAGCAAACCCTCAGAGAAAAACATAGCTCAAGTAGAAACAACTTGAATTTCTGGAAAAAGATGAAAAAAAAAACATGTTTTAAGCTAAAAATTATTTTATAAATGTAAGAAGAATACTTGAGAGAAAAATAGAAAGGAAATGATAGATACAGAAGAAAGATGTAGGGAATTAATTCTTGTTAGTAGAGGTACAAAGCTAAAATAACAAACTTCCTGAAAATTTGAGTGATACAGATAGAAAGCAATGATTCCATGAGAAAAGAAATATTAAACCCAAAGGGGTAGGAAAAGAAGGAGAAAATGTAAAGCACCTCAAAAAACTACTTTGATAATGGATCAAGAAAAAATAAATTAGAAATCAATGAGCTCCATGAATGTCATGACCAAATATGACATCATATTAAAAAAATCTCAAAAGCAAACTGCCCAGATCTCTTAGAACAAGACAATAAACTAGAAGTAAAAACGATTTATTAATTACATCCTGAAAAAAAATGAAAATCCCGAGGAGATGACTGTCAAAATATAAACAGTCTAGGTCAAATTAAAATTACTGGCAACAAGCAGCCAGAAAGAATTCAAATATCAAGGAACCACAAGCAGTATGATGCATGATTTAGCAGCCACTACTCAAAAGAAATGGATAATTTAGTATATAATATTTCAGAAAGCAAACAATATAGGCTTACAGCCAAGGTTATATTAGAAAACACAACTGAACATGGTATGGGGCAGGGAATTGAGGAATGGACCTTTAATCAAACAGAGGACTTCCAAATATTTCTGATGAAAAGACCAGAGCTGTGGAGAAACTTTCAAGCTGAAACACAAGATTGAAGAGAAACATAAAAAGAAAAGCATGTGTGAATTTATTCTTCTGTAAAAGAATATATAAGGGTTAGTGTTTACTTTCAAAATTTGGGGAGATGATACATGAGTATATCTTAAACCCTGAAGCAAGGTTTATAAGGGGAGTCCATTTAGATAAGCCTAGGAATGGTCCCATTGTGTCCTGTTGATCTTAAAAAAAAAATTAAAGAAGAGAAAAGGAATATATAGGGTAAATGGGAAAAAGGAACAGAAGATTATTACATAATCTGGATGAACAAATAAACATCCATGTAAATAAGAAGGTGGGGATATAGGGTAACAGCTGAAACTTTAACCTCACTCTCATGTGAATTGTTAACACAAAGATAAATACACACAAAAAAGTACAAAAATAAATTTTACTTAACAGTGAAATGGGAAGGAAATGGAAAAGAGAAGAGGATTTAGAGATTTAGAGAGAGTAGATTTAGAGAATCCTTAGCAAATAAACTCTGATGTACCAAAAATATTTGTATCCCACTGTAAGGTGGTGGAGAATATTAGTAAATTGGGGAATAGATGAGTGGGTTATGGTATATAACTGTGATTGAATACTACTGTATTTAACTGCTATCAGCATAATGACCAAACAGAATTCCAGAAGATTAATGATGAAATATGATATAGTGCTAAAAGACTCAGAATGCAGAATGAGATTTTCTTTTTTTAGGGAATTTTTTTTAATATTGTGGACATCACATGCACAAAAAACTTCACCAAATTTTCCATAAAATGAAGCAAACAATATCACTTACCATCGATTTTCTAGTGCTCTTCCTTTTCTAAATTGAGTTCTGGGCTAAGAGTTATTCAGATAGAATAGTGCTAGCTCCACACCTGGATCTGAATATTCAAATGCTAATTTACATTCACAAATTGTGTTATTGCCTGCCTAATGGCCTCAATCTGCATATATAAATAACATGTTAATAAGGGGATTGCAAATTTCTTGTATAGACCAAAAGAAAGTGCTTTGAAAATATCATCCAATTTGTCACAATGATTGTAGTGATACTTTTTACATTGATTCAGTGTTTCGGAAACTACAAATTGTTTTTACCTATATTATTTCTTGTGATTTATCTTATGAATAGAATATGTTGGGAGAAAAGGTATTCATTTCAAAATTCAAGCATATGAGATCGTTCAGTTCATCTATCCATCAACAAATATTTTTTATGTATATGTTTCCATTCAGTAAGCTGGGCAGTGGAACTATAAATGCAAATAATGCAAAGCCTAATATAGGGTGGTGAAGACTAGTGAATCAATAAATTTAATCAGAGAATTCAAATTTGTAAACAAATTCAAAGTAGCTGATGATAAAGTGGACCCATTATTTAGCAAGCAGGTCATTGGAAACTGAAAGGATCATCAAAGACTGCATATAGCAAATAGATCTTGCAATGTGTCTTGAAGGAGGAGACAGATTCTATGAGATGGAGAATTAAAAAGACAGTGTTCCATGTAACATTTCAAAGTTTTTGCAGTTCCACAGGGTCAATTGGATATTTTTAAATTTTGAAAAATTTCTTGAGTATTTAGCTCTATTACAATTTCATTGAATCACCTTTAGAAATAAGCAATCATTTGTTGCATTCAGTTTGGAAATTTTTATACAAATGTAAGGTGAAGAACATTCCTATCTAGCTAATAATCCCAGTTTGTAGGAGAGTATTTTCTGACTTCCAACAATTTCTAATCAAAGAGACTCTATGTACCACATTGAGCTTGTGTAGGAATATGTTAATTTAGCTTAAAGACCTTGAAATAAATTTACTCTTTCCTCCATATGAAGAGTCACATTATTTCTTCAGTTATTTCAGCTCAGTCTCCTTAAAAGCAACTCTTCTCCCACCAGTGAACTTCCTATCATCCTCAAACAATGTTTTCTATTTGTCATACCTTTCTTTAGAGTTAGTTTTACTTCATTTGTGACTTTTTTTTCTTTTCTAAATTGTCCTCTAATTTGCAAATTCTGTTTTTTGTTTGTTAGTGGGGTTTTTTGTTTTTGCGCTTTCAGGTAAATAGTCAAAAACATTTCCATTCATTTCCTTCAATTATTTTTGTTATGTAAAATTTCATTTTCTCTATATTCTTTTCTAAATAGAATTTATTTTCTTTACTCATTATATATCTTCCCATTGTCATTCCTCATGTACAAAAAATTATAATATTTTATTGTTTGATTCATGGCTTTTATGGTTATTTATTCCTTTTTATTGCTATGTATTCAGGAAATTTAAAGTTTTAAAAAAAAGGTTTTTTGAGCTTTCTCTTCAAAGCAGTTTTTGTGTTATATCTTTGGAGATTTTGCTCTTGTACACCTTTTTCTGTTATGTATCATTCTTAGCAATACCACTTTCTATAGGTTTTAGAGGGGATAAAAATATTGCCCACTAAAGGAATTTTCCTGTTTCCTCACAGTTCTTTATTAACCTTTACCCTTCCTGTGATTATTTTCCCCCATTTGCCATGATATTTTCTCATAGGTTCTAAGTCCAAAATATTTTGCATTTTTGGAGGGAATGCCAGTTACTATCAGGACTTTTGATTTCATCTTTCTTGAAGAAGGATGAGTACTCTAAGCACCAAATTCCTGTAGATGATGCCATTTTAAGCTTGATTTCTACAATGTGAGGTTTCTTCTGAGGAACCTCCTACAACCACTGGATTAAGTTTTTTCTTACTTTCATCTTCTTTTAGTCCCTTTCTTTGTCTCATCTTCCATTCTTCTATATGGCCTCTTCTTCTTCCAAGGTTATAAAAATTGTTTTCTTGGTGGCAGAGCCAAGATGTTGGAGAGGAGACACTTCTTTTTCTGAGCTCTCCAGCATGACTCTCACACTAACAGCAAATTCAGCCTCTTAACTGGTTTAAGAGTAACAGAACCTAAGAGTATAACAAATTATCAGCAGAAGATAATTTAAAGATCTCCAGAACAGGTCTGTTTCAATTGAGCATGGTGGGAGGCAGGTCAAGTGCAAGTAGGCCAAGCTCTGATGCCAACCACTGGCAGCACACAGTTCTGGGCAGTGTGGGCTCTTCATGCCAGAAGAATCTATGTGGAGGAATATACAGCAGTGTTGGCTACTCTGCCCTGGTTGCAAGTCAGTAGACCAGCAGACTAGTTATAAGAAATCCAACACAAACACAAAAGGCAAATAGTGAATCACTAAATGCCAGAATTTCAGGGGACCTGGCCACATCCACCTGATACCAGAAGTCAGTCAGCGCTGACTCAGTGCAACCAGTGCCACTTGTAGAGAAAGCTTGGGAATCTTTCCCGTGCCCTAAAAGCAGACCTCAACTTTAAAAAAAAAAAAGAGCAAAAAAGCAAAAAGAAGTCTGACCATAGATAGTTTGTAGGATGAAAGAGAAGAATAAAATTCAAACTCTGAGGTCACTAAAAGCAGATCATCTCCAGATGAATTCTCAAAGGGTGATATAAATTGATCCCATATCACAGGTTTCTTGTGGAAAAAATTTAAAAATATCTTAATAGAGAACTAGAGGAAAAATGGGGAAAAGAAATGAAAACTTTGCAAGAGGGTTTGGAAAAGAAAACACAGAAATTATCTGAAGAAAACACTTTACAAAATAGAATTAGTGAAATGGAAAAAAGCATATAACTTTTTACAAAATACATTTGACAAAATGGAAAAAGAAAACAACTCCCTAAAAAACAAAATTTGTGAAATGAAAAATATAAACAACCCCTGGAAAAAACAGAACTTGTGAAATGGAAAAGAAAATAATTCCTTAAAAAACAGAATTTGTGAAATAGAAAAAAAAAACCATAGAACAAAACAACTTATTTAAAATCCAATTGGCCAAATACAAAAAGAGCTACAAAAGGTAACTGAAGAAAATAATTCACTAAAAATCAGAACTGAAGAAATGGCCTTTAACCCCTAGCTTTACTTGAGTGGTTATTACTGAACTGAAACGAAGGTTGCTCCCAGAGAACCCCAAGAAAACCCCAACAAGAGACTATTACATTTTAGAGAGAATATTACAAGAAATGCTAACTATTATATGGCTTTATTTTATATCCTGCAATCATGGTAAAGTAGCTTTTTAGTTGATTTTCTAGGATTCTCTAAATGTACCATATCATCTGCAAAGAGTAATAATTTAATGGGGGTTTTAAATTTGTTATTTTTCTATATTTTCAAGTTACATGCCAAATTCATTGATCTTTTCTTTTTCTCTGGTATGAAAGTGAGCATCTAGAGATACAAAAATCCCCCTAAGAATTTCTTTGGCTGTATCCCATAAATTTTGATATGCTGTATCACCATTGTCATTCTCTTGGATAGAATTATTGATTGTGCCCATGATTTGTTGTTTTACTCACTCGTTCTTTTAGCATCAGATTATTTAGTTTTCAATTAATTTTTAGGTCTACTTTGGTCTAACCCTTTATTACATATACTTTTTACTGTAATGATCTGAAAAAATGAACTTACTATTTCTGTCTTTCTACATTTGATTTTAAGGGTTTTTTGTCCTAATACATAGTCAATTTTGTGTAGGTTCCATGTACCACTGAAAAGAAAGTATATTCCTTTCTGTTTCCATTCAGTTTTCTCCAAAGATCTAAATCTAAAGCTAAATAGATTCTAAAGTCCTATTTATCTCCTTAACTTCTTTCTTATTTACTTTGTGGTTCAATTTATCTAGTACTGAGAGAGCAAGATTGAAATCCCCCACTTGTATAGTTTAGCTATCTAATTCTTGCAGCTCCCTTAACATTTCCTCTAGGAATTTGGATGTGCCATTTGGTGCATATATGTTAATTATTGATATTACTTCATTATCTATGGTACCCTTTAGCAACATATTGTTTCTTTCCTTATCTCTTTTAACCAGATATATTTTTGCTTTTGCTTGATCTGAAATCAGGATTGCTACTCCTGCTTTTGTCACTTCAGGTAAAGTTTAATAGATTCTTCTCCAGCCTTTTACCTCTGAATTAGCTTCATATAGGCAGAACCCACAAATATTGGGGGTACAACACATTATCAGCAGAAGATAATTTCAAATATCACCAAAAAAAGTCTGTTGCAATTGAAAATGTGAGGGAGGCAGCCAGGGCAACCAGTACAAATGCAGACAGCTCAGAGTCCTGGAGCAGAGAATTTATGAAAGGAAATAGATCAGAAAAGATCTGTTTCAATCAAAAACTGGAGAGAGACAGTGAGGCACAAACAGCTGACCACAAACACTGCACAGACAGAGCAGAGCTCTAGGGCAGAGCAGTCTCATTTGTGGTGGTGCAACCTTCAGTGGGCAGAGTGTTTGTGGGAGGAAGCAAACCAGAGAAGGTCTGTTTAAACTGGAAGTGGGAGAGAGAGACTGAGGCCCAGCAGCTGACCACAAATGATAGCACAGACAACTAAGAGTCCCAGAGCAGTACAATCTAAGGGTGGCTGAGCAGACTACAACCACAAATACCAAGGCATACAGCACAGAACCTCGGGGCATTGCTGAAGACTCCATGTGACAGACTCAGCACCAGAAGTAAATCACCACTGACTCAGTGCAGCTGCTGTTGCTTGGAAAACCTCTCTTGCCCTAAAGGCAGACCTTAACTTAACTTTTAAAAAAAAGAGTAAAAAAGTAAAGAGGAATCTAACAATTGACAGCTTTTATGGTGAAAGAGAAGAACAGATTTCAAACCCTGAGGAGATTAAAGGCAGATTGTCTTCAGAAGAAGCTCCCAAAGGTGAAATAATCTGGTCCCCATCACAAAAGGATCTCCTAGAAGAATTTTAAAAGGATCTTAAAAGAGAGTCAAAAGAAAAATGGGGAAAGGAAATAAAATCCTTGAAAAAGAGTTTGGAAAAGGCAACACAAAATAGATATAGTAAAATGAAAAAAAAAACATATAACTCATTAAAAGATAGATTTGAGAAACTAGAAAAAGAAAACAACTCCCAGAAAAATAGAATTTGTGAAATAGAAAAAGAAAATAACTTCTTAAAAAACAAAATTTATAGAAAATTATAGACCAATTTCCCTAATGAATATTGATGCTAAAATCTTAAATAAGATATTAGCAAAAAGACTACAGAAAATCATTGTATTATTCTGGGGATGATTTTCTGTAATCTTTTTGCTAATATTTTATATAAGATTTTTGCATCAATGTTCATTAGAAAGATTGGTCTATTATTTTCTTTCTCTGTTTTCAACCTACCTGGTTTAGGTATCAGTACCATGTTTGTGTCATAAAAGAAATTTGGCAGGACTCCTTCAGTCCCTGTTTTTCCATATAATTTATATAGCATTGGAGTTAATTGTTCTCTAAATGTTTGGCAGAATTTACAGGTAAATCCATCTGGTCCTGGTGATTTTTTTTAAGGAAGTGATTAATAGCTTGTTCTATTTCTTTTTCTAAAATAGAACTATTTAACCAATATACTTCTTCCTCTGTTAATCTGGGCAACCTATATTTTTGAAGGTATTCATCCATTTCATTTAAGGTATCAAATTTATTGGCATAAAGTTGGGCAAAGTAACTCATAATTATTGCTCTAATTTCCTTGTCAATTGTGGTAAATTCTCCCTTTTCATTTTTAAGACTAACAATTTGATTTTCCTCTTTCCTTTTCCTAGTCAATTTTATCAAGGGTTTATCTATTTTTCTGTTTTTTTTCCCCATAAAACCAACTCTTGGTTTTATTTATTAATTTAATATTTTTTTTACTTTCATTTTATTGATCTCTCCTTTTATTTTTAGAATTTCAAGTTTAATATTTTATTGGGGGGGGGTTAATCTCCTCTTCTTTCTAGCTTTTTTAGTTGTAAGCCTAATTCATTGATTTTCTCTTTATTCTTTGCAAGTAAGTTTCTAGAGATATAAAATTTGCCTTATTACCACTTTGGCCACATCCCACACATTTCGTTATCTTATCTCATTATTGGCATTCCCCTGGGTGAAATTATTAATTGTGTCTGTGATTTGCTGTTTCACCCATTCATTCTTTAGGGTGAGATTATTTAGTTTCCGATTGCTTTTTAGTTTATTTCCCCCTGGCTTTTTATTGAATGTAATTTTTATTGCATTGTGATCTGAAAATGATATATTTACTATTTCTGCCTTTCTGCATTTGAAATTGAGGTGTTTGTGTCCTAATATATAGTCAATTTTTATATAGGTTCCATGAACTGCTGATAAGAAAGTGTATTCCTTTCTGTCTTCATTCAGTTTTCTCCAAAGATCTATCATACCTAATTTTTCTAGTGTACTATTTATTTCTTTAACTTCTTTCTTATTTATTTTGTGGTTTGATTTATCTAGTTCTGTGAGTGCAAGGTTGAGATCTCCTACAATTATAGTTTTGCTGTCTATTTCTTCTTGCAGATCTCTTAACTTGTCCTTTTGGAATTTAGATGCTATACCACTTGGTGCATATATGTTTAGTATTGATAGTGCTTCATTATCTATGTTACCCTTTAGCAAGATATAATGCCATTCCTTATCTCTTTTAATTAGATCAATTTTTGCTTTTGCTTGAGCTGAGATCAGGATGGCTACCCCTGCTTTTTTGACTTCACCTGAAGCATAGTAGATTCTGCTGCAGCTTTTTACCTTTATTCTGTATGTATGAATCAAGTGTATGAATCAAGATTTTTTTTTTTAGCTTTTTATGCTTCTCTTGAGTCCCATATTTGGAGGTCAAACTTTTTGTTTAGCTCTGTTTTTTTCATCAGAAATAAATGGAATTCACTTATTTTGTTGAATGTCCATCTTCTTCCATGGAAGAAAATGTTCAATTTGGCTGGATAAGTTATTCTTGGCTGCATACCAAGTTCTTTTCTCTTTTGGAATATCAGATTCTAGGCCCTTTGATCCTTTAATGTGAATGCTGCTAGATCTTGCGTGATCCTTATAGTGGCTCCTCAGTATTTGAATTTTTTTTTTCTGGCTGCTTGTAGTATTTTTTCCTTGGTCTGATAGTTCTGGAATGTAGCCACAATATTTCTTAGAGTTTTGATTTTGGGATCTCTTTCAGTAGGTGATTGATGAATTCTTTAATGTCTATTTTACCTTCTATTTCTATAACATCTGGGCAGTTCTCGTTGATGATTTCCTGAAAAATAGTGTCTAGGCTCTTTTTCCATCATGATTTTCAGGGAGTCCAATAATCCTTGGATTATCTCTTCTGGATCTATTTTTTCAGGTCTGTTGTTTTCCCAAGTAAGTATTTAAATTTTTTTTCTATTTTTTTCATTTTTTTGGTTTTGCTTGACTGATTCTTGATGTCACCTCAAGTCCTTCATTTTCATTTGTTCATGTCTGATTTTTAATGAATTATTTTCTTCATTTAGTTTTTAAATTTCTTTTTGTATCTGTCCAATTGGGTTTTTAAATGAGTTGTTTTGTTCTATGGAATTTTTTTCTAGTTTTCCAGTTTTTTTTTTTTTTTTTTTTTTAATAATTATTTTCTTTTTTCAATTCACAAATTCTGTTTTCCTTGGAATTATTTACCTTTTTCAATTCACAAATTCTGTTTTCCTAGAAGTTATTTATCTTTTTCAATTTGCAAATTCTGTTTTTCAGGTAGTTGATTTCTTTGTCTACTCTAACTTTTAATGTGTGACATGACTTATCCTGACCATCTTGCAAAGCTTTCTTTACCTTTCCCCTTTTTCTTTTAGCTATCTTTTAAGATCCTTTTAAATTTCTTCTGTTAGAGCCTTGTGTGATAGGGATCTGATCATATCCACCTTTGGATCTAGAGACAAACTGTTTTTATTCTCCTCAGGGTTTGAAGTCTGTTCTCTTTCCGTATAGAATCTATCAACATTTACAGCGCACTTTGCCTTTTTGCTCATTTTGAAAACAACATAAAAAACTACTGTCTGCTTATTGGGGGCAGTGGGTATTTCTAAGCTGCCTCTACAGACAACAGGAAGTGGCAGTGAAGGGGCAGTAGGACAGCACCCACTGACTCTGATGGGATTAGCAGTTGTGCTGAAATCATCATCAGTGGAACAGCAGCTATTAGGGATGTGCTGGGACCAACAACTACAGCTATGCTTGGATCATGCTGAGTCACTCTGGGTGCTGGGTGGGTGTGGCCAGGTCCCTAGAGAGTCTAGTGTTTTGGGGTTATAGTCTTTACCCCCTCTGTTTATAACTTCTCTGCTGATCTATTGGCTTGCTGCCAGAGCAGAGTAGTCCACTCTGGTAAAGGTTTTCCTGCAGATTTTCTGCCAGCAGAGACCACACTCCACCCTTCTCCAGCGTGCTCAGTGTGAGCTGTTTCCCATGTTCTCACTGCCTGCCTGAGGTCTGTGCCTGGTCTAACACCATTCCATCCCCACACACAAGCAAAATAGACCTTTTCTGGAGAATTTTGAGATTATCTTTAATTGGTAATGTGTTATACTCACAATATTTGTAGGTTCTGACAGTCAAGCCCTAATTCTGAGGATGACTTTCATTAATATAGATTGAGGGAAAAGGAGAGTTTAGGAAGATGCTTGTGTCCTCTCTACCATCTTAGCTCTGCCCCTCTCATTTGAATTTTAAAGTCTTTTTTTTAAGTTCTTCTATAAATTCTTTCTGGGCATGTAGCCATTTTATATGGCATTTTTCAGTAAGAGGATTTTTTCACTTCAGTGTCCTCCTCTGAAGATGAGCCCCATTCTTCTGTATTCCCATAGTAAGTTTTTATGGTTGAAATATTTCTTCTTTGCCTGCTCATTTTTTAAAAATGAGAACTTAATAGTGTAAGCACCTCTAATGGGGGGCGGGGTAATGGTGTCCCTAGTTTCTCTTCAACTCTCCCCTCTGTCCTAAAACTTCAAATCAAAAATTCCAGCCTCCTGCAAACCACAGCCAGCAGAGTCTGTGACTCATTGCTTCTGCACCCACTGGCTGTGCTGCTTCCTTTCCCCCCAGAGACATTTTTCTGCAGCACAGTTGGGCCTGGCATTCATTCTCAGCAGTTCTCAGCAGAGGTTCCCTCAGCTTCCTGAAAATTCCTGCGATTTTTGCTGAGAGTACCTCTGAATCCAACTAGCCCCAGAGCTCCTGACTTGCTGTTTCTGTGGAGCTAGCCCAGAGGTGATTATACTTCACACAAGTTAATCTTTTGTCCAGGTCTTTCTTACAGTCTTCTCTGGTTGTCTCAGAAGGAGCCCAGGTATGCCTCAAGGCTTATTTGGTTTTTCTGTGGTTCACATTCACTCAGGTACAATTTTGTTTTGGCTTGGAATTTTCTGAACCATTCCTCAATCTTCCCACAATCTTCCCCTATTTTGTGACTTTTGAAGTTGAGCTTCACTCCTGGATTCCATGTGATGGAGACCAGGAACCTGGTCCCTGGCTTTCTATTCTGAGGTCTCAAGTTCTGGTAGCTTTCCCACTGCACTGGGGTGGCCCATTTAGTTGTTGCTCTTGTGCCAGGTGTTCAAGGTCTAGCATTTTGTCTTTTGTTCTGGGGTTGGAAGTCTCACAGGTGTTCAGCTGTGTCACTGGCCTGTTGACATAGGATGCAGGGCCTTAGTTATTGATATGTCCTATGGCTAAGAGGCTCTCATTGACTTGCTTGATATTATTTGCACTGGAATGCATTCCCCTTTACACAAATGATACATTAGTTTCTGAAAATTCTTCTTTTTACTTAAGCTAGAAAATTGTTTCACTTTGTTTTTGTGGGTTCTATCACTCCAGAATTCAGGGACTCGACTTAGTCTTGTTTGCAAGGGAAACAGGAGAGAGTTGGGGTAATTTCTGAGCTTTTCATTACCATTTTACCTCCTGCCAGCATGTTTGAACCCAGATTTTACTAGCTCTGAGTTCAGCTCTGTTTACTTCTACATGCTCCCTCTTTCTTTGCCATCTTAATTTAAAACAGATGTATGTATTCATAATAGATATTTATATGCCTCCATATATGTGTGTATGTATATTCACATACACAAATTTACCTATATGCTATATACGAGATACCGTATAATTTATTATTAATCATAATGCATAAGGAGTGACAAAAGCAAAATAACTTATAAATCAAAAGTCATTAATATTTTGACTGTTTTTTTTTAAATATATTCTGGAAATTCATTTCCATAGCTCTCATATTGGGGAGATTTAGTTAAGGAGTTTCTAAGAAGCTATTAATTTTCCTCTATTGACTCTTCCTGCAGTCTGGTTGAATTAAAGGAGCATAGGCTTGGGAGTTATCTGTCAACCAAATAGCCTAATCTCTCTGGACCTCTATTTGCTTATCTTTAAAAATGAGGGAACTGGGCTAGATGATCTCTAGTTCTAAATCCCTATTTGATTCTATTAATTTACAGTACCCTGGAAGTTAAGGGGGGGGGGTGTTCAGAACACATGGGGATCCTAGAGCAATGTTGCTGAATTTTTGTTGTCTTTTTATACCTTTGTAAACTGACAAAACCTACAAATTAGGAGTTGATTTAATTGCCTAGACTTAAGATTGATGTAGAAAACATAAAAAATGCATATTAAATTTAAAAGTATATCTGGTATTGTTATTTGCTCGGAGAGCTGGTTGTTAAATGTTTATCATCACAACTGTTGCTGTGCGACTACTCTGTTGATAAAAAGTTGCTTTTTTAGAAGCTTTCCCTAGCACAAGCAATGCAGTTAAGTGTTTGAATTTCAAAGGGCTTCATAGCACTTAAAGTAAAGAGGAGGAAGTTGACCTGTCAACATAGAAGCAGATTAGCTGTTCCCAACAGTGAGTGTTTGAGACATCAACAAAGCAAGTGCTTAAACCAAGTAGATCTATCAAAATTGAATGAAATATTTTTAAAGATAATTAATCAGTCTGAAGGTAATTGAAAATTGAGTGTGTTGTATTCAGATTTTATTAAAAAAAAAACTAGAAGTCCACTTGTCCCTTTCCAAAGATTTACTATTTAAAAAATCATAAGGCTTTCTACTAAATGCCTTCTTTTATCTTAAGCTGGAAACATAGATTGCAAAAGACAAAGATCAAATATGAAAAAGTAAATGATTATTCATCTTATATAGAATCCATGAAAAATAGAGGGTAATTACATTGTGGGGGAGGGGTTAATTTATAAAAGAGAATTTGAAGATGATTTATGGGATTAATTTTTATGAATTAAATTTCAAACAATATATAACTTGTATCAAATATCTGGATAAAAAAAATCTTCCAACATTGATACTTTAAAAACTACACTTTACCAAACTTTGTGCATCTTAGGCATACATAGTTGTAGTCCCAACTTAGTGGGAAATCGAGGTAAAAATAACACTTTTAAATATGGATTATCTAGGTTTTCATTTAAAAGAGTTCTGTGTCATTTTTGAATACAAATACTTTTCAAATAGTACTACCTATATCACAACATAAAAATCATTAAATATATCCCTTTTTATGTCCATGGAATCATATATACATATTTGAAATTTGTCATTGATTTTGATATTTACTACAATGGTTATGAGGGGATACATTTTAAATATAGTTTTATAATTTCAGAGATACAAGTGATATTAGAACTCACTTGAAGTCAAATTTTCTCATTGTATAGATTGGGGAATTGAAATCTAGAGAGTTGGAGTGACTGGTCTAGGATTATACAGTGACTATCACCCCCTCCCCACCCCCACCCCCCCTTGTCTTTTCTTTTCTCATATCTTCTCTCATCTTGTCTCCTTAGTTCTCATGTACTCTTCTCCTCTCTTATTTTGGGCACTATTTACTGAGAAAATTCTTATCAAGTCAAATTAGCCATTTTTTTTCTTCAATTTATACTCCCAGAAACTTATCTATTGAAACTGAAAACTCAAAAAAATTGTTCAGCAACAGAGTCAGTACATAACAGAGACTGGTTTTGAATTCAAACTTCCTAATTCCAAAGCCACTGACTCTATCCACTATCCTAGACCTCAGTCCTTTTTTTTATATATGTCTATAACTATTAATATAAAATATCATTTTGCTGCTACAATTTTGCCATAAACATTTAATTCAATTGAAGAAATAATCATTAAGATCTTATTATGCAATATGGTTCCTTTTGAAATTTCAGGCTTCTTAGCAACATTTTTATATAGGTAAGACCAATTTCTTCAATAGTTAAGTAATACATCAATGGTTAAATTCAGCCAGGGAAGTAATAACTTTTTAAAAACCACACATATTATAGTATTTTAAACTTACTAGATTTAGGTGTATAAAAATTAATTTTTGAAATAAAAAAAACCAAATTCAAATTGATTTCATCACATTTGTTTTGATTGCAGCCATTAAAGTTGCATCTTTTTGATATATTGGTGACTATTTTACTTTACTATTTTACTTTATAACACTGCAGTAAAATGTGGTCTCTGGAAAGCTGACCTATTCTACAAAGCTAGAAAGACTTCAAGTATGTTTCCAGCAATGAACATTTGCCTAAAGATAAAATCAAATAAGTTAAAACTGGCTCATTGTTTAAAAAAAATTGGCAAACAGATATTTTTTAAAACTATAGTTATTTATAAAACACCTACTATAATGGAGAAATGTTTCTATCCATGTCGATGAAGCTAGACTCAAAATAATGAATTCATGTATTCTTTGAAATATTTTAATATATCTTTAGGGCTTATGTGTTAAATATATATAATTTGAAGGCAACACTGGGGAAATAATTCTATTTTGCTCATTTATACACTAATATTTCCATTGCATGATAGAATATTTTTTTCACATTTATAAATTATATCTACCAAGAGATATATAGATATATGTCAAGGCCAGACAGCTAGAAAACTTATTCCACAGTCTTTGGGCATTAACATGAATATAGAAGATAGGGGATTTTAATTGTCAATGAACTTATAAGCTAATTTGATATGAGAAAGAAATACATATTTCTATTCATAGAATCAGCAAACTTAGATGGTTTGAATGAATGATTTTTTCAGTTTTGTTCCAAGTTGAAAATTTTGTGACTAATTTAGTGGAAATTTGGATTAGGAGAGGAAAAGACATGAGAAGAGAGGAGACAACAGGAGAATAGGGAAGATAGTTTATTGTATAATCCTAGACCAGTTACTCCAATTCTCTAGATTTCATTTTCCCCATCTGTATTTTTTCACTGGTCCCAAATTAAATAATCATCTATGCTATTATGACTCTTTGTGACACACAGTAAACATTTGATAAATGCTTGCTTGCTTAATTTCTGTAGCCTAATGAAGGGTTCAAAAAACTTTTCCTAGTTTCTATATACTAACTGAAATTGTCACCATGCCTGACACTTCACCATAACAATACTTTTATTTTTTTTGTTTTCTGAAGTTTTCTTCAGAAAAAAAAAAGACTGATATATTTAGCAAATTAAACTATATGCCGCTACAAGCACATTACTTTAGTTCAGTTTATAAGAAAAACTCAGAGAAGATGTCATGATGTGGGGAACTATAAACAGGAGTAAAAAAATCAAATCAAATTCATTGAGCAAAGAGCAAAGAGAAATGGCAGACAAAAAGAGCTCCCCAATGTGCTACCACGTTGAAAGTTGCCAGGCATGATGAATGAAAAACAAGGTTCCATATTTCTGAGTGAAAGCACTGTTAGGGAAGCACTGTGAGTGAAGACAAAATAGACCTATGACCAGGAAGTGCCTACACAATGTGGAAAGTACTAGGTTATAGAACATAATGATATTATTCTGGTATTTCCATTCATGAGGAGTTTGTACATTCTAGGAAATAGCAGGTAGTAAAGTGAAACTAGTTCTCAAATGTTATTGCAAAATATATTTTCCTGATTAAACTTAATTTGAGGGGATTATTTTAATATATCTTAATTGATATTGTCAATAATAAATCCAGTGATCTTACTTATCCACACAAATTCCATGTTGTATCAGTGATAAACTATTTTTAGTATATGAAATTTTGAAACATTCTTTGTAAAACATTTTTATATTTTTGATGACTGTTCATGATTTAAAAATATAATACATAATCCCATTTTTGAGAAGAAAAGGATAATATAATGTTTCTATATTACATGTATTTTTGTATGAACACAAATATATTTATGCAAAATGATGGAGTATGTTTTCAGGTAGATGAATGTCTCCAAGTGTCATTATCACTTGCAGAGTTCTAGGGACAGATGAGGATAGGAGCACACCCCATGGCTTATGTACTTGATTGAGCTTACTAGGAAATTGTACATGTTTTCATGACACTGTATAGCATAATCTCTTTAACTATTACTTATAGCATATAAAAATAAATTTACCAGACAGGCTCGATAGCAGCAAAAAAACTCTTGAAGTTTCCTATATAAATAATATCAAAATAACTATATATTTACTCCATGGACTTTAATGGCCTTTCTACATTTTAAAACCTACACAATAAAAATGGAGTGTTAGTTTATACAAATATGCATATGAAAATGGAAATAATATCTTATAGGTATAAACAGAAAATTACCAAATATATACTTAACTAATTTCAAGTAGATGTTTCTAAGGATTATCCCTTTTAAATCTGTTGAAGCAATAATGTACAATTTATAACATTGCAAAAACACTACAAAAGATCTACATTATGCAAATCAAATATTAAAATCCAATAATTCATAATAATATTTATGTCTTTTAGAAATTCAACTTTTTGCCCTTCAATTCCCACAATTTATTCATTCATATGCATACAAAATCAGCAGTCTCTTGTTCATTTCTTCTGAAGTTCTCATAGGTTACTGAAATATATAGATAATAAAACATAGGATTGAAGAGATTTAGAAGGAATAACTCATCCAATTCTATTCCATAAGGTAGAAAATAAGTTCAACACCTAGTGACCTACTCACTCCTTGAAAATCTTTAGATGGGTAGACTCCATCTCACTCCATTCCCGTATTTTTGTTTGTTTGCTTTTATTTATTTATTTTTTTTGGCTCATCAAGAAAATGGCACATCAAACATCTAAATATGTATTGTAGCAGTGACTGATGGGAGATATAAAATATATGTGTCATGATCATTTTCATTTGGAGTTTTATTAAAATATAGGATACATATGCTAATAATTATAATTTACTTTGATACATGATCAGTGTACTGAAGATACATGAAGTAAATTGCTATATGAGATCCCATAGTGATATTTGTGGATAAGAAATAAATTGCTGCTACTTATTATACCTGGCACACATATCTTAAAGATTCATTTCTGTGTGGATATAGTGACTAGCCAATCCTCCTCTTTAAAAAGAAGTTATATATTTAATATGTTTAAATAATACTTAAATGGCATGGATTATAAAAACCAATTATTTCTCCCCAATTATTCATTAAATAACAATAAGACTAAGTATTCATGTAAGGCTTTAATATTTTCAACTTAATTTACCTACATATTGTATGTACACACACACACACACACACAAGCCTTTAAGGTAGGCATTTTTGAGATTATTGTGAACATTTTACAGAGAGAGGAAATAATGCTCAAAAAATGTCAATAATTTGTCCATAATCACAAAGCTGGGAAGTATAAGATGTTGTAGTTGAATCAAAATTTTCCTAACTCCAATTTCAATTTTATCAATAGCTGTGGTTTTTAAAAAAGGCATGTGTGTGTGTGTGTGTGTGTGTGTGTGTGTATCTGAGCCTTTTAAATATCTGTATCAACTATTAATAAGTTCTAAAAGGACTTACCTATAGTGTGAGTATAGATATGCCACACAGTATAGCACTATGTAACATTATTAGACTACTATCCCATCCAATGTCAGTCATGGGTTCAGTAAAAACCATTTTGGGCAAAACAATGTTAGAGAAAGGCAGTTAGTGTCATAAAAAGCATATCATAAATGAATGCTTCATTCAAAGGCAATCAAAATAAAGCCTACAAAAACTTTATATGTGTGTGTGTATAAGCCTGCATAGATTTGTATTCATATGTTTATTCACTCACTAACACACACAAAAAGATGATACTTGGAAATAAAGTAACAGTTATGCTAAATAGAATTATAAGGTTGGAAAATAGTAAGCTGATTGTGGGTAACTGGCTGAAAAAAACATTAGAGTGGGGTTTGTGACCAGATAGAAGAATTGATTTAAAGTCAGTTAACAATATTATTTTGAAATGGTGATAGTTGAATAATATTGTAAAAACATTTTTTCTAGGCTTTAGCAAAACATTTGATAAAATATAGATAACATATACTCAGAATTAGGATACAAAAATCTTGAAATGATAAAATTGGAATTCAATAGCCAGAAACATAAAGTCTTACACTTGAATTTTAAAAATCAACTTTTCAAATATAGTCAAGCCAAGTATGGGCAGATAGCAGTTTGGAAAATATTTCTAGGATTGGTGGTGAATTGTAAGGTAAATATAAGGCAGCAGTGGGCTGTGGCAGCCAATAATAAACTAATCAACGAAGAAATAAATAAATATGATAAAAAAAAACTAATAAAATTTGGGCCTCCATTAATAAAGGGAGATTCTAGGAAGAAGGATATATTAGCCATGAAAACTCCATAAGAAGTCACAAAAAGCCAGACACAGGTGAAAAATGACTGAAGGAATGAAGTTATTTTTATTATGCTCTACTTTATTGGTATCCAATTCTTGACATGAGAATTTAAGAAGGTGTACAGAGGAAGGATGATCACCCTGGACTAGAAAAACCTTAAGTGAAAATGACAACTGTGATCAAGTATTAAATGAGTGCTATGGCTAGCAATTACATATTAATAGACCTATTATGTTTGTCCTCAGAGGGAGGAACCAGGAATAATGAGTAGAAGATATTGTCCTACTTCCCTTCTCATAGTTGAATTCTGATTGTTGTATATATGGTAATGTGCCTATCATTAATCAATGGCAAACATGATATACCTTTAGGTATATCTGTATTTTCACACAGATCTGTCTCATTACTTTATTCAAAATTTTTTACTGACTCCATATTTCTTTTAAGATAAAATATAAAATTTTCAGTCTGGTATTTAGAGCCTTAGAGATAGTTACCTTTTTAGTCTTTTTTTCATATTATTTCATTTTACTTCTGACTGACTAACTCTTCCTCATAGGCACAGCTCAAGTACCATCTCCAGTTCAAAGTTTTTGCCTAACTTTCCATTTAACAGTGCTTACTTCTTCTTGAAAATTACTTTTTATTGCTTTGTGTATATATCATTTTTTTATTTGCTTACATATCAAATATCTTCCTTTCCCAATACAATATATGATATTAGAGTGAAGGAAGAATTTCATTTTGACTTTATAGTCTCAATGATTACAACATTAGTTGCACAAATTAGACAATTAATAAATATTTGTGAAGGCATGTGAAGATCAGAATATTATGTGCTACTGGGGATTTCAAAAGAAATAGAAGACCTAATTCCTTCCTTCATACTCCTGGTTAGCTAGACTACAGAAATGGTAGTGAACATAGACAATTTTATCTTTTATTTACTATATAAAATTAATGAATACATAAGTCTCATAAATTTGGTCTTTAAAATATCTGGCACATCCATATTACTTTTTGTTCCTATTGTCACTATCTTAATTCATCATCTAACATCTGAAAGAGATAAATTTATGAGAGCTACTAGTTGTTTCTTTGTTTTTTTTTTTTTGTTTAAGAGGGAAGGAAAGAGTTTAGGTGACTTAGTTCTGGATGTATTTAAGTTATGTTGATAAATCCAATGGGAAATGCTTTATATTTAGTGGAGATATGAACCTATAGCCTTCATGAGAGAACATTTGAGACTTTTTGGCATAGATATAATCATTCAGTGAATGAAATAAGAACAGTTCATGAACTAAAAGAGTGATGACTAAGAAGAGTAAGAGGAGAAGAACAAGATCTAGAAGTCATTAAATGCTAAAGAAAAGTCACTACCATAAATATTAACAATAGGTTACTTTGTTTGAATAGAATGTGGTTGTTATATGTCTTTAAGAATACATTTTCAGTGATGTGATGGAGCTAGAAACCAAAGTAAAGGAGAATAAGGAAATACTGGACAGTCAGAAAATAAAGTCATTATTTATAAACCATTGATTTGAGAAGTTTGATAATGAAGGAAAGAAGAGAAAGGCATACTTTGGCTCAAATGAGGAAATTTTAGGGATTCACTTCTTAAAACATATATAAAATGACTAAATACTTACATAGTACACTGATATGTTGCAAATAGAATATTGTTCCCCAAAGTTTACTTGAAACAAATGAAAGATGGATCCAGCCAGAATCTTTTTTGCCTGCCAAGAACAATGGATCAATCAATCATCTAACAATCATTTTTAAACAATTTATTATATGTCAGGTACTGAGTTAAGTGTTAAGGATTCAGTGACACAAGTGAAATGTTCTTTGCAAGAGGCTTATAATACAACAAATGAGGCAGGCAAACATCTAAGTAAAATAGAATGTATATAAAATTAATAGAATATAAAATTAATAGAAGGTAGTTTTGGGAAGGAGTGCACTAATAACTAAGGAACTGAGAAAAGTTTGATGATGAAGGTGACTAAGCTAAATATCAAGAGAAACTAGGGATTCCAAGAAAAGAATTGAGCACATTACAGTTTGTTAGACATTCAATGCAATGACACAGAAACTGGAGATTGAATGATGTGGATTAGAAATAGAAAGTAGAACAGTATGACAATCCCAGACTGAGAGGAAGGGAATTAAGTATTAGAATTCCAAAAAGGTAAGAATGGCTCAAGTTGTGAAGAGATTTTCATGTTAAAAAAAAGACATTTATATTTGATTCTTTTGGTAATAGGACTTTGTTAAGTAGGGAGCTGACATAACCCAAACTGTAATTTAGGAAGCTGATTTCAGCAGCTGAATGGAGGCTAGATTAGAGTGTGGAGAGGTTTAAGGTAAGGAAAACAAACAGGATACTGTTTCAATAGTCCAGGCAAGAGGTGACAAGGGCATGAACTGACGTAGCGGTTGTATGAGTGTGGAGAAGGCTATATATGAAAGAAATACTATAGACATAGATGTGATAAGGTGTGTTAACTGATTGAAGATGTGTGGTTAGTAAGAATAAGGAATCCAAGATCACAATGAGGTTGTGAACCTGAGTGACTGCAGGGATGATGTTAGATTATAAATATAAAATATCTATTAGTTATTATTGATTTCCCATCTCTAGCTAAGTAATACTTGGTGAAGAGGAAAACTAATACTAAAAACAAATATATAAGATAAGAATAAATATTTTAATTATTTAATAATATAGCCAAAAGGGAGATTTAGTTTACTTCTTGATTATGTGATCACTGCAGCATGCAAAAAGAGATGATTTGTACAATTGTTACTTATTCAATTGAAGGTTGTATTTAATTTCTATTTAGTTTTCTAGTTATTGACAAAATATCCAGATCTAAAAACTTTGATCTTTGTTAACAACTGGATAAAATAATAAGTTTTGGAGAGCCATAACATAATTTTTTCAATAACATAAAATGTATGGATTCCAGATCATAATTCATAAACCTCTATATTCTTATATTTTCATATAAGAACATCCATTTATTTGAAAGAATAATTTTTTGTCAATCCTTACCATAAATTCTTACCATAATATTATCATGCTATCCCTGGAAATAGTCTATCTAGGAAGTATCAAAATTAGGAGTTGAGTTTTACAAAAGGTGTCTGGAAATACTTCAAATATAGGTAATCAATGGGTTAAATTTCATAGGGTGATTTGATTCAGGAAGGTGATACTGTGGGTATAGGTAGCTAGGTAGATTTAGGTCCCCTTCAGAGTAAAAAAAAAATAATATAACATCTGTGTATATATATATATATATATATATGTATATATATGCATGTATATATATTTGTATGTATGTATTCTTCCATCTTGAAGCATGTGCAAATATTCTATGTCAAGGAAAATGTTTGAGAATGGGCAGATCTCCCCTATCTACTTCCAATTGTGCCTAATTCATTGATTGATTGATTTCTCCAATTTGTTGATGAACTGGAAAAACTGATAAGGAAGGTTGCCAGATCTGGTATTAAAAGAAATAGCTTCTGGCTGGTAGAGTTTTGGGAGGTAGCTCTTCAAAATACAAAATGTGACTCTAGTTGAGGGTTGGTTAGTAGAATCCTTTCCTACATTGGCCCAGTGGTAGAGTTAGGGTCTAAAAGCCCTAATTATTGACTTAGAATGTGGATCAATAGTCATTCATATACTAGGGTAATCCATATTCTGTGATTCTCCTTTTCTGTTTCTTTTCTCTTGGCCACATTTGTAAATATCAAAAGTTTCTATGAGATCTGTGAATGTCAGTGACATAAACAGCATCTACCAAACCTATTATGATTATAGCAGCAGTTGTAGGATTGAGTTTTTATCAAAGAAAGCTTCATCATCAAACAACAAAGCATTTGGAAGATCCACTTATTATTTGATGTGTCTGTACAACAAAAACTAAAATGTAGGGAATGTTAGTGCCTGATTTTTTGTTTGCAGATAATTGTGCACTCAATAAAGCTTCCAAAATCGAGATGCAAAAAAGTATGGATCAATTTTCTACTGCTTGGTACTAATTTTGGCCTAACAATCAATACCAAGAAAACACAACTACTCTATCAGTCAATTCCATAGCATTCATATGTGGAATCATCAATTACAGCAAATAGAGCAGTTTTGAATGTTGTGGATAAATTCACTTACCTTGCCATTTTTCTAGGAATGTACACATTGATAATGAGGTAGGCCCATATTTCCAGAGCCAATTTAGTGTTTGGAAGCCTCCAAAGGAAAGTGTAGGAGGGATGAAGTATTAGACTTACTACCAAAATGAAAGTCTATTGAGCCATGGTGATGACTTCATTGATAGCTGTATACCTTTGAAATCTAGACAGTATAAAAGCTACATGGGAGGAAAAAAAATTGCTTTCTTGTGAATTGTCTTAGGAAGATTCTGAAGATCATCTGATAGAATAAGATACACAACACCAAAATCCTTTTTTGAACTAAACTCTTAAACATTCAAACTCTACTGCAAAAAGTGCAGTTCTGTTGGGCTGGCCACATAGTTGGAATGCCAAATGTAATGTATACTTATCAAAAAGACTTTTTCCCATATAGGGAAAGCACTCACAAGGTAGTCAGAAAAAGTGATACAAGGACACTCTCAAGGACCTTGAGAGTATGTTAACAAAAGTCAAATCAATTTTGGAATTGATAGTATCACATGGGAGACACTGGCACAGGACTGTGCTGCATGGTATGTCCCCATCAGAGAAGGTGCTGTGCTTTCTGAGCAAAGTAGAAACTGAATTAGCTCAGAAGAAATATGAGGTCCATAAAGTTAGAGAATCTGCCTCAAATGTTCTTAAGGATTATTTCTGTCCAACCTGTGGCAGAGCATTCTGAGTTTGCCCTGATCTGATCAGCCATAAGTAGACACACTAATTTGACTCTAACATAGTGATGTCATTTTGGTCCTTTTAGAGAACAAAGGACAACTACCACTGTGTGGGTGGTGGTCAAATGTGAACTGGCTAATTAACAGCCTTGTAAATATATTTATGTTCTACAGAAGCTAGAACATTATTCTCCAAATGATTATACTAGGAAAACATTACTTAATTCTAATCTAATTTAATCTGCTTCTTTATTGCTTAGCATTCCATTTTCTGTTGGGAATAGATTCATTTTTCCATATTTAATTCATTTGGTCTTTAATTTAGGTTCCTTTATTTTTTAAAAATATTTCCCCTTTGCTTAGGAGAATTTTTTGATTCAAATTTCATAACTATTTCACCAACTTGTAATTCAGTAAGTAGCAACATTCCCAAAATCACCATGATGTTCTTTGACTTCAAAGAACAAAAGAATGAGAATTAAGGATGTTACTTCTCCATTGAACAATCAGACATTAGAACAATAAACCCACAGAAATCTGGAATAGCAAGAAAGATCATCAGTGGCCCCTGATATTTTCCTAGCCACTATACTAGACTATGATTGTATGAATGTAAATCCTGCTCATGAACTATTTTACATTATTGCAATATGAAAATTGGCTGAAATTCCTAGAAATATGTACTTTGAATAAGAGAAGACTCATAATGATAACAGTATTCAGGTATTTGAATTATTGTACATGGAAGAGATAGTGACTTAAACTTTTTTTGTTTGGTCCAAAAAACAACTAGCTATCACTAATAGACTTCAAAGGAGAAGCAGAACACTAATTCCTAAGGTAGTTCAGGAATCATCCAACTTTTGGGTGATTCTAACTGTTAGGAAGCTACCCATTTCACCCTCCTATACCATTAAATCTAAATGTTTCCTCTTTGCAACTTTAAAGAATCATAAAAAAAAGAATAAGGACCCATATGTGCAAAAATGTAGCAGTTTTTTTTTTTTTTTTGTAACAAAGAATTGGAAAATGAGTGGATGCCCATAAATTGGGAATGACTAAATATGATATGATATATGAAATCAATATAATACCATTGTTTTTATAAGAAATGATAAACAGACTGATTTCAGAAAAGCTTGGAAAAATTTTAAGAGAGCAAAACCAGGAAAGTATTGTACATAGCAACAGCAAGATTGTGTGATGATCAACTTTGATAAACTTAGTTCGCAACAATTCAGTTATTCAAGGTGATTCTAATAAACTTTGGATGGAAAATGCCATCCACATGCAAAGAGAAAACTAGTGTGACTGAATGTAGATTAAGTATACTGTTTTCATCTTTCTTTTTTGTTTTTTTGTTTTTTTTTCTTTCATATGGCTTTTCCCTCTCTGATTTTTTTTCTCTCTCAGCATCACACACACATATACAATTCATATACATGTATAGGATGAATTGTATGTATATAACCCCAAAAAATCTTAAAGATCAGGAAAATTTAGTGTATTAAAATAGTGTGTGTGAGAAAGAATGAGAGACAGAGACAGAGATAGAGAGACAGAAAGATAAAGAGAAAGAGAGAGAAAAACAGAGAGAGAAAGAGAGAGAGAGAGAGATGGGGGGGGAGGGAAAAGGAGAGGAAGACGAAGATGGAGAGGGAGAAGGAGAGGGAGAGGGAGAGATAGAGGGAACTAGGAGCAAAAAAGGAAGGTTTTTTTTTTTTTTTTTTTTTTTTTTTTTTTTACAAAACGTAGATTTATATAGTAGAAATGAAGGGATACACTAGACACCAAAGGACTACTTTTCATTTTATCTCCCTCTTTTACCATGAAAGTTCATGAAGAATATGTACTATCTTTGCTTGCACATCTCTGTTCCCAAGACAACACAGTACATGGCATATTATCAAAATGAAAGGATAAAGGTGAGCTAGAGTTAGGAGAAAATAGTTAGACCAAGGAGAAAGATAAATTTCCCAGACGAACTTATAATTAACCAGGAGAAAGGAAATATTCCATGAGGTGGAAGAAAACCATTGATTGCAAGTTAGACAGACCAGAGCTAGTTAGAGTAAGGAATATGGTGCCATTAGAAGGAAGACATTATGAGGGAAGAGAGTACCTAATAGTGAACTTAGTCTTGAAGAGAATTTAACCTGTGGCATACATTTTTTAATTAATTATTATAACTTTTTATTGACAAAACCCATGCGAGGGTAATTTTTTTACAACATTATTCCTTGCACTTACTTCTGTTTCGATTTTTCCCCTCTCTCCTTCCACCCTCTCCCCTAGATGGGAAGCAGTCCTATATATGTTAAATATGTTGCAGTATATCCTAGATACAATATATGTGTGCAGAACCGAATACTTCTATTGTTGCACAGGGAGAATTGGATTCAGAAGGTAGAAATAACCCAGGAAGAAAAACAAAAATGCAAACAGTTTACATTCATATCCCAGTGTTCTTTCTGTGGGTGTAGCTGCTTCTGTCCATCATTGATCAATTGAAACTGAGCTAGGTCTCTTTGTCAAAGAAATCCACCTCCATCAGAATACATCTTCATACAGTATCGTTGTTGAAGTATATAATGATCTCCTGGTTCTGCTCATTTCACTTAGCATCAGTTCATGTAAATCTTTCCAAGCTTCTCTTTATTCATCCTGCTGGTCATTTCTTACAGGACAATAATATTCCATAACATTCATATACCACAGTTTACCCAACCATTCTCCAATTGATGGGCATCCATTCATTTTCCAGTTTCTAGCCACTACAAACAGGGCTGCCACAAACATTTTGGCACATATAGGGCCCTTTCCCTTCTTTGGTATCTCTTTGGGATATAAGCTCAGTAGTAGCACTGCTGGATCAAAGGGTATGCACAGTTTGATAACTTTTTGGGCATAATTCCAGATTGCTCTCCAGAATGGTTGGATTCGTTCACAACTCCACCAACAATGCATCAGTGTCCCAGTTTTCCCACATCCCCTCCAACATTCATCATTATTTTTTCCTCTCATCTTAGCCAATCTGGCAGATGTGTAGTGATATCTCAGAGTTGTCTTAATTTGCATTTCTCTGATCAATAGTGATTTGGACACTCTTTCATATGAGTGGTAATAGTTTCCATTTCATCATCTGAAAATTTTCTGTTCATATCCTTTGACCATTTATCAATTGGAGAATGGCTTGATTTCTTATAAATTAGAGTCAATTCTCTATATATTTTGGAAATGAGGCTTTTTCAGAACCTTTAACTGTGAAGATGTTTTTCCAGTTTGTTGCTTCCCTTCTAATCTTGTTTGCATTAGTTTTGTTTGTACAAAGGCTTTTTAATTTGATGTAATCAAAACTATCTATTTTGTGATCAGTAATGGTCTCTAGTTCATCTTTGATCACAAATTTCTTCCTCCTCCATAAGTCTGAGAGATAAACTATCCTATGTTCCTCTTATTTATTTATAATCTTGTTCTTTATGCCTAAATTATGGACCCATTTTGATCTTATCTTGGTATATGTTGTTAAGTGTAGATCCATGCCTAATTTCTGCCATACTAATTTCCAGTTATCCCAGGAGTTTTTGGTCAAATAATGAATTCTTAGCCCCAAAATTAGGATCTTTGCATTTGTCAAACACTAGATTGCTATAGTTGACTATTCTGTCTTATGAACCTAACCTATTCCATTGATCAACTAATCTATTTCTTAGCCAATACCAAATGGTTTTGGTGACTGCTGCTTTATAATATAGTTTTAGATCAGGTACAAGGCCACCTTTGTTAGATTTTTTTTTTCATTAATTCCCTTGAGATTCTCTACCTTTTATTCTTCCATATCAATTTTGTTGTTATTTTTTCTAGATCATTAAAATATTTTCTTGGAAGTCTGATTGGTATAGCACTAAATAAATAGATTTGTTCAGGGAGTATTGTCATCTTTATTATATTCGATTGGCCTATCCAAGAGCACTTAATATTTTTCCAATTATTTAAT
Source organism: Sarcophilus harrisii (assembly GCF_902635505.1). NCBI lineage: Eukaryota > Metazoa > Chordata > Mammalia > Dasyuromorphia > Dasyuridae > Sarcophilus > Sarcophilus harrisii. The sequence goes on from NC_045426.1 coordinate 140,126,471, forward strand.
TCTGACTTTATTTGTGTGGAAATTTTTTTTGTAATTTTGCTCATATAATTCCTGACTTTCCTTTGGTAGACAGATATCCATATATTTTATGCTGTCAACAGTTATTTTGAATGGAATTTCTCTTTCTATCTCTTGCTGTTGGATTTTGTTGGTGATGTATAAAAATGCTGAGGATTTATGGGGATTTATTTTGTATCCTGCAACTTTGCTAAATTTATGAATTATTTCTAATAGCTTTTTAGTAGAATCTCTGGGGTTCTCTAAGTATACCATCACATCATCTGCAAAAAGTAATAGTTTGGTTTCCTCATTGCCTATTCTAATTCCTTTAATCTCTTTCTTGACTCTTATTGCTGAGGCTAGGTCTAATACAATATTGAATAATAATGGTGATAGTGGGCAACTTGCTTCACTCCAGATCTTACTGGGAAAGGTTCCAGTTTTTCCCCATTGCATATGATGCTTACTGACAGTTTTAAATATATGCTCCTGACTATTTTAAGGAAAAGTCCATTTATTCCTATACTCTCAAATGTTTTTATTAGGAATGGATGTTGGATTTTATCAAATGATTTTTCTGCATCTATTGAGATGATCATATCGTTTTTGTTTGGTTGGTTATTGATATAATCGATTATGCTAACAGTTTTCCTAATATTGAACCAGCCCTGCATTCCTGGTATAAATCCTACTTGGTCATAGTGTATTATCCTGGGGATGATTTTTTGTAATATTTTTGCTAATATTTTATTTAAGATTTTAGCATCAATATTCATTAGGGAGATTGGTCTATAATTTTCTTTCTCTGTTTTCAGTGTGACATACATTCTTAAAGAGACAATATTCTATGTGCAGATGAGTTAAATTAAAAAATATTAGTTTTTTAAATTGCTTGAATGATTGGAATTTGGAAAGATTTTCATATGAAAGCAATGGCACAAATTATAGCTCAACTTCATCCTAGCCTCCAAAATCCATTTAACACATATTATAGCTGAAATACTTTTAAGAAAGTTGTTATAAAGTTTACTAGAAAACAGTACCATGGGGGTACCTTGTTCTTTTAAATATCATAATGTACAGTTATACTTATCAAAGCCATATTTTGTATAGAGAGTCAGTAGTTTTCTGATTTTACAATTAATTTTGAAATTTAAAAAATACAGTTCAATGAATTTTTTCCTAAATCTTTTATTCTACTATTAAAAAATGTTGTGTAATTAGATTGAAATAATGAAGATCTATATAGAAGTCTGAGCTGGTTTTCTACTCACTTAGTATTGTAAAGGAAGATGGAATTAGTAAAGGAAGTAAGGGAGAATATATATGTAACTAACATATATTCAAAAACTAAAAACATTGATTAAAGCAAAAAACATTCTAAGATGAATGAAACATTTTAAATTATGAAGCAAGAAGGCACAGAAATCCAAGAGGCATATAAAATACTCTTGTCATGGACTGGCATCACATTATTCTGTATTTATCAAAACAAATAGATGATGGTGATGATAATGGTAAAATTACATTCAAACATAATAAGTAATAGAATTGAAAGATTTTTTTTCCTTACAGTGTGAAAGTTGCACAGTATATCAACTGTGGTGATAATATGCTACTGATCATATACAATAAAAAATTAACTAGAGCTAAAATAGAATAAGAAATAATCTTACCCTTACTTGAGTTTTCAGTGGAATAAACTAAGGCCTAGAAAACTGAAATGATTTTCACATAGTCATATAATTTGTTAATATGAGACAATACTCAAACTCAGAAATCCTAAATCTGAGATTATTATACTTTACCAGTTGAATGATGAAGCTAATTTATACAGCTCAGAACCTATTTTTAAAATTTCATTGTGAGCATTTACAACTCGCACAGAAAATGATACTCAATCAAGGCTTGTTTTTTTTTTTTTTCTTTGATTGATTGTCTAGACTTTATGAAATGATGGAGAAAATTTTAATACTATGGATTAAATTCAAAGGGTATACCTTATTTTAGGAGAATTGATCATTAATTATCTACCATCATATCACAGTCTTTCTCTTATACCACATATTGCCTCAAAAGTGTTTTGCTTTGTCAGGAATTGAATCATGGCCTTTACCAAGAATTCTACCACTAAACCATAAATGTGCATGTAAAAATGATAGAAATTGGACAAAAAGGGTGCAGAGTAGGGGGGACTTTTGAATAAAGAAAGGTAGATGATGAACATGTAGGAATTATAAAAGCAAAAGAAAGGAAACAGAGGAAAGAGGGAACTTTGTGAAAAGAAGTGAACTAGATTCTCCATCTTATACTCTAATACCATAATTCTTGCCATGATGACAGAGGAAATAGAAACGAGACTAAAGAGAACAGACAATAAGATTATTCAGATTGTATTAAAAATTTATGAGACATTCTATGGTATATATAAGTTGAGTACATCTTAAATGAGGGTTTTAGTAGGGTTAGAGCAGGTTTTCAAAGATGATCTTCAACAATGGTTCATATCCTTTCATGTCATAGGTGACTGAAAAAATCTAGAGAATATTAAATCTAATTTTGCTTATCATTTGTTATTAAAGATGCTTAGAACAAAATGCTACCATTCAGATTGCCCTTAAGTTATCTATTTTCTGTATAGCAATACTCTTTATAATGTATTGGAAGATATAACAACAGAAATATTGCTGTTCAATTGTTCTCTGATAAACAGCAGGTGATGCATAAGACATAAATATATCATTTGACTTTGAAAAATATTCATTCTAATGGAGATTTATTTTAGAATTCGAATAAAGGAATAATTTCCTCTAAGTTGTGACAGCTTTTAGATGAGCCTATGTGCATAGAGCATTGTTGTGTTTGAAGGAAGTTTCAAGACATTATAGATTCTCTTGGAAAAGATGAGTAATACTCAAAGGAGTTTGGCCTGTCCATCCAAATGGACAAAGGAAATACCAAAAGATAAAGGCTACCAGTCAGACAGATTTCAACAGGAATTTGAACAGTATTAAACTATAAAGCTTTTCTAAATCTCTGTCACTAGCTGTCTGTCTCTGCCTCTCTCTCCATATTTTTTTTCGGGGGTGGGGGGGCATTGAAAACAAAACAAAACCAACCCCTGATAAAAATGGTAATTATATGAAGCTGGGGTTAAATAAAATCCATTGCAATTCCCCAAAGAAATCTAAATTATTTTTCTCCTTTTTAATTATTGTCCTAGATCAATGTCCATCAGATAGATAGAATCATATAATTTGGATATTTGTCTATCTATCTATCTATCTATTTCATATATATATATTTTTTTCTTCAGAATAGACCACAAAGTAGATAGTGTAACTACTATATGCCCATTTTACATGAAAAAAAAAATGAGATTCAGGCTTTTCAATAACTTGAAATATATCATATAGTAAATGTTATTGTCAGAACTTTAGCTCAAATTCTCCTGACTAGAAGTTTGGGGCTCTTTACATTATATGCTGTGTATCATTTCTCTATTTATTTTGATTTTGTTTATATATGCAAATTCATATAATTAATCTTACCATTTTTCTTTAAAAAAACTGAATTCAGTGATATTCTTATATCTTATATGGAGACCTTAGAGGTCTGACTGATTTTTTCACTTTTTAATTGGTTGTTTTGTCATGGTATACTATAGATAAGTAAAGGGTCATTAACTCTACAACTTTTATTTGAAATTATTTCTTTCTATATAATAATCAATAAAATTGCCATGATGTAATTTAGAGTACTATAACATTATCAGAATATATGTATACATATATATATATATGATATGCTCAGTTTCTTTTTAATCATTCTTTGTATTTAAAATATCACATTATTTGATCATTAATTGATTTCAATTGCCCTTTGAGTGTTATTCATTTTTACTTCTTCAGAGATTGAGGCATTCCATAATTTACAGCCATATACTAGAAAATTATACATTAAAACCCAAAACCTGCATTTCAGGGAGAAGTTTGGGATAATAAAAACAAAACAAACCTATAAAATCACCCAAAGACAAAGATTGCACTATATCAAAATATTTTTAAAATATTTAATATACAATAATATATAAGCAAAATACTTAATAATATTTAACTCTCATGGTTCACCTTCTTAGTTCATGAATTTGTATTCTATTTCATTTTTAAAAAGACATTTTCCCTTCCTCCTTGTATATGACACATTGGTATAAATTATTTTATGAAGTAGGGGGGGAAAAAACCCCAATAAACATGAACTAGCTTTGTTATTGTTGTCAAGGTAGTATCATGGAGTGAAAAAAAAAATTGGAAATGCCATCAGGAAAATCCTGGGTTCTAACATCAGTTCTGAAACTTAGGAAATTTGTAAAAATTGTCAAGGCATTAATAACTCTTGCAACTCAGTTTTCACATTTCAAAATCAGGGACAAAATGCCCTTGATACCCACACTTCTAAGTATTGTTATAAGCATCAAGTCAATAGTAAAAAAAAAAAAAAAAAGTACAAACTTTAAAGTGCATTGTAAATGTCTATTATTGTTATTATTTTACACAAAGTGTTTTTAAAAATAGTTCAGGGTATTATGCATCCTAAAAAGACATATTAATTTTGTTCTGAACTAAATGATTACTTTAAATGATAGGTGTGATATTAAAACCAGAGGCCAATTAATTATCAGATATGGAATTCATATATATAAGTGGTTATCAAATATTTATTCAATACTATCAATTAAACCTCAAAGAATTTATTAATCTAAAATCAAATCAAATTTATAAGTTATATCACATTTGAGTCATAATGTCTGACATAAATTTATCTGTTATAGAAAATGTGGTGGCCCAATCACAGAAGGAGAGATAGATAAGAAAGGATATATCTTCACAAAATGCTAAAAAGGCCAGAAAATGATCTTCGGTATGATGAATATACTTTATAGAGACAGACAGAGGAACAGACAAATAAATGGATAGATATATGTATGTATGAGTGGGTAGATGACAGGGGTATTTAATAAGCATTTACCATGTTTCAGGCTTTATCCAAATCACTAGGTTTATAAATACAAGCAACAGTTTTTGTACTCTAGTAATTTATATTCTAATAAAGAAAGACATCACACAAAGGAGTGCTGAAGAAAGAAAGAAAGAAAGAAAGAAAGTACAGGAGAAGTGAAATGGGGTCTGGTTTCTGACAAGACAAGGCACAATCCAGACCTACCAGAACGAAGGGTTCTAAGGGTAAAGCCCAACATTTTGTTGGAAAGGAAATGAGGAATGTAGGATTTATGGAAAGTTACAGACAAGAATCATACAAGAGGAGAGCTAAAGGGACAACAATCCCCATTTGTGAAGGGAACCCAAGTATGAATTTGGTAAGGTATCCATCATAGTATCTAAATCATATACTCATTTAGTCAGTTTCTATTTGAGGATTTTGTAATGTTTGCCAAAAATATAGTCTTAAAAATGTTTAACTGATTTTTAAATTTTCATCTGTCACGAATACTTGACAACATTTTTTTTAATCTCTGAAGGCTTACGTTGTGTTTAATACTCATAAAATTAGCTTGCTTAATTTTCATATTTCTAAAATAAAATTACACTTAAAATTTTAACAGAAACAAATTTCTTAAAGATATGTGAAACATTCTAGAATTTGAATTAGGTCTTGGTCTGTCTGTATTGTCTGATATGAGAAATAAAATGGAAATCAAGAATTTCAAGATCTTCTATTAATACAAACATTTACTTAGATTTGCAAATACATAGTCAATCCTTTTTTTCCTTGGTTTTGTCATAAAGGAAAAATTATCCTACAGGAAAAATATACACACATCTATAAATATCTGTCTATCTATCTATCTATCTATCCATCCATCTATTTATATATACATACATCTTGATAGGGTGTAAGTGAATTTAGATATACAAATAAAACATGTACATATATACCTACATGTACACAAGCATATGCATACCATAAAATGTAAAATACATGCATATATATGCAGTTAGATGAGGGCAAACTGGAAATTTATAATTAAATTTGGTCCAACTTTGGAGCTGTCAATATAACTGAAATGGGTGGGGAGGAGATCCCAACTTCTTCTTAGAAACTTTTTTTTAACTCTTCAAAACATATTGCCTGACAAGAAATAAGCACAATTGAATGAATGACAAAAGTAATTATTAAACACTTATCAGGCAAATACTTACCTAAGTACTGGAGTTATAAATGAAAAATCAAGAATCTCAGTCTTCACTTGCTTACATATTAATGATGGAGAAACAGAAAATAAGAGGAACTGAGAGTAAAGTTTTGGCTATCTATCATACATGTATTTATCCATTCATCTTTCTATCTGTGTATATATATATATATATATATCCATCTGCCTAATAACCCTTAACTACTCACATGTGCATGTCACTTTTAAAAGTAGACTCAACATTCCACATGTAAAATATTCTATATGTAACTGACATATAAAAGACTCTAGATATAACTTATGTGCTTCAGCACTAATTTACTCACTTCTAAACTCCCTTCCCTCAAATATACCAAAATAACATTATTAATATAATGATGTTGATATAAAAATAGATATGTGCCTAATAGGTATTTAACCATTTAATATGGCATCCTTTGCTTATAACAGTGACGTGGTAATTAAAGCATGTCAAAAATAAAACAACTATACTAGAAATCTAATTTATGACAAAAACATTAGCCAAATTTTAAAATGTAATTTAACAGCTTCAAAAATGGAAAATTGTGTTTCAAGTCATAATGATTTAGCTCTGAATTCCAGAAATAGCAGAAGAGCTTAGGCAGGATGGCAGTGGCTCCCATATTCATGCATTACATATGCACAGAAGTGCTATGACAAATACATTTAAATATCTCTAATGCTGTGAAACCTGCAGAGGCAATTAGTGGCAATAAAATTTGTATTGAATTTGGATAAATTTTAGACAATTAGCTATCTTCTAAATGTGATTTCTGGCCAAGTAATCCATAGGGACACATGACTTATCCACATTTATTACTCATTAGAGTAGAGTAATTCCTGTCATAGCTGCACATCAAGGGATTTATCATCATAAATTCAGATCAGCTAATGGACTGAGTAACCCTTTTCTCCTAGCAGAAATCCCTAGGTAAAATGTATGAACTAGACTGACCATATTTCAATATATACTGAATGTGTACCTTAAAAATGCACAGGGATGCATAAACTCAATCAGATAGAGGGGAAGATCAAAGCACCTTTCAATTGGAATGAATCTTAGAAATTCATCCCTGTCTTAATGAGACAATGAGCTAAGTGTGTGATATAAAAATCATAAAGGATAGTCTAGAGATGTCACATACAGCCAATCACATGATCTTATCAGTGGATCACAGAGAGCTCAAAGAAACCTTGGAAGCCATTCTCCTTTAACACATCAAATTCAGATAATAAAAAAGGCTGAGAGTTGAAGTGACTTGCCTACAGTCATACAAAAAGTGACAAAAAAAATGTACTCAGGTCATCATAATCCTTCACATAATCCTATTACAAATGCTTCCCAATTGGTCTTCTTTCCTAAAGTCTCTCTGGGCTCTAATGCATGTTCCATACAGTTGGCAAAGTGAATGGAAGATCTTATTGCATCAATCCCCTAATGAATGAACTTTTTCCTCTTTTCATTTAGGATGAAATACATATGCCTCTGTTGAGCTTTAAAAGTCCTACACAATCTGACTCCAACCTATCTGTCCACCCTCACTGGATGTAACTATTCTTCCATATGATCCCAATTTTTGTCAAGTTGTCTCTCTGCTGGCTTTTCAAACACATCATACCACCATACTATCTTCCATCTTCAATTCCCATGCCTTTGCACTGGCTGTCACTCATGTCTAGAATGTTCTCACTCCATTAGATTGTGAGCTTCTTGAGGATATATATTATATCCTTTTTGAGGATATATATCACCTCCTTTTGTGCCCCTAATACTTGGTATAGTGCCCAGCTCATAGTAGGCACCTAAAATGTTTATTGAGTTCTCAACCCTACTTCACAAAATCTTTCTCTTCCTTCAAAATGCAGTGTATGACCTTCCATAACCAGCAACTACCATAGTGCTCAGAACTTTAAATGGACTTGATAAAACCTTGTGAACTATAGATACATCATTTATATTGCCCTCAGTTTGTCAGCATTAAACTATAGTTTCCTTTTCAATTGCAGCTATCTGTTGCTTTTGATCAACAGCTCTTTAGTTCCTTAGACTGGGATAGGAGTTTCTTTATTATCTTCTTGTGCATAAAGCAATTACATGTCATTAGACATTTGATATGGGTTTTTATTGATAGAAAGCATATAGGAAAATAAAAAATAAAAAACCTCCCATCAATTTCTATGTTTTCCCATTTTTGACATTTAATTTTTATTGATGTTTTATTCTGTCACCATCACTTTCTGATAATCCTTAAATATTGCAATATTACATAACTATTTAAAGCTATAGACATATCTACATGTTAAAAAGAAGGTAAAGATAGCATGTAGAAGAATCTAAATATAACTTTTTTTATGCTTGTGCATTGAGCAAATTGATTAACTGTACCAAAGAAAAACATTAAATAGACCATTGTTTCATATATACCATTTCATTCATGAAATTTAGTTTAGTACATGTCTACTAAGTAGAGGAAAATGTGCTTCATCATCAGTGCTTTTAGGGGGGGAAAGAATGATTTTTTAATTGATTTCTGCTATTTTAGTATTTCTTTCATTTAGATTATTTTGGACATTATGTATATATTGACTTGGTTTTACTTTTTGTACTCTATAGCAACTTTTCAAGAATTTCCAGTATTTCTCCTGTGCCAGTTATATACAATTTCTTCCATCTTCTTCTTCATTCTATTCAGTTTCAAAAATTTGTATTGAATTCCTACTATGTGGTCAACACTTTGGTCCTTGTAATGTCTGCTTCTTGTACTTAGGAGTTCAGGGACTTTCCTCATTATCCCCCTAATGCCCTCCCAGCCAAAGGGCGAAAAAAAAAGAAAAAGAAAAAGAAAAAAAAAAAAAAAAAACTCCAGGAAAATGCATACAAGCTCACACACGAGGCTGAAGGTCATTTTTGTTTATACATGAGACTTCTTTTTCCTCATCTGTCTCAGGAGGTGCTGATACTTTGGAGACAGCAGCTTGCTGCTTATTTCCTAGCAATGACATTTCCTGTCAGCAATAGAAATGGTGAATCAGTGCAGATTATATGAGAACTGACCTAGAGCTTTCCTCTCTTTTCAAACCACATTATGCTAGTGTCTGCTTAAAAAAAAAAAAAAAAAAAAAAAAACAAACTAATTGTGCTCTCTCTCTCTCTCTCTTTCTTGTCATTTTTCCAACACAAAGTAACTAAGCATTTCCTTTTACCATTGTTTAAATATCAAAAAAGTCCTATTTCTTGCATCTCTTTTTCATCATATTTTTTTATGTCATGTACCTATAGCATAAGATTTTTTTTTCCTATTTTCTAATTTGAGTTCAGCCATCAGTGGTTACTGGAAATTCAGGTAAAAATATGCCAAGAAATTAAACTGATAAAAAATCAAATGGAATTAATATCCAAGCCCTTCCCAAGTCATGTTTTGTCGCTATTGCTATTGTTTTTGTTAATCACAGCAGTTTTGTCTCCTAATTAAAAGCCTGATAAAACATAGTCATAGAAATATTCTGCAGTTACTACTATGAGTGATAGAACAAGATGGATAAACATTGGGGATAGTGGAGCACTGGAAGCCAGAAAGCAGTTTTCTGATGCACTCACATTGTAATAAATCATTTATAGTTCTCCCTTGAATCAAAAATAGGCTGACACAAGTGTGGTGGGTGGCCTCTCTGCAGAAACAAAGTAAAGTACAGGTAAGATTTGGATAGTCAGAGTGCACAGGAAGGTAGGACAACATCCCCAAAACAATCTTCCAAATTAAAATGATGAGCACCAAAGACAAAGAGCAGAATCAATCAAACAGCATTTATTAAGACTTTTCAATGACAGGCTTATGCCAAGCACTGGGATAAGAAATAAAGATAAAAATAGTTTCTGCCCTGGAGGAATATTCATTCTTAAGGGGAAAATAACAGGAAAATAAATGGGTTGGTAAAAAATATACTTACAGAGCAAAAGATTACCCTAGGAGGGAAGATTCTAGCACCTGGAAGGTGAGGAAAGGGGTTGAGAAAGCTGACCCTTGAATGAAGTACTCGTTTTTAAGAGAAAGATGTGCAGATCAAACATTGTAGGTATGACACAGAGAATAGAGAATTGTGGCATAGATGAAGGAGTACAAGGGTGCAAATCTTGCCTCTGATATGTAGTATATGACCATTAGGAAGTGATTTAGACTTTAGGTGTACCTGGCAACTAAGACTAAGAGTTTAATCTGCTTGCTGAAAGTTCCCTATATTGATAAAGTCAGAGGCGGTGGTAAAGTCATGTTTGTGTAGTTAAATATGGAATATAAGAACAGAAATGGTCCATTTTTTGATGTAGAAGCAATAAAACACTAAAATATTGGCAGGCTAAAATAGTGTATCAATGAAGATTAGTTTTATCCAATTAGTTATCCAACTAACCAAGACTATTTAATATGAATAATATTTTTCTTCTTTAATTTTGATTTCATTGATGTAGTGAATTCTTGATAAAAGAAAATTTACAGTATTCCTCCAGTATAGATTTCCAAATGTTCTTTTAGAGTTTCCTGGCTCACTAAGAAGTTGGAAGGCATGCCCAGAATCACAAGTTAGTCTATTCTTTGCTTCATTCCACCCTCCCACCTCTGGATGCTAGAGCCATAATTTAAATCTGATACTTCACTCTAAAGTTAAGATTAATTTGGATTGAATATGAAATCAAGAAAGATCTGAAATATATGGTGATATGTGTATATATATATATATATATATATATATATATATATATTCATTATGAGGAACTCTGGGGAAATATTGAGGCATTTAGTTCATTTGTGTTGTTCTCCTTTTATTTCTTTAAATAAAGAAAGGGGGGATATCATGGGGAATTGAGTAAGAACAGGGCAAGAAATAAATCTATGACTACTTCCAGTCATAAGTATACTTACCACCTAAAGAGGTAAGTGGGACAATACCACCATATACATGGTGAATGGCAGCATATAGCTTGCATCTTATATTATCATAATACAAAGATATAAGAAATATTCTTTGACTCAAAGTCATGTTGTCAATCTTGAAAGATATTAGTTTAAAAAAGATACATTTTTTTACAGAAATAATTCTTTGGAATCATTGAAAGCACTATGCAATTTAGCAATACAGTTCACTTCTTATATTCTATTAAACTCTGGGTCTAAATCATTATTGACAGTGTCTACCTATGATATCCTTAATGGTAGACAAATTCATCACATCTACAAGCCATGAATTCAAGTCCTTGAATAGCAGACACTATCAATGGGACCATAATCAAAGTCATTGTAATGCCAAAAATATTCTTAATGAAGAATCAGGTTGATTATTATCATAGGACTGGTCCCATTCTTTTAGTTTTTGAAGGAGTTTATTTTGTTTCTATCACTTTATAACAAATAACACCACAATCACAATTTAGCAGTGTGTTTTTATGCAGCCTCTCCCTTTTTTGTGGAGTATCTGGCTAATCCGTTTTGCATGGCTATGGATTTCCTTAAAAAGATTGTGGTGCTTTATGCAATCAGCACAACATTATCCACAAACAGGGCCCAAAACAACCTAAGGGACATCTCTTTTGTTCATGAGCATGATATATAAATCATGATAGTTGTAAGCATGTTTAGAGACTATTAGAATCTGAACTCTTTGAAACTAGGGACTGTTTTTGCCTTTATATTATTGGTGTTTATTACAATACCAGCCACAGTGGATACTTGATAAATGCTTATTGACTTAACCTAAGCATTTCTTTTTACATGTTTTTTGATGCTGTTATTTAGATGATTATTGAATAAAATCTTTTTGTTGTGCAGAACATGTAAAAATGTCTTGTAAAATATTAGAATCAACTATTCTCTTTCCTCTTCAATTATTTTAAGAGCATAAGTGTATTTGAGGGGAAAAAAAATTTGACAATGACAATCTTCTCATTCCCTTCTAATATTTTCAAGTGTACCTTTAATATGTAGATTATTCTCATGAAGACTGTATAGAAATGGAAAAAGTAACTATATAAAAGTTAATAGTTAATGCTATTTTCTCCATCATTATTTGTGAAAAGTATGTGATTTATTACATTCTTTTTGAATTTTTCCTTCTTTGAAATCTATTGAATTATAAATAACATTATAATTGTGTTAACTCCAATACACATTTCTTCTATAATATTTTTTTTCTGTAACTTTTTGGCAGGTATGTTTCCCCTCCATACTTCCTATTCTTAAATACTTTTTCCATAATTTCATATATCTCACTGAGTACTGAGATGTTGTAATATGCTGGTTCCATTGCCATTAATAAAATTTTCTTGCCATAATGCACTTTAAAATATGTTTAATTTCTTAAAAAAAATTTTTCCTTTCAATGTATTCCATATGCATTATCAGGATGATCTGGCTTAGACACAATTCTTTCTTCTTAGGTATTTCAAGGCAAGTTGGTCAAATGTCCCAAGAAATGATATGCCTTTCTGTCTTTTGGCACTTGGTAAAAGCAACAACACTCTTTTATACTCTTCTCAAAGAACTGATGAACCTTCATGTCATTTAAAGTTTTTTATGACATATTTCCACTTTTAAGAGAAAATAAATCTGAGTACAATTCAGTTCCACTAATATTATAACTTATTGCTCATTGGACACAGATCATATATATATAGAGAGAGATCTAATAATTAAATAAGTGCTTGTGGGTGGGCAGAACACTAATTCTGCTCCTTTTTTTGCCATTCTGTCTGTTACTTGAGAAACAGAGGCATTTTTGAAAAGTTATTTGATAGGCATGAAGGGCTAAATTATTAATTTCCTCTTTACAGCCATAAATTTTTCCAGGTCTACAGAACCAGGTCTTGGAATAGCAGACACCATCATTGGGGCCATAGTGAAAGTCATTATAATACCACAAATATTCTTAATGAAGAAACAGTTAATTATTACCATAGAACTGGCCTTTGAAGGAGTTTCTTTCAATTAATGACAAAAGCCGCCACTATCACAACAGAAATGTTCCTTTTGGTTTTTCCCATACAATAAAGTAGTAGTATATAATTGATAGAGAACTAACTTCAGCACTCAAAGATGTGAGTTCTAGCCTCACCTCTAACACATGACAGGTGACACTGTCACTTAATCTCTTGGTGTTCTATGCATGAAAATAATAAGTTGCAGGAAAGTTGCCAATATGAACAGGAAGGAAATTTCTCTCCATTTCTCAAACCCTGGTAGACATTTTGAATGTCATATAGTCCAAATCTCTCATTTCAATAATGACTGATGCTCAGACATAGTAAGAGGCTATGTTGGAGATGGAATTCAACAAATGCTTCATTTCCTTTAAACATTTTTATACTAGAAGAGGCAACTTGCCTTTTAAAGCACTATCCAGATTTTTTTTTTTCCATTTCCTTTGTAAATCATTCATTTTAACTCAGTTGGCATGATTCTATTTGTAGAGATTCAGAAAATCTGAAAAAAAATATTGTTTCAGGTAGATAATTGAGATTGTGTCAAAATGTTTTTTATGTGATTATGAATGTTTTAATCTACTGTGTCATAGGACTATAAAATATTATTTTCTTATAAATGTTTATAGATTTTTCTTTTTAGTGGCACAAATTGTTACTCCTTTGAATAAAGCAGATGCATGCTGTTGCTTGTCTTTTGTTCTTGAAGAGGACCTTGAGATCAAGAAGAGATGTACTGACATGCAAATAAACTGGTTTTAAATGAGGGAGGACTGTGCAAAGTCAGCAACCTCACTCTCTCCTCAAGAACCATCTGGGTCAAGTGAGAAGATATAGATGAGTATGACTGGAGATGGTCTCAGGTGCAGTGAGAAACCTTAGCCTTTTTAAGCTAAGATCTTCTTAAGTCTCAGTTTGTCTGAGGAAATACCCATTCAGTGATTAAAGCTAGATAGAAATGAAGCAAAGAATTATCTATTTCACCTAGTTTTAAAAAATCCATCTGGGAGAGAAAAACCCTCATGGTTTCTGGTCAAAACAGAAACAATTGCCTTTTACACTCACTCTAAATCATCAAAATTCAAACAATGACAGAGTAAAGCTTAGGTTGGTCAATCAATGAGACCAGACTTGCAAGTCATGACATCTTCTTACTAATGTCATGCTTCTCTTTGAGAAAGGACAAACAACAACCTGTGAATAGTAGTAGCTGCCTCACTGGTGACCCAAATGGTCAGCTTTAGTTGAACCATTCAGTACTTCCTTTCCTCCCTCTTTTCCCTCTCTTTCTCCTTATCTCCCTTTCTCCCTTCCTTTCTTCCTCTCTTTTTCCTTCCTATCTTCCTTCTAAGATAACTTGGGGTTTGGGGGCTGGATTCATTTTTTACAGACTGTGTCTTAAACCCAAAGCACATACATTTGAACTATATACAAAGGGAAAACTGAGTATTCTTTTCTTTCTTTCTATTGTAGATATGACTTTTTTTTTTCATTAAAGTCGGAAACAAAGGAATCAGAGAAGAAGCTAACATAGGGCTTTACTAATTCATGTTCATATCTGAAGAATTAATCTTACCTACTGCTTCCACTCAGTTTCACAAAAGAGTTAGATTCTTAATCACCTCTTTTTCCATAATTATTCTACCTTATAGTATATATTATATAAGCTCACCATTTCCTATTTGACCCATTTTACATTTTCTTTGTGTTAGATTTCTTGCAGTCATATAAATGAATAAAAATTTTCTACATACTTCTTTGCTGTGGACTCTTTATGTTTTTTTTTTTTTTTTTCCTTCTCAAAACCATGTAGTATAGATTTTTTTTTCATTTTTATAGAATTGTTTATTTTGTAATTTGACCTGGGAAGTTTCCATACTGTATTTCCTTAACTTTTTGATTTGTGTTTAAATAGATGTTAAAGAAACTAAACTATCTGAGATAGTTTAGTTTCTTTAACATCTATTCTATTTGGTTTTCCAAGTGCTTTTCTGTATATTCTTTTATATTGCCTTTAATTGGGCAATTATAACATAAAATTATCTATTGCCTACACCTATTAGATACTGATGTAATCTTCCAATGCATTTCTTCCCAATGTTCAGAAGAAGCTTTCTTGAGTTGCTTCTTCCATGGTAGCATTTGGAATCTTTTGGGGGGATACTCCTTAATAACTCTCCTTTTTCTCCTCTGGGTCTCCCTGCCAGAGCAATAGCTGTTACATACTGAATAGTGTAAACCTTGGAATTTTTTCACTCTTATGTAAAATCTTGTGGAAGGGTTTGTTAAAATTTTTTTGTCTATTTATCTTTCTATTTATCTATTTGTTTTTTTTTTTTTTTTTTTGCAGATTTCAGCTTTATTGAATTACTCTGTTTTGTTATTGTTGGCCTATTAGATTTGTGCTGTAATAAAGGGGCTTTTCATAATTTCATTTAGTGTGCCAGTTTTGCTTATGTCATCTATTTCATTAGTAAGCACAATTTTTGTGGGTTGTATTGAGGGATGATTCTCAATAACTTCAAATTCTTCAATTTCCTCCTTCAAATTTCTTTTTTTTTTTCATTCAAAAGTAAGTTACTTGATTTTTCATCTCTAATTTTGTGCAATCTCACTTTAGGGATGAATTTATTCTCTATAATTTCCATATTACTTGTCAATAGACTATTGTGTGATTTGGACATGAGAGTATTATTGACCAAAAATATCACATGTGGCATGCTTAGCTTTTACATGGAAAGATCTTTAAGATAAGATTCTGTACTGGGGTACAGTGAATATATTTGTATATTAAGTTCATTTTATTGTGATTATTCTACTTTGTGGTCAATACCCTGTATAATCAAGCATTTCCAACAAATTAAGTTTTGATATTTCCATTTTTTTCAATTGGGGCTCATCTCATTGTGGCACCAGAAATGAAACTCTTGTAACTGTTATTCCCCATGTCAAATGGAATGTTCCAATAATTTGGAGTAAGTCTAGCTATATATCTTAGATATATCAATCTGATTGATTTGTGTGCTAAGTCATTCAGAATGTCATCAGAACCTAATTTTCTAACATTTCAATTTCCACAGGGCCTTCAGCCTTCATAGTTACAGTAATGGTGACAAGAAATATGAATTCTCCACTGTAGTTTGGTTGTCATTCCTTACTTGCTCTTTTCTCCTCTTCTAATTTAACATGGACTATGGTTTGGATTTTGATTATCATTTTATTTTTTAAGAACACTGTCAAAAGAAATTGAAAGCCTGGGTATAAAAGAATGATGCCTAAGATTGATGCCGGAAAGATTTCAATCTTTGATTCCCAACCCCCCCTAGTTAATGTAAATTACCTTTTGACTCACAAATCCCGGTCCCTTTGAATTCCACTAGAAGATCCGGACCTGTCCCAGCCCCACCTGGATCTGAGCCAACTTTGGGGCTACACCCCAAAGCCCCTCGAGCTAAGTCTCTGACTTAAAAGGACCACACTGGGAACCCCTCTTTGCAGAGATTCCAAACATGGCAGCCATGCGAGGACCCTCTGTCCACTGGACCCTCTGTCCAGTGCCCTCCTTATCTCTACCTTCACTTATCTCCTACTTCTAAACTCAGTAATAAACCTCTTTTATCAATCTAGCTCTCCAGGCCAATAAGTGCTTTTATTGGAATGCTACTAGACCTCATTTACCACCGTATCCTTGCACCGAATCCAAGGGGGTTGCAGGGGAACTCTGTTTGGCTCCCTGTACCCCAAACCTGCCACTAGACCTAACTAAACCTTGATTTCATTTAGGTACCCCAAATCTAGACCTCATGTGGTCTATACCTCAACAAGATGAATAGACTAAGAGTCTAGAATTTTGTAAGTCTATAGCAGTATTGCATACCAGGATATTACAAGTTACCTGGGTGGGGGGGCCTACTAAAACATAAAATGAGCTTCTTAGGAACTACCACTTTGCCTTTGGGACTTCTTTTTATATGAGAGAAATATAAACACAACACACCCTTCCCAGCCCAGCCCTGCCTTTGTATTACTGGGTGTGTACAACTGTTAGTTCCCTGGGGTTATAGATTCAACATATGTTCTAATAAAAAATTCATTCCAGTCTCCTTGAATCAAATTTATAGATTTCTCTTCATTGTCTGTGACTCAGCTTTTTAATCTTCCTACTTCTCCTCCAAGTTCCACATAACGGCAGAATATCCTAGAAGAAATCATTTGAGAGTACGAATTTATAATAAACACTCAAACAAAAGAACAAGAAGAAAAGGAGGAAATGAACTTCAGCTCCCTTTAAGCCAATACCTTGTAGTGAAAAGACTCCTGGATTTAGGAGATAAAGACATGGAATTGAATCTTGCCTCTATTACTTAACTCACTGTGAACCCTGGGGTAGGCTTATTTTTTGAACAACTTCAATGAAGGAATTTGTTTTGCTAGACAATAAATATTTGTTATAAAGAATGTGTTTCTCTGGTTTCCCTCTCTCCCTACTACTTCACCTTTGCCAATGGAGTCAGTGAGAAGAGGAGAAAAAATAGATTTCTCTTCATTTAAAAATTTGTATTTATTTTTTTAAAAAGAAAGTTACTTTGCCTCATTGGGTCTCAATTTCCTCATCTGCAAAATAAGAGGAAAAGATAAATAGTTTTTAAGTTTCTATTGCTCAATCTCATTATCAAGGTAATGATCAATATTAGTCTACATAGATAGTAGAGAAAAGAAAGAAGTTAGAATCAGGCTACCTTAGACTGCATTGATAGCTTGTTATGCCTGTATCCTAATGGTTGTGCAGCTTGATTTCTCTTAAAATTAATCTTTTAGGTTACCTGATAATCCCATCTCAGGAAATGAAAAGATATTGTGCCACACAGTAGTTACTTTAGTTCTGGAGAAAGGCACAGTACAAGCAGACATAGTTGGCATAGGATCATAGATTTAAACCTGGAAGGGACCTTAAAAGCCAGCTAGTATAATGCCCATATTTTATATAGATAGAAATTGAGGAGGGCAGAGTTGTTAAGTGAATTGTCAATCAGCATACAGGTAATAAACTCTAATCCTCTGCCTCCAAATCTAGCAGGCTTTTCCTCTGTATCATGCTCAATCTACCCCACTTATCTTGTTCTACTTGTTATGTGTAAGCCCAGCCAAGCTGTCAAATTGTTCAAACTCCAAGAACTATTACTCTTTAGCATCTACAACCATTTGAGATCCATATTCTTTACTTACATGCTTGTGTCTTTGTGGAATATCTTCCTTCTTTTTAATTGCCATGTTAGGAGAGAGAAGATGTTAGGCATTTAGCATAACTTTCTGACCTATAATGACATAATCTCAAGAATTAGGAAAGGATAGAAAGGAGACTGCTATCTTTCCATTTGGGGCTTGTAATGTATATGATGAAATTTCTAAATGACAGGGTAAATTTAGTGAAATTAAAAGTGTTGTTTTTTTGTTTTTTTGTTTTTTTTTTTTGCCATGAGGGCACAATATGATGAAAATTATTAACCAATAATTTAAAATAAGTATGACTCTTTTTTTCTAAATATATTTAATTAAAAATTATGGTTTTCAAAGTTATTTTATATAATTGCTATTATTCAATCCTAACAACAATCACATGACAGCCAAATGACAATATCACTATCATCATTATAGATACAGAAGAAAATAAGCCAAAGAGATTAATAAATATTTGTCCAAAACCATTCAATAAATAAGTTATTGATCCATGACAAAAATTCATATTTATTCTCTTTATCTAGAACATGCTGACAATCATATAACTAACATTTCTAATGGCCACTTGGCAAAACTTAATTGTGTGACAAAAACAGTAGTGTCCTTAGCATGTTGTATGCAAATGACAATTCATTATGCTATTATTTAATCTTTCTTAAGACACATTGTTGTTCAGTCATTTCAATTCTATCTGTCTCTTTGTGACCCCATTGTGAGATTTACTGGTAAAGTTATTGGAGTGGTTTGCCATTTCCTTCTCTTTAAGGAATATAGACCATCATTCAAAGTAATTCAGTGAGCTTTATATATTTCCTCATTAATTCTCAAAGTATCACAGTATGGTAGAAAGAAAAATTCGGAATTGAAATGAGGATAGAAACCAGAGCTTTGCATAACAGTGCCAACATTTAAAAAAACATTGACAGAATTTACAAGTCTCCAAGAAGTAGAAACAATTGAATCTCTATGTAATCAGCAAAAATAATTAGCTAAATAGGAAATAATCAGAAGCTTCCTCTGTTGATTCATATTTGTCTTCAAGTAAAAAAATATATCATCATTTTTATTATTATTTCAAATAAATTGATGTTGTGATCAGTTTATATTTTGGTCCATTTAAAGTTGAGCTATTAACATAAAATTAAAAAGTTGTATATAGTGACATCATTGCCTTTGACTTCTAATTACTATAGAGGGCGTATTTCAAATAGTACACAAATTTTATTATTGAAAGAGAGAGCCACAATGACATAAATGGTGATTTCTTTACTCTTGTATACTTAAAAAGGAAGTATTTAGAGTTACTATTAAATTATATATAAAATATAAATATGCACATGCTTATATATTCATGAATATACACATATGCACATATATAAATATTATGTATATGTAGAAGATATATATATGTGTTCATATATTGTGTGTACATATGTACATGCATACATGAAAATGTATGTATATATGAAAGGATGCATTTCTTTTTTGGTCCTAACTCTGATATGTATTATAACTAACATTTGGGATTGAAAGATAAAATTTTTTCCTCTTAAATTAAGGACAGTCTAACCAAAATTATAAAAAAAAAATATTTTGAGTCTATATATATATATATATATATATATATTCCAAAAGACCACTTTTAACACATCTTATTTACAAAGAATTTTAATTAATTAAACTGGCAGATATCTGCATTTTATGATAAATTTAATTTCAGTATTGTTTCTCATTTTGAAAAAAAAATCAATTGATCTTTTAAAATAATGTGAAGATTTTCTTTCATTTATTATAAACTAGTCAACTCATAAATTGGGTAACAGCATTTTTATTTATTTCAAGCTAAGGAAAAGAGGGAAAAAAGCCCTTATTTCTGTTTTCTTTTAATATTCTTTTAACCACAGTGCCAGTAATACTCTCTCTCTCTCTCTCATGTAATGCCTCTGGTGACTGGAATCATTAATCCCAGGTATCGAAAATTATTTAAGATTGAGGTGCCACAGTTGTACATATTGGTTCAGTCTCTAGATCCCTAAGAAAAGATTTAGTGCATTTTCAAAAGAATTTTGCAGGTAGGAGCCCAAATGGATTTTCAACTAGGCCTCAACCTTTTTGAAACCTACTGATGTTGAATAGTCTTTTACCCGTTGCCATGCCAACTGATACCAAAGGAACACTCTGCTGTGTGTTCATCCCCTAGAAAGCTTCACCAGATGTCTTCAACAAATTGCTATGAAAAGACTTTGGTCTGTCAGCCTTGTTAGAAGATAAAAATCAGACTGAGACGCCCCTGCCTCCACTTCTGATAAAACTAACCCATAAAATATGTAGACCTGCTCTACTCTCACAGTAAACCAGTAAAATCCCACCCCCACCCCAAAACTGAACTCTCCTTACTTCCTGTAACAGGATTTTTAAAATATTTATGTTCTTATTTCTACATGAAGCAGAGGCTGTTATGCTTTGCAGCTGACAATGTCTGGCAGTGCAGGGTTTGAAGCATCTGGCTGGCAGCAAAGAAAGAGAACAAGTTGATAAATTATTGATTTACATAAATCAACACCCTTTAAATATTGGTCTTTGGAAGAAAAAAGCTTTTGTGTTATTTCAAGTTGAGAAGTGTTAAGATGATAAATACTGAGTCAGCCACATCATGATTTTATATTTCTAATGAAGCGTATATAGGTATCACATAAATATATATGGTGCACTCTATCGAATATAGTTATAAAGGTTCAGATTCAGTTTCTTGAAAATCTCGCTGACTAACCAGGCTTTTTTCTTCCTTTTTTTTTTTTTTTTTTTTTTTTTAAACAGCTCTTCAGTTGGAAATCTTCTTTATTCTAATGTATTTTTAAAAAATTAACAATTAAGGAGGGGGTAAGGAAGAAGAAAATAAATTTGATCCTAAGGGTTACCAATGTTTAAAAATATGAGTAATACCAAATAGTATATACAAAATGTAAAGTCCCATATTTGCATGTACCAAATGGCATTCTGTATGTTTAAATTACAGGGTTGCACATGCAAATGACTCATTAACTGGCAAATTGCCTGTTTGCATATGTAGTTATTCCACACAGTATGAAAATGTGTGAAATTTGCTTATACAATTGGTGCTCTGGCATTTATTATGCCTGATTTTAAAAATCAGAAGCTTAAAGTTTTAATGAAAAAATAGTAGCACAAAGGATTTCAAAGTTGTCTAAATTGTGTTTTGGACCCAATTTTACATTCTGAGAAGACCAAAGGCCTGATGAGAAAATGAATAAAACTTTGTTTTCTATCTAAATAGTCTAGTGTCATTTTTTTGTTCATTATTAATGTAAGCTTAGTTTTAAAGTAAGTTAGCAACAGCATAAATTATAAGAGTTTTCAGGTAATCTCATCATTAATATAGTCAATATTGGTCAGATCTTTCCTAGAATACAATGGTTACATCAAGGTCAAAGCCAACAGTAAATTTCATACATTTGATCAAATTAATTATTTTTCAAATTACAATTTTGTGGAATTAATTTTGCAAGGAATACCAATTCTTGTAAAAATCATTCCCTCTGGCATAAATCAATATGGATATAGAAATGTATCTTACCCTGCAGGGAAATAGAAGGAGTGAAAGGAGAGAAAGAATAGAATAAATGGGAGGAAATATAGTTTGCAATAGCAATTGTAAAAATAATTTTGAACCAAGTTTCTCTGAAAAAGCCCTATTTCTAAAAAATAGAGGGAATAGAACAAAATTCATAAAACTTATAAAAAACAAGAGCCATGCCCCAATTGATAAATGATCAAAAATATAATCTATGCTCAAAATCCTTTGCCGTAAGAACATCACTATGAAGCATGAATGCCAAAAGAATTTTTTTTTAAAAAGCAAAATTACTCACAAGTACCAAAAAAAAAAAAAAAATATTTATAGTAGCTCTCTATTCAGGGCAAAAAACTTCAATTTGGGGAATGGCTGAATACATTGTGGTGGGTGTTTTTGATGGAATATTATTGTTATGGGAAATGATGAGCAGGATTCTCTCAGAAAAAAACAAAAGCAACAACAATGTTCTGGGATAACCAGTTGTATTTACAACTGACATCGCAATTTTCAGCAGTACAATGATCCATAACTACTCTAAAGGACTTAGAGGAAAAAATCCTGTTCATACTCTAACAAGGAACTGATTGTGTCGAGATACAGATTTAGACATTTTTTAAAAATTTAAGTGATTCCCTATTACCTCGTGGTTAAATATAAATTCCTCAACTTAGCCCTTGCAGCCTATCACACACACACATGCAAAAAAAATCATTCCTTCATTTTTATTTATTTATTTTTGCATAATATAATTATTGTGGAAAGAAAATTCAGTTTTGAATTTTTGATGGGATTCACAACGGGGCAGGGCAATTTACAACATAAAGAATTGATTAAAAAGTCATGAATTCATAGGTGGTAATAACAACAATGAATTGTAAATTGAAATTTGAGGAGTGCCAAAAGTGTCCTAACACATAAATAGAATTCTTATGCATGGAAGAGTATGGACAGGCTTTTCTTACTATTCATTGAATATAGACTAAGTAGAGAGGCTCAAAGTGAAGGTATTTTGAATAGACAATTTCATTATTATTATCCTAGTTAAATATGAGATTTGAATTCTTCCTTCCTTTTTTTTTTTTTAAACAAACAAACAAGTAAACAGCAATAAGTCAACCCAAAATAGATTTTCCTTTATCTGGGATAATTTGAGTGATCCAAAACTACCTTCCCCACACCCAACCTTTTCTTTTCTTTCATTCTTTCTTTCTTTTTCTTTTTCTTTTTTTTTTTTTTTTTTTTTTTTTTTTTTTGCTCTTTGGAATGTCAGCTTCAGAGACAACACATATTCTTCCATTATGAACATTTTCTTTGTCACTCTTCTTTTTTGCCTTTCAATGAGACCTAACTTCCTCCTAATAATGCAACCTCTGTGATCACTTTTTTTCCACATAGTTTATATTTTCTCTCATTTCCTCTGACTCCCTTGACTTAGAGAAACTGAAATCTTGCTTCTCATTACCACTTCCATATTCTTCCTCCCTGCTACCAAAACACAGCAAACCAGCTTCTTTGGAGATTCAGTCAATCAATAATCACAATCCAATCAAAATCCTGGTAAATGTTCTCTCCCACATCCTAACCTTTCAGCTACTCAGTTTGCTCATTTCCCATGAGCTATTTGTTTAACCTTCAGCTATACAATAATATGATCATATTCTTAATTTCATCACTCATATATATACCATTTCTGTATTCATGGCTTTGAATTTGTCTTATCCGATCATAATCTATTGTTATTCCACTTCTTCCTTGGCTTTCACAACCCCAAAATCTTCTTGATTGTTCACTTTCTTCTTTGTTCATCAACCGTACTTTAGATATGTTTTCTTCCTTTTCCCATCTTTAATCTTGATGAACCAGTTCTATTCTAGAGTCTGCTTTTCTTAATTCACTCCTCTTTTATATATCACAGATCTTATCCTGCTCAAGCTCACTCATAAGTTCTTCATTTTTTCCTAAGTATATACTACTGAAAGTATGTGGAGAAAATCATCAAATTGTGCTAATTGGTCCATCTACTGAAATTTTATGTTACATAACATTAACCAAGCCATTGAAATTCTTTGCAACTACTTAATTAGTTCAATATCCACTCACCATGACAGATCTCAACTTTTTTTTAACACTTTCACTACCTTCTCAGTTGAGGAAATTGGCTCACATTTTATTGGAAAAAACATTGGAGGTTATTGATAAAATTTTTTTTTAATTTCTTCCTTATTTCATATCGCCCAATTGCTTTCTGCCACTATTTCCTCCATTATCTCTGTTATACATAAAGAGGTGACCCTTCTCTTTACCAAAGCAAAACCCTTTACTTACACAAGTCATCTCATTCCATCTCATTTTCTTGAATGGATTATCATATCTATCACACCAATCTTTTTGTTTATGGGCTGCTTCCCAAGTTCTTATAAAGATGACCATATCTTTCTCATTTTCAAAAAAAAAAAAAACTTCATTTGTTTCATTTATCCTTCTATTATATCTTATCTTTTGTGACTGAAACTCCAAGAAAAAAATTGACAATAGATGGCTTCAAGCCTTCCTTTCTCTTTCTTTAAATATTTTAGAGTCTAGCTTTCAACCTCATATTTAACCAAGTCTATTCTCTCCAAAATTACTGATAATCTCTTAATTGCCAAATCTAATGATCTTTTCTCAATTTTCATTCTTCTTGACTTCATAGACGTCTTTGACATACTTGATCACCCTTTTCTGCTTCTCCTTCTATCTATTACTTATCAATCTCTTCTTAGTATCCTTTTCTAGATCCTCATATAAGCCACAGTCAACCATGGATATCCCAAAAGACCGTACTGAGGCCTCTTCTCATCTTTCTCTACACTACCTTACTTGGTGAACTCATCAGCTTTCATATATTCAGTTAGCATTTCTGTGTTGACAATGGTGAAATTTACTTATCTAGTCTAAACTTTTCTGTTGACTTTTAATCTTGAATATTATTTCTCCCTGTCCTCTCCTCAAACTCTATTTTCAAACTTTCCTGTAATTGTAGAGGCACTACTAATCCCCCCAATCTCGCAGGGTTGGAAACTGTCATTTTCAACTTTCCATTCTCTCTTATCACCTATATGTTGCCATTTTAATGTCAATTTTACTTTCATGACACCTCTCACATACATACCCTTCCCTTATTTGACATTACCACCATATTAGTATAGGTTCTCATCATTTTATTCCTGGACTATTGCAACAGGTTGGTTTGCCTGACATAAATCTCTTCCAGTTCTAGTCTATTCTCTATTAAGCTGTCAAAATAATTTCCCTGAAGCAGTGCCGTATTATCTACTGAATGAAATAGAGCGATTCAATATCACCTCCAGAAATCAAATTGGCATTCAAAGTCCTTTATAACCTAGTCTTTCTCGCTACCTCAATATATTCTAAAGTGATACTGAACTTTTAACTGTTCTTTGAATAAGACACACTATCTCCCATCTCTGAGTATTTTCAATGACTACCCTCTACATCTTATAAAGGTATCCCTTCTTATCTCTGCTTGTTAGCTTTCCTAGATTTTTTCAAACCTACCTTATACTTCTTGCTTTTGTTGGTTATTTCCAATTTTTCCTATAAATAGATAATTTCTACATAATTATTTATATGTTATTTTGCCCATTTGATAGTGAACTCCACAGGAACTATCTCTGATTTTTTTTTTTTTTTTTTTGTAATGAATCCCCAGCACTTAGCACAGTGATAGGTATATGTATGGCACATGCTCAGACTGTGGAGATAGTCTTGCTCTCTCTTTCCAGATGTGAAATCCATGGCACAAGTTCACCATCCTCAAAGAGGACATTATATACTAAAGTTAGAAGAAAGAGGCCATTCCTCTCCACTCTTACCTTTTAGATCTTGTAGGCCTCATAAAGGGCTATAAATTTTAGTCTTATTTTGTCTTTTACAGTTCTATCTCAGGTAGTAAAGTCTCAGGATGCAAGGAGATCAAACCATGACAACTGTGGAATCAGGATTCTAGACTAGATGTTGCTGCCACCTCAGCAGAGGAACTCTGAGAAACCAGGGGGCTCTGAAATTGGAATCTGAAGGGAATGAAATTGTTAATTTAATCTCTATTCCACTCCCATAGATTGAAATGTTAAAAAGTAGGATTGTGACTTCTATATGGTGGGAGCAGGGTTTGAATGGTTGTTCTTGATAGATAAATAAATATTCTTTGATAGAAGCAAAACTGACTTTGAAGTTGTTAGTTGGTACTGGGGATCTATGAAACTCTCTAAATTGAATTAGTAGATACTAGGCTTATACCCCAAAGAGATACTAAAGAAGGGAAAGGGACCTGTATGTGCCAAAATGTTTGTGGCAGCCCTGTTTGTAATGGCTAGGAACTGGAAAATGAATGGATGCCCATCAATTGGAGAATGGTTGGGTAAATTGTGGCATATGAATGTTATGGAATATTATTGTTCTGTAAGAAATGACCAGCAGGATGAATACAGAAAGGCTTGGAGAGACTTACATGAACTGATGCTAGATGAAATGAACAGAATCAGGAGATCATTGTATGCTTCAACAATGATACTGTATAAAAATGTATTCTGATGGAAATGGATTTCTTTGACAAAGAGACCTAATTCAGTTTCAATTGATCAATGATGGACAGAAGCAGCTACACCCAAAGAAAGAACACTGGGAAATGAATGTAAACTGTTTGCATTTTTGTTTTTCTTCCCAGGTTATTTTTACCTTCTGAATCCAATTCTCCCTGTGCAACAAGAGAACTGTTTGGTTCTGCACACATATATTGTATCTAGGATATACTGCGACATATTTAACATATATAGGATTGCTTGCCATCTAGGTGAGGGGGTGGAGGGAGAAAGGGGAAAAATCGGAACAGAAGTGAGTGCAAGGAATAATGTTGTAAAAAATTACCCTGGCATGGGTTCTGTCAATAAAAAGTTATTAGAATAAAAAAAAAATAAATTGAATTAGTAGAATCTTAAAGCAATAAAACAAAGACTAGACATCCCTAACCCACTAAAAGATCCTGGAGGATCCTGAGAAAAAGAGTAAAATGTAGCATACTGATGTCTTGGACCTTAAGGCCAGGACAATAACTTTTACCTATTTTTGCTTTGGAAATTTTTCATGTAAATATTTTCAGATTAATGGCAATCTGAAATGCTGAAATCTCTTCAGTTCAATCATTTTATATAAGATAACTGCATCAGGCACTTGTGAAACAAAGGAGGACAAAAAAGAAAACTTTCCTTATCCTTAAAGAGTTTATATTCTCTCTTTTCTCAATTGCAACACACACAAACACACACACACATACACACACACACACACATATTTGGACATATGAGCAAATCAATTTTCCTCAGTATAGATCAAATCTCTGTATAAAGGAAATCATCACAATGAAAGTTTTTCTCAAGTGTATTTCCGAGCTCCGCTTCATTGCTTCACTTTGCTTCATTGATTTAGATAAAGTAAGATTGCCTGCCATTTATAATCCAGTATTTAGATGCTAGAGACTTTCTCTAGCTCTACTCTTGCAATACTATTCTAAAATGAAAATGTGGTTAACACCATAGTTTTCCCTGAACCTATCTTTTTACACTTATTCATCAAAATCACTTTCTAGGGAATTCAAAGAGGCTGAAGGCCTATTCTATTTCTTTCAAATTGAAGGTGGCTATTTGGGGGTTATGGGGGAGTCACCAAATCCTATCTTCTTCTGAGTGTGAGTAGTATTTATTGTTAAATAGCATCAAAGGCATTACATAATTCTGTTCCTCAAAAAAGATTAGCCTTTTTGCCTCCATTTGTTCTTTTACCCTTCTTGTGGAAGCTGGGCTCTGCTGGCATCACCAGTGTTCAAGTGGGAAAGTTAAACTATTGAGTTCTTCAAAGCTGTTTTGTTTTACAATGCTAAGTAGAAAATGACAAACCAGCCCTTCAACACAACTATATGCTGAATATGTGCCCAGCATCATGTTGTATGTGGGAAGAAAAGGAAAAATTAACCTCAAGGAATTTATAATATGGTTTGTATATTCTCAATCATTTTTGTGGCACAGAGTCCTCTGGCAGGCTGTTGGAACCCTTATTAGAATCATGTTTTTGATACATAAAATTAAATACACTTAATTATAAAAGAAAACAATTATATTGATATAAATAAAATTTTTTCTTCCATCCAAGTTTGTAGACCACATGAAATCTATCTATAGATTTTAAATTAATAAACCTTGCTGTAAGGGGAAAAATAGATCTTGGCAAAATATTTAAAGCTCTTCCCTAATGGAACATAAGCACCTTGAGAGCATTCTTTTTATTCATATCCTCAGAACCAAACTCAGTGCTTGTCATATGGAAAGTGCTTATTTATAAATGCTTAATTGAATAATTGCTGGATCTTCTAATCTGGCTTAACTTTGTGCTTCAATACATTTTACATTAGTCTTCAATTACATATTGGTGCCACCAAAATGAAATGTGACTATATTTTCAAAATGTCACTATATTTTCAAAATATGTTTCTTACTTTTTTTCTTCCTATAAGATCCTTATCTTTCTTCTGGGATTAGCTCAGGTGCTTTTTCCATAGTTAAGTCTCATTCTAGCACACCATTAGTCAATCCTCAAATTGCTATATATTTAATTAATAATACACTTGTTATATTGCTCCAGTAGAATGTAGGATTCTTGAGTATAGGGATCACGGTTTTTGTTTATGTCTCTTTAGAACCTTGAAAATAACAGATATTCATGAAATGTTTAATTCAGTTGATTTGATTTTTGTTCTACTGAAGTGAAAGGAATTGTAATTTATTTCAAAGATTTTTTTTAAAAACACAATTATGTTAACTGATTTTTTTTAATATACAAAAGCTCTACTTTGTTTGGAAGGAAAAGATGAGAAGGAAGAAGGGGAAGAAAGAGAGAGAGAGAGAGAGAGAGAGAGAAGAGAAAGAGAAAAGAGAGAGAGAGAAGAGAGAGAGAGAAAGAGAAAGTCAGAGACAGAGACAGAGTCAGAAAAAAAAAGAGACAGAATGTGGTGCACTATTGCATTTGTCATCAAAATAAGCGATCCCTAGCAGTTTAGTAATGTCCTTATTATTTGAAGTTCAACTGTGACAGAAAAACTATGTGTCATCAAGGTAATGGAACCTGCCCTGAATTTCAAACCTTAATCATTAATCTTGCACATACTTTGTCAATCCTCTCTAAGATTTGTCTACTAAGGACACAACCTTGCTGTCACTTGTTATTCAGATTTTTTTTTTTTTTTGGTCAGTTCCCAATTGTATGTTTTACTTAATATTTGCTTCATGTCTTGTAATGACAACAGGTTAGGTCAATAAGAATCTCTCTCACTTATGCTATTTCAAATATATTTCAAACGAAAATTTATTTTTCCTGTCACAGAAGTTAGAATAGGAAGTAAAATAGAAATAACTTAGATGTGTACAATGTTACACTGAAGTTGTTTATGCAAAATCCTTGTTATCTGGCTATATCTAACTATGTAAATAAAGATAGTTCTCTAATAGGAAGGTAGAATTTTTGACAGTTCTTTTTTCCTTCAAAATAAATGAGTATTTCAGCACTCTAATTATGTTTTATGATTGTTATTAAATGCATATTTTTTTTTTTGAAAACTGAAGATTACTTATGGGATATACTCTTATTGGGCCAAAAATATTCTTGGATCTAGGCTTCATCTCTTTCCAGAACTTTTACAAATCACTTGATTTTAATTTTTGATTGGTGTTATCACAGGTTTATGTGATTAGTATAGAAGTTCTATGTCTAATGGAGCTGGTTGCAGGCATGGTATTATTTTGTCATGCATGTATCTGCATAAATATTTTATGCATGCATATGAAGAGAAATTTATGTCATATATATATATACATATACATATACATAAATACATACACACATATACATATATCTCCATAGAGAACCAATAGTATGAGAGGAAATGCACAGATTTCAAATTTTTCAAAGTTTTATCCTAACATTATTAATATGATCTAAGCCAAACTAAATTTGAAAAATAATATTTCTGTTTGAGGGGCACATCACTTGTGCTCAGGGCTCCTTCCATGACAAAGATTTTAGCTGCCTTCCTATGGTAGAAACATCTTGAACAACATTTCAAAGGGAACATGATGTTGTAGGGAATGTTTCATGAGTGATTTTTAATACCAAAGAAAGCAGTTGAATATGAAATCTGAGAAAGGAGCCATGCTAAGATTTTCCTTTTAAAGGAATGAAATGTTCTTCTTAAATGTCATGATAGTTTATCACTAGTGCATTAATAATAGAAATTCTGAAACATTTCTTCAGTCCTTAAATCTATGAGATTACCATGAAGTTCTACCATTAACATTTGAAAGATCTAGATATCTGTTAGTTTCATTCTTGAAGCATTAAGTATTAATTGAATAGGATTGTGTAGAGTAGCCATAGCATTCCAGTATCTTACATCTCTCATGAAAAACACCATTATGTTTCAAAGGGAAACAATACCTAAAGAATCATAGACTTAGGGCTGGAAGAGTCTGAATCCTTGACATTTTATTTCAAGAAGGATATCAGTATTTGATACCTTATTTTCCCAGGTGATCTTCAGAATCTTTCTAAGGCAAATGAAATGGAAGTGATTCACTTTTTTGGCATAGTGCTTATGTGCTGTCCACATTTCATGGGCATGCAACAGTTCAGTCATCATGATGGTTTTGTAGACCTTTTTAATAGATAGCCTAATAAATGTTTTCTCCCATATTTTTCTTTGGAGTTTTCCAAACATTGAGTTAGCTCTGGAAATGCTTGTGTCAACCTCATCAGCTATATGTACTTCTCTGGAAAGTATACTTTTGAGGAAATGGCATTCTAAATTTCTTTATTTGGTGTAATTTATGGTTCCATAAATAGAAGGCAGGATGCTGATGTTATGGGCCAGAACTCTGTACTTAAAAAAAGGATTCTTAAAAGGGTGTGAAGTCAGTGGAATTGAAAAGACAATGGTTATCTAGTTTAGCATAGTGATTAATAGTTCTCTAAGTTCAGTATGATTGATTTAATCTTACAACAAATAATGGTTTCCTAGTGATATAATGATTAGTTCATATTTAATGTAGAGCATATAAGCTGGGATAAACTCAGCCAGGATCAGAGTCAGATTCATTCACTTCATCTCATAGTACCTTGATGGCTGGTCTCCTTCACTTCCTCCATTGAGACCAAGGTCAGTTTGAAAGGCTCTCCAGAAAGTTAGCCTGGGGCCCAGGCAAGGAAACTAGATTGTGAAGGAGATAATAAAAGATTTGAACTTTAACACCTGCCTCTTCTTGTGGTGATTACTGAAACAAAGGCTGCTCCAAGACCTCCAGAAAACTAACAAAGAACATTACATGCTTAGCAGGTAGAGAACCACTGCTTTCTTGATTTTAATTATTGGGGCAAAATTAGCACAAGCAGAATGGAATCAATTCATTCTTTATTTTATCTCAAGCTCAGATTGGATGCATAATCAACTGTGAATAAAAAGTCATGCAATAACTCTCCCTCCACTTTAGTCAGTTTGTGGACTTTTCAAATTACATAACTTATCATCAGTGCACTAGCTGACTTTGATGCTATTTTCATTGTCATTGAAGGAGTCTACCAGCATTGCTGAAAACATAACATTAAAAAGCATAGAAACAAATACACATTCCTGCTTCACTCTATTAGTGATTGGGAAAGCGTAGTTGTATTGATCATTACCCAGATTTTGTGCAAGCATGCCATCATGGAACTGATGTGCAATATTGATGAGCTTCTCCAGACAATCAAATATTGTTATTATCTTCAATAAGCTTTCATAACTGACAGTAGCAAAAGCCTTGTTCAGATCAATTAACATTGTATACAGACCTCTGTTTGATTCCTAGGCATTTGTCTTGGAGTCTTCAGGCAGTAAACACCATTTTGCTATTCCTTGGTCCTTTGTAAAGCCACTATAGCCCTCAGGAAGATATCCATCTTGAATCAAACTATTAGGATTCTTATGTGTCTTACTGGTAATGACTAATAGAGAGATCCTTGTATGATTGTCATAGCACAAATTTTTTCCTTTTCCTTTATAGATAGGGACAGCCTTGATCTCCTGAGGAATAACTGTCTCTTGCCAAATAACCCAGAACATTCCAGTCAGCTTTTGGACAAGCAATTTTGGACAAGCAACCCTGCATTGAAAATATCAACTGGAATTGGATCAGCAGTGTGTACTTTGCCACATAAGAAGAGTCTAATGGTATGGAAATTTCTTCAATTGGAAGTTCAGTTAAAGAGGGACTGATTTTAACCTGGGGAATATGGAGAAAGGCTCAAAATTATTGATGTTAAGTCTTTTGACAATTGTTTTGACTTAGGGTTATCACTTTTCTTGAATGTTAATATTTAATTGGAGAGGATAAATATATGATGCGTGCAGCACTCTTTGCATCACACATTGCCTCATTCTCATATCCTGTCTTTTCTCCTTCCAGTGACAACTATTAAAAGTTGATGCTTATTATAAAGTTGCCTTCCTAGTTTTATTGCATTTAGGTAAATGGAAGACAATGTCATGATGAAAAGTTTATGAGACATAAAAGTCTTCAGTAGAAGGTGATCATTTCAATTGCTCTTTGCATCTCTATTATTCCCAAAGACTTCCTAATACACACACACACACACACACACACACACATACACACACACACACACATATATATATACACATACACACACATAAATATGTATTATATATATTTGTATATGAGTGCTTCTAACTTAGCTATGAGAATTATTTATTGTTTCTCTTCTAGTTTTTTAAAAGTATAATTTTTAATAATAAGATCATATATCCATTTAGACTATATTGCAGAATGTAGCATAGAGTGCTTAGTTTTTGTCAGTTTGCTTTCCAGTTTTTCCAATAATTTTTATCACATAGGTAGTTTTTTTCCTAGGTATTATATTTTCTATTTTATCAAATACTGGATTATTTATTTCTGTTTTTTTCTGAATCTCTTTTGTCTAATAAGTTATTTTGATCTTTCTATTTTTAAAATAGGTATTAAAAAAAATAACTGCTTCTTTATAATAGTGTGTGATCTGGAAGTATTATTCCCCCATTCAACCTTCTTTTCATCATTTCCCTTAGTATTCCATATCTTTTGATTTTTGAAATGAAAGTTTATTAATATTTTATAATTTTTATGTTTTCTTGGTAATTTGGAAGAATATTAAAAGAGTAAATTTTTTGGTTAATTTTGTTATTTTTATTAGATGTGCATGTTTAAAACATGAATTGCATATCTCTCCACATATTTAGGCTGCTCTTCATTTCTTTAAGGAAAACTTCCTATTTTGAAATGCGAAACTATTTTGAAATATTAATATTATCTGATTCCAGATGTTTTGTGCATTTTATAGTTGTTTGGTATATAATTTTTCATCTGATAATTACATTTTGTCTTTTATTATGATTATATAAAAATGCTGTTTTGTAGCCTACAATTTAACTGAAACTATCAATGGTCTCAAATGGTATATTTTCTAATTTCCAGGGGTTTTCCAAATAAATAATGATATCATCTGAAGGGGGAATAGTTTTCTTTTTTCTTTAACTATCTTTATTTATAACTCATTTCTAAAATTATTTTATTGCTGTGCTAGAATTTCCAAAAATATGACATTTTGGAGACTAAGCATTCTTGCTTAACTTCTGTATTTTTTTGGAAAGAGTTCTTGTGTATGTCAATTGCATATGAGGCTTTCTTTAAGTTTTATGTATGATTTTTATGATACTAAAAAAGATACTTTTATATCTATGATTAATTGGGTTTTTAGCATGAAAGTGTTAGCATGAGGTATTCCCCTCATCTATTAAGATAATCACATAATTTGAGACGTTGTGGTTTTTAATACAATTAATTATATGGATTGTTTTAGTAATGTTTTACCATTCATATATCCTTGGAATAAATCCCATTTGTTTGTTCATAATAAATAATTTATTCGATAGATTGCTATAATCTGTTGGATAAGATTTTGTTCAAAATTTCTGAGTTACTATTCATTAACGATATTAGCCTATCATTTTCTTTCCATGTTTTATCTTTTTTTGCTTTACACATTAGGACTATATTTGTTTTATAAAAGGATTTTTGTAGGATTCTTCTTTATAAATTTTTGAGAATAATTGTGTGTGAATTCTAATTTGTTTTTAAAATCTTGCAGGAATTCTGCTAATCCAGCAGGGCCAGGAGTTTTTTTTTTTTTTTTTTTTCTTTTTGTTGTTGTTGTTGTTGTTTTGTTTTTATTCCTTTACAACTCAATTTAATTTATTTTCTGAGATGAATTTATTTAGGATTTCTATTTGTTTTTCTGATAATTTTTGAGTAGATTATTTTGAAAGATTTGCTATTTTGTGTCTCCAATTTTATTAGGTAATAATTGTGAATGATATATGCTGGTAATTCTTTTTATTTCATCTTGCTGTGATTTCACCCTACTCATTCTTTTATTAATTCTTTTTCTGGACTCCTCTTCTTAATTATATTAGATAAGGATTTATCAATTTCATTAGTAAATTCAAAGAGCTAGTTTGAGTTTTTTTTTACCAGTTCTCTAGTTTTTTTCCCCTATTTTGCCTATATCTACTTTATAATCTTTTTTTGTGCTTATTTTAGGTTTCTTTATTTGTTAATTTTTAAAAATACACATTCAGTTCATTAATTTTCTTTTTTTCCTATTCTATTAATGTTATCTCTACCAGATTTCCACTTAGACCTCTAGCTCTTTATATACATTTATGGGGAAAAAAACCCTCACTAATCTCTCTTTGTCACTGTTGCTGTTGCTATACATGCCTCTGAAATTCACTTCTTGCTTCTTCAAAATTTTTGACTTTTGGGGTTGTTTAGAACACAATTTATCTTTTCAAGCTCAATTTTCATTCTAAAATTCTTTCAAATTCTTTGTTATTTAATATATATATATATATATAATATATATTATATATATATATATATATTTTTTTTTTCTATATGGTTAAACTTAGATTTCAGGATATGTCAACCTGGACGATATCTTGATTTATATTATTCTTTGCAACACATTATTCTATTTGAAGCTTCCTCAATTTTCTTTCTTTTGCATTTTAATATTTTTTCCCCAATTACATGTAAAAATAAATTTAATATTTTTTTTCCAAAAAAATTCTTTTTGAGTTCTTCCATGGCCTGAGACCAATTCATATTTTTCTTGGAGGCTTTGGATGTAGGAATTTTGACTTTCCTGTCTTCTCAGTATGTATTTTGATTATCTTTGTCATCACAGTAATTTTCTATGGCAAACATTTTTTTTTTTATTGTTTTCTAATTTTCCAGCCTACTTCTTGACTTTTTAACGATATTTATGTGGGTCTCTGCTTCCCAAGTAGAGAGAGCATTGTTCCAAACTTTAGATTTTTTTGTGCAGCTGTTTTCAGGGGTAATTCTGAGGTTCTCTAAGTTTTTTAATCTTCTACTTTACTACTGATCCAAAGAGAAGTGTATTTTTTATTCTCCTGAACTGTGCACTACTTTATAAATTACTACAAGCACTCTTTTTCACTCTGGAACCCTGGGGCCCACAATTGCTGCTGGGCAAGTGTTCCTCCTTACATTGGGACTAAGACTCAGGACTGCAATTTAGATTCAAAAAGAGGCAATGCAACAGAGTTTTGCCTTTGGTGACAACAAAGGGACTCTTGTCCTCCTGACCCATTTTCTTATATCCCTAAAGTCTCTGTACTAAGAAGTTTGGAAATTGCCACTGCTGCCATTGATTCAGTCTCCCTAAGACATGTTCCTGGTTGACTGGTGCTTGGTCTGCAATGTTGTTCTTGATTGTATTCCTCTCTAGCCATGTTGTAACAAACTTTTTCTGTCCATTTTCTAAACTGTGTTGAATTGGAAAATGTTTCATTCCATTTTTTTCTGGGTTCTATAGCTATAGAAATTGTTTGAAATCCTCAATAAATGGTATTTGGATGAGTCTGGGGAAGATTCATGAGAAGCCCTGCCTTTACTCTGATATCTTGGTTTTCCTGCCTCTATTTTCAAGTAAGTAAAGAATATTTTTATATTATTTATTAAAGATTATAGTCAAGAAATAGCCTTGGAAATGAGAAAACAAAAAGAAACAAATGTTGACCTTAGAAAGTTACTATGACAAGAAAGATCAAAACTCATACTGAGAAGAATATCTTGCACAATCTTTAAGACATACAAGGGCATGGAGAGTCCTTCCTGGTATGTCAAAATCTTCTAAGTCCAGAAGTTTAAGATTTTGGAAAGTGGAGGTGAGATATTGGATGATGCTAAGGAGAGCTGCCTGAGAAAGAAACATGAAATTAGAATCAAGCTTGGCCACGGAGGACACAGGCATTGGTTTTATTGGTTCCATTTTGTTTGTTTGTTTGTTTTACTTTCAGCTTTATTGATCTTTCTTTGATTTTTAGAATTTCCATTTTGGTGTTTAATTGGAGATTACTAATTTGTTCATTTTTTTTTTCACACTCAGTTTATTGATCTGTGTTTTCTTCCCTTTTATACATGTATGTATGCATTAAGAAATATACCCCAAGTGGGAGAATATTGTCTAATTGGTGTCATTTTCTTTAATGAAATTATTGAATTTAAAAAATAAAAACAACCATGAACTCAAATGCTTTTTTAAAAAATCCTATCAGTAGTCATTTATTTAAGAATTTATTCAGTATGACTAGGTGAATTATTGTTTCATTGTTTTTTTCTTTGATCTACTCTTTTTTTTTTTTTTTTTTTTTAGGAATAGAACACTTAGTTTACAATTAATTTTTAATCTGTGCTTCCATGAACCTTTATTAAATGTAATTTTTATTGCCTTGTTGTCTGAATGTATTTTATATTTCTGTTTATTTTTTTTTAATTTTAATTTTTATGCCTTAAATTTTTTTAGGGTCAATTTAAAAGTGGTCAATTTTTGGGAAGATGCAATGCACAGCTGAGAAAAAAGTTATACTCCTTTCTATTTCCATGTTTTCTCCAGAGGTATAGAATATCTAACTTTTCTAAGATTCTATTCACCCATTTGCTTTCTTTCTTATTTTTTTTTATGGTAAGATTTATCTAATTCATAAAGGGGAAAGTTGAGCTTCCCCATTAACATATATTTATTGTTTTCTTCTGTAACTCATTTAAGAATTTGGGTGCTATGCCATTTAGTTCATGTATGCTTAGTACTGATATTACCTCATTGTCTATCATTGTCTTTATCAAAATACAGTTTTCCTGCTTATCCTTATTATTAAAGTCTATTTTTGCCTGAGATCATGGTTGCTCTCTTTGCATTTTTTATTTTAGCTGAAGCATAAATTTTAAACAAAATACTAGCCAGGAGATAATATAAAGATATCACAAAGATACTGTGGCCAAATTGAATTTATACCAGCAATATAAATCTAGTTCAATATTATAAAAACTATTAGCCTAATTGACCATATCCATAATCAAAATAATAAAAATCATATGATGATATCAATAGATGAAGAAAAACTTATTGAAGAAAAAACCAATTCCCCATTAAAATAATAGAAAGCATAGGAGAAAATTGAGCTTTTCTTAAAATGACAAATGATTTTTAATCTTAAATGAAAACCAATATTTTTTGTAAAGAAGAAAATTTAGAACCCTTCCCAATATCAAAAGTGATGCAATAAAGTTAATTTTCACTACTATTTTTTTCAACACTGCATTTGAAATTCTAGTCACAGAAATAAGAAAAGAAAACTAAATTGAATGAATGAAATAAGCAACAAAGAAACAAAGCTATCATAGATGGCAGATGATAAAATGGTGTGGGGAGCTGGCACTAATCTAAGGCCACATAAGGCCACATTTCAAAAGACTGCCCTAACCTTGAATAGGAATCTCCTAATCACATCCTACATGACCAAGGACTGCCCTAACCTTGAATAGGCAGATATTTAGGCAACCCCTAATCACATCATAGAGCTTCCAACACAGAGACACCTGACCAGCTCATCCTTGGGTGGAATACCAACCCTTTGTCTAGGACCCCCCACTGTGTTTGTACAACCCTGCCTCCTTTCCTACTGCTATAAATATCTGTACTATTGCACCCATTAAAATGAGGCTTGATCAGATGGTTTTGTCTTGCCTCCATTCTTCTGCGTCCCTCTCTCTTGCCCTTTTATCTCTTTTCTTCCAGGGTCCACACACTCTGCTTCAAGGGCCGAGGCAAAATGGTATACTTATAGAACCTTAGTGAATCATCTGAAAAGTAACAATGAAGAACTTTAGCAGAGTTTCAGAATATAAAATAATCTCATATAATTATCAGTTTCTATGTATCAACAGCAAAATTCAGTAGGAAGAGATTTAAAGAGAAATTGGATTATATGCATATAATATAGAAAAATATAGTGATATAAATCATCTTGAAGATTGAATGGTTAGGAATAATCAATTGAATCAATAGTAAAAAAAAATTGTGAAAGATGGTGGTCTAGCAGTACCAAATTTCAAACTTTATTTAAAATAATTTGGAAATGGCTAAAAAATAGAATGATAGAACAGTGGGATAAATTAGATACCCATTCTACAGTAGGAAAGGACCATAGCAATTTACTGTTTAATGAATCAAAAGAACAAAGCTTTTGGGACAAGAATATTTGGAACAAATATTGCTAGGACAATTGGAAAACAATTTGGTAGATATTTGGCATAGAGTAATATCTCACACTACATCCCAAAACAATATCAAAATGGGTAAATGATTTAAACATAAATGATGAATACATAAATAAATTAAAGGGGCACAGAAGAATTCTTTTGTCAGATCAGGTAAAAGTTTACAACTGAACAAAAAGTAGAGAAGATCACAGAAATTAAAAAGGATGATTCTGATTACAGAAAATTAAAATGGTTTTATATAAACAAAAAAATACAATCAAAATGTGCAATTGAGAAAAACTGCAGAATATTGTCTGACAAACGGCTAATTTCTCAAATATATCAGGAATTCAAAAGGTTTATAAAAATAAGAGCCATTCCCCAATTTATAAATGGCCAAATGATATGAATAGGCAATTTTTTCCCTGAAGATCAGATAAACATCTCTTTATTATTTTTTACTAGTACAAAGACATAGTTTTATTTTACAGGATTTTGGATCAACATTAATGAATTGCATTATTATTCTCTACTTGTAAAAGATAGAATCAAGGCAAGTGTCTTGGATAAGAACTTTATGAAAAGTTATGCAAGAAGTGAAACAGACCCATAAATGTTCTGCAAAGGGTTCAAAATTAGAAGTAGTGAGGGAAGAGAGCAACTGCTTCAATGTTCATTGCTCTCATATTTAGATAAAACTTTCACATTAATGAGTGCTGAGGAGTAGCTTGAAAGGAAAACACAAAACAAACAAACAAACAAAAAAACAGGATGTTGATGATTCATAATAATCAAACTGGAAATTGTGTACTGTTATGTTCAAGTAATAGCTGTTTTTCTTCATTTTACAATCATGTTGATTATTTCACATTCCATCTGAATAAGCAATTTTCAGAAAAAGAAATCAGTTATTCAGTAGTCATATAGAATGTTTTAAATCAGTAATAATTACAGAAAAAGCACATTAGAACAACACTGCTGTGTGAGGTGCCATCTCATATTTATCAGATTGTTTAACATGACAAAGAAGAAAAAATGACAAATACTACAGTGGGTGTGGAAATATAGGTATCCTAAAGCACTCTTAGGGGAGGTGTGAATTGGCAACAACAAGAAAAAGAGCAATTCACAAAAAGGAAATAAAGCTATACCTACCATTTGACCCTGAATCTTTATTACCAGGCTTTGATCCCAAAGAGATAAAACAAGAAAAGGATCCATTTCTGATAAAATATTTACAAAAGATTTTTTTTTTTATTTCTGTTTTTATATGAGGATAAAGAATGTGAAATTGTGGATTTGTCTCTCATCTGAGGAATGGCTGGACAAGTTTTGGAATATGATTGTGATGGAATACTAAGATTCTGTAAGAAATGGTAAACACCATGTTTTCAGAAAATCCTGGGAAGAACTGTTGCAAATTGAACAAAACCAGAACAACGTACATGTAAAAACCAATTTATAAAGAATGATCAATTGTGAAAATCTTAGCTACTCTGATCAAGAAAATTGTTGATGACAATTTTAATGAATCTGTGAAGAAAAATGCTACTCAATTCCAGAGAGAGTACAGATTAAAACATAATTTTTTTACTATATGTGTTGATTTTGTTTTTGCAATGTAGCTATTATGGAAATATATGTTTGCATGATTCCATATATATAAATAACATTATATTGCTTGCTTTCTCAGTGGTTGGGAAAAGTGTGGGTAGATGGCAGAATATTTAGAGTTCAACATAAAAAATAAATATTAAAATTTTTAAAAATCTCATTTGACTCTATAATTCCATCTTAAATATATTTGTTTTTTATTTTGCACCTGAATGATAATGTTTATGGATAAAAGTAAAAAGATCAAAATAGAAAGTGAATTTATCTCCATTTTTCTTTTAGCTATAATTAGCTCATCTATAGATTTCTTGAGGTCAATTCAGATTTATAAATTCCTGCCAAATGACAATAAGACTCTTCTACAAAAAAATTTGTTTTACCTTCTTATGAAAGAAATTAACAAATATATGTTCTGGTTTAAGAAAGGAAGTTAAGAGATAACTCTCTTACTACTTCTCTATTTATATCAGATTGCTTCCTTTCACATTTAATCAATTAAAATTATCCTTTTTGAAAAGATGACCATTGTAAATGAATTAATGGATAAGTAAACCATTTGAGTTTTACTGAAATAAAAATTGTGTGCACACATGGTGCTATCTCACATCCAGGAGTTGGAAGAAGTAAAATCTCCATATTACAGTAACATTAAGTACACTAAACTGAAAAAATCTAAGACATTCTGGGCCCCTTGGGCATAACAAATTGTTTCAAATTCTTTTACCAATCTTGTTAATGATGTTGACAACTTATGTTTGGATCTGGGTTATTCAGTTTGTTACTTCATCTGTAATAACATACTGCCTATCCATAACCCTTCTCATACTGCTTTGAGATACTTTCATCTAACTAGAGGAGGAGAAAGCATATAAAATTATATATATATATATATATAGGATTAGCCCACATAGATTATATCAAATAGGAGAAGGCCTTTATTTATAAAAGATGGATAGTACTTCCACCTATAGCTGCCTTATAAATTTTGTAGAGTAAAAGTGTTGCTTATAAAAGAGAAAGATTCTCTATTTCTTCCACTAGTTATTTAGTCCTTTCAGGTTTTGTAAGTGACCTTATAAATTATGAAGGCATGATGGAAGTGAAAAGTATAATCCCCTGAATACTGAGGCTATTTTTTACAGGAATAGAATTTACTGCAGATTCACTGAACCACTAGCAACTCCAAAAATTTCCCAATAATCCTTCCAGAAAGAAGGAAACATAGTAGGGTTTTCACAGGGTCTTATGTGTATCAGAATTTAAAACTCCATCTGTGGTCTGGCCTAGTCCAAAAATTCCACTGGCATGCATGCTAATATCTGACAATGATGTGTTCTTTCTCTTCCATTATCCTTCCATATTATGCTTGCCATTTAATTCCTCTACCAACTCTTCTTCCAAAAAAATTTCATTGAAAATATAATTTTTTAAACTTCCATTTATTCACTAATTCACCCATTCATTTATTAAACAGATACACATAGAACAAGTACTTTGTGTACAATGTTGTCCTAATCATTGACATTATGCAAAGAGGTCAAATATTATAGAACTTCCTAAAAGAAGATATTTGTCATAACAACAATAATAATAAACATGTTACTCTGAAAATTGAAGACTATGGATAATTATGTAAAATTTTAATAGTGTGATGAACAAAATAGAAAGAGAACATTAATATGTTAAGCATATAGTTGAAGAAATAATAAGATAAAAAATCAGCATATATACCCAAAGTTAAAAGGATGTAATTATGAAAACCAAAAAAATTGGATGAAATTTAAATAAAACTATATTGACAATGACAAACAGAACTATAAGTTCTTTTAAAAGATCAACAAAGTCAATAACTATTAACAAACAAGGAAACAAAATTGTCAAAATAAAGAAAAAATAATTTTAATTACTGAAAAGAATATTAATAGACTTATCAGAAATGACTGTACTCTTTTCTGGGGGTAGAGGCAAGACAGCAGAATGAAGCCAGGACGCTGCTTGAGCTCTCCCAGTTTCCCTCTAAAACCACATGAGACCAAACCTCTGAACAGAGTCTGAAAGAATAAAACCACTCTCTAATTCAAGATAGTTTGGAAAAAAATTGAGGAAAGGTCATTCAGTTGATATAGAAATTTATCTAAAGCTACAGGAAGAAAAAGGAATAAGAGGAAAGAAAAGGGAGGGGCTAGATAGAAGAGAGGGCAGAAAAAAGGTAAGATCAGGGAAGAGGATGATAGAGGATAAGATAGTGGGTGGGAGAGGTCAAAAAAATTTTCAAAATCTTGATGAGGAAGGGTGGAAAGTAAGAGAAAATAGAATGGATGAATATACAGAGCTGGTAATCATAACAGTGAATGTGAATGGGATGAACTCTCCCATAAAACAGAGATAAATAGCAGAGTACATTAAAAACAGAATCCTACAATATGTCATTTACAAGAAACATAGTTGACACAGAGAGACATGTAAAGGTAAAAGGTTTGAATAGAATTTATTATGCTTCAGCGAAAGTAAAAAAAAAAAAAAAAAAAAAAAAAAAAAAAAAAAAAAAAAAGCAGGAGTGGCAATTCCAGTCTCAGATAC
Source organism: Sarcophilus harrisii (assembly GCF_902635505.1). Taxonomy (NCBI): domain Eukaryota; kingdom Metazoa; phylum Chordata; class Mammalia; order Dasyuromorphia; family Dasyuridae; genus Sarcophilus; species Sarcophilus harrisii. Next base: position 140,169,463 of record NC_045426.1, read on the forward strand.
AGGAAAAGTAAAATTAGATCCAATTAAAAGAGTTAAGGAAGGAAAGTACATCTTGGTACAGGATACTATAAACAATGAAATAGTAATGATATTAAATGTATATGCACTAAGTGGTAGAGTATGCATATTCTCTGAGAATATATTAAGCCAATTATAGTAAGAAATAGATAACAAAACTATATTAGTGGAGGACTTCAAACTTCTCTCAGGATCAGGTAAATCTAACCACAAAATAAGTAAGAAAGAAAGAGAACAATTGGATCCCAGAAAACCTAGATATAATATTATATATATATATAATATCATATTTATGTAATATATAATTATGCATTATAATTATATATTATGTATATAGTATATAATAGGTATAATAGAAAATTGAATAGGGATAGAAAGAAATACACTTTTCTCTCAGCATTACATAGAACCTACACAAAAATTGAACATGTATTAGTCCATAAAAAAAAAAAAAACTCAAAATCAAATGCAGAAAGGCAAAAATAATAAATACTTGTTTTCAGACCACAATGCAGTAAAATGATATTCAATAAAGGGACAGGAAAAGATGGACTAAAAAATCAATTCAAAATTAAATAATCTAATTCTAAAAAATGACAAAGTCAAAAAACAAATTGCAGAAACAATCCATAATTTCATTCAAGAGAATGACAATAATGAAACAACATACCAAAAATTATGGGATGCAGCCAAAGCAGTTCTTAGGTGAAATTTTATATGTCTAAATAACTAAATAAATAAAATAGAAAAAGAAGAGATGAATGAATTGGACAGCAAATAAAAAAGTAGGAAAATAACAAATTTAATACCCTTAATTAAATACCAAACTAGAAATTCTGAAGCTTGTAAAAGTCAGAAATTTCTGAAAAGGAGAGATTAATAAAATTGAAATTAAGGCAGGGTAGAGCCAATATGTCAGAGAAGAACACACATTTCTTTTTGACCTTTTCCCATGACCCTTATATTAACTAACAAATCCAGCCTTTGAATTAATTCTGGACTGGCAGAACCCACAAATATTGAGAGTGTAACAAATTACCAGAAGATAATTTCCAAGCTTTCCAGAAAAGGTCTGCTTCAATCTCGCAAGGAAGGAAGCAGGCCAACTGCAAGCAGACCTGGAAAATAGATGTAGGAGAGACAATCTAAGGATTATTGGACTTTCTGAAAACCATGATGAAAAAAGGAGCCTAGACATTATTTTTCAAGAAATCATAAAACAGAACAGCCCTGATGTTCTAGAATCAGATGGTTAAAAAGCTACTGAAAGAATTCACTAAACACCTCCTGAAAGAGATCCCAAAATTAAAACTCCAAGGAATATCATGGCTAAATTTCAGAACTATGAGACCAAGGGAAAAAATTGTGCAAGCAGTCAGAAAGGAAACAATTCAAATACCAAGGGGCCACAATAAGGATTACCTAGGACTAGCAGCTTCCACCTTAAAGGATGGAAGGGCTTGGAATCTGATATTCTGAAAAGCAAAGGAACTTGGCATGCAGCCACGAATAAACTACCCTCTAAACTGAGCATTTTCTTTCGGGGAAGAAGGTGGACATTCAACAAAACAGGTGAATTCCATTTATTTTTGATGAAAAGACCAGAGCTTAAAAAAATCTGGCCTCCAAATATGTAAGTCAAGAGAAACATAGAAAAGTAAAAAGAAAAGAAAACTTGAAAACTCTATTTCTGTTATCAGTATACATAGAAGTACATATATAATTTGATTTTACTGTTATAATATAAAAAAGAAACTAGAGGTGGAAAGGGCAATGTACCAGAAAAGGGAGAAAGTGGAGGTAAAATGAAGGAAATTACATCTCAGGAAGAGTAAAAAAAAACCTATTATAATTGAGGGAAAGAAGGGAAGGGGATGAACATTGTGTGAATCTTACATCAGATTTGGCCAAAAAAAAAGAATATTAGAAATATTTGGTTTCATAGAGAAACTTCTCTCATCTTATAGAAAATTGGGAGGGAAAAGGGTAAAAGGCAAGGGATAGGCTAAATAGAAGGGAAAACAGAAATAGCAGGGGAAAGGTATAACAAAGCAGGGGGGACTCTAAATGGGGAGGGCTGCTTGAGGCAAGTGAGCTCATAAGTAAAATACTGGAGAGGAGGGAAAGGGGAAAAAAGGAAAAGAAAGGTATTATTTGGGATAAATAAGATGGCAGGAAATACAGAATCAGTAGTTTTAACCATAAATATGATTGGGATGAACTCTCCCATAAAATGAAAGTGGATAGCAGACTGGATTAAAAGCTAGAATCCTACAATATGTTATTTACACAAAAGCACATTTAAAGCAGAGTGCTACATAGAGAGTAAAGGTAAAAGACTGGAGCAGAATCTATTATACTTCAGGTGAAGTAAAAAAAAAAAAAAAAAAAAAGCAGAGGTAGCCATCCTAATTCCAGGTCAAGCAAAAGCAAAAAGTGATCTATTTAAAAGAAATAAGGAAGGAAACTATAACTTGCTAAAGGGTACCATAGATGATGAAGCAATATCAATACTAAACATATATGCACCAAATGGTATACCATGAAATTCCTAAAGGAGAAGTTGAGAGAGCTGCAAGAAGAAAGAGGTAGCAAAACTGTAATAGTGGGAGATCTCATCCTAGCTCTCTTGAAACTAGATAAATATGACCACAAAATAAATGAGAAAGAAGTTAAGGAGGTAAATAGAATACTAGAAAAGTTATATTTAATAGATCTTTAGAGAAAACTGAATGGAGACAGAAAGTACATGTTCTTGGAAGGTCATGGAACCTATACAAAAATTTACCATATATTAGGACCTAAAGATCTCAAAATCAAATGCATAAAGGCAGAAATAGCAAGTGCATTTTTTTTTCAGATCACAATGCAATAAAAACTACATTCAATAAAAGGCCAGGGGAAAATAGACCAAAAAGTAATTTGGAAACAATATAATCTCATCCTAAAGAATGAATGGGTGAAACAGTAAATCATAGACACAATTAATAATGCTATTCAAGAGAATGACAATAACTAGACAACAAAACAAAATTAGGATGCAGCCAATGTGATAATAAGGGGAAATTTTATATCTCTAGATGCCTACTTGCATAAAATAGAAAAAGAGAGGATCAATGAATTAGGCTTGCAACTAAAAAAGTTAGGAAAAAAACAAATTAAAACCCCAATCAAATACCAAACTTGAAATTCTGAAAATAAAAGGAGAGATTAATAAAATTGAAAATAAAAAAATAAAACTATTGAATTAATAAATAAAACTGAGTTGTTTTATGAAAAAAATCAACAAAATATATAAACCTTTAATTAATTAAATAATTTAATTAATAAAATTTAATTAATTAAAATTCTAATCAAAAGAAAAAAGGAAAGAGGAAAATCAAATTTTTAATCTCAAAAATAAAAAGGGAGATTTCTAGCAATGAAGAGAAAATTAGAGTAATAATTAGGAGTTGTTTTGTCCAATTTTATGCCAATAAATTTGATAACCTAAATGAAATGGAGGAATAGTTACAAAAATATAGATTGCCCAGATTAACAGAAGAAGAAATTATTTAATCCAGGAAATTACATTCATATTGTAATATTTACCACAATCAGGAAGGATTAAATTGATTCTGCTTGGTCCAGAACTATGGACAATTTGTGGAAGTTACAGAAATTATTAAGATTTTGGGTTGATACAAGTTAAAATTTCATGGCAATTAGCATTGTGCAAATATTGTTACTTTAAATAAAATTATTGAGCATAACATTACTCCAACAAAGATCAAAGATAAATATTTTACTGAAGATTTATCATGTATCAGAAATGTGCTTGTTGTCATGGGATAAAATAAGCATTGTCACACCTCTCAATGTTAAGATAGAGATGAAAAGTTACTTTGATATGGCATGATTTGCATGAAGCATTTATGCAATAAAAACCAGACACCATCTTTGCAGGGGTCTTTTTCCAACAGATTTATCAGAAATTATTAATTTTCCTTTAAATACATTTTGTTATAAGCTACATAATAAATCATTAGCCCCTTGCAATTAATATAATTCCATAGAGGTCACTGAATAATCTTGTGAAGTTTGAGAATATACTTGATCATTCTTATCTACCTAAAAAAGAGTTTCATTAAATTATAAATTTAAAAAAAAATCATTCATTTAACTCATAGTTGACAAGCAATTCATTTTTTAAAGATTTTGAATAAGAATTCATTATATTTATGTGCATGTGACACACATACATAGTCATACACATACACAAGAAAATACACATTCACTCATGCACACTCAAAAAACAGCAACCAGGAAGATTAAAAGTATAAAAAATTAAGAATGTAATTTTAGGCATTGCCATCCATGTGATATATCTTGACAGATAGATATTTGGAAAACCAAACTATTGGTTTTCATCCAACTCAGCCTACCAATTTTTTTTCTCTTTTGTCTGTTTCCTTCTCCTGAAAAGAATGTATTTTTGACATATTGAATTTTCTCCACTGGTTTATGGATTATAGCATGTTTATAGATAATCCCTGCCTTTCCAGTAGCTAGACTGACTACCTTTTGATATTTGCTTCTGTAGATAGTTAGCTAGGGCATAAAGATCTTTCTTGGCCTAAGCAGCAGTCTTTTATTTATTTTTATTTTTATTTATTTATTTTTTTTTTTTTTTTTTTTTTTTTTTTTTTTTTTAGCCTTTTTTTACAGGTTATATGCATGGTAACTTTAAGCATTAACAATTGCCAAACCTCTTGTTCAATTTTCACCTCCCCCCCACCCCTCCCTAGATGGCAGGAACAGTAGATGTTAAATACATTAAAATATAAATTAATCCCACAATAATTACAGCCAAAACTTATTTTGCTGTACAAAAAATCAGCTTTGAAATATTACAATTAGCTTGTGAAGGAAATCAAAAATGCAGGTGGGCATAGATATAGGGTTAGAATTCAATGTAATGGTTTTAGTCATCCCCAGGTTCTTTTCTGGGGGTGCTGTTCATTCATTCTCTCCATTGGAAATGATTTGGTTGATCTTGTTGCTGAGGATGGCCGGTCCTAGAACTGGTCATCATATAATTTTTGTTAAGTATATAATGATCTCCTGGTTCTTCTCATTTCCTCAGCATCAGTTCATTAGTCTCTCAGGCCCAAATCATCCTGTTGGTCATTTCTTACAGAACAGTAATATTCCATAATTCATATACCACAATTTATTAGCCATTCCCAACTGATGGACATCCATTCAGTTTCAGTTTCTACCACTCAAAAGGGCTGCCACAAACATTCTGCAATACAGGTCCCTTTCTCTTCGTTATAATCTTTTGGGATATAAGCCCAATGTAACACTTGGATCAAAGGGTATGCACAGTTTGATAACTTTTGAGCATAGTTCAAACTACTCTCAAAATGGTTGGTTTGTACACAACTCCAAACAATGCATCAATGTCCCAGTTTTACATCCTCCCAACAATCATCATTATTTTTCCTTCATCTTGCCAATCGCGGTTGAGTTATCTTAGGTTGTCTTAATTTGCATTTCTCTGATTAATAATGACTTGGAACATCTTTTCATATGACTGAAATAGTTTCAATTTCTTCTCAAATTGTCTGTTCATTCCTTTGACCATTTTCAATTGGAGAATCGATTTTTTAAATTAAGGTTAATTCTCTATATTTTTGGAAATGGGCCTTTATCAGAACCTTTGACTGTAAAAATATTTTCCCAGTTTTTTCTTCCCTTCTAATCTTGTCTAATTAGTTTGTTTTACAAAAACTTTTCAGTTTGGTATTCAAATTTTCTATTTGGATCAGTAATGATCTCTAGTTCTCTTTGTCATAAGTCCTTCCCCTTCCACAGGTCTGAAGGGGTAAACTATCCTGTGTTCCTCTAATTATTAATAATTTTCATTCTTTATGTTAGGTCTAACCCATTTTGACCTTATCTTGGTTCGGGTTAAGTGTGGATCAATCCTAGTTTCCCATTTGTTTCCAATTTTTCCCAAATTTTTATAAACAGTAAGTTCTTATCCCAAAATGGGGTCTTTGGGTTAATCAAAGACTCGTTTATTTTGTTGATTGTTTTATCCCTTAACCTAACCTATTCCACTGATCAACTAATCTATTCCTTAGCCAATACCAAATGTTTTGGTAACTGCTGCTCTATAATGTAATTTTAGATCTGGTACAGCTAAGCCACCTTCATTTGATTTTTTTTCATTAATTCCCTTGAAATTCTTGACCTTTTGTTTTCCATATGAATTTTGTTGTTATTTTTTCTAGGTCATTAAAATAGTTTTTAGTCTGATTGGTATATAAATAAATAAAATTATTTATTAATATTGTCATCTTTATTATTTGCTCGCCCTATCCAAGAGCATTTAATATTTTCAATTGGTTAGATCAGACTTAATTTTTGTGAAAAGTGGTCTGGAATTTTGCTCATAAAGTTTTATTTTTTCCTTGGAGATAGATTCCTAAAATTTTATATTATCAGTAGTTATTTAAATGGAATTTCTCTTTTAACTCTGACTGTTATTTTGTTAGTGAATATAAGAATGTGATGACTTATTGGGTTTATTTTATAACCAACAACTTTGCTAAAGTTGTGGATTATTTCTAATAACTTTTTAGTAGAATCTCTGGGGTTCTCTAAATATACCATCATGTCGTCAGCAAAATATAATTTGTTTCCTCATTGCCTATTCTTATTTTTAATCTCTTTCTCAGCTCTTATTGCCAAAGCTAGTGTTTCTAATACAATATTAAAAAGTAACAGTGATAGTGGGCAACCTTGTTTTACTCCAGATCTTTTTGGGAATGGTTGCAGTTTGTCTCCATTACATATGATAGCAGCAGTCTTTTATAGATAATCTTCTATGATGCTGGCTGTATAAGAACTCTTCATTCTACCCAAGCTTAGCATTTTTTGAATTTAATTGTAGGCTAATTTGATTCCAAAAAGTATGTAACATGGAGACAGTAAAGCTTGTTTCTATTTTGGAAGTCAATGAAACTCAAAGATATATTAATATTGTCTATTTGGTGATGTATATTACTTTAGTTCATATTCTACTCAGCTTTTCCTTGCTAGGAATCTCCCAATAAACACATTTGACATTTCTTTGTAGTCAATGGAACTTTGTCTCTGTATTATTATGGCTTGTTTTTATTTATATAGGTCAATCAGTAGCATCAATGGGATCATTGTGCTTAAATTCAAAAGTTTCAGAAGGTTTAGTTTATAAAATACTTTTCTAGAGAAAAGCATCATTCACAAAATGGTGATCCTGACATAAATTGTGTAATAAAATTTTCCTTACCAGGAGAGTGTAGTAATCACACAATATAAATAAAAGAAACAAACAAACTTTATGAGTACTTCATATTGCTGCCAGAAATTTGTTTAATAGATCATTTGGGATGTCAAAATTCATGCAAGAGGAAAACATTACCTGTAGGCACATAGAAAGGAGACAAGTCAGGGGCAGATAATGAGTCTAGGGGATGAACTGTACATAAAGAATGCAATTATATGAGCACAAAACACATTCACTAATGATCACTGTGTAGTAAGTACCCTTAAGTATTTCATTTAAATTGATCAGGGTATGCACAGTCCTTAAATATGGGTTAATTTTAATCAGTTTGATAATTTTGACCCATCAAATGATATACCTCTTTACAAGATCCTTGGTGATATATGTCTAGAAATTTATCTAGTAAATAGTTTTCCTTTTAAGATATTTTTAAATAAACTTTTAAATTTTTATCTTTTTTAGAAAATTAGCAATGTTGTATTCTCTTTCCTCCCTACCTTCTCCAGTGGCAGTTGGGATAGTTTGAAAATTGCTATACTATATATGGATAATCAAGCAAAACAAATTTCTGCATTAGACATAGCTCAAAACCAGGAGACCCTGTTGATTTATTCGTGTTTGTTTGTTTGGAGTTTAGCTTTTAATGCATTCTTGGGGCACTAATTGCTGTGGTGTAACAATAACTATCACCAGCCTTAACAATAACAGTATGTAATAAAAAGAGACTGGGATGCATATTATGTATGCATGTGGTTCTGCATAGGGAGCTAATCAATAGGTTAACAGGCTATGTTTACATACTTATAGTGAAATGGAAATCAGAGTATATTCACTAAATTCAACAAATTTATTCAGTCTGGATAATTTAACAAACAAAGCAAACTTGTTTCCATAGTATATTGGAATATTTGAATTATCCATATAATTATGTCCATTCAAGCCATTTCTGTAAGCATACATTAAGTACAAAATAAGTACAAGTCTCTATTTCAAGCACTGTATGTATAAGACTTGTGCTATTAAGAGGATCACATACTCTAGTAGACCATGAGATATTCTATTAGATAACAATCTCCTTGAGGGTAAGTAATGTCTCAGTTTTGTATTTGTATCTCCTGTTCTTGTAGAGAAAATAATGATGTCCTAGGTAGGCCAAGAAAAGGGGCAATCCCCAAGCTAGTAGTGGACCTCTGCTAACTCTAATGACAGGCTATGGTAAGTAAATTTGTTAACATTTTAAAAGTTTCTTCAAAGGGTGATTTTAGGCAGTGAAGCAAAACACACCTTTCAACAATTTGAATGAAAATAAGTCAAAAGTGTAATACCATTGATATATATATCTACTGGCTAATACTGATGAGATAGAAAAATATGTACACACACCATTGACTTTATTTCATAATGTTTGCCCTGTGTTATACACCTTTCCCAGTATTTGGATTAAAGAAAATATAGATCACCCAATTCCTGCCTGTATAAGCAGTTTGGTATTGGAGAAGTGATTTCTATTTTTGACAAAGTATTCTTAAGTGTTGATACTATTATCGAAAGTTGATGCAGTTTGTATTCAAATGTTATATATCAATCTAAATATATATATATTTAAATACACACATATGTATATAAAAATATATATCAACTTCTTCATAGTAGTATCAAAACCTAATAATATATCTGTATGTTTGTATGGGTATATTTATCCCCATATATGTATATATAGGTGTGTATATATATTCATACACATTTATGCCTATTTACATAAGTGTGTATATATGTGCACATACATATCCCCATATTCTTAAGTTTTCATTGTATCATGGAGTATGTTTCTATGCATTGGGTGTATATGCATGCATGTGTATTTACATGTGTAGACACATACAATACATAGTACCACCCCCACAGTACAAACAAAACACAAGCATATATGTGTGTGTGTATGTGTGTATATATGTGCCCATAACGGGCAATACATATAATATGTATATATATGCATATATATTTATATACAAGTATAAATTCATAGACATATGTATATACAGAGATTTATATCTGTAATTTATCTTCTGAAAAATGTGTTACTTATGCATAAATTAAATGAGAAAAGTGCCACAAGGAAAGTGCTTTACAAAATATTTTTTCTCCATTATGTTAATAATTGATAAATATGCAGATCTTTTTAAGGCTTTTTAAAAAAGAACAATGATTACTTCTTAGCCATTATTTCTCAAGGGATGAATTATTTGCTTTTATTTAAGTTAAAATAATGTCCAAGGCACTGATTTAATTGAAATAGTGAAGCAAAGCATTGCATTAAAACCACTTTTATTGCTATTATACAAATTCAACCTATGGGATTTTTCTATTAAAGATTCTTGTTTACTCCAAAAGTTATTGTCTAATGCAAATTATCTCTGCATAAATATAGTAACCATGAGGAAACCACTTTGATAATTCTAACATCATTATAAGACAAAATTATCCATATGTCCACTCCAAATTCATATGATGCTAATTTCAAAGGGAAAAATAGCTTAGCTAAAGGCTGGTAAACGAAGTTTAACAATTATCCCAAGGATTCAAAGAATAAGTAAAATTTCATGATATGGTTAAAAATTAGTGATAGCAATTATTTCACATTCAGCATGTTGCCATTTTTTTCAGCAACATTAAACTATAATCATTCAGGGGAAAAATATATATTGCTTATATTTCCAAATTAAATTGTGCTTCTTGTTTGCAAAGGGAATAAGCTGCCAAAATGGATAAACTAATTGCACCAACATATTTTCAGGGTAATATATGTTAAATTGTTACAACATGAAAGCACAGAAGCACATTCGATGGGGGGTGGGGGAATGCATAGAAGTCTCAAAATAGGAAGAAGCAAGGAAATCCTTCTATGGGCAGCTCATAAGCATTGTTCTGCTGCTTGAGTTAAACCCAATATTTCTTCAATTTATTTAAGATGAAACCCCAGATTAGGATATCCTAACAACAAAGTTAAAGTTAATTAGTCTTAAACAACAGCTTAATCATAAACTGCCCCAGGTCAGCTTCACCCTCTGGAAAATGGACATTAGTTAAATGTTTAAGAGCAGTGTCTATTTTTATAGCCAGTGCAGGGAACGGCTAAGCTCATAACATATGATGGTCCCATTCTATATTTTAATAGTAATCAATAATATACAGAATACTTCCTTGTCCTTTGAAGGCAAAGTCTTGTACTAAATTAATAATGATACATAAGCAAAGAAAATTGTTATGATTTTACTTTGTGTAGTGTTCTGGTTGGTTTTCTGGAGGTCTCTGGACCAGCCTTCCTTTCAGCATGAGAATAGTCAGAGATAAAGTCCAAATTCTTTATTGTCTCCTTGCCTGGGGCTCAGCTAGCTTTCTGGAGGCCCTTCAGATGGACTTTGGTCTCAGTGGGGGAAGCAGAAGGACCATCACAAAAGTTTCTGTCTTGAAATCTGTCACAGTTCAAGAGCTTGTTCTCCAACCTGCAGTCCCCTGTCTTCCCTGAGTCGGTCTCTGGCTGAGTTTGTCCCAGTTTATATGCTCAATTATAATTATATCATTGTAGGTGTGAATCTTGTAGAATAGGTATTAATCTTGTAGAACTATCTTAAGTACTAAGTACATATACTGAACTAGAGAGCTATTAATCACTACGCTAAACTATATAACCATTGTCTTATCAATTCTACTGAATTAATGTCTTGTTGTGAGAATCCTTACCTAAGTATATTTCTCCAGAGTTCTGACCTATTACAATTTTGATCTCCATTATTGAAAATACCAAGCAAATAACAATCAAACCAATGGTCAGTCACAGATACTATTGGGAGACTGGTTATGCCATGGGCCACATAGTAGGGTCTCATAACATACAATAGCTACTTCAGTTTACCAAGATGATAAAACATAGACTTCCTCAATGAACCTGAGTTAGAAAGGAGAAACATAAATAGAGTGATCTAGAAATGTTGTTTGGAAATGTGAAGCATGAGCAGTTGTGGTTAATTATAACTTCATTTTCCCTCCAATCATCTTTAGTTGCATGTCATAACTGCATGGGGCATTGGGGTTTATGACTTTGAATTAGCTTTATCATTTTGTGAAGTCTAACAGAGAAAAGATTTGATAAATGATAAAAAAAAGAAAGAGGTAATTAAGAAAAAGTATGAAAAAGAGATGGAAAAATAGGAAGACAGGAAGGAAGCATATAAGAAAGAAGGGAACAAGGAAGAGAGAAAGGAAGATAGGAAGGAAGTAGGGAAGAAAGAAATGAAAGAGGGAGGGAGAGAGGGAGGGAAAGAGAAAATGGAAGGAAGGAATGATGGAGAGAAGGAGGGAAGGAATGATGCAGGGAAGGAGGGAGAGAAGGAGGAAGGAAGACTGGTTCACTGAAAATCTGTTTCAATGAAATTATTCCTCAATGTTTTTTCTTTTCTTTTCTTTTTTTTTTTTTTTTGAATCCTTGTAGTCATTGAACAACTAGTAAGTAGATCATAGAGAATACAAAATTCATGAATAAAACTTCTGATATATATTTAATTACTAGATACAAATATATGCATACAAATCAACAACTTTGTTTGGAATGTAACTATCCTGGTATACTAATCCAAATTTTTATATATTTAGTTTTGTTGAAGTACTTTTCCATGGGGCATATGACCCAGAGAAGGCATAAATAGGATGGGGGGGGGGGGAAGAGGAGGGGAGAAAGAGAACACACATTCTCTAGACTGATAGCAACTGTTTCTGTAGTTCTAATTCCAAAGACAAAATTACTATTTAATTTATAGTCATATTTCTCATTATGTCATTATTTAATATGTGAAGGGAAAAAAGTTACAAAACAGTGATGAACTTTTGTGTTTCTGTGCAATTCAGCTAATCTACCTATTTATGTTGACTACTAACCTGAGAGCAGGAAAAAAAAAAAAGTGAGGGAGAACAGAGATGGAAGTTCTTCTTAGAAGGGTGACTGGTGCATAGAGGAGATTACTTAACTTACTAATATTTGTAAATGCTTATAGAACTTTTCATTTATTGGAAGAAGGATAAGGATGTAAAATGTAGGAAGACAGTGGAAAGAGAAAAATCATACTAATTTGCAGCATGCAGCAGCAGCAACAGGATACTTTCCTCTGGTGTTCAATGTAATTGCAACAGTGATGGGATTCAAACTGTCCTCCATGTGAAATTCGTCTTTCATCCAATCAACTCAAACAACTAATGCACTGCAAGGTGTATTATATCCCATCCACTTCCCAATAAAGTCAGTGGTGTCCAATCAGACACCTATTGTTAGCAGAGAATCTGAAATTGATACAATCATCACATTGATCCAAAGTTGTCAGTCATCTTTTCTTTTTTTCTTCTTTCAGAATATGTCCAATGTAGAGACTGTATAGTTCTATTTATTTCAAGTTTTAGAAAATAATAATTATAGGTTTTTCTAAAAGTCTACAAATGTAAATTTTTAATGTATACCACAAAATGTATTTTTCTTTGTGCTACCTAAACTATTGGAAAATGTAAATTTTCTACTGAAAAGAAATGCTAATTCATGAAACTTTTTCTTTAAATTGAGAATAATGTTAAAGCTTTAATAATTTTTATTTAAAAATTAGAAATTCAAAATTTACATTACATTTACACACAAAATAAGCATCATTTGTAAACATTTATATTTTGAAATTCCATTTTGTTGTTGCATTGTAGATATTGAGTATAGATCTCCAAAAATAGGCTGATATATATGAAAAAAATGTTGTAAATGTGAATGAATACAAAACACTTTTTAATGAAAAAAAAATATCCTTTGGCCTTTCTTACCACATTGTATCTTTCTCCAAGGCAGGTACAATATCATCCTTTTTTATTATTTTTCATATACAATTTAACTCATGTAAAATATCAAACCTTGAGAAAATAAACATGACAAACCTAAAAAAAGCAATTCACATATTGTATTAGTAATATTGTGATCATTTGTTTAATACATATATGTCTAAATTTATTCCTAAAATTTGGAGTGTATTTCTCATAAAAAAGTAACGTAGAGATTAAAGCATGTCAATTTTCCAGTGGAAGACACTATATGTCTTTAATAATAAGATATTGGGACCTTATCATAGTTAGTGTCATTAAAAATCTCTTGGTACTAAATTAATAATATCAGATAGTGAATTGTCAGCAGTATTTTAGCATATTTCCAAGCCTCTATTTGAGTTTACTCATATTGAATGAAACTTGTCAAGAAATCATGTGAGTATGGTTTCAAGTTAAAATTCTGTTACTTTTAAGTTTGTATTCTACTAAAAAGAATAGTGACTAAGAATTTCATGTTTACGTTTGTATGTATTTTCATTTTATGTTTAAATCTATCAGGGTGAGCACAGAACTATTGAACTTAGGAATCAAAAGACTCAGTTTCCCCTTCATGTTTATTCAAATAGCAGAATCATTGTCTCTTGGCAGATTTATCAAAATACACATCTTCTAAAAACAAGTCCTCATGTAATAAATTTGAGATGATAGCAATATTGAAGTACGATTCTCCTCCCTAACATAAGGATGTTAAATATATGTATTTTCTAAGAATTCAAAACTAGTGATGTATACCTAGACAACAAACACATTTAAACTTACTTCATGGTAGAAACAAAACATGGATCTAAATTCTGAATGAATTCCATTAACTATCTACCAGCTAATCATTTCACAACCCAAGACTTGGAAAAGAGATGTTTACCAGAGACATTATGGATAAATCAATAGATATATGTATAATAATCAAAATGGATGAAGTAAAAAAAAAAAACCCTCAGCATGTATACCCTTTCAATTCCTTTGTCCATTTTGCACCTTAAATGACTTTCCCTTTCTAATTCCTCACCCTTCCTCCACTTATTCTTTTCTCCACTATCTGTTTTCTTGCTCTTCAGAATCCAGTTATATTTTCTGAAATGGCATGGGAGGCAGATGCTATCCTTTGGAAAAGTAATGTCACTGTCCTTTGAGGTAGTGTACAGAAATAGTGACAAAATTATGTCCCTTCCAATCCTGGTGATATATATATGTTTCAGATAAAATAAATGTTCAATGTGTAGTACTTTTCTTGGGTGTTACTCTTAACATTCATGTATCCATCAGAACATATTAAGTAGAAAGGGATCCTAAACTTCATCCAAGTTTATAGCTTTATTTCCAAATAAAACATTTCTGTACTGGGTGGAGTCATGAATACAGGAATGCCAGATTCATTGACATTTTTTATAGTCAAAATTTCTATGAAGTAGTAATGCTGAAATATAGGTATTCATATTAAGTATAAATGATTTATATAAAACCATATTTCTAATTGTCTAAATCATATTTATTAAAAGGCCAGGCATGGTGATTACTCAAACCTCCTGATCACAACCTTCTAGAAGTTTTCTTTGGTGATATATATCAGTGCTGACACAGATAAAGCATGCCATATTAAACATATCAAGTACAAACATGACATTCCTATGAGCTCACGTATTTTAAATTTAAATTGGTTAAAATATTTACTGGAAGCAGTTATGTCACTCACTGGATGGAGTGCTGGGCTTGAGTCAGGAAGACTTAGTTCGAATGTTGTTTCAGATATTTAATAGATATGTGACCCTGGCTAGTCTTTGCCTTAATCCAGTGGAGAAGGAAATGGAATAATACTCCAGTATCTTTGCTAAGAACTCAATTACAATGTAGTCCATGCAGTCACTAAGAGTCAAACATGATTGAATGACAACAACAAAACTATTTACTAGTAATTCTCTAAGCTGCAATGCACAGTAAGAGTGGCAATCAGTAACATAGAAGGGAGAGACAGCTATGTATTGCAATGGACAGATCCCTGGTTCTGGGTTCAGGAAGACAAGAATTCAAAACGAACCTCATATATTTGCTAACTTTATCACCTTGGCAAGTTGCAACTACTGTTTGCCTCATTTTCTTGACTATAATATAAAAATGATAATGTCATCCATCTTCCAGCATTATTTTAAAAATCAAATAAGATAATAATTATAAAGTGCTAAGAACTTTGCCTGGAATTAAATAAGCACAATATAAATGTTAACTATCATTACTCATTTTTATTTTCCTTGAAATGTGCCCATTTTAATTTCAAATTGTATATTGATTCTTTTCATTTTCAACACTTTTGTCTTTGTGAATTCTATTGTAATAAAACTCACTAAAATAAAAAAAAAAATCTTTCCTGTATATCACCATTCTGTTTCAAGAAAAAAATCCACAAATAAGAATTTGGAACAACTTATTACATGTTAACAAAATTAATCAATATCCACCAGAAATGTGATGGATCAGTAGAGAAACAATTATTCCATGAGGGCTATTAGAAATAGTGATTTTCATTTACTTGACTCAATTCAATAAGTATCTACTATGTGTAAGGTATTACTTTAGATCCAAGAGAAATAATAAAATAGTAACAATAGTTGTTGGAATCCTAATGTCAACTCAACTTGAAACAAGGTGAAAACTCAAGGATGATGTCAGAATCCTGGTGTTAACTCAAAAGAATTGATACAGTGTTTATTGGTTCACACCTTAGAGCGAATCCTTACAAGGTGCTAAGTTGCTAATACTGATGGAAATAATGCTTATGTTCATGCCTTTAAAGAGCTCATAAGTATCTAAGTACTCAATGGAGTGCACATGTTTGGGAGAATTCAGGGTTTAGAAAGAAACACCGAATTCACACCTCCCTTAGGGCCAGAGAGAATTCTGGGAGATAACCCAGAATCCCTGTCCCTCCAGAAGACGGAGTTAACCTTTAGGAGATCACATATATACAGGGAGCTCTTGGAGTTTGGAGTTAGTTACTTGATAAAGTTTACTTGAGAGTTTTCTGGGGAACATCAACTGGGATCGAAGACAGAGCACTCTGGAAGAAAGCCTACAAGCCCTATTTTCGAGGCAAGAGAGATTCATTGTATCTTATACCTTGGTGCTGGCTGGAGGCTGAAGAAAGTAGAGGCAGAAGCCAAGGACAAAGTTGCAAGAACTCTTGGGAGAGACAGGCCTCTGGGCTAACCAGGCTATATTGTAGGACACAATAAAAGTTCAGATCTTTTATCAGCTGGCTGCGATTTTGGAGTAATTATTTATTTCAACTGAGACTAAGGCTGCCTCCAGAAAACCTTTACATTTTGGTGCCCTGAACGTGGGACTGACAGGTCCTTCAGTGATTTCAGTGGAAAAGCTCCAATCCTGATTTCAGTGGAAAAGCCTGTGACCCTGATTTAAGTGGAAAAGCCTGTGACCCTGATCGAGTGGAAAAGACTCCTCAACCCAGAAATTAGAGTGAGTATAACAAAAAAATTTTGTTAAAAGAGTTAAAGTGGAATTTCAGCTAAGATGGGACAGATCTTTGGAAAACAGCCTTCTGTTTCTGTTCAAGGAAAATGTTTAGAGAGCATTGTTAAAGTTATGGAAAGCCAAGGTTTGATTATAATTATGGAGCAGATCGCTGAACTTTTATAAACTGTTAAGAACATATGTCCTTGTTTCTCTCTGGAGAAAGAATTGGATCTAGATGAATGGAACTTAGTAGGAGAGGATCTTTGTCAATTTGTCCAGTTGCTCAAGGAAGCTAAAGCATACAGCCCAGATGGGGAGGGCCTGATGCTGGGCCATCAGCGTGTAGTTTCGAGAAGAGAAGGGAAGTCCGTCATAAGGATTCACGGCCAGATACGACCCATTGGAACTAAGGCCGGATTCTTTGGTTGGCCTGGGAATGTCCGAGGCCATGGCAGCCTAGGAAGGACCTGTGAGAGGCTGGCGGGATCAGAGGAGGAGAGCGTTTTGGATACTCCTCCCTTCCCCAGGAGGGATTCCCCGGGTCTGCGGTTAAAAGGTTAAAAGGTTTATGGTTAAAAGACTTAGTCCTGAAGAGTTTTGTATTCTAGCAGAAAAAATAGTATTTTTCACAAAAAGCAGAATATAAAATAGGAAATAAGTGCAGAGAAATGAAACATTATTTAAAGGGATTGTAAAAGATCATTTCTAATGGAAGAGATTAGAGAAATTTTTTTAGCAATTATATTACTTAGTCTTTGCTTTGCTCAAATAAGGATATAAATGATCAATAACTATATTTCTTTCTTGAGTAAATAAAAGTTTAGGTATAGGAAAGGAAAAAAGAATGACTTGATCAATCAACCAAACAATAAGCATTTATTCACCATATACTCTGTGCCACTTTCAGTCATCTACTATAGTGCTAGACACTAAATTGATAGATAGATTAAAGATAGATAGATAGATAGATGATAGAGATACAAAGAGTGATATAATCTCTGCTCTTAAGGAGCTTACATTACAAAGGCATAGGAATTCAACAAGTACACACATGAGCATAAATACAAAACAAAAAGAGAATCAATTTTTTTGTTTATTTACTTTTAATACACATTGTTTTATGAATTATGCTGGGAGATAAAAATCAGAGCAAAAGGAATAATCATGGGATTGATTAAAAAAAAAGAAAAAAAGTGAATATAGCATGAGTTGATATACATTCAGTTTCTTTAGTTCTTTCTCAGTTGCAGATGACATTTTCTGTTCAAAGTCGATTGGGATTCCTTTGGATCATGGAGAAGATACTGAGAAGAACCAAGACTCATAAGATGATCATCAGCTATTCTTGCTGTTATTGTGTACGATGCATTCTTAATTCTGCTTGTTTTGCTCAGCATCAGTTGATGTAAATCTTTACAGGTCTTTCTAAAATTAGCCTGTTCATCATTTTTTATAGAACAATAATATTCCATTACCTTTATGTACCACAATTTATTCAGCCATTCCTCAATTGATGGGCATCCACTTCTTTTTCAATTGTTTGCTACCACAAAAAAGAGTTGCTATAAACATTGTTGCACATTTGGTTCTTTTCCCTTTTTTATGATCTCTTTGAGATATAGACCCAATAATGGCACTTGTGGGTGAAAAGGTATGTACAGTTTGAGATTCCTTTGTGTATAGTTCTAGATTGTTCTCCAGAATGGTTGAATCATTTCACAACTCCATCAACAATGCTTTAATGTCCCAGTTTTCCCATCATTTATCATTATACTTCCCTGTCATTTTAGCCAATCTGAGAGGTGTGAGGTGTTATCTCAGAGTTTTTTTAATTTTCATTTCTCTAATCAATAGAGATTTAGAGTACTTTTTTTCACATAATTATAAATGGCTTTAATTTTGACACCTGAAAATGGTATGTTCATATCCGTTGAGAATTTATCAATAGGGTAATGACTTGTACTCTTATAAATTTGACACAGTTCTTTATATATTTTAGAAATGAGACCTTTATCAGAAATATTGGCTGTAAAGGCTTTTCCTATTTTTGTACTTTTCATTTAATCTTGTTTTTGTTGGTTCTCCTAATTTGTTTATGGTATCATCCTTTATGGCCAAATCATGTATCCATTTTGACCTTATTTTGATATGGAGTATGATATGTAGGTCTATGCCAGATTTCTGACATATTATTTTTCAGTTTTCTCAGAAATTTTTGTCAAAAACTGAGTTCTTATTCCAGAAGCTGGAGTTTGAAATACTAGATTACTATAGGCCTTAATTATTGTGTCAAGTGTATCTAATCTATTCCACTCATTCATCACTCTATTTCTTAATGACCTGCTTTATAATATACCTTTACATTTGGTTCTACTAAGCCAACATCCTTTGTATTTTTCTCATTAATTTATTTGATATTCTTGACCTTTTGTTCTTCTAGATGAATTTGGTTATTATTTTTTCTAGTTCTGTAAAATAATGTTTTGGCAGTTTGGTTGGTATGGCACTGAAGAAGAAGACTAATTCAGGCAGAATAGTCATTTTTATTATATTAACTTGGCCTAACATGAATAATGTATATTTTCCCATTTGTTTAGATCTGATTTTATTTGTGTGAGAAGTACCCCCTAAGTAATTTATTTTGTCTACAGTAATTTTAAATGGAATTTCTCTTTCTATCTCTTCTTGATGGGCTTTGACAGTAATATATAGAAATGTTGATGATTTGTGTGGGTTTATTTTTTATCTTGCAACATTGTTAAAGCTGTGAATTGTTTCCAGTAGATTTTTGGATTATTTTCTAGGAATTTCTAAGTATGTTATCACATATACAAAGAGTGATAGTTTTATTTCCTTATTGCCTATTCTAATTCCTTTGATTTCTTTTTCTTTTTTTTTTTTATTGCTAAAGTCAACATTTCTAGTACAATGTTGAATAATAGTGGTGATAATGGGCATCCTTGTTTCACTCCTGATATTATGGGAATGCATCAATTTAGTTTAATAAAAAGCAGCTAGAAAGAGAAAGCACTAAGAGTTGGAGAAGATGGTCAGAAGGTAGTGAACACAAAATGAAATGATCAATCCAAGAATGAAGAGAGAAATGAGTTTTTCATAGATGAAAGAGAAGAATAGAACAGTACTAATTAATGCTAATGGACAAATGGACACAGATAAATTGGTAATGTGTTTAAAACACCATTAAGAAAAGTTAGAGGGGATTTTATTGGGTATTGCAATAGTTAAAACTTTAGGGGCAAATAGGATTTAATGATTGGTTTGGGCAAAATTGTAACTTTATCTGGTATAGTATTAAGGCAGGAATATAATGATTTAGTTTGACTGGATATAAAAGCTTAAATTTGGGAGAGGAAAATGATTAATTTTGATTTCCCCTACAAGGTAAATGTAACAGATTGGCAATTTACTTATTAAATACAAAAGCTAAATTTGTGTATGTGTTTGTATATTATGTGTATGTATATATACAAATGTACATATATATGTACATAGGCATTTCCCCATGTACACATGCATGTATATTCAAATTGTACTCTTAAAATATACCAATAGCAATTTAATGAACATGTAAAACCCTATGAGAATTTTATTAATAAAAAGAATGAAAACATGTATCTTCTGAAGAAAACTCAGAGTATCTTTATTATTCAGTATCATATAACTTGGCATTGATTTGCTTATTGCACATTTTTGCCATATCTTGCTCCAGACAATATTAATTTTTTTTTAAATAGGTAGAGAGGAATATTATACACAACCTTTTTACAAAGTTGTTTTTAAATTAAATTTTATAGTGTTACTTATTCTGTTTATAGTTCTTAGGTTATAATGATTATTTACATATGATTCCCATGTGCTTCCTGAAATGGAGAGAGTACCTTAGGATTTTCAGAATCATTTTCACAGGACATAAAGATGAATTTGAAATAAAGGTTGTTCATAAGAAAAAATGAGAAACATACTTTTCTCTACCTTTTCTTCAGAGGATTATGTCTGATGACACTGAAGTGTGTGAAACCTTTCAGCATGAAGTAAGATGCTGCCAAGGCAATGCTACAGCTTTCTAACAATGGAGAATAATCCATTATTATAGTCCCAACCATCAAAATCACTGTAATGGTCACTTTGTTTATTCAGAGAATGTTTTTCTTGAAAAGCCTACTTTCCACCACCTAAGCTAATTGGCACATTACTAATCAGGAGTAATGGAAGTAGTCTTAAGATAGAACAATTAGACGATTGGACAATGTATTTGATCATCAAACACTAGCAATCATTTGTTGAGGAAATATTCATATCTTTTCCCTATGAGTTCATTGTTCCAGGCCACAATTCCTTCATCAGTCAACCAACCAACCAATCATTTCAACAAGCTTTCATTAATTACTTACAAGATGCAGTATGATATAATGAATAGAATAGACCTTAAATCAAAGAAAAATTAAATTCAAGTCATGCCTCTGATACACACTGATTTTGAAATCTTGGACACACAGGTTAAATTGCTTAATGTCTCTTTTTTATGCAATGAGATTTCAACTTGCATTGATAGAGGGGGCTTCAAAACTGGTGAATTCCAATAAAAATCTCACATTTATTCGTTATCCCTATGAATAGGAATGAATCCCTATGAATGGAGATTGGGATAGAGGATTTTAAAGAACTTTTACACCTCCATTGTATAATTCAAAAATATATACGATATATAATATTTACTATATATGCATAATTTAACATATATAGGAATATGTGAAAATATCATCATTTTGCAAGATGGTATCATTAATATAAAAGATGCCAAGCACATAGGAGAAAAAATGAGGAGTGGGACAAGTGTAAACATTGTAAACTGGCCAACTCACCATGTGCTTGGGAAGAGCTTTTTCTGATTTGTTGTTTAACTAGAAATATGATTGTATTTGAAGTGTTCACTGTTGTGGAGTTGTAAACAGACCTAACTATCCTGGAGAGCATTTTCGATCTATGCAGAAAGGGCAATCCACTGTACATACCCTTTGATCCAGCAATCCTAATGGTATAAAAAAAGGGGAGGGAATACCTGTATAATATCATCTATCTATCCATCTAATCTATATTTTTCTTTTTTTCTCTGTCTCTCTCTGTCTTTGTCTCTGTTGTCTCTGACTCTGTGTGTGTATGTGTGTGTGTGTGCACATGCACACACACTTACAGCAGTTCTTTTTGTATTGGTAAAGAACTGAAAATTAAAGAGATGCCCATCAAATTGAGAAATGGCTGAACAAGTTATATTATATGAATGTAATTAAATACTATTATTGCTATAAGAAATCATAAACAGGTAGATTTCTTTCATTTTGATTTTTTCCCATTAATTTGATATTTTCTCCAGTTATATGTAAAATAATTTGACACCAGTTTTTTTTTGTTTTTTTTTAATTTTGAGTTTCAGATTATCTCTCTTTCTCCTTCCCCACTCCAACCGTCACTGAGAAGGTAATGTGAAGTTATGTAAAACATTTCCATAAAACTTATGATGCAAAAGAAAAAAATAGATTTCTCATCCAAAAATAAATTTGAATGGAAGGATCACCATAAACAATTAAATAGCAATGATATTGAATGTATGTGCACAAAATGGGAGAACCTACAAATTTCTAAGCCAGTTATAGGAAGAAATAGACAGCAAAACTTTATTGGGAAATGCCAACCTTCATCTCTCAGAAAAATCTACCCACAAAATAAACAAGGAAGAAACCAAGGATATTAATAATATTCTAGAAAACCTAGGAATGATAGACTTTTGGAGAATACTGATTAGAGACAGAAAAGATTATATCTTTTTCTCAGCAGTACATGGCACATACACACACACACAGTGGAATTGACCTTGTATTAGAACATAAAAACCTCACAATCAAATGCAGAAAGACAGAAATATTAAATGTTCTTTTTTCAGACCACAATGCAATAAAAATTATATTCAATAAAGGTCCAGGGAAAGATAGACTAAAAACCAATTGAAAATTGAATAATATAATTCTGAAAAAAATGAGTGGGTCAAACAACAAATCACAGAAACAATCCATAAATTGATCCAAGAGAATAACAATAATGACACAACATACCAAAACCTAAGGGATGCAGGAAAAACAATACTTAGAGGATATTTTATATCTCTAAATAGCTACATGAATAAATTAGCAAAAGAGGAGAAAAATGAATTGGGCATGAGGCTAAAAACGATAGAAAAAGAACAAATAAAAGAAAAAATTTGTTTTCAAACTCAAAGGAGAGATTAATAAAATTAAAACTAAGAAAAATATTGACCTAATTAATAAAAGTAAGAATTAGTTTTATGACAAAATCAACAAAAGAAATAAATCTTTGGTCAATTTGATTAAAAAAAAGGAAAGAAAAAAAATCAACAGTTTCAAAAATGAAAAGGGTGAATTTACCACCAAGAAAAATGATATTAAATCAATAATTAGAAGCTATTTTGCCTAACTGTTTGGCAGTAAATCTGACAATCTAACCAAAATGAATGAATATTTATAAAAAAAATAAATTATCCAGATTAACAAAAGAAAAAATACAATACTTAAATACTACCACTTTAGAAAAAATATTGTACATGCCATTAATGAATTCTCTTAGAAAAAAATTTTCAGTGCCAGATAGATTCACAAGTGAATACTACCAAACATTCAAAGAACAACTAATTCTAATACTGTATAAGCTTTTTGAAAAAATAGTCTTGCCAAATTCTTTTTGTGACACAATTATGGTATTGATAGCTAAAGCAGGAAGAGCCAAAACAGAAAGAAATCTCTCTAAAGAATATTGATGCAATCATTTAAAATAAAATATTAGCAAAGTGATAACAGCAACTTATCAGCAGGATAATATATTATAGCTAAGTGGTATTTATACTAGCAATGCAGAGCTAATTCAATATCAGAAAGGTAATATCAAAAGTGACCATATCAATAACAAAAACAACAGAAACCATATGGTAACCTCAATACATGCAGAAAAAGCTTTTGACAAAATATAGCACCCAATTACTATTAGAAACACTAGAGAGCATAGGAATAAAGGGAACTTTCCTTAAAATAATAAGCAATATCTATCTAAATGTAACAGCAAGTATTATTTGCAATGGAGATAACCTGAGTGCATTCCCAAAAAGCTCAAGGGTGAAACAAGGATGCCCTTTATCACCAATATTATTCAATATTGTACTAGAAATATTGGCTTTACATTTGATAAAATCCAACACTCATTCTTATTAAAACACTAGAGAGTATAGGAATAAATGGACTTTTCCTTAAAATGATCAATAGTATCTATTTAAAAACCATCCGCAAGCATTCTATGTAATGGGGACAAAGTAGAACCATTCCCAATAAGATCAGGAGTGAAACAAAGTTGCCCACTATCACCATTACTATTCAATATTGTATTAGAAATGTTAGCTTTGGCAGTAAGAGAAGAAAATGAGATTAAATGAACAAGAGTAGGTAATGAGGAAACCCAATTACCACTTTTTGCAGATGATAAGATGGCATACTTAGAGAACCCTAGAAAATCAACTAAAAAAACTACTAGAAACAATTCACAACTTTAGCAAAGTTGCAGGACAGAAAATAAATCTGCAGAAATGATCAGCATTTTTATATATTACCAACAAAGTCCAGCAGCTAGAGATACAAAAACAAATTCCATTCAAAATAACTTTTGATAGTATAAAATATTTGGGGATCTATCAGCCAAGGGAAAGTCAAGAACTATATGAACACAGCTACACAACGTTTTTTCATACAAATAAAGTCAGATCTAATCAGTTGGAAAAATATCAAGTACTCATGGGTAGGCTGAGCAAATATGATAAAAATGACAATATTACCTAAATTAATCTACTTATTTAGTGCCATACCAATCAAACTCCCAAAAAATTATTTTACAGACCTAGAAAAAAATAGTGAAAAAGTTCATCTGGAAGAAGAAAAGATCAAGAATTTCAAGAGTAATGAAAAAAAAAATGCCAATGAAATGGCCTTGCTATGCCAGACCTAAAACTATATTATAAAGCAGCAACCATCAAAAACATTTGGTACTGGTTAAGAAATAGAGTAATCAATAAGTGGAATAGATTATGATCACAGGACAAAATGGTCAATAACTATAGCATTGTAGTGTTTTCCAAACCCAAAAACCCAAGTTTTGGGGATAAGAACTCACTATTTTACAAAAAACTGCTGGGAAAATTGGAAACTAGTATGGAAGAAACTAGGCACTGACTTCCCTAACACCATATAGTAAGATAAGGTTTAAATGGGTTCATGGTTTAGACATAAAGAGTGATATTATAAGCAAATTAGAGGAATAAGATAGTTTACCTCTCAGATCTATGCAGAAGGAAGGAATTTGTGTCCAAAGAAGACCAGGAACCCATAACAGAACACCAAATATATAATTTTGAGTATATTAAGTTAAAAAAACATTTTCTACAAACAAAACTAATGCAGACAAGATCAGAAGGGAAGCAATACATTGGGAAAACATTTTTACATTTAAGAGTTCTGATAAAGACCTAATTTCTAAAAAAATACAGAGAATTCACTCAAATTTGTAAAATTTCAAGCCATTCTCAAACTGATAAATGGTCAAAGGATATGAACACAATTTTCAGATGAAGAAATTAAAATCATGTCTAATCATATGAAAAATCACTATTGATCAGAGAACTGTAAATTAAGGCAACTCTGAGATACCACTATATACCTGTCAGATTGGCTAAGATGACAGGAAAAGATAATAAAGAATGTAGGAGGGGATGTGGGAAAACTGGGACACTGATACATTCTTGGGGGAACTGTGAACGGATCCAGCCATTCTGGAGAGCAATTTGGAATTATGCTCAAAACACTGTCAAACTGGGCATACCTTTTGATCCAGCAGTGTATCTACTAAGCTTATATTCCAAAGAGATCTTAAAGGAAGGAAAGAGACCCACAAGTGTAAAAATGTTTGTGGCAGCCCTTTTCTTAGTGGCAAGAAACTGGAAACTGAATGCGTGCCCATCAGTTGGAGAATAGCTGAATAAGTTAGGGGATATATATATATATATATATATATATATATATATATGTTATCAAATATTATTGTTCTCTAAGAAATGATCGAAAGATGATTTTAGAGAGGCCCAGAGAGATTTACCTGAACTGATGCTAAGTGAAACAAGCAGAACCAGTATATCATTATACATGGCAGCATCAATTTTATACCAAGATCAATTCTGATGAATGTTACTCCTTCCAACAATGAGATGATTGACGCCAGCTCCAATGATCTTGTGAATGCAGAGAGCCATCTACACCTAGAGAGAGGACTGTGGGAATTGAATATGGATCACAACATAACATTCTCACTCTATTTGATATTGTTGCTTGCATTTTGTTTTCTTATTCATTTTCTTTCCTTTTTGATTTGATTTTTCTTGTGCAGCAAAATAATTGTATAAATATGTTTACACATATTGGATTTAACATATATTGTAACACATATAACATATATTGGATTGCTTGCTATCTATGGGAGGGGATATGGGGGGAAATGGGAAAGTCTGAAACACAACACTATGCAAGGGTCAATGTTGAAAAATTATCCATGCATATGTTTTGAAAATAAAAAAGCTCCTTAAAAAAATAAAGTGTTGATTGTGAAAAAAAATGTTGGCTTTAGCAAAAAGAAAAAAATGAATTAGAATAGGCAATGAGGAAAGAAAACTTTACTCTGAGAAAAGAACTGGTGTAAATATTTTTGTATGCATAGGTCCTTTTTCTTTTTTAAAAATCTCTTTTGAGAAACATGTTTTATTGTGATATTTTTATGTCGAAGGTTATCCATAATTTTATACCCCTTTGGGAATAGTTCCAAACTGTTCTAAATAATTACTGCATCAGTTCACAAGTTCACTAACATAGGATTAATGTCTCATGTTTTCCAGTTTTCTCCGTTTGTCATTTTCCCCTCTTGCCCATTAGCCAATCTAATAAGTAGAATGTAGTACATTAGAATTATTTTAATTTGCATTTCTCCAATTCATTGTGAATTCAAACACTTTTTAAAATATGGCTATAAATAGCTTGATTTGTTCATCTGAAAACTGTTTATATCTTTTGATTGTTGATCAATGATCAATTGGAGAATGGTTTTTATTTTTTGTAAATTTGACTCAGTTTCTTATACCATGAGGCCTTCAGAGATACTTGCTTCAAATTTCTTTTCACAATAACTATTGCTAACTCTTTTTCTTGTTTGTTTTATATTCTCTTTCTTTTCACTTTGTCTCTCCTCAAAAGTATTTTGCTTTTTGCTACTTCTGCACCAGAATGCCAACTCTTTTATCACCCTCCCTGTTTTTTTATCCCCTTCCCTGATACTTTGCTGCAGTGTACTATAGCTTTCTATACCTATATTTGAGTGTGTATGTTATTTCCTCTTTGAAATAATTCAAGCAAGTGAATTTCAGAAAAAAACATGGACATTTTTATATAAACAGTGAAGTGAGAAGAACAAAGAGAAAATTGTACAAAATAACAGCAGCACTGCATAATGATCAACAATCAGTAAGTTAATTCTTCTTAGCAATATAAGGATCCAAGACAATTTCAAAATACTAATGATGAAAAATGCTATAAAAAAAGAATAGATAGACTCAATGAAGATTGAAGCATAATACTTTCTCATTTTTTGGGGTTTTTTCTTTTAGTTTGTTTTCTCTTTTGTAACATGACTAATATGAAAATATGCTTTTATATGAATCCAATTCACTTGCATATCATGATATCATCTCCCTAATGTCATGGTCCTCTTTGAGAACTAAGGACAAACAACAATCTCTGTGAACAAAGTTGGACTACAAACTGGAACTGGTCAGTTAGAAGACTCTCTCTTCCCTCTCTCCTTCCTTCCTAAATTCATCCCTCCCTTCCTCCCTTCCTCCCTTCCTTCCTTCCTATTAGAAAGCCGCAATGATTACAGTTTTGAATATGAACTTGGTAGGACCAATGCTATTTAGTCAATAAACTAATTTATGAACCTAGTCCTATCTGTACACACACACACACACACACACACACCCCATATGTGTTTATGAAAAAGTAAAATAGGCAACAGGAGTGGTAAATAGAAATATATTTGAAATGATATTTACCGATAAGGGGAGAGAGAGAGAGAGAGAGGGAGGGAAGGAGGGAGGGAGATTATTCATGTATTCTATTGAGGTCTTGAAATTCCTTGCTGGAAAAGCAAGGTTAAAACCGATATCTCATAATGTCTTTCCCAGTGTTTCCTTTATTATTTGTTGATCTTGGCCAAATTGTTAAATTCCCATAACCTTATTTGGTTTCCTCAAATCTCTGTTTTAGGAAATAATGAAAATAAGTATAGTCTAACTACAGGAATACCAATAAGTCAGGAAATCTGTATTCTAGTGCTATTGTCTAAATCTGGGCAATTCAATCAACTTTTCTTAATTTCTTATTATATAGTAGGTATTTTTTAAACAATTAGAATATAAAAAAGCAAAATAGTTACTACCCTAAAGAATCTTACATTAGAAGGGTTAAAGATCCATACACGCAATGTAAGTAAGTATATATAAGAGTCATACTGAGGAGAATAAAGGAAACCTTTGGATAGAGGGCATAGTGGATGATTGTGGAGAGAGAAGGGAAGGGAAGAACCAAGAAAAATCTCTTGTAGAAGGTTACACAACTTCTTTGGGCCTCAATTTCACCATCTTCATTATAGGAAAATGAATGCTATCTGTTTATTTCTACATTATAGTGAAGATTTAAAGAGCAAATGGACTAAATCATTTAAACTTGCTGGAAGGAATATAAAGTCAGGGATTTGTAAACTAGAAGAGTGGTTTTTGAAGTGAAAATAAAGTGAAATTTTTGTAATTCAACATATTCTGATTTTCAATTAGACATATATATTTTTTTTATTTAATAGCCTTTAATTTACAGGATATATACATGGGTAACTTTACAGCATTAACAATTGCCAAACCTCTTGTTCCAATTTTTCATCTCTTACCCCCCCACCCCCTCCCTAGATGGCAGGATGACCAGTAGATGTTAAATATATTAAAATATAACTTAGATACACGATAAGTATACATGACCAAAACGTTATTTTGCTGTACAAAAAGAATCAGACTCTGAAATATTGTACAATTAGCTTGTGAAGGAAATCAAAAATGCAGGTGTGCATAAATATAGGGTTAGGGTTAGATAAAAATTGCTGGGAAAATTGGAAACTAATATGGCAGAAACTAGGCATTGATCCATACTTAACGCCGTACACCAAGATAAGGTCAAAATGGGTTCATGACCTAGGCATAAAGAATGAAATTATTAATAAATTAGAGGAACACAGGATAGTTTACCTCTCAGACCTGTGGAAGGGGAAGGTCTTTATGACCAAAGCAGAACTAGAGATCATTACTGATCACAAAATACAAAATTTCGATTATACCAAACTGAAAAGTTTTTGTACAAACAAAACTAATGCAGACAAGATTAGAAGGGAAGCAATAAATTGGAAAATATTTTTACAGTCAAAGGTTCTGATAAAGGCCTCATTTCCAAAATATATAGAGAATTAACTCTAATTTATAAAAAATCAAGCCATTCTCCAATTGAAAAATGGTCAAAGGATATGAACAGACAATTCTCAGATGAAGAAATTGAAACTATTTCTAGTCATATGAAAAGATGCTCCAAGTCATTATTAATCAGAGAAATGCAAATTAAGACAACTCTAAGATACCACTACACACCTGTCGGATTGGCTAAGATGACAGGAAAAAATAATGATGATTGTTGGAGGGGATGTGGGAAAACTGGGACATTGATGTATTGTTGGTGGAGTTGTGAACGAATCCAACCATTTTGGAGAGTAGTTTGGAACTATGCTCAAAAAGTTATCAAACTGTGCATATCCTTTGATCCAGCAGTGTTACTACTGGGATTATATCCCAAAGAGATTATAAAGAAGGGAAAGGGACCTGTATGTGCACGAATGTTGGCACGAATGTGACACAAACATTCGTGGCAGCCCTTTTTGTAGTGGCTAAAAACTGGAAACTGAATGGATGTCCATCAGTTGGAGAATGGCTGAATAAATTGTGGTATATGAATATTATGGAATATTACTGTTCTGTAAGAAATGACCAACAGGATGATTTCAGAAAGGCCTGGAGAGACTTACACAAACTGATGCTGAGTGAAATGAGCAGGACCAGGAGATCATTATATACTTCAACAACAATACTATATGATGACCAGTTCTGATGGACCAGGCCATCCTCAGCAACGAGATCAACCAAATCATTTCTAATGGAGGAGTAATGAATTCAACTAGCTATGCCCAGAAAAAGAACTCTGGGAGATGACTAAAAACCATTACATTGAATTCCCAATCCCTATATTTATGCACACCTGCATTTTTGATTTCCTTCACAAATTAGATATATTTTCAATAATAGGTTGTCCTCAAAGAATTATGAATTATTTGTACTCTTGTAAATTGCATGGGTTATTGAAAAGTGTGTCAGAAAATCAATACATTTCTCTGGGTCATATTGAACTATAAAATATAAAATACAATTTGGCTAGAAGAATTGTGAGATATCATCCAAAATTAATAATTTTGTAAGTATTCTTCTATAAGAGAAGATATGGAGACAAATTCTTCATATACTTAAAACTATCCCTCACTGCTCTCCTCCCAAATCCTAATTTTTCCCTTAATCTGCAGCACAAAATAATAGAACAGAGAGTCACTTTTAAAAAAGACTGTAGGGTACCTCTTCCTTATTCACTGTTTTGAGTATTAGGCAATGCAGTAAGAGATATAACTTATTACACTATAGTTGGGTAGAGAATTATTCCTTTCTCTGGCTAAAGTAAGCTAATTCTGTCAATAAAACTATATAGATGGGCAAAATAAGAAAGTGCATGTGAATCAAATAAGAAAATCAATGCTGTGTGTGTGTGTGTGTGTGTGTGTGTGTGTGTGTTTATGTGTGTATGTATTTATCAAGTATGGCTTTGCCTATTAATGTTTCAGAAATATATTATTTGTCTTTTCATCAATTCATGCTTGCTTGTCTTTGTCCCTGAATAATTTATATATATAAAGGGATAAGAGTGTAGCTATTTTACTAAAGCTGTGTTGTCCAAGTGTGTACCACAGGTGCAAAATGTTTCCTTTTTTTCCTCCTGTTGTTTCAACGCTACTTAATGACTAAAAACTGAATACCAAGAACAATCATGAGCACTTAAGGTCCAATTCATAAAAAAATGATGCAAGCCATTTATGCACAAATGTTGCTACTTTCATATGGAAACAAGGTACATAAAGAATTCCCTTTTGTGATTCATAAACCCTTTTTAAGGTAATTTTGTTGCTCAGTTTTGTACCTCAGGAGAACAAAACTCCAAGAAGGGAAAGCAGGGAAGAAAGTAAAGGCTACTGGCTTATTTTGGGGTTTATTTGCATAAAATATAACATTAGAAGCTTTTATGTCTCCAATATTAATTATGAATCTATAAGAGTGAAATTTGTATTGTGTAGTCATTGCCAGCTTCAAGTTGAACATAAAACATTTACTTCTAACATTTCATAAAAAGGGCTATCCAGGCAGGCCCATGAGGAACCTTTGCGATTCTTCATCCCGTTTTCTCATAGATGTTTCAAGTAGATTTAGTGCTGATCTAAATACTCAGAAACTCTTATCTCCTCAATCCTCAAGCTGGGGTTGGACAATTGAAGGCAGGTCTTTTATTCAATAACAGGTTTAGGAAAGTGGAAAAGGAGGCAAGCTGAGTTTGATGTTTGGGAATAGTATGATGTATTTGGGAATAGTAATAGTGTGGTTGCATATAATGGGATTAGTATGCTGAACTGAGATAACTGGAGAAATTCCCAAGAAAGTCAATTATTTATTGCACTATTGTTTATTTTCAATCATCATTAATTTGTAGGCTTGTAATTATATAAAATTTGTAAGAGATTGGAAGAGAAGGCTGACTGATTTGTGACATTATGTAAAGACTATGCAATTTGGATTTTGACCAATACTTGAAACCTAGAGGAAAAAAAAAAAAAACTTAAAAAATTCTTCCATGCCCAAAATTTCTTAGTCTCAGTCTTCCTAATAGCAAGAATTACTATTGTTTCATAGCCCTCTTGGTTCTCATTCATTTCTTAAGGAACTTGTTATCTAGGTCACAGCACAACTCTAATTCCCCAATACTATCACACTTGAGTATATTTGAAAATGTAAAATTAATTGAATTCAAAATATACTTCTTAAGTTATTTACTGTGTATGCAGCACTGTGGCAGGTACTGGGAACACAAAGACATAAATGAAACTATCTCTAATTTTTAAAAAAATATATATTTTAAACTTAAATACAGAATAAGAAAAAATGTCATATGCACAGCAGTACATGTGAGAGGATTCAAAATACAAAACAATAAATTTCTATTTTTAGAAAGCCTATATAATAAATGATACACAATTTCTTCAAAGTTCTTAATTTTTCTTTACTTTCTTGTGCGTTTTCTTTTGTTCTCTGCTGTAAATGTTTTACTTTATTTTCCCTGATTTCCTCCCTTTTCCTGCCCAAGAAGGCTGCAATTAAGCATAGAGAGGGAAAAGAGAGAGACACAAAGTGACAAAGAGATGATATATAAACATATAAATGCTTATACATACATACACAACATACAGATACATAGATATATATATATAATCACTCACATGCTACACACATACATTCATTTCATGTATGTAAAATTACTATGCTCATTTTTATTTATCCTTAGTTTCTCTGAAGGTGAATAACATCTTTTAGAAATCAAATCTTTCTATATTTTTTCTAAATCTATGAGTTCATCATCTCCTCTGCCACAGTAATATTCCAACTTTATATTGTCTAATTATTTTAAATATTCTAAACAATATTAATTAATGGCTGACATATTAATGTGGCTGACATAAAGTGTCATTTCCCTGTTTTTGTATTTGATTGATTTAATTTTAGCTTTAACTTTGAGATCATGATTACTACCCTTGATTTTGTTAAATAATAAATTATATTGCTGATCTTTATTATATGATTATGTACATCTTTCAGCTTTCTAACATTTCCTTAAAGCAGCATATTGTTGAGTTCAAATTTTTAATGTTTCCATTTAATGGGTGAAATCATTCAATTATTTGTTTCTTTTCCTCCTTTTTATTTTTCTCCATATTCTTCTCATTCTTTTCCTATCCTTTGTCTCCTCTATTTCTAATCATCAATTTGCTCTCCTATTACTTAACCTGTCCCCCTCCAAGAATGTTTCTCTTATTCTCTTTTTCCACTCTATCTCCTTGCCTTTTTTGTTTCTATCTGAATTTAGAAGACTTTTATAACCTTCTAAATATATCTTTATCCCATTCTATATGGGATATATATTCTTCTAAATTACTTCCTAACCTTTTCCCATAATTCTCTTACTTCTTCATAAATGTAGAATACTTTTATTCTTTTCCAAATATAGGTTGTTCTTTCTTTAATCCAGATTTGATGTGAATACAATTCCTTCTAAATTCCCTCATTTGTCCTTTTCTCCATCCCTATCCCTTCACTCTCTTATTATTTCTGAATTTAGAAAACAATTTATACATATACATACATACATACAGTACCCCCTATACTCTAATATGAGTAGAGTATAGTTCCAGAACTACCAATCCTCCTTCCCCATCTAATTCATCTATATCAGTTCTTCCTCTTGCACCTCATTCATATAAGGTTATTACTCTTATTTACTTTTTCCTATTTGGTTTTCCTTTTTATAATCATATCATACTCAGATCCACTCTAATATTTCTTTTGGATTACCAAATGGCAAATGGCAATCTTAAACATGTACTTTACATTTCTACATATAAAAAATGAACAGTTTGTCATTACTGAGTTTCCATTTATTGAGTCCATTACTGAGTATTAAGTTGTTTACCTTATTTTTCTCTTGGATCTTATATGTGGGATTTTCTATTAAGTTCAGGATTATCAACTCTTTAAAAAAATGTCCTTTTTTCCCCCTTATTGAGGTTTATCCTGAAGTTTGATGGGTGTGATATTTTTGGCCACAACTCCATTTATTTTGCTCTTTAATATGTATAGTGTTTAAGATCTGTGCAATTTTAGTGTAACCATTGTTAGGACTTGTATAATTTTAATTGTGGGGGGCCAGAGCCAAGATGGTGGAGAAGACACATGTGACTTTCTAAGGTCCTCTTTTACCCTCAATATCAATATTATATTCAGCCTCAAAAATAGGTTTGACTGCTACAACTCATAAAGATTAGAAGTATAACAACTCACCAGCCAAAGATAATTTGGAATCTCGCCAGAAAAAGTTTGTCCTCAAGGCTGGGGAAAAGATTAACACAAGCAGGGAGAGAACTAGAGCAGTGGAGTCCCAAACCAGAAGTGAGAGCACAGATTGCAGCACAAGCCCACATCCCCAACTCTCAGTACAGGGCTTTTCCTTGGGGCAGCTGTGAACCTGCATGGAATAGGGGCGGGGCATAGCCCAGGGCAACCTCTAATCTGCACAGTGGGGGGCTCGACTTGGGGCAATAGAGCTTTCCACAGGGCTATTTGCTCCCAGGCAGAGACTTCTCACTGGACAGCTGCTAATACCCATAGCCCCAAAAGCGGCTCTGGCCTGGGGCAGTGACACTTTCACCACTTAGTCTCTAGCCTTAGGGCAGTTGCTAAACCACATAGCTCAACTGGGCACTTCGATAGCTCAGCCAGTGCTAAATCACCTCCAGGTGGGGAAGGGGAAACTTTCACTCAGAGCACTCCCATACCTCAGAGCTGGAAGCGGGTTTACATATCTCCCTGCTCTGTAGAGGAAGCTGGTAACCCCCCCTGCCCTGAAGGCATACCCTAAAGGCTTTAAAAATGAATAAAAAAAATGAAAAGGAGGATCAATAGCTTCTATACAGAAAAAAAAATAGGTCTGCAACCCAAAAGAGACTAATAGCAAACAGTCACTAGACAATACCTCAAAGGGGAATGTTACCTGTCCCCTTTTACATAATCCTCTCTTAGAAGTGACCATTAAAAGTCTCAAAAGGGAGTTAGAAGAAAAATGGGGAAAGGAAAGAGAAGCTTTGCAAGAGAGCAACAACTTCCTGAAATATGAATTAGAAAAGGTAAAAAATTCCCAGGAAGTACAGGGAAACAAAACTTGTGAACTGGAAAAAGTAAAAAAAAAATCTCTGGAAAGTAAGATTTGTGAATTGGAAAAGACAAAGAACTCACAAGAAAGTAGAATCTGTGAATTGGAAAAAGAAAATAATTCACTAAAAAAAAAAAATTAGTGAAATGGAAAAAAATTCCACAGACCAAAACAATACATTTAAAAACTCAATTGGACATATACAGAAAGAAGTAAAAAAAGCTAATGAAGAAAATAATTCATTAAAAATTAGAACTGAACAAATAGAAACTAATGATTCATTGAGACAGCAAGAATCAGTCAAGCAAAACCAAAAAAATGATAAACTGGAAAAAACCATGAAATATCTACTTGGAAAAATGACAGACCTGGAAAATACATCTAAGAGAGAGAATCTGAGGATTATTGGACTTTCCGAAATTTATGACGAAAAAAAGAGCCTAGATACTATTTTACAAGAAATCATCAAATAATGCAGAATGTTGAAGGGGATGTGGGAAAACAGGGACACTAATACATTGTTGGTGGAATTGTGAACACATCCAGCCATTCTGGAGAGCAATTTGGAACTGTGCCCAAAAAGTTATCAAACTGTGCATACCCTTTGATCCAGCAGTGTCTCTACTGGGCTTATACCCCAAAGAGATACTAAAAAAGGGAAAGGGACTAGTATGTGCCAAAATGTTTGTGGCAGCCCTGTTTGTAGTGGTCAGAAGCTGGAAAATGAATAGATGCCCATCAATTGGAGAATGGTTGAGTAAATTGTGGTATATGAATGTTATGGAATATTATTGTTCTGTAAGAAATGACCAGCAGGATGAATACAGAGAGGATTGGTGAGACTTACATGAAATGATGCTGAGCGAAATGAGCAGAACCAGGAAATCATTATATATCTCAACAACGATACTGTATGAGGATGTATTCTAACGGAAGTGGATTTCTTCAACAAAGACAAGATCTAACTTAGTTTCAATTGATCAAGGATGGACAGAAGCAGCTACACCCAAAGAAAGAACACTAGGAAATGAATGTAAACTGCTTGCATTTTTGTTCTTCTTCCCAGGTTATTTATACCTTCTAAATCCAATTCTCCCTGAGCAACAAGAAAACTGTTCGGTTCTGCACACATATATTGTATCCAAGATCTATTGTAATCTATTTAACATGTATAGGACTGCTTGCCATCTGGGGGAGAGGGTGGATGGAGGGAGGGGAAAAATTGGAACAGGAGTGAGTGCAAGGGATAATGGTGTAAAAAATTACCCTGGTATGGGTTCTGTCAATAAAAAGTTATTAAAAAAAAAAAAAAAAGAAATCATCAAAGAACTGTCAAGAAGTAATAGAATGAGAAGGTAAAATAGACATTGAAAGAATTCATCGAATACCTTCTGAAAAAAGACCCTAAAATAAAAATTCTAAGGAATATTGCAGCCAAATTTCAGAACTATCAGATTAAGGAAAACAATTTTACAATCAGCCAGAAAAAAACAATTTAAATACCAAGGTGCCAAAATAAGCCTCACCCAAGATCTGGCTGCATCCACATTAAAGTATCAAAGGGCCTGTAATCTGATATTCTGAAAGGCAAAAGAACTTGGAATGCAGACAAGAATAAACTACCCAGCTAAGCTGAGCATTTTCTCCCAGGCAAGAAGATGGACATTTAATGAAACAAGTGAATTCCATTTGTTTCTAAGGAAAAAACCAGA
Source organism: Sarcophilus harrisii (assembly GCF_902635505.1). NCBI lineage: Eukaryota > Metazoa > Chordata > Mammalia > Dasyuromorphia > Dasyuridae > Sarcophilus > Sarcophilus harrisii. Next base: position 140,206,215 of record NC_045426.1, read on the forward strand.
ACTAAACAAAAAATTTGATCTCCAACCATAGGACTCAAGAGATGCGGAAAAGGTAAAAGGAACTCTTGAGAACTGTATTTCTGTTGTGGATATACAAAAAGACTACAAATATAATTTGATTTTACTGATATAACATAAAAAAGGGAAGTAGATATGGAAAAGGGATAATGTCAGAAAAGGGGGGAAGAGGGGACAAAAAGAGGGAAACCACATCTCACAAAGAGGCAAAGAAAACTAATCATATCTGTGGGTATTTAGAGAGGGGGAGGAACATTGTGTGAATCTTATTCTTATCAGAGTTGGCTCAAAGAGAAAATAATTGACATAATTGTTTTAGAGAAAATCCTTTCTTGCCTCATTAAAAAGGGGGAGAGGAAAAGGGGAAAAAAAAGTAATAAGGGAAGGGTACAAGAAAGGGGAAGAGATTCAAAGGTGGGGAGGGAGGGATTCTAAAGAGGATGAGTATTGTGATAAAAGTGGGCACATAAGTTTAAAACTGGGAAAGAGGGTTGGGGGAGCAAGAAAAAGAAAAGCATAATCTGGGGATATTAGGATGGCAGGAAATACAGAATTATTAATTTTAACCATAAATGTGAATGGGATGAACTCTCCCATAAAGAGGAGGCAGATAGCAGACTGGATTAAAAGTCAGAACCCTACAATATGTTGTTTACAGGAAACACATTTAAACCAGGGAGATACATACAGAGTAAAGGTAAAAGGCTGGAGCAAAATCTATTATATTTCAGGTGAAATAAAAAAAGCAGGGGTAGCCATCCTGATCTCAGATCAAGCAAAAGCGAAAAGTGATCTAATTAAAAGAGATAAGGAAGAAACTATATCTTGCTAAAGGGAAGCATAGACAACGAAGCAATATCAATACTAAACATATATGCACCAAGTGGTATAGCATCTAACTTCCTAAAGGAGAAGTTAAGAGAGTTGCAAGAACAAATAGACAGCAAAACTGTAATAGTGGGAGATCTCAACCTTGCACTCTTAGAATTAGACAAATCAAACCACAAAAAAATAAGAAAGAAATTAAAGAGGTAAATATAATATTAGAAAAATTAGGTATGATAGATTTTTGGAGAAAACAATGAAGACAGAAAGGAATATACTTTCTTCTAAGCAGTTCTTGGAACTTATTCAAAAGTTGACCATATTAGGACATAAAGACCTCAAAATTAAATGCAAGAAGGAAGAAATAGTAAAGCTCTCTTTTCAGATCACAATGCAATAAAAACTATTCAACAAAACGTTAGGGGTAAATAGACCAAAAAGTAATTGGAAACTAAATAATCTCATCTTAAAGAATGATTGGGTGAAATAGCAAATTATAGATACAATTAATAATTTCACTGAAGATAATGACAACAATGAGACATCATACCAAAATTTGTGAGATGCAGCCAAAGCAGTAATAAGAGTAAATTTTATATTCTTAGAGGCTTACTTGAATAAAACAGAGAAAGAGAAGATCAATGAATTGGGCTTGCAACTAAAAAAAACTATAAAAAGACCAAATTAAAAACTCCCCATCAATTACTAAACTTGAAATTCTAAAATTAAAAGGAGTAATTAATAATATTGAAAGTTAAAAAAAAACTATTGAACTAAGTAATAAAACTAAGAGTTGATTTTATGAAAAAGCCAATAAAATAGATAAGCCTTTGGTAAATCTGATTAGAAAAAGGAGAGAGGAAAATCAAATTAGTAGTCTTAAAAATGAAAAAGGAGAACTTTCAAATAATGAAGAGGAAATTAGGGAAATAATAAGGAGTTATTTTGCTCAACTTTATGCCAATAAATTTGATAACCTAAGTGAAATGGATGACTACCTCCAAAAATATAGACTTCCCAGATTAACAAAGGAGTAAGTAAATTGTTTGAATAGTCCCATGTCAGAAAAAGAAATAGAACAAGCTATTAATGAATTCCATAAGAAAAAATGCCCAGGATCTGATGGATTTACATGTGAATTCTACCAAACATTTAAAAAACAATTGACCCCAATGCTATATAAATTATTTGATAAAATAGGGAATGAAGGAGTCCTTCCAAATTCCTTTTATGACACAGACGTGGTACTGATACCTAAACCAGGTAGGTTGAAAGCAGAGAAAGAAAATTATAGACTAATGCCCCTAATGAATATTGATGCTAAAATCTTAAATAAGATATTAGCAAAAAGACTACAGAAATTCATCCCCAGGATAATACACTACAATCAAGTAGGATTTATACCAGGAATGCAGGGCTGGTTCAATATTAGGAAAACTATCAATATAATTGGCCATATTAATAACCAAATTACCAAAAATCATATGATCATCTCAATAGATGCAGAAAAAGCATTTGATAAAATCCAACATCTATTCCCATTAAAAACACTTGAGAGTATAGGAATAAATGGACTTTTCCTTAAAATAATCAGCAGCATCTATTTAAAACCATCAGTAAGTATCATACATAATGGGGAAAAACTACAACCATTCCCAATAAGATCAGAAATGAAACAAGGTTGCCCACTCTCACCATTACTATTCAATATAGTTTTAGAAATGCTAGCTTTGGCAATAAGAGTTGAGAAAGAGATGAAAGGAATTAGGGTAGGCAATGAGGAAACCAAATTATCACTCTTTGCTGATGTTATGATGTCATACTTAGAGAACCCCAGAGATTCTACTAAAAAGTTATTAGAAATAATCCACAACTTTAGCAAAGTTGCAGGATACAAAATAAACCCACATAAATCATCATCATTCTTATATATCATTAACAAAATCCAACAGTCAGAGTTACAAAGAGAAATTCCATTTAAAGTAACTACTGATAGTATAAAATACTTAGGAATCTATCTGCCTCGGGAAAATCAGAAATTTTATGAGCAAAAGTACAAAACACTTTTCACACAAATTAAGTCTGATCTAACAAATTAGAAAAATATTAAATGCTCTTTGACAGGGTGAGCAAATATAATAAAGATGACAATACTACCTAAACTAATCTATTTGTTTAGCGGTATACCAATCAAACTCCCAAAAAACTATTTTAATGACCTAGAAAAAATAACAACAAAATTCATATGGAAAATAAAAGGTTAAGAATTTCAAGGAAATTAATGAAAAAATAATCAAATGAAAGTGTCTTAGCTGTACCAGATCTAAAATATATTATAGAGCAGCAGTTACCAGAACCATTTGGTATTGGCTAAGGAATAGATTAGTTGATCAGTGGAATAGGTTAGGTTCAAAGGACAAAACAGTCAATAACTACAGCAACCTAGTGTTTGACAAACCCAAAGACCCCAACTTTTGGGATAAGAACTTACTGTTTGACAAAAATTGCTGGGAAAATTGGAAACTAATATGGCAGAAACTAGCCATTGACCCACACTTAACACCATACACCAAGATAAGGTCAAAATGGATTTATGACCTAGGCATAAAGAATGAGATTATAAATAAATTAGAGGACCCAGGATCGTTTACCTCTCAGACCTGTGGAAGAGGAAGGAATTTATGACCAAAGAAGAACTAGATATCATGACTGATCACAAAATAGAAAATTTTGATTATACTAAACTGAAAAGTTTTTCGACAAACAAAACTAATGTAGACAAGATTAGAAGGGAAGCAATAAACTGGGAAAACATTTTTACAGTCAAAGGTTCTGATAAAGGCCTCATTTCCAAATTATATAGAGAATTGAGTCTAATTTATAAGAAATCAAGCCATTCTCCAACTGATAAATGGTCAAAGGATATGAACAGACAATTCTCAGAGGAAGAAATTGAAACTATTTCTAGTATGAAAAGATGCTCCAAGTCATTGTTAATCAGAGAAATGCAAATTAAGACAACTCTGAGATACCACTATACACCTCTCAGTCTGGCTAGAATGACAGGGAAAGATAATGTGGAATGTTGGAGGGGATGTGGGAAGACAGGGACACTAATACATTGTTGGTGGAATTGTGAATACATCCAACCATCCTGGAGAGCAATGTGGAACTATGCTCAAAAAGTTATCAAACTGTGCATACCCTTTGATCCAGCAGTGTTACTACTGGGCTTATATCCCACAGAGATCATAAAGAAGGGAAAGGGATCTTATGTATGTATATGAATGTCATGGGAGTGTCGTAAACAAAGGGAATTTGCATGGTTATTTTCATTAACAATAGAAACCTCCTGGGCCACACCCATCTTTTCAAAGAGAGTTGTTAAATACAGGCCATTTACTAGATTCTACTAATTTGTTTGTGGAACACTTGTTAATGTTGCTAATTTTCCATGATGATTTCATTCTGTTTTTTTATTTTGTCAAAAAATAGATTTTTTTTTTGAGGGGAAGGGCAAGGAAATCTGGGCTAAGTGACTTGGTCATCATCTCACAGCTAGTAAGTGTTAAGTGTAAAGTTTCTGAGACCAGATTTTGAACTCAGGTTCTCCTGACTCCAGGGTCTGTATATTATCTACTACTCTACCTTACTACTCCCAAAAATAGATCTTCTATACTCTAGATAATTGTTTTAATAAATATTTTTCTCCACATTATTTTAATTGAAGCACATATTAGTTAATCTTAATTTGTGTTTTTATTATTGCTTAAAATAAACAGTATAATTTCTAAGAAAAATATAGAATTATAAATCTTCAATGACGTAAATTATTTATATAGGTCAAAACTAATAAGTTGCCATTTGATTTCATTATATTATATAACTATATATATATAACTATATACATTTTCCATTTTGGATGTAGTGTGAATCATAATTGGCACTAATGAGCTTAATATTGCATGACAATTCAGATATACAAGCAACATTTTACTTTTATAGTTAATTTTTACTTTGAATTTCATCTTATTTATTTTATTCTTATATTTTAGCACTAAATTAATTTGATGTATGATATATACTAAATAAATTTAACAGCTGATTTGATGTATCTTTACATAAATTTTGTTAGAAAATTGTTTTATTCAATAATTCAAATATTTTTCCATGATTTTTTAAGCTAGAACCTAGGAGGGAAAGTGAATTTATAAACAAAAACAAATATAGAATTAAAGCTGGCAGCCTCATTTATACCAACCTCTTGCTTTTACTAAGAACCTGAGCTATATTTGAAAACAAAATAATTTACCCAGTTAGGCAATGCATTTGGAATTTGAACTCAGGATTTCTAACTCAAAATTTCTCTTTTATGGGACTAGGTTTCTGAGGTCCTTTCTAACTTGTGATTCCATAATCTCAGTGCATTAGTTTTCTTTTTTTTTTTTTTTTTAAGCACAAACTCAATACAATTGAAAAAAGAATTACTGCCCCAAAATTGGTTTCTCTGTCTCAGACAAAGCTGCCCTAACAAAAAAGACCACTGTGTATTTTTATCATAATAGTGATGATTAAAGAACTATTAGACTGGTGTCATGACTTTTAGACCTAGAAAGAATATGAAAACTCATAAATCTGATACATGAAAATCTGACACATGAAACAACTCACACAATGTCATATGGATAAGTAAGTTGAGGCTAGGGTTAACATCTTAGTATTTGGGCTTCCATGGGAGTATCTATTACACTGAATGATATTTGCACTTTGGGAATAGGAAATAGACCATATTTCTAGACATCTATGGTTTCCAGTGCTAGCTCCTATAAAGAGAGCTTTACTTATAAATTTGCCCTAGAAGAATTAAAAATCATGGAGAGCACTTGATAACTTGACATTATGTAGGCAGAGAGGGAGTATTTAGGCTCTTAGTTATTGCTTATTTTGGGTATATCAATGACTTCCCTTTATAATTTTACCTTTCTGGTCATTTTCTTAACTTATTCCAACGATATCCCCAGTTTTGTGTCTACTATATTGTTCTTTATATAATATGCCATTGCCTGCTCAAGTGCAGCATGATCTTTTGGAGATAATTTTATTTCATGACTTCCACTTATAGGCAATCAATCAGTCATTCAGGCACTCAAGAAATATTTATTAAGTATCTACTATGTGTCATACATTTTGTTAGACTATGGTTAATACAAATATACAGGATTAATCTAGGAAATCACATTTTACTAAAAAGATACAATAGGATATTCTCTGTCTCTGTTTCTCAGTATATAAATTTGTATGTATATTATATATGCAATTACATATCAGTATATTTACATACATATGTACATGTATACATATGAATGTATCTAAATTTGTATATGTATACAAATAATTTATATAAATGCACAATGATGAGGAAGTAATGACAATTTTGGAAACAGGTAATAACTTTTCTAGGATATAACACTTCAGGGGAGACTTCAAAGATGCTAAGGGTTGCAAAAAGGTAGAAGTGTGCAAGGATAACACTGCAGACATACAGAAGGACAGGTAATATAATGTTTTTATTTTTAGATGTCTATTTATTAGAATATTAAAATTAAAATTATTCTAAATTTTATAGTTTTAATATATTTCAACTCTTTATATAGAACAATTAATATTAAGTACAAATAAGATATTATATATGTTTTAAAAAAGTTTGATGTTTTAAGGACAGTGAAAGAATAAGCACATACCGTGAATCAAAATCACAGCCCATAACTAATTTATGGACTAATCATTTGAAGGTAAAAGGCAAAGAAGTGTTAAGTTGCAAAGAATATTGGAAAATGATTTTAGATAAAAAGAAATGAGATGTTAGGCAGAAAAAGAAAATTAAAAAAATCCTTCAATTTCTAATTTAAAGAAAAGCTTGATGTTGAAATTATGACAAATAAGGTGATCACACTTAGAAACTTTGAAGAAATCTAGGAGAAAAGTTAAGACCAGTTGTGTTAAAATTTTTATCCAGAGTGTTGAGTAGAATTGTGATATGAACACACCTATACTTTAGAAAAATCATTTCATTAGTATGGAAAGATTTCAGGCAGAGAGATCAATTGCAAGACTATTATAACAGGCCAGGCAAGAGGTCATTGGGGCCTAAACTAGGATGGTGTCTGTATAAAGGAACAAAGGAAAAGAGGTAAAGATTTTTCAGGGGAGATATTGTGTAGGTAGATATGAAAGGATGGAAAATTGCTTAGCTATATGGAAAAAAGTAAGAAGGAAGAGTCAGGAATGTTACAGAAGTCAAGGACCAGGGTAATCTGATTGAAAATTGTATTGTTCTTGAATGCGAATTTCAAAAAAGATTGGGTTTTGAGGGGAAGGATAATGACTTCTATTTGGGATATGTATTTAAGTAAATATACTAGAGTTCCATAAATATTATATTATCAGATCACTGAAACATGAAATATTTTTCTTCTACTTACCTATCACTTAATTTTTTTTTTTAACTTTTCAACCGTGATAATTTTTAAGTCCAACACATCTATTTCTTATACATGTACTTTTTTACTCAAAGCTTTTACTTAATAGTGCATAACTTACTCTGTCAAAAATTTCAGTTTGAAATCTTTATCCTGGCATTCAAAATTTTCTCTATTTGTCTCTCAATATATCGTCAATAGTGAACATATTCACCATATGCTCTTGTTAAACCTATCTACTTGCTGTCCCAAAAGCAAGCTTTTTTTTTTTTTTTTTTTTTACTTATATGCTTTTGTTTTTACTTTTATCATCTCCTATTCTTGGAATATCTATCTGTGAATCTCTGTCAATTATAAGCTTAATCATGCTTCAGGCCCAAATTAAATATCACTTCTGATAAATTGTTGTTGTTCAGGTTTTAAGTCATGAAGAGTTGTGGCCAATTTTTCATGACTCAGGATAGGATTTTCAGGGCAAAAATATTGGAGAGATAGGCTATTTTCTTCTCTAGTTGTTGTTTTTTGTCCTTTCTTTTCAAGGGGACCATTTCCTAAGGAAGATAATGCTATGTCTTGCAAATGAATTGGATTTAAGTGAGGGAGATCACACATGCAGAATCATCAATTTCACTTTTTTTCAGAGCCATCTGCATCCAGTGGGAAGATATAGATCAGGATGATTGGAGATGGACCTATATGCAGTTGGAGACCTTATGCTTTTTAAGCTAAGATCTTTTTCAAGTTTTAGGTTGTCTGAGGCAATATCTGAGGCAATGATCCGTTGATTAGAATGATAGCTTAGGAGACTTCTTATGAGATGGTTATTATCAGTGATTAAAAGTAATTATCAGTGATTAAAAAGCTATGTTAAAAAAATAGGCAATAAATATTTTGTTTTACCTAGTTTAAAAAAAAAAAAAAACATTCGGGAAAGGGAAGACCTTCAGGGTCTATGGCCAAAATAAGAACAATTGCAAATTATCTCGCAAGATTTCAGGAGTCAATGTTTATATTTCTTTAGGCCAGAGCACTTCAAGTAAGTGTATGATACTCTTTGTGGACAAGGGAAGAAAAGGAAAGGAAAGGAGAGGAGGGAGAGAGGGAAAAAGGAAGGCAAGAAGGAGGGAAGCAAGCAAAGAAAGAAGGCAAGAAGGAAGAAGGAGGGAAGAAAAGATAGACATTAGGAAGGAGGGAGCTGGCATTGTCCAAATGGAACTGGTTAATTTTGTCCCCATTCGGGCAGCTACTACTATTCAAAGGTTATTATTTGTCTTTCATTCTTCAGGAATGACATCAGGAAAGAAATGTCATGACTTGCAAATGAATTGGACTTAAATGATGGAGGACTATGCAAAGTCACCAGCCATACTTTGTCTAGAGTCATCTCGATCCAGTGGCAAGATAGGGTAAAATCATATTTGACCAAAAAGAAGAAAAAGAAAAAAAAATATATAAACCAGATGATTGAACACAGTATCTGTATAGTTTTAGCTGTATATTGGTTTCAGTTCTATTTTGTCTTTTACTATAGACTTGGCATAAACACACATGAGTTCTAAGTGTGTGTTATTCATGTGGAAAAGGAACAAAACAAAACACACACACATAAACATAATCTCGCAGTGTAACAGTTGAAGTTAGACCATAAACCCAGGCTGATCTAATTTTAATTTGGAGAAAAATTTTAAAGTCTTCAGAAAAACAATATTAATATTGAAGTTGCATAAACTTGACTTTAAGATGATGGAGTCAAGTCAGGAAGCTGCTTGAGCTCTCCCAGTGGAAAAACCACATGAAACCAAACCTCTCAACAAAGCCTTACAAAATGAAAGCACTCTCTACCTCAAGACAGACTGAAATGACTTCAAGAAAGGCCAATCTCACTGGGATGAAAAAGGTTTTCAGTCTAGGTCAAATAGACTCTGGGAAAGTCAGTGAGAGGGTATTAATCACAGCCAATCAGCAACTACCACCCTCAATACTGGCTCATTAGAGCCCCAAATAAGTGGGGCAGCTTCTAGTCCCATCTCAGAAGGAAAACTCTGGAAACCAGACTGTTTCCTGAACAGAGCAGGCAAAGCTACCCCCTACAAATATAAAGGCCCCTGTGCTCAAAGCCAAGATTGAGAGCTGCTCAAAAAACTTGGAATAGCATTATCTTAACCCCAGGAGTAGAGCTCTATCTACCTTAAAAGCAAAAAAAAGAGGAAATATATTGAAAAAAGGAAAGAAAATGAGCAAGGAATAGAAAGAATCTTGAACATAGAAAACAACTATGGTGAGAGGTTAGATAAACACAAACTCAGATGAGGACAGAAGGTCCACAAAAGAAATCTCTATAAATTGGTCTCAAACCCAAAGAGGCTTTGGAAATGCTCATAAGACTTCAAAAGGCAAATAAGAGAATTAGAAGAAAAAATGAGAAAGATAATGAGAGGTATGCATGAGAGAGTAAGCAGTTTGGAAAAAGGAAGGGAAAAAGTTGTCTGAAGAAAACAACTCCTTAAACAGTAGAATAAACCAATCGGAAAATAAGATACAAAAGATAACTGAAGAAAATCCCACATTAAAAACAATAGGGCAAATGGAAGGTAATGGTTGTGAAAGCAGAATCAGTCAAACAAACTAAAAATGGAACAAAATGTAAACTACCTCATTAGTAAAACAGTTGATCTATAAAATAGATCCAGAAGAGACAATTAAAAATTATTGACCTACCCGAAGGCCTTGACCAAAAAAGGAACCTAGGTAGCATTCTACAAGGTATCAATACAGAGCTGGGAATCATAGCTGTGAATGTATATGGGATGAACTCTTCCATAAAACAGAAACAATTAGCAGAATGGATATTTATAAAAAGAGTCCTACAATATGTTGTTTACAAGAAATACATTTGGCACAAAAAGATAAATACAGAGTAAAGGTTAAAAAAAAAGGCTGGAACAGAATTTATTATGTTGCAGCAGAAGTAAAAAAAAAAAAAAAAAAAAAAAAAAAAAAGCAGGAATAGCAATTCTGATCTCAGATAAAGCAAAACTAAAAAGATATCTTATTAAAAGAAATAAGGAAGAAAAGTACATCGACAAAAAGTACCATAAATAATGAATTAGTAACCATATTAAATGTGTATGCACCGAGTGGCAGAGCAGGCAAATTCCTAGAGAAGATTTTAAGCCAGCTACAGGAAGAAATAGACAGCAAAACTATTCTAGTGGGGAATCTCAACTTTATTTAGAATTAGACAAATGTAACCACAAAATAAACAAAAAAGAAAATAGGGAGGTTAATAGCATCTAGAAAATCTAGATATGATAGATCTTTGGAGAAAATTGAATAGGGACAGAAAGGAATACTCCTTTTTCTTGGCAGTACATGCTGCTTACACAAAAATTGAGCATGCATTAAGACATAAATACTTTGCAAATCAAATTCAAAAAGGCAGAAATAGTAAATGCTTTCTTTTCAGATCACAGTGCAGTAAAATTATATTCAATAAAGGGCCAGGAAAGATAGACTAAAAAACAATTGGAAATTAAATAATTTAATTTTAAAGAATGAGTCAAACAACAAATCACAGAAACAATCGATAATTTCATTCAAGAGAATGACAATAATGAGACAACATACCAAAACCTCAGAGATGCAGACAAAGCAGTCTGTAGGGGAAATTTTATATCTCTAAATAGCTACATAAGTAAAATAGAGAAAGAAAAGATCAATGAATTATTTGTGCAATTAAAAAAAGCTAGTAAAAAAAAACAAATTAAAACTCCCAAATGACTATCAAATTAGAAATTTTGAAAATCAGAAGAGAAATTAATAAAATTGAAACTAATAATTTTAATTAATTATTTTATTACAAATTATATTTAGGTTTATATATAATATATATTACATTTATTATGAATTATAAAATTTTAATTAATTAATAAATAAGCTGGTTAAAAATCTTTACAGCCAGTATTTCTGATAAAAGTATCATTTCAAAAATACATAAAGAACTGTGTAAAATTGATAAGAATAAGTTATTTCCCAATTGATAAATTGTCAAAGGATATGAACACATAATTTTCAGATGATGAAATTAAAGTCATTCATAGTTATATGAAAAAAAATGTTCTAAGTCAGTATTGATTGGAGAAATGCCAATTAATACTACTCTGAGATACCACCTCACACTTCTCAGATTAGCGAAGATGACAGAAAAAATTAATGATAAATGTTAGAGGGGATGTAGAAATATTGGGAGACTAAAACTTTGCTGGTGGAGTTGTGAACTGATCCAATCATTCTCGAGAGCAATCTGGAACTAGCCTAAACGGCTATCAAACCGTGCATATCCTTTGACCCAGCAGCATCAGTACTGGGTCTATATGCTGTAGAGAGCTGAAACTCCAAAAAGGTATGCTTGAATCTGACAACGGAGCACTTAAGGCTAATTATCTATTCCATATGAGATAACTCTATTAGCATATGTTTGGATAAATGGGTCTTCTCACTGTTGGTGCTTGCTGAATGTTTGGTATTAAGTTAATCATAGGCAAAGATTGACGGGCAGAGGGACAGAGGCCAGAGTCGCTTTTCAGCAGGACATGGAGGAGAGAGGCTGGTGGCTCTGGACTCGAGAATCCAGGATTCCGCTGGCTGCTTCTTTCACTTCTCTCTCTAAAGACCAAGGACTTTGATTTATCCTGACTCTGGCTGACCATGAAGTCCTCCAGAGAGCTAGCTTGTACTCTACAGTATCCCAAGGAAATTGTAAAGGAGCAAAAAGGACTCAGATGTGCAAAAATGTTTGTAGCAAGTCTTTTGTGGTAGCAAAGAATTGGAAAATGAGTATATAGAAAACTATCAGTTGGGGAATGGTTGAACAAATTGTGGTACATGTAGGTAATGGAATATTGTTCTGTAAAAAAAAAAAATAGTGAACAAATTGAGTATTAAAAGTCCTAGAAAGATTTCCATGAACAGATGCTGAGTGAAACAAGCAGAAGCAGGGATTATTATACACTATAACAGCAAGAATATGTGATGATCAACTATGAAACACTTGGTTCTCAGCGGTTCTGGGATTCAAAGCAATCCCAATAGACTTTGGACAGAAAATGTCATCTGCATCCAGAAAAAATCTAAGAAGACTAATTGTAAATCAACACATGCTATGTTCACTTCTTTTTTTTTTTTTCTGTTTATCTCTCCCATGTTTTTTTCCTTTTGCTGTGATTTTTTTCTCCCAACACAATTCATTAAAAAATGTGTATTAAAGTAAATAAACTTGATATAATTAAAAAAACAAAAAAAGAAGATGCAGGAACTCAAGTCCTAGAACTCATATGTGCTTTACCTTCTAAAATAAAGAGCCTAGGATTCTTTGCATATATATCTTTTGATCCTTGCTATTTTCTATTGAACAATCAGGTCCTTTGTGTACCAGTCACCCTTGTGCCATCATGTTTAGACAATTGTACTCTAACATCAGTCTGAATGGACATGGATTTAGGACACCAAATTTGTACTCAGGAAAATGTACTGCATAGGTCTTTATTAGTCACTCCTAGACATATATACCACAAAACTTTCAGAGAAACTTGAAAATCAGTAGTAGAGAAAGTGAAAATGGAAATGAGTTTTAAAGCAATATTTTTAGTGTATTACCTGTAAATTCATTAACATGAAAAGTTCTGTTTGAGCAAATAACTAAATAAGGCATATGAGCAAGTGTTTATTAGCTTTTAATATTTGATACAGATACTTAGAACATAGGTAGTTTAAATGACTTGCCCAGAGTCACAAAACTGTAATCTCAATCCCACTTATCCTACCTCCAAGTTATGGCTTAATTGATCTAGAATTATAAACTATCTCCTAAACTACATAGTTCAAGCCTTTCACTTTTTTAGAAGATAATATTGTAGCCTAGTGAAGCTAACTTAATTGCCAAAATCATAGAGGTAACCATCAAATGTGGAATTTGAACTTAGATTCTATGATACAAGAGCCAAATTCTCCCTATGTGGCTTTCTCTTATGAGACTTAATTACTACTACAACTGTCTTTTAGTATCATACCTGAACAATATTCCATGTTTAATAAGTTTTGTTAGTTTGTATTTGAAGATTTTGGAAGTGTTAAATCTAGGTACCCAAAAATATAAAGAAGAAAAAATCATGTATTATCAAATACTTACTAGATTTCTCTTTGTTTTAATAGATCATAAATATGACTATATAGATACAGTCCTTCTGCTCTGGCTAAGAAATAATTTATGGCCATCTTTTTATACATTGAAGAAGGGAAACAATCATGATAATATCAATTAATATATTTTCTTGCCTCTAAAATACATGATTTGTTTAAGCATTTAGGAAGTTTAGAGCAGAATTCTTAGAATGTTGGCTTCTTTCTGTGGCAACATATGCTATAAAAGTTATGACCAATATAGCCACAAGTTGGCACTGAGCACACTGCCTGTCATTCTCTATTTCAACAGCAGCCACACACACCTGGTTCACATAGGGGGAAGGAGATTAATCTAGGTTATTTTTTATCCCATTCTCCCACCTTCTTTTTAAGGATGACTCTCTTCAGTGGAAGTAGACTGGAGTATATCCATGCCACAATTGGTTCATTCATTGGACCACAGATTTCAATGCAATTATTAGCAACTCAAAATACACTTTATAAAAACAATAAAATTTAACTGTTCTTAATTTATCATTGCAGCTTTCCTCCAGTTCAATGTCAAATCAAAAGAAAAAGAAAACTAGAATTTATTTTTTGCCAAAAGTGATATCATTGTTACAATAGAGGAATCCCAATGAGTAAATTTCCTTCATCAATGCATATTATGACCTGCTTAGCAACTGAGAGTTAATAGGATCATTGAGAGGTTAATGGACTTGTTCAAGGTCACACAGGCAACTGTCAGGTACTTAAACCTAAGGTTTTGTAGTTCTGAAGTCCAGCTCTTCCATTAGACAATACTGCCACTTCAAGTGTCTTATTTAGAATAGTTATCAAGAATCATCTTTATGACAGTTTTTCTCTAAGTAGAGAAACTTCTTTAGTCAGTTTTAGTATTTTGTATAGTCAATTTGGCAGGGCAAAGTACCAGTACAAGAAAGAATTCCAGATAATGCTTTTGTAATCACTTTTTTTTTTTTTTAACACTTTTCTAAGTTAAGGTTGTCCAAGGATTAGAAACATTTCAAATCAGGGAATTTGTGGTCCTCCTTGATGTGAAAGATCTGGTAGTTCAAATTCCAAAGTTTATCCTCCATGGAATAAATATTAATTTTATAAGGTAGATTACTAAAAGGCATCAAATTGGTCTATTTTTTTTTTATTTAGGATAATGCTTATTTTAAAATTGCTAATATAAAGTAAGTATTATATAGTAAAATCCACTCTCCATTTGGAGTAAGTGGAATTGGAGGTTTAAAAATGCCTCAGACAATTAAAACTTCTGTGACTCTAGCCAAGTTATTTAAACTTCTCAGTCTTTTAGGGGGAAAATACTTATGTTAAAAACTACATTGAATTCCTTTGATTAAAAATATATTGTAAATATTAAAGCACAGGAAAAGATGAGTTATTGTCATTTATACACCATTCCCCAACATTAATCAAACAACTATAGTACTAGCTATTTTTCATAATAGTAAAACATTTTTTATTAATATCAAGTATTAAATAGTTTGATTCTGCTATTGGTATGTTTGTAGAAAATTCTGTATAAAATTCTCCTAGTTAATAATACTTCATTCAGAGATTCTATTTAGACTATCAAGTAATAGCATTAGAAATTTAGAGCTGAAAGGAACTTCAGAGGCTATCCAATTTAACCTTTATTTTATTTTCTTTTTCAATTAACTTTTTTTTTCTTTCTCTGTTATCTCTCACTATGGAAAGAGTGAAAAAAAAGAAAACTATTTAAACAAATATACCTAGTGAAGGAAAAAAAATTCCCACATTAGTTTTTTCTGAAAACTCATTTTCCATATTGACTATTGAGTCCAATCTTTGATTTTATAGATGAAGAAACTGGGGAACAAAGAGGTCACATTGTTATTAGTTTACATAGTAAGTAAGTAGTTTAGATGGAATTTGAACTCAGGTATTTATGGCTCCAAGTTCAGTGGTCTATTACTTATAATTAGCCATATCATTCCCTAGCACTTGGGGAAAAAAAAACCCAGAAGTTTTTATTTTTTAAATTCTAATGTCTGTCTTAGGTCAATGTTTCTAAAATTTGGCACTACTATATATTGAAAAAACCTTACAATGTACAGCTAGCATGATTAGTAACCTAATGAAAGCAGCAGAGCATTGAAAGAAAGGTAAATAGGTTCACCTGGCTCCCTTAATCTTATAAACAGTTCCCTGCTTTTCCTACATCTAATTCTCTTTTCCTAACCATTAAGATCTACAGTGATACTGAGGGGACCACATTGAAGTAGTCATTTGGTGGATGGAGAATTTAGGAAAGTTTTATTCTTTTGAAAGGGTAATCAACCAGGAATGATTTCAAGCAAATACAATCATATATACATTTATAAATGTGTATATGTTTATTTATATGTACACACACATATATGTTAGTGCATATACATAGTATATATGCATATATCTGAGTCTCTTTGTATATACACACATATATGTGGGTATACATCTATACAGCATTAAAGCCTCATAGAAAACTCAATCTAGATATAAAATTTTGCTTGTACCAGTATACCAAACACTTGTATACTGTGCACACATATAATACCATACATATATGTTGGAGTATGCAGCTTGCATGTCTGTTTATACAATGTACATATGTATTTATGCTAAAAATGTTTTATATATACATATATGCATATGATTTATGTGCATATATAAACATATCACATGCATGTATGCATGTTTATATAACACACACATATATATATATATATGTAATGTTTTCTCCTAGTTTTCCCTGGGATTTAGATGCTGTACAGAACCAGAAAAACATGGTTGTGTCTAAAATCAGTAAAAGTGGAAAGAGGTGGTTCAAGTTTTTAATTCTGAAATGTTTTCTATTTATACAAATGCTAAAATTTTCTAAACTAAACATTGTAACAAGTAATGATTTAAAATGCAACTTAATTTTTCTTAGGTTCTATGGAAAATGTCTAGATTAGTTGCAAAAACGTGTATTGTCCCTTTTGGGGAACATTTTAGAAAATGTATTTTCCACTGTTTTTCATTCTATAAAAATCTATACAAAAACATTTAAATACCTACCTATTTATTAGATACCAATTCTATTTTGTTGCTGTTGTTTTAATCTAGGCACGTGTGAGTATAGTAGAATTCTCATTCTGTGACTATGTTACTAGAAACATTTTAAAACATAGAAATATTCTTTTTTGTTGTTTGCAGCTTATAAACTCCATCAAATATAAAAGAAATTGTTCAATATTTAAGATATCTGCAGAAAAAGGGATAGATGTTGCTTTGAGTTTTTGCAAATATGAACAGTGTGTTTCAGCTAAACTTTTGATGTAGTCTTTTCTATACAACTTGTATTTAACATCTTTGATCTCGGAGTTAGTGATCTAATCTGCTGTATAACTTAGCTTTTATTGATCTGTTCTCATGCTAAGCAAATCAAGTCTCACTTTTATGGGATAGATGGAAAAAGATAGTAAAACTGCCTCTGAGACAGCAGTTTAAATCTGTGCAATAACAGTGAAAGCAAGAGATAAGACTTTTATGGCACTGCCAAACTTCACATGAACTCCAAGTGTCATTAAATAGGTATGTGTCATTTGCCACAGATATTTATTTTACTAGATAGCTTGGTTACCACCCATTTGGAAGCAATGGAGGATTCTTTTTCCTCTTCTGTAGGACCTACTTTTTGTCTGGGACTTTATATTTACTGGCACTGAAGTTTCTAGAAATGACCTTATTGTATGAATCAGTTGGCTCACATACATTTATATTCACATTTAAAAAAATCCTTTTCATTTAGTACAAAATTGAAAGTAGCAAAAGGAAGGAGGTCCTAGGCTAGCTTTACATTGTGTCATTCTATGTCATTGGGGCTGTAGTACTGGACTGAAAGTGAGAAAGACCTTGATTCCAGTGATGCTAGCTCCTCCCAACTTCAATTTTTTAATCTAAGAAATGAAGGATTTGAATTTGATGATTCTAAAATTTCTTTCAGCTCTAAATCTATGATCATGAATAATAAATAATGCTTAAGAAAATCCAGCAATACACATATGGAAATGCTTAAATCATGAAACTTCATATTGTTCCCGTTACCAAAAAAAAAAAAAAAAAAAAAAAAAAAAAAAAAAGAGAGAGAGAGAGAGAGAAAAAGAGAAGTAACATCACCAAGGACAAAAAAAAATCACAGAAATTGAATTACTGAAGTCCACACAGGGAAAACTGAAATTTCCCAATTTTATTTTAACAATTCTTTTAGTGAAATTGTGCCTTGCTCTTTGCTCCCTTTCAGTTCTCTTGTGGGCCATTAGAGATTGTAATTGAAGGATATGATTATATTTTAATACATTCTGATTTCCAAAGTCTAATATACAACAGCTATTTAGTAAATGTTAATTGGCTGACTTACTCTTTTTCAGATCTCATATTATACTTAAGGAAATTTTAAAAAAATATTTAGTACTGGCTTAAAAATAGAAAGATTGATCAGGAAAACAGATTAGGCAAAGAAGAATGGAAAGCAATTTAGGAAGCTTGAAAACAGAAATTATTTAGGGATTAAGAAAAATTTCTGGGAAACCTGCAATGTAGTCTAACATAAATTACAGTGAATTCAGCATCTTATACTTATTTATGAATAAACTCAAAATACAAATGTGACCAGAATAATAAATTTGATATGCCATAAAAAGACATGGAACTATACTACTCATCTCTTACATTTATGGTCATAGGGTGGATTGTTAATCAGAAGGAAGAAGGTGATGATAATTTTGATTATATTAAATTTAAAAAAAAAAAGATTTCTATGAACCACATTATTGATGTTTTTCTAAGAAGGGAAATTTTGGGGAAATATTTTTGTATCAAACATTTTTAATAAGGGTTTGAGTTTCAAGATTCATAGACAACATAAAGAAACATATCACTGAAAGGAATTCCTTAAAAATGTGGTTGAAGAACATGAAAAACAAAAGTTCCAAACTACTGGAATGAAATGGCAATCAAAATTTTCCTGAGGTTTTAACTCATAATTAGCAAACTATAAAATATAGAAAAAAGATGGGAATAGTCACAAACAGGAAAATGATGAATGTGGAAAGTAAGATCCAATAATGCATTATTCTTGAACTATGAACTGGTCCAACTATTCTGGAAAATAATTTAGAATGATGTGAAGAAAAAGTGTCTAGAATGGACATTATTTTTGACCCTGGAATCCCAATGCTATCCATATTCCCATAAAAAGTCCATGCTAAAAATGAAAGGTTCTCTATAATGGGCAGGTTTGAGTCAGATCAGTTTCTTTTTGATCAGGGTGAGTATTGAAAATAAATGAGATATATTGGTCAAGCATGATTAACAAAAACATTATAAATTATAGCATATGCAGTATATTCAAAAGAAGAGTGTAATACTTAGATCATGAATATGTAATCTCTATCAAGTCCACAGTGAAATCTGTGTGATTTCAGACTTTTAGACAATGAGGATCTAGTAATTCTCCTGTTCATCAGATATTTTCTGCCCATTTTCAAGGGTCCCAACTCCATGTATTTTATTTATTTATTTATTTATTTTTATTTAGGAGTCTAGAGAGTCAATGTCAATATATGGCCAGAGTTCATCACTGTATCAACAGGCCCAGCAATATCATGAGGATACCTTTTTTGCTTTTAAGAGAAATAAGTGACCTATCATAAAGGAGTCAACAAAAGGACCTTACTAGTAAACTCATCCAAATCCCTTGGCATGTTAATTAGAGTAATAGTATCTAACTACCAAGTAGTCTCTACTCATATGCTGCAGATATTTTGTCTCATCTATTAACATTTTTAACAATAATGCCATAGCTATCATGGCTATTAAAATTTATGGATTTCACAAAGCTAAAAGGGGAGGTTAACATTTTGGTAAAAAAAAATGAACATTTAAAATGATTTCAATGACCTGGAATGATGGGACCAAACTAATAATTTGAATATATTTATATGAATAAATGTCAAATCAATACTATGTACAAAGTTACATCATTCGAATGGTAAAATATATATAATAGTTTAAAAAGACTTTGGAAAGTTTGGTGTAAATATGAGAAGATTTAGATAATGAGGTATACTAATATATCTTTAAATGTTCAAAGTGCTCACATTTGAAAGAAGGAATGTACTTAGTCATTGGTTTAGACTTCTGGAGGAAAAACGTATGCCCGACAGATAAAAGATACAAAGATGGGAAAATCTGCATATGATATTAGAAATCTTCCTAATAGAGTTTAATAAAAATGTAATATGAAAGAATGAATTATTCATTGATGGAACTTGTAGAGTTTAGATGGTCATATCTCAAAAAAAAAAAAAATCATCATAAAGGGGATTCTTAAAATGGGTATAGGCTAATCAAGTCCCAAACTACTTGCAAATTGCAAACTTTTTATAATCCTGTGATTCTACTTTATTTTCCTGTGATGATAATGGTAAAAGGTCAAGTTGGAAAAGGAGCCTAGTAGTCATAGGACCTTTATGTAAATCATGCCTTTGATGTTTATTGAATTTGGGCAAGTAACTTTACTTCTCTGAGTCTTGAATTCCTCATCTGTAAAAGAAGAAGATGGACAACATGGCTTTTAAAGTACCTTGAGATTTAGAATAAAGACCTTATAACATTTGTATGAATCATATAATTTTGTCTGTTTGCAGAAAACATAAATATTTATTATGGACATTACAACTTAATTATTAAGCAATCACAAACATACTATCTCTTCTCATATATACATATTCCACTTATGACCATTAATTGATGCTGTAAAACAAAAGTTAAAAAGGAGTGTGTGTGTGTGTGTGTGTGTATGTGTGTGTGTGTAGTGTATAGTTTAGCACTTAGTTTAATAAAAATAGAATTAAAAGTTTGATAGAATAAAGACTAATGTGTATAGACATTTTCTCTCTTAAGGCTCAATCTTAGCTTAGATCACCATTATGTTTTAATGTAAAAATGAATAGACATACTTTTTAAAAGTGGTTTACTGACCAAATGCAGCTTCTTACTCTTGTTCAAGACCCCATGTGTATTTCATAAAGGAATGTGGGGACTGCAAAATTATGATTTATTATCAGTAAATGTTTAGTGTGTATACCTACTTTATATATCTACATACCTGGGTTAATGTAAAAATTCTGAGGTGAAAAGAGGTTGTAGGTAGAAAACCTTTATGAAAACCTTTTTCCAAATGAATACATCTGAGAATCACCTTCATAAAGAAGCTAACTGAATCTATGGAAGGTGATGAGATCACCAAATGAAAAAAAAGTACAGAGAAAGAAGAAAGCTCAAGACAGAGCTTTAAGGGAACCCATGTCTCCTAAATGAAGATCCAGACAATTAGGAGAGCTATGGAAAAGCAATATCACAAAAACCTAGAGAAGAGAGTATAAAGGAAAAGAGCATGAATGATTGTATTAAAAGGTGCATAAAAGTCAAGAAAGATGAGGACTGAGAAAAGATCATTATATTTGCAATTAAAGATCCTTGGTATAATTGGAAAGAACAGTTTCAGTTCAATGATGAAATCAGAAGTTAGACTGAAGATAATTCAGAATAGAGAAAGAGGAAAGGAAGTAGAAGCAAATAAATGGGCCTTCTCAAGTGTAGTCACAAAAGTACAGAAAGATTTCAAGCAATAGTAAATATGAATGACTTACATGTATTTTTTTAGGGGGGAATAGGACAGACTGGGGAGTTCTTGTAGGCAGTGGAGTAGCTCCTAATATACAGGGAGAGACTGAAAATTAGTAAGGGAATGGGAATTATAAAGGAGGAAACCTGTTGGAGAGATAGGAATGGGTTTACTTGTGCATGTAGCAAGCTTCAAATTGAAGTGAAGAGTACCTCTTTATGTGAGTTAGAAGTGAAAGAGGAGATGATGGAATAAAGTATGTGAGTAAAGTTAAATGAGGAAAGAGGGGATGAGCTCTTGGTGAATGGCTTCAATTTTTTAATGTGCTATGAGTTAAGGACATCATTTGAGACTGATCCTAAGGAGAGCCAGGACAAATGAAAAGCTTTAGAAATAGTTTAGTGCTGAGTAGGATAATGAATGAATTATAAAGTTAATCAAGGATGACTCACTACTGTCCAACTGATATTTCAAAAGTATAATTCTAACTGTATTATTTCTTTCCTTAAGAAACTGCAGTGGCTGCCCATTATTTCCATGAAAAAACACAAACCTCTCTGTTTAAAACCTTTTACAAGATGGGTTTAGCTGATATTTACAGGCTAATTCCAAATTATTTTCCTCATTCAATGATACATAAAGCTGACCTGTTTGCTGTTCCCAAATAAAGCCATTGACTACTTTGGTGTTTTATATATATATATATATATATATATATATATATATATATATATATATATATATATTCTATTTGCAAGCTATTCTTTCTCACCTATACTTTTACTTTCACTTCATTAGATACCTTCATTCAAAGGTCAGAGCTTACTTTTTCTCAATGCCCCAAACACATTTTTCTTTTTAAGCAAGAGTAACTAACTTAACATCAAATAGACAGCAAACCATTTTTACCTTCTGACTTCTAACTTAAAGAAGTATAGTACACTATAAGGTATCTATATAAGCTAAAAACACAGCATTCAGAATTGGCAAAGAACTCTAAAAGATAAATGGATAAATGGTGAGATTATAGAAATGTACAAAGAGGGAGACATAAAGTATAAACTGAAAATTACTCAGCCTCATTATCAGAGTAACCCTTCACATCTATTTTGCAGTCTTCTCACATACATACCTGCATTGATTTTTCCCATTTTTCCCATTTTTTAAACCAATTTGATGAACTCTATCATAATTTTCTTGAAGTTAACTAAGAAGCCATTCAATTTCTCCTAGGCATATTAATTCTTATATTTGGAAACCACTATCTAAAAAAGTTATTTGTGAGAAGACTTCATCTATTCCAAAAAAAGAAGTCTTCAAACAAAATATGTATTCCAATGAGACTGAAGGATATTTTATAGCCCAACAAGATCTCAGAATATCCTATCAGGGATAGGAGCACTACAAGTTCATGGATCTGCAATTCCTCAGAGAACCTAAATTTATCATCTGATAGAAACGGATGTTAGATCACGTTGTAAGGAGCAGAAAAGATAGCTTTCTAGCTTTCCCATTTATAAATATGTTCCATGTAAGACCTGAAAATTCTTATATCAACCCCCACTTAACAGTTAGGTTTCCAAAAGTTGGCTTTATCTCCCCTCAAGTTTCTAGTGGCATTTCTAGAGCAGAAGTCTGTCCCCAGTCCATAGGCTTGGGACTGATTTCACTAGTACACTTTCAATCTTCCTATCTTCCTGCCCAGATTAGTACCTGAGAATTGATTTAGTCAACTATACTTAAGTATCTTTTTTAAAAGGGATATTACATCCAAGGGTTCTGATAAAGACCTCATTTCTAAATATATATAGAGAATTGACTCATATTTATAGGAATACAAGCCATCCTTGATAAATGGTCAAAGGATATGAACAGACAATTTTCAGGTGAAAAGATTAAAACCATTTATAATCATATGAGAAGGTGCTCTAAATTACTATTGATCAGAGAAATGCAAATTAAGACAACTCTTAGGTACAACTATATACCTATCAGATTGGCCAAGATGACAAGAAAAGATAATGATGAATGCTGGAGGAGATGTGGGAAAACTGGGACACTAATACATTGTTGGTGGAGTTGTGAAGTGATCCAACTATTCTGGAGAGCATTTTGGAACTATGCTCAAAGGGCTATCAAACTGTGCATACCCTTTGATCCACCAATGTGTCTATTGGATCTGTATCTCAAAGAAATAATAATAATAAAAAAAAAAAAAAAAAGGGAAAGGGACCTATTTGTATAAAAGTGTTTGTAGCAGTCTTTTTTGAAGTGGCAAAAAAGTAAGAACTGAATGGATGCCCACCAGCTGGAAAATAGCTGAATAAGTTATATTACATAAATGTTATGGAAAAGTACTTTTCTATAAGAAATGATCAGCAGGACAATTTCAGAAAGTCCTGGAGAGACTTGCATGAACTGATGCTAAGTGAAGTGAGTAGAACCAAGAGAACATTGTACAGAACAACAATAAGAGTATATGAT
Organism: Sarcophilus harrisii; assembly: GCF_902635505.1. Classification (NCBI taxonomy): domain Eukaryota; kingdom Metazoa; phylum Chordata; class Mammalia; order Dasyuromorphia; family Dasyuridae; genus Sarcophilus; species Sarcophilus harrisii. The sequence continues at coordinate 140,229,906 of NC_045426.1, forward strand.
GGGAAGTCCAAAATTCTTAAGAATATTCAGAATATGACCAAAAAGAGGATTGTGGGGAAAGAAGTGAAGACCTGACCAAGGTTGAAACTAAAGCTTCTCTCCTTTCCTTCCCTCTCCAGGTACTTATTCTTCAGAGGTATTGTTGGAAAGCCATGTTTGCTTCAATGGTGAGTTCCTGTATTTTGGTAAATTGGGTGATATATAGGATTTAGAGGGCAAGATAAAAATCCCTTAGCTATTTGGAATAAATTTCCCCTTATGTTAATAAGTTTCAATGACTTTTCAACAGACTTTGGGTCTTAGTCAAAGGCCTAAGAGCTTGATTGATTGTGATATGTGTCCTTACCTAGCTAAGATATTAAAGACAAAATAGCATGAAAATGGTTTCAACCCTGTCCTTATATAGAGGAAAGATATCCTTCTGCTAATATTTTTAGTCAAATTTTGTTTTCTACAGTTTCTAGGATAATGGTTGGTATGAGAATAAGAAACTATTGTTACTTGTACTCCTCAATTTAAGACTTTGGATCTTTGAGCTTTGCAATTGCTTGAAAAAATAATGGAGGGAGAAATGGAAAGGAAGGATAGAGTCTAAGTTACTCCTCTTGTCTGATTTAAATGTTATCATAAATAGAAGGACTTGCTCTGTTTTCCTTTGCTTGGTTCAGCACAACATTCCTGGAACCTAGGAATCCACTTTTTGGTACTTCTGATGAGGTGGTGATCATAAAAGTTTTAATGACAAAACAAAAGGCACATGACAAAGATAAATTTATGGTCTTAATTCTGATGTAACATTTAATTCTTTTGATCTAACCTCCAAACCCCAGATCATAATATAATATATAGTTGTAGTAAGTAGTTATTTAAATGTATACAAATACACTTAAGAAAACAAAACAAAACAAAAAACAACAAAATCTTGTCATTTATATTTGCAAAGGAAGGTTGTGCTTTTAGTAACAAAAGTCCTAAATAGCAAAATGTGTAGTTATTGAAGATATTACAGTAGGCATAAAACTGGTGTTATTTAAATAATCTCATCCATTTGACTTTTATAAACCTAAGGCCTTTGTTTTAATGCCTGTTTCTCTGATCATCTATATCTATTTAAAACATACATCAACAAATGAAAAAAATTCAGAATGAATATGCAAATAAAAGAGAGGATAATTATCAAAGATAGTTCTAAATCAAGGGAGGAAAGCTAATAGGAAAATAAAAAAATGCAACAGAAAAATTTGTAGGATAGCATTAAACTGAATACTGCCTTAAGCCCTAAAATTCAACAACTATAAATACATTCAGTCTTCTTGTTCTTGTTCTTGTTCTTGTTCTTGTTCTTCTTCTTCTTTTTGTTCTTCTTCCTTCTCCTCCTCCTCCTCCTGCTCATTCTCCTTATTTTCTTCTGCTTCCTGTTTATCCTTCCCCACACTTTCCTTCTCTTTCTTCCTTGTGGACATATAAAGCTGTCTTTACACTATTGTTGGGAATCTCTCTTGAAGTTGGAAGGCAGAATTTCACGTTGCCTCTTTTCTCTAACCCTCACCAACCCTGCCCTTGGATCACTAAACAATCAATATCAAATAATGAGGGTAGGCCCATATCAATGGGTTAGGGTAACAAGAATAATGGCAATTCTCTGTGCCTGTTTTCCAGAGTTATTTGTCTGTTTATCATTTTAGTAGACCTTGAAGTCCTGCTGATGATACTCCTAATTAATTTCTGATTTTTTCAAAAGCCTTATGAACAAGAAATGTGGTCCAGAAATTACTCATGTTTCTAAAACAAATATTTATTATTTCCCACAATTTCAAGTTTCCTTCTAATAATTGTGTAATGTGTGTGTGTGTGTGTGTGTGTGTGTGTTCTTATGGGTACAGTTATGTGTATTAATTTTGCCTCTCTCCAGTAAAATGTGAAGTTCTTGAGAATATGTATTCTTTTTGTCCCTAGACTCTAACAATCCTTAATATGTAATAAGCCTTTGCATTTTTAAAGTTGCTGAGGATTCCACTACATTTTTAGGTGCAAAATATAAAACTCCCAGATCCATTGATGGCAAGCACATTTTCTTTATTTCTGAAACTTTGTAAAATAATCATAGTTTTCCAACTTGATTTGCTTTTTTCCTCAATGCATTGGGGGATGGAGAGTATGAGAATTAATTTGTATCTTTAAAAAAAAAAATTAGTCTAGGCAGCTTAGTTCCTGTTTAATTATCTACAATAACTAAGTACATTAGCAACATATTACCGATATGTATGAGAAAGGTGAAAATAATTCATTTCAATAAAGAAATATATTTTCATTTCAAGCCTATGATGGTTAATAAAAGTGGTGGGTTTTTCAAAATTAATAACAGTACAATAATAGAGCCAATATAGCAATTTACATATTAAGAGTGCTTTAGAGTCATTAATGAATTAATTTACAAACTACTTTCAAAATAGGGAAATCCTATTATCTATTTCCATTTCATAGTTGAGGATACTGGGATTCTTAACCATTTCTACATGGCCTAATCCCTGGTGGTTTCACTGGTCCTCATATCTATGACTGTTACCATGAACTTCAAATAAAAAGATTTCAATGTTTTAATAAGGAAGAATTGTCATTTTCATTGAGCTGAAGAAAGAAAACTGCTAGAGATGAAGGCAAGATGGAACAATGGGAACTCCCCTTCCTCCCCCCCACATATATTTGGAGTAGAGTGTAATGGGATTCAAGTTTGGACCCCAATATGTAGTATTTGTACTATCTTAGACAAGTTATCATACATCTCTTCATATTTCCTAGTTTAAGCCTCATGGTTATTTCCTGCTTTAAATATTGTGATTTTTTTATCCTACATGCAAATACATACAAGGACTACAAAAGTGCCATTTTGAAGAAAGGATCTGCCAAGAACTGAACTGATCTTGAGTTTGAAATGTGTGTGTGTGTGTGTGTGTGTGTGTGTGAGAGAGAGAGAGAGAGAGAGAGAGAAATGCAAGAGGAAGTGATAATGATTTATAAAGAGTAAAAATGGAGAGTCTATAATATTTATTGAATTTCTTTAAAATATCTTGGACAGCAGAACATTAAGATATCTTAAAATGTTATTGAAAGTCAAAAGAAGATGTAGAGTAAAGAAAATTGGATGAGCCAGGAAAGGCTTTATGGACATCTAAATCTGTCTTTATGTTATTGTTGGGAAACTAGCCAATCATTTTACTCTGATGGTGGGTTTTTTCTTTTTTTTTTTTTTTTTGTCTCTACTTCCATTGAAACACTGAAATTATTGTCACATCTTCTTAAGCTTTATCATAATATTTGATCTCTCACTGCATCTTCTTATGCTAAGGTGTCTTCTTAGCCCCTCTCTACCATATTTCCTATTTTCAGGCTAATTGTTATAAAGGACTACTTTTATTAATTTATTTCCCGATTTTCCCTTCTTCTTTGTCTTTGTCATCACCATCTTCTTCACTATTACAAGTCTAAATTCTACTTTCATATCAGGCTTTTCCATAAGTTCATCCATCTTTTTAAAAAAAAATAACATCTATCCAACTTTATTACACTATTCCCCAATGTACTACCCCTGATACACTTCAAAGAATCCATTTGAAGCTAGAAGGCACATTAGAAGTCATCCAGTTTCAACCCTAATGGGGCAAATTGAAGGAACTGAGGTAAAGAGTGCTTAAAGTGACTTAGTCAATATGAAAAGAAGTATCCAATAGAGCCAGGGTTTGAATTCAGGTGCTCTGAATACAAATCTAAGACTCTTTCTAAAGTACCATACAGATATTTTGTAGTTGGCCCCCTACCTCCCAATCTCAGTCTTCATGTTCATTCAGTTCTCTGTAGTTTTAGTCTTGTCATTCCCATTGTCTTCCCCTTTCCCTTTGGCTCTTCAAAATCTACACATTCTTCCAAACTCAGCTCAAGTTCCAACCCTTCCACAAACCCTGATCCCAGTCTATTCCAGGTCTCATCAATCTCCCTATTCCTTGGACATCAACAGTATTTATAGTCTGTTCCACACAATTTACCACTTTATTATAAACTGTCTTGTAATGTTTTCACTTTATTTCTTACATATTAGTTTTATTTTTCCAAGTTATTATAATAGCTGTTAGGCCAGAGATCCTTGTCTTGAACTCCTTGGTTACAAGTCCCCTTCCCCCCACATAACACAGCAAGACTAGAATGACATTAATTACATAGTAGTGAATTCAATAAATATTTGATGGTTGATTGGTGGAAAGAAAACTTGAATATTTAATATCTGAAGTAGGTAGGTAGGAAAGTAGTTATGATTAAAGTGCTTTGGAAGTATTATATAATTATCAGTTAGGTTATAGAAATAATAATACTTATGAGAAGGTAATAAGGTTTTGCATTTAGCACCTTAATCTCTGGTCATGTTGTAGTAAGTCTATTCTTCACCCACTCAATGGCTTTTTTGATTTCTGACCTATCTTTATTTTTTGATTTATAGTTCCTGGGAAGTTACAGAAGGAAATGTTATTATGCTACGTATAAAAGGTTTTTTTTTTTTTAATAGACTTTGTAGATCATATTGTCTGAAATTCTTATTTTACAAAGAAACAAACAAAAAAGAAAGGAAGGAAGGAAGGAAGAAGGAAAGAAAAAAGAAGAAAAAAAGGAAGAAAGAAAAGCAATTTGAAATCTGGAGAGTTTGTGACAGTCATTCATTAATTTATTCATTCATGAGCCAGGATCACATATTTAATAAGTGGTAGGTAGAGGAATTTAAATCCAAATCCTCTGACTCATGAACCAAACCTTTCCACAACTGCAAAATTCAATGTCACATTTGTCCTTAATTTCTTCATATATAACATGAAGATTTTGAAAACAAAATCTTAAAATTTCTTCACAGATTACAGTCTAGAAGAAAAAGTCTCAAATTTGTTGACCTCTAGATACTTTAAACTCTTAAAAATTATTGAGTACCCCAAAATATTTTTATGTGTGGGTTAAATCTATTGATATTTATTGTATTAGAAATGAAAACATCTTTATATTTTTAGGAAAATATTTTGAATGTATAGACATCCTAAAATGGTTTTGGGTACACCCAGAAGCCCCTAGACCACACTTTGAGAACTACATTGTCTATAGCTAAGCTTATTAAACTCTTTCCACTAGTGACCCCTTTTTTGTCAGAGAAATTTTTATGTGATTCTGGGTAGTATGCAAAGTAGCTATACAAACAAAACATTTATTTATAATAAATCATATTTTATAATTTATATGTAATTATGTAACATAACTTATAATAAATCAAATTTTGTGACCTCCCACATTCAGTTACAAATCTCTATTCATAGTTTAAAAAGTTGGAAGCATGCTTCTGCACTCGCTTCAGTTTTCCCTTTGGGGTTCATGATATAGCAGGGTCTAGTCAATTGGACCATATTTTTAAACCTTTGTTTGAGTTGATAAAAATGACTGAATTAATTTTTGTTTTTGTATCTCCAGTCTGAATACTTTACCTGATATACACCTCCTGCTAATAAGTGCTTAATGCAAACTTATGTAAATGAACTTAGTTAACTATCTGTACATAAATACTTAAATACTGCTTCATTGTGCCACAGATTACATTTTTTTTTTCAAATAGATCCTTCTTGGTAGGCTTGTAGAAGAAATATAGCAATTCCAGAACATTCTAAGGAACAGTTTCTAGCTCATCAGATACAATGAACTACATTCACTCCCTCTTTGCATATTTTTCAAATGTAAAGTTGAATGGTAAGCAGTTTTTAATCACTTTAATTAAGCTGGACTTATCATTAAAAGTCTAAAGTCCTCATATATTCTTATTCCAGTCTAGCCTTAATTAAATAATACTCTTATGCAGTCATATGTAAAAGAGAATAGTTGATCTCTTAATTACATTTGGTTAACTTCCAGCCCAATTAATGCCACTGGCTAAACTTTATCATCTAAAAAAGTACATTCAAAATTCAATTGTGAGCCAGAGCTGACTTTTCATATGTATCCTTGACTGCTGATTGACTTCAATGGAAGACCTTCAATTATTTAGATTAGGGGTGGCTCCACACCTCTACACAAATAGCAACACTTGTTTCATCGAAAGTAGCACAGAAAAAGACAAAGTTGTGAAATATAAAAAGTTAAAAAAAGAAACAAAACACAAGTCTATTGATGCATATATGCATGAGTATGTGTGTGTGTGTGTGTGTGTGTGTGCATGTATAGGAAATTTAGGGTCCATGTGTGACGACTTCCTTTGTCATTTTATATATACAAATATATACACATTTATAATGTGTGTATATATGTATATGTATGTATGTATAGAGTGTAGCTTCCAAGAAGATACTAACCATATTTCTTTGCATAAGTTCTTTCTAATAGATTGTATTCCTACAAAGGGGACAAACAAACAATAAATCTTGCAAAATTGGTTAGCAAAGAGTAGTATTTAACTGCTAATTTCTTTTGTAGCTAGAACACTATAGACACATTTAATAAAACCTATTAGGACCAATAGCATAATGAAATATAGAGATTTTGTTCTCCTACCTCTTGGAAGAATTTAAAGCCAAATGAGATATTGTGTCTAAGCTAAGGTTACTCAAATAGTAACCTTAGTAAATAATTATTATTTATGAACAACCAGATTATGGCATCCTAAATATAATTTTTTCCTACTAGAGTCAACCAGTAAAATGTAATGAAACAAATATTGGACTTGAAGTCATTAAATTTAGATTTGAATCATATGCTCCTTCTTGATCCTTCTGTCTAACTACTTTTCCTCAGGGTCCCTAGATAAATCAAAGTTTGTGCCTAGCAATCTAATCATGGCTATCTTTCAAATCTATGTACTGGGACATTTCTTTTTCTTTCTAGGTTCTCTTGGCAATCTCCTCAGCCCCAATGGATTCAATTGTCATCTCAAAGAAGTTCCCATATCTTCTATGCTGGGTTCTATTACTACCTCACTGATTGCTCACTAGATATCTCTACTTGCAAATCCAGTTAGCAACCCAAACTTAACATGTACAAAATGCAAGTCATTATCATTTAGATCAGGCAACTAAGAGATTGGTAAATTTAGAGAGAATAGGTTCACTTGGATGAAGTCAAAATCCCTCACTTCTTTCCTTTCCTTAAACGTCTACCATGTCTTATCATTCTCCACATTCTGCTGAATGAATATAACTTTACAGTATCTTTTCCACCTGTCTTGTTTTCTATATCCACATTGCCATATTTTTAATTCAGGATCTTATCACCAATTAACTTCACAATTACAATATCCTCCCTATCAGTCTCAATTTAGCAGTCCATATTTTGAACTCCTTTCCTCACTATCCTTTCAGCATTATTAGCTTCATTCAGAATTATGTCAAATATCACTTTTTTTCTACTTACATGTTATAGTTATATTCTTCCAAAATATTATTTATTTATTAGTTTATCTTAGTACGATTTAAGGCTTTTGAAGGCATGAGTTGTTTTCAGTTTTATCTGTATCATGGGCACAAAGCACAGGACCTGACATATAACAGATGCTTATAAAGGATTTTTGAATTGTAAATTGAACAGCAACACAAGTCATCAGTGAAGGAAGTTGCTTAGACATCCTCAGCAATATCATAATTCAATCAAATGCAAAACCGTCTTTAAATGTTAAAGGATAAGAGAACATAAAAATTAACTCCTCTTTTACCAAAAAAAAACCCCAAAAAACAACAACAAAAAAAAACCTAACTTACTAAACAAATAATTAAATAAGTAAATAAATAAACACATAAATAAATACAAACTATTTCAGGAACAAATATGAGACCTAAAGATGCATGTGTCTGCATTGAACATACTGTTTTCTGTTGTAGTAATGAAATACCTCTATGATTTATGGAAGCAACAAATTTTATTGTCAGAAGTGGCTGTAAACTCCAACTTATAGCAGATTGTGAGTTATTTCTGCAGCACTATCTAGTATATCTTTAAAAACAACATTGGTAAGAAATCTGTTTCTCTTAAGTTGGCTCCTTTGACTAGAGGACAGCTCTAACCATTAGCCAGTAAATATCTATCTGTCTATCTATCTATCTATCTATCTATCATATATCCATCTATTCAAATTTCCATCTGGTTAGCTTAGTAAGCTACTTATGCCTCTCTCCTCCTCTCTCCCTTCCTCCCTCCTTCTCTCTTTCCTTCTCTTTCTCATTCTGTATGTGTATGTATATATATAGTGTGTGTGTGTACAGTTTTTTATGTCATATATGCATATAAACCTAAATCCAGATATCAATCTACATATGTCTAAACATACAGACAGAGATAAAGTTATCATTATTAATGATAATGTGAGATTTTTCAACTTAAACATTAATCAAGCTGATCTTTTCAACACAGCTAGCATTACACATAAGTTGGGCAGGCAGTCAACTACATGGTGTAATTTTTAAGGGGGGCAGTGAAGATATTTGAATCATTTTTATACCTTTTTAAAACTTGAATTTAAATATATCCTCAAGGACTAAGGATAAAATTACTCTTGGATTTGGCAATTGAAATTTTTTTTTAGTTAATACTAAATAATAGGGACTCCTTGAGAAATGGCACAATACATAAATTTTAAATACACATAAAAAGAGTAGCCTCAAAATTCATTTTTAAATCTAGTCTTCAGCCAAGTTTCTTGACTGCAAACCAGGTGGCTATGAGGAAAATCAGCCTGTAGGCTAATGCTCATCTGTTTCTTTTCTCCAACTACAATCTCTTATCAGTCAACCCCAGGAATGAATTTTTTAAACCTTGCACAAAAGAAACACTCATTGACTGACTTCACTGGAAAACCATCCTGGCTAGGTGGGGTGGGCCAAGGTGCAAAGTTTTCCTTTGTTTAATCTGGAAAGCTTTTTTTTTCCTCTGTGGAAGAAAAACAAACCTGGTATGGTATTTTAGAGGCTAGGTTAAAAAGGGAAAGGTCAGTGTAGAGCTTGATTTTAGGAGACAAGGTCATTTAGAACAGACTGAAACAAAAATCTTGATCATCAAAAGCTTTAAAAGACTTTGGGAATGATGTATATATGGGAATTGGGGGAAGGGAGGGAAAGGAGAACTTTTTTGGAAATATTAAAAACATTATTTCTTTTCTCAGCTTGATTCTTTTTCAACTGTTGAAAAATCATATGCATATTAATTTTCAGAGGTACAACATCTTGGCAAAGTAAGGATGTCACAATGATATGACTTGTTCCTTGACAAGCTTGAAGTGTTAATGAGTCAAGTCAAACAAGAGTTTGGGCCAAGTTATGAAAGGACATGTCTCTTAAAGTGTTTCTTAAAACTCCTAGTTTACAGTAAGCCTATCATTATTATTTATAATATCCATTTTAAAGGGGATTTTTGTCTTGAAGATCATATCTCTCTCCTCTGAATCTGGGAAATGGATTCTGAAATATGAGTTAAAATACTCTTGATCCTCCTTTGAGACACTACTGAAAACCGAAGTGAATGGCGTTTGGTGATCTCAGCTCTGTTCCCAGTAAATGTCCACATCACAAAACCACTACACTTAATTTTACATGATTGATTGTCTCTGCTTAGCTCAAACTCAGGCCTGAGCCAGCCTGAAGACTTTATTACCTTCCATTCTAGTGAGGGTGGTCCAGCCAGGTCAAAGTCGAGGTCAATAATAGGGCAAGAGAGGCCTGATTTTGCCTGTAAGCAAGCTGCTCTATTTTAAAACAAAGGACTTTTTAGCTTTGTGGGTTTCACAAGCACATGTAGTCAACACCAGAAATTTTTTTTTTTTAATGCACATCAAACTCTTTTAGTATCTTTAAATGAAACAAAATCTAGTTCTTTAGTTTTTTTACTTCATCTGAGCAATGGTTTAATGAGAATGCATTAATTTTTATTAACTGATATAAATAAAATTCAATGTTTATATCAAATCATACATTCTTCATTTTAATAAAAGCTATCAGAAATGGATCAAAATTAATTAGAATAAAGTTTTATTGGTAAATACATGTCACTTACATTTAATTTTAGCCACTCAAACTGGATAAAGCTTTTAATATGTAGAGATTATTCTAGAAGGAAAGTTTAGAAATGGTGGTTAAAATATGTGTCCAGTATTATTTGTCTTTTTTGAAAAGTCATTTCTTAGTAGTTGAATTGTTCATTCCACAATTCCAAAGAACTTCAGTTTTTGTAATTTTAAGAAAGATAGATTTCTGATGACATATATTACTGAGCATTTTGGAGAACAAGTTCTTTCTTTTATAATTATTTCACTTAATTTTAATTCTATTGAAAAATTACAAAGGGGATAAGAGGGAGGATTTTGCTAAAGGCAGTTTTTTTAAAAAAAGGAACTTTTAAAAATATTAAGTAGTAATAAACATATAGTCAAGCACCAACAAAGCTGTTCCTGCTTAGACTCTATAACAGAAGTGGTCAGGTATTTGCTGTTAAAAATATTTTCAAATAAATTAGTTTAAATCATTTTTAAGAGACATTTTATAATGATGTATTAATTCATTTGTATAACTATAGGATTCTATTGATAGCAGTTAATAAAAATGATAAGATTTCAATATTTTACCATTATAAATGACCTACAAGAGATAGCTGGTGGGAAGAATTTTATGAAACTGTCTCTCCAGTACATTCATATCTGTTTAGATACTTTCACATGACTTATCCTATGAAAAATATGAAGAACATATAGAATGACCTCTCTTTGTTGAAACAAAAGGTATTTAGAAATAAGGCATGAACTTAATTGAATTGGAACCACATGGGGGAAAATAAGTCAATGGGAAAAACATTGTTTGAGGTTCTATGTGAAGATCAAAAGCCCTCATAAAAGCATCTTCTACAAGTAGTTATTGCTGAAGGGAAAATCCCACACTTAGCTATTTGTTACCAAGTGTCCAGACCTGTGTTCTACCTGAAGTATTTACTTTTCTTTTACTTGGAATTATTTTCAGTGAATAGATATTGGAATTTTCACTTTTTTTTAAACCTTCATTTTTCTTTTCTTTTCTTTTTTTCCTTTGGTTTAGACACAAAATGTTATTGGTAATGGAAATAAAAGTGGGGAAAAAAAACTCACTCAACCTAAGCAAATCACCAACTGCTCTTTAATTTATAATCTAAGAGAGTTTTCTGGGGCCACTAAGAGGTTAAATGGCTTACCTAGAGTCACAGCTTGAACTCAGGTCACATTGGCGAGAAGGCTCACTCTCTATCCATTATGTCACATATCCTCTGCCTATCAATAAGAAGTCTTAAAGGCCTAACTTGAAGCTGGTATCTAAATTAAACTGTCACCAAAAATATATCTGGATGAACAACTTTAAAGAGCTAGTATTGCAAAAAGTTGGGATTATAGGAATGGGTCTTTATGAATGAAATGCAAGAAACAAGAAGTTGTCATTCCATAACAATTTTTACATCACTAATATATTTTAGCAATGATCATTGATGAGAAAGACTATCAAAGATATCAAAGTGGCAGAGTAGATGAGCAACAGACCCTGGAGTCAGCAGGCCTTGGGTTTAAAGTCAACTTCCTTCACTTATTAGCTGTGTGATCTGGCCAAGTCATTTAAGGTGAATGCTTCAAAAAACAAAAAACCCACCAAAGGAATGAAGAGCAATGATCTTGGTCTATTATAGTCCTAAAACATGCCCCACTCAAACATCATAAAATTGTTATTTTCCTTTGTAATAATAAGGAGCATAATTTATCTCATGTGGAGTTCTCTCAACTTTGCTGAAAATTCAGCCTTAGCTAATAATAGCACCAATAAAATCAACAACCAAAATAACAGCACTAAAACACAAAAACAACATTTATCTCCCATTGGTTATTACAAGAATCAAAATAAACACCTGAAGTATTTTCGAAAGTTTAACCTACTATATAAATGTTAGCTATTGTTAATAACAGTACCGTAAGCTTGCTCTCTTTTATATATTACTTTAGAGTTTGAAAAGCACTTTACAAATATTATCACATTTTATTCTCACAAAGTAAGGTCCCTTACACAAACTGATGCTGAGTGAAATGAGCAGGGCCAAGAGATCATTATATACTTCAACAACAATACTATATGATGACCAATTCTGATGGACCTGGCCATCCTCAGCAATGAGATGAACCAAATCAGTTCCAATGGAGCAGTAATGAACTGAACCAGCTACACCCAGTGAAAGAATTCTGGGAGATGACTAAAAACCATTATATTGAATTCCCAATCCCTATATTTTTGCCCACCTGCATTTTTGATTTCCTTCACAGGCTAATTGTACAATATTTCAGAGTCCAATTTTTTGTACAGCAAAATAACGGTTTGGTCATGTATACTTATTGTGTATCTAATTTATATTTTAATATATTTAACATCTACTGGTCATCCTGCCATCTGCGGGGGGGGGGGAAGGAGGGGAAAAATTGGAACAAGAGATTTGGCAATTGTCAATGCTGTAAAGTTACCCATACATATAACCTGTAAATAAAAGTTTATTTAAAAAAAAAAAAAAGTAAGGTCTTATTATTATCTCTCTTTCACATATAAGGAAACTGAGGCAAACAGAATTTAAATGACTTACCTAGGGACACAGAGCTCATAAGAGAGGCTGCAATTGAACTCATATCTTTTTGACTGTATTCTATTTACTTGCACCACCTAGCTGCCTCTTCATAAATAATTCTTTGCTTCTTTATAATTTTATATGGAACTATCTTCTTGATTACCCAGAATACACTCCCACACACACACAAAACCATTGATAATATTCTAGAATTCAGCTGTTTACTTCCAAAAATATATTATTAATAGCTATGGTTTTACCTCTGCTCCCAAACTCTTGATAACTGTAGCTGAAATATGTCATGAATAGAAAAATGTGGAAGATCAAGCATAATTAAATCATGAGTTGTTTTCTTGATCTATCAAATGTTGAATATCAGTTTCTACATTCAATTATTACTTAATGACATTATCTTCCCCTTTTGAACATTTCCATTTCTGTTGTTGTTGTTGTTCCTGGGGCAATTGGGGTTAAGTGACTTGCCCAGAGTCACACAGCTAGGAAGTGTTAAGTGTCTGAGGCCAGATTTGAACTCAGGTTCTCCTGACTTCAGGGGTGATGTTTTATCTACTGCACCAACTAGGTGCTCCATATGTCCATTTCTTAATGAAACTTAATGAAAAGTCCTCAGGGTTTCAAAGGGAGAAGCCTTCAGTACTTCAAAATAATTATAATTTTACTAGTATTGATAGTTCTCCTACTAGTATAGATTTTGGAGAAAGTGCTAGGCCTGGAATTAGGAAGACCTAAATTAAAATCCAGCCTAACATACTAGCTGTTTGGGAGTCAGAAGACATAGGTTCTTGTATTCTGTGACCAGTTCCCTTAGCACCTTGGGCAAGAAACTTAAAATTATAGGCCTTAGATTCCTTTTCTTTAAAATGAGAGTTGATGGTGATCCCACTACTTTGAATTACAACCATTATGACGAGTTTAATTTAATCATGAGTTTTGAAATAAAATCTTACTTCTGACATTTACTACACTTGTTTACCTTCATCATATCATTTATATTCTCTGGTCCCAGGCTTATGAAATGCAGAAGATTGGCAAGACTGTTTTTGTGGTCTCTTTTAATTCTAGTAGTACAAACTTAAGATTTGATTATATTTCTCAATGATAGGTTATTTTAAGTGTTCTTTCCCATTTTTTATAGTGAAAATGGTATAAAACTGAAAATCAACTTTTAAAAGGAAGGAATGGAAATGTTTGTTTTTCATTTGGATATAGATATATAAATAAACATAGATCAATCTACATGTAGATCGTATGTATGTAGGGTCACAGATATGGACCTAAAGTGAAACTCAGAGGCCATTCTATTTAACTTTCTTCCATTTCACAGATAAATTAAGTTGGCACAAATGACATGATCATGGTAACAATTTTAGTAAGCAACATTGGTAGGATTCAGACATAGGTCTTTTTACCTCAGAAATGTTGATCTTCGAATCGTACCTTAAATTTAAAATATATGCAGGCTTTTTCACATCATTTATAACATGTGAGTAACTTATATAGCTATAAAATTTATTAGATAACATTATTGTCTAGAAGGAAAGCTGTAGGATTAGAAAGGGGAAGAGAGGCAATTTCTTGGAGAGCTGTACTTCTCAGGATCCATTTGACCAGTCAAAATCCAGCTGCTGTTTAAATATAATTCCTATTAATCTTTCAATACTAATAAAGTGAGTTGTTGCATTTCTATCATGCTACCAGAAAAAGGACCATTTCTCATGAGCATCAGAGACACCTGTCTGCTCTGTGGGGAGGTGCTTCTTAATTGCATCATGCAAGGAAATTGTTTTTCCTGCCCTTGTATTTATAGCCTTATCACCCCTCCCACCTTACCCCACCAAATTCATCCTGAGTATGATAGACCATAATGATTAATCTTGAGAGAAGCTGACATGTATAACACTCCATGAATTTCCTGCTTAGGGCATTGAACAACAAAAGAAACAAAGACTAAAGGAATGGATTATATTACACTCCCAGGATTGATAAACCTAAGGAGTGGCAGCCTGAAATTGAAACTTGGGTGGGAAAAAGTCACTTGGATTAAATACTAATCATCTGGGTCATTATTTAATTGTCATTAAATTGTTTTTAAACTTACAAATATGAAGACTGAATTAATATGCTCATAGAATATCCACATTATATAGATGTATTTAATGAAACATAACTATAATATAATAAAAATCTAAATGTTGAAATTGAAGTTCTTATTTGTTATTATTTGTTGCTGAGAAAAAAGTGACTGCTATAAAACGGAACACCTTTTTTTTTTTTTTCCCACAAAAGAAATAGGAAAGTTTTTGTTAATTTGATGAAAATGTAGTGTCAAATTCAAAACTATTCTACAAAAGTAAGGATTTTTTTTCCTAAGTCATGTCTGTATTAAAATCAAGACCCACTGAAACAAAAATAAAGAATAAATCTATGTAGTTAGCCAATAACCAATAAACATTTAAAAAATGCCTACTATATGATATATTATGACAAGGGTTGGGGATACAAATGAGGGAAAAAATACAGTTCCTTCCCTAAAGGAGCTTTCAATGGAATGACAGATGATAATTTAAAGGAAGCTGAAAACTGGGAGGGACTATTATTAGAGAATACCTAGCATGGAAGAATGATATTTTAGAGTGGAAACCAATCAGAAGAGCTGATAGGAAATGAAGAATTGGCTGGAAATTCTGAGCCCTCCATAAATTAGGGAGGTACTTTCACAATATTCTTTATTTAAATGGGAAAAGGCAATTGTAGTGTTGAGAAAATGTTTGAATATCAAATCTGAAGCAATTTTCATGATGGTGATTTTACTGTTGATGAGTTTATTGATGGAAGGGGGAAATGATGTTTGTGACTTGAAGCCAAGTAGAGCAACTATGCAGTTAGTTCCTGGGGATTTTCAAAATGCTAATAGTGGAGATGAAAAATATTTATTAAGTAAATGTTTTAGATTCATATGTTTCTAGTAATAATCCAACTTGGTGGAAAAAACAGATTTCTGGTCTCATGGTTAACAATGTAGTTAAGGCATTCATTAAACAATTAGAAAAGCATATATCGTTTTATGGTACATGTTAGTAAGCAACTTTTCTGGTACCATAAATATTTATTTAATGTAGAAGTGGGAAATTGAATTAAAATATTATATGTATTTTACCTTCCACTCATTTAGCTAGTGATTTTTTTTTCCCCTATATGAAACAAATCTATCAATTCAAAAGAAATTATTTGGAAAGAGAGACAAATGCTATAGATAATCCATTATTCTAATTTCTAAGTTTGGCAGTTTCTACATCAATGCAACTTTCCTTTGAATTCAATAATTTTCTAAGGAATGACTTAAAATTTTAATTGTACTCCAGATTTGAGGTTCTTTACATGAAAAAGACAAAATTATCCCTTTTATAATCATGGTCTTTTCAAAAAAATTAAAATATATGATAAAACCTAAGCATGTAAGAGACACTTACATTCTGAAAACAACACTGGGAAGGCAGGAAGGAAAAGAACATATTTGAAAGCAAAAATGTGCCTCAGATTCCAACAAATAAAGCTGATAAGAACTGAAGAGCTACCATATTCTACCTAAAGTTCTATGATGGGCTAGTTCACTGCAGAGAAGGAAAGAAGGCCTCACTACTGAATAGCTACTTCCCCCATTGAAAGACAAATGTGCAAAAAAATTGCAGAAGAAAATAGGAACAAGAAGAGAAGAGTAGAAAGAAGAAAAAGGAACAAGAAAGGCAGAAGATATTAGGATTTGTCTTTTTTAATGGCAACAATTAAAAGTGGCAAATGCAGACAACAGAAAAAACGTCCAGGGATGACCAAACAGAAAGTATAAGCGTTTAGGAATATGGAAAAACTAACATTCAACTGATACTTAACAATTTGATTTTGGGGGTCAAATTGCATAGGACATCTCTTTTTTGTGTGTATTTGTGTACATTCTTAAACTGTAATTAAATATAGAGATGTTGGACCTTAATAAAAATATATCTAATCTAATAAAATAATTTTAAAAATCTGAGAAGGTAATGATATTAGGATTAAAATAATGTCTTATACTTGAGTTAAAAATAAATTTCATGGAAACAAAATGGAGCAACCATAGTCAAACAGTTACTCCTCTGGAAAATAAAAACAAAAAAAAAATATTTGTGTGTTTTGTTGTTCAGTCACATTTGACTCTTTCGTCTTGTATAGGTTTTCTTAGCAAATGTACTAGAGTAGATGGTAATTTCGTTTTTCAGTGGATCAATGTGAAGAGAAGTTAACTGCTCACAGTTACACAGCAAGTTAGTGTCTGAGTGAAATTTGAATTTAGCTTTTTCAGACTCCAGATCTAGTACTCTAAGCGTGTCACCAAAGCAAAAGGGGTTTAAGTGACAATATTACTGGGCCAACCAGTAACCTGCAAAGTGAAGAGAAGTAAACTATTTTTTTTTTTTTTTTTTTAAGGCCACACAGTTAGAAAGTCTGTGAAGCCAGATTTGAACTGAAGTCCTCATAACTCCAGGCCTAGTGCCCTAATCACTGAGCCATCTGTGTTTTTTTCTCAGGTGTTTTAATGGACTAAAAGTTTATTGTTGATCATTGTTGAAATCAAACCTGAGGAATTTAATGCTATCCTTGGTTTCTTCAAGAAAGGGTTGAATAAGAAAGACTATGGTAATAATAGTCTTCGATGATATTTCCTCCTCATAACAGTTAATATATAATGCTAAATTTGGACCAACAAATTTAAGAAAAGACATTGACGATCGTGGAGTTACAGGCATGCTAGTAAATACTGAACAACTGGTTTTCAATGGGAGAGGGAAATATACAGTTGACACACTTTTAAACTTAATCTGTGATATTAACATTTGCACCTTCACTGTCTTAGGTCTAGACCACTAATGAAATGAAATTAAAAAAAAAATCTTTGTATAAGATTTCATATTTACTTCTAATAAATTTATCTTTTTGATTCTCTTAATTTATTCATTTTGATACACATTGTTTTATGAATCATGTTACAAGAAAAAAATTGGAACAAAAGGGAAAAACCATAGGAGAGAGAAAAAAAAAAAACTAGCAAAAAGAAATGAACATAGCATATGTTGATTTACATTCAGTGTCCATAGTTCTTTTTCTGGATGTAGATGGCATTTTCCATACAAAGTCTATTGGGATTGCTTGGAATCAATGAATCACTGAGAAGAGCCAAGTCTTATTCTCAGATGAAGAAATTGAAACTATTTCTAGTCATATGAAAAGATGCTCCAAGTCATTATTAATCAGAGAAATGCAAATTAAGACAACTCTAAGATACCACTACACACCTGTCAGATTGGCTAAGATGACAGGAAAAAATAATGATGATTGTTGGAGGGGATGCGGGAAAACTGGGACATTGATGCATTGTTGGTGGAGTTGTGAACGAATCCAACCATTTTGGAGAGTAGTTTGGAACTATGCTCAAAAAGTTATCAAACTGTGCATATCCTTTGATCCAGCAGTGTTACTACTGGGCTTATATCCCAAAGAGATTATAAAGAAGGGAAAGGGACCTGTATGTGCACGAATGTTTGTGGCAGGCCCTTTTTGTAGTGGCTAGAAACTGGAAACTGAATGGATGTCCATCAGTTGGAGAATGGCTGAATAAATTGTGGTATATGAATATTATGGAATATTACTGTTCTGTAAGAAATGACCAACAGGATGATTTCAGAAAGGCCTGGAGAGACTTACACGAACTGATGCTGAGTGAAATGAGCAGGACCAGGAGATCATTATATACTTCAACAACAATACTATATGATGACCAGTTCTGATGGACCAGGCCATCCTCAGCAACGAGATCAACCAAATCATTTCTAATGGAGCAGTAATGAACTGAACTAGCTATGCCCAGAAAAAGAACTCTGGGAGATGACTAAAAACCATTACATTGAATTCCCAATCCCTATATTTATGCACACCTGCATTTTTGATTTCCTTCACAAGCTAATTGTACAATATTTCAGAGTCTGATTCTTTTTGTACAGCAAAATAACGTTTTGGTCATGTATACTTATTGTGTATCTAATTTATATTTTAATATATTTAACATCTACTGGTCATCCTGCCATCTAGGGGAGGGGGTGGGGGGGTAAGAGGTGAAAAATTGGAACAAGAGGTTTGGCAGTTGTTAATGCTGTAAAGTTACCCATGCATATATCCTGTAAATAAAAGGCTATTAAATTAAAAAAAAAGACTCAATTATATATAGATGGCATATAATATATGTTTAGTGAAAAAATAAAGTTTTTTGAAAAAAAAAAAAAGAGAAGAGCCAAGTCTTTCAGAGTTGATCCTTGTACATTCTTGCTATTATTGTGTGCAATGTATCCTGAGTTCTGCTTGTTTTGCTCAGCATCAGTTTATGTAAATCTGTTCAGGAATTTCTAAAATCTGCTTGTTTATCATTTTTTATGGAAAAATAATATTCCATTATCTTCATATGCAACAGGTTGTTCAGCCATTGCCTAACTAATGGGCATCTACTCATTTTCCAATTCTTTGCAATCACAAAGAGAGCTGCTACAAAGATTTTTGCACATGTGGGTCCTTTTCCCTCCTTCATAATTTCCTTGGGATACAGACTTAGTAATGGCACTGCGGGGTCAAAGGATATGCACAGTTTTATGACCCTTTGGGCATAGTTTCAAATTGCTCTCTAGAATGGTTGGATCCATTCACAATTCCACCAAGAATTCATTACCAATTTTCCCACATCCCCTTCAAAATTTGTCATCTTTTTCTGTCATTTTAGCCAATCTAAGAGGTGTGTAGTGCTACCTCAGAGTTGTTTTAAGTTGCATTTCTCTAATAGTGATTTAGAGCATGTTTTTCATATAACTATAGATGACTTTAATTCTGTCTTTTGAAAATTGTCTGTTCATATCCTTTAACCATTTATCAATTGGGGAATGACATGTATTCTTATAAATTTGATATATTTTAGAAATGAGGCCATTATCAGAAACACTGGCTATAATGATTTTTTTCCAGCTTTTTTTTCCCTTTTAATCTAGTTTCTGTTGTTTTTGTTTGTGTAAGATATTTTTAATTTAATGTAATTAAAGATGTCCATTTAAAAGGAGATTCAAAAAAAAAAAAAAACTGAGGAAACTGAGTAAGTTCAATCTAAAGAAGAGGTGACTTATTTTGGCCATGATAGCTATCCTCAAATATTTATAAGATTTTCCTGAGGAATGGCCATTTCCCCTGCTAAGTCCTAGAGAGAAGAACTAGAACTAATAATTGGAAGGCACAAAAAGGGAAATTTAGGTATGTAGGATGCAAGGGAAGAAAAAAGTCTATTCATTATTAAAATAATCTGACATTAACTGACACATCCAAATATATATACTATGCCCTTGAAAGAAATCTTTGTGGGATAATGTCAACTTATTCTAACAATGTTCTCCATTTCCAGAATGTTTTTGAAATTATTCTTAGTGAATTGTTTCAGAATCTATTTAAAAGGCACACAAGGGAAAAGACTCCTTACTCACAGCACTTATTCTTTATTTTTTTTTTAAAAGCCATAATATATACCAGCTTGATCTCACAACTTACTCACCAAATTTTGTCTTCTAAATGATTTGGTGCTTTTAAAAAAAAGTGAATTCTACCCTCAAAGAGTTGGGATTTGCAATTCAGGAGGATGTTTAAAAGAATTTGGACAGAGCAATGCAATAATGGCAAAGTGGAATTAAAGCAAAATCTTGAGCTAAGGATTTTTAGACTTTCCCAAGGGACTAGTTTTGAAAGAAATAACAGTCATTTGGGTGTGTATCTTGTAGAATGTTGATTTTAAAAAAAATCCTATTATCTGAGTCATACCTCTTACATAAAATCACTAGGAATATCCTAAATGCTGTTAAATTAACAATTGAAATATATAACACAATATAGATTCCTATGTTAGAAAGAGGTAAGCTGGTTGTAAGACATTCTGCTATCTAAAATAGATGCAGATGGGATGAAAGTTTGGGGAAGTATTTTAACTTGGAGTTTAGTTTAGTTGATTTAATAAGATTAATTATGTTGGTTTTCAATATTTAATCATTTTTGCATCCATCATATAAATTCCACCTAGTCATAGTGAATAAATTCTTAAATAAATGACTACTGATAGGATTTTTTAAAAAGCATTTGAGTTCATGGTTGTTTTTATTTTTAAAATTCAATTGTTTGTAGCATAAAGACTTTCTGTTCTTTTTCTTTTGGTTCCAAATTATTTCCATCTTCTTATCTATTTCTCCACTCAGTAAGAAGAAAAAAATGTAAAACATATTATAAATGTATATTTTTATAGTCATTCAGAATTTATGCATTAATCATGCTTGTAAAAGATAGCAAAAGACAAACATTTTAAAAAATATTTTAATATGCATTCTGAATTAATTCTCTATTTGGAGCTGGATAGCATGTCATTATGGATTCTTTGGAATAGTGACGGTTTTTTTTTTTAATTTTGATCATAGAGACTGTTATTCAAATTTGATTATCTTTCAATTATTATTGTTGCTATGTAGATCGTTCTCTTGGTTCTGCTTAATTCATTTTGCATCAGTCCTCCCTGAATCATTTACTTTATCAATTTTTACAGCACAATAGTATTTCATCAAATTAATATATTACAACTTGGTCAGCAATTCTACAATTAATGGCTATCCATTCAGTTTCTAATTCTTTACTACTATGAGAACTGCTATAAATATTTTTGTACACATATGTGCTGTAGTTACTTTAAATAGAATTTCTCTTATCCTTTCCTCCTGGAATTTGTTGGTAATACACAAAAATGCAAAAGATTTATATGGGTTTATTTTATATTTTACAATTTTCCTAAGGTTTCTATTTTTTTTTCATTATTTTTCTAGGAAAACCACCACAACACATTACAAAAATGATGAATTTTGTTTCCATTTTGCTTATGCTTGCTACTTTTTTATTGCTATAGTTAGTATTTTAGCATAATATTTAGTAGTGATGATAATAATAGGAATCCTTGCTTCATCTCTCCTATTATTGGAACTGAATCTACTTGATTTCCTTTACAGATAAAGTTTATTTTTGGTTTCAGATAGATGATGCTTATCATTTAAAAAAAATCCATTTATTTATATGTCTTTTAGTGTTTTTTTTTTTTTTTCTCTTCTTTCTTTTGTTCAGGAATGGATGTCTTATTTTGGTCAGAGATTTTCTTTATTTATTGAAATAATCATGTGATTTTGATTCTTTGTTATTGACATGACCAATTTTGCTTTTATTTCTCTTAAAACTGAGCCTGGTATGTACTCCAGGTATCAACTGAACATTGGTAATAAGTGTAATATTTTGTATGCACTACTATAATCTTGCTATGATTTTATTTTAAAACATTTACTTAGTATTTCTAATAAAATTGTCTAGATTTTTCTTTCTTTTGATTCTTTGTGATTTTATTAATAAGACAATAATTATATCAGAGAAGGGACTTGTGGGTTTTTTTAAGTTTATATATTATTACATAATTAATTATTTCTTAAATATTTTGTAGAATTGGTATATAAATAAATTTAATCCTTTATAAGGAAGATAAGTTATGGGGTGTTCTCTTTCTTTATCTAAGATTGGGTTATTTAAATATTTCATTTTATTTTCTCTGAACTTGGATTGTATATATTTTCATATTAATCACCCATTTCACTTAGATTGTCATTTTTAAAGCATGTAATTAAGCAACTAGTTCCTAATAATTTTATTGGCTCTTCATTAGTTGTGAATTTATCTTTTTCATGTTATACATGAAATATCATGTATGATATATCATGTAATTTCATTTTTTTCCCCTTCTGTTAAATCAAATACACAGTTTACCTAGTTACTATTTTTTAAACCAATTCCTTGTTTTATTGATAAGTTCATTGTTTTTTACTTTAAGTTTTGCTATTTTCTTTTTTGATTTTTAAAAATTTCTATTTTGAAATTTTTCTTCTATTTTGAAGCTTAATTGGATGGGTTTAATTTGCTGTTTTTCAGGTTTTTTTTTTTTCACTTGCGTGTCTAATTTGTGAATTTGTCATCTTTCTTTTATTGAAGTAAGCATTGAGATATGTATTTCCCCCATTATTATTTTAACCATATCCCATAAACTTTGATATATCGCTTCAGTGTTGTTTCCTTTCATGAAATTATTAATTTTTATGATTTTTTCTTTGAACTATTGATTTTTTTAAACAATTAAGCTATGTAGTTTTCAATTATTTTATACTTTATACTTTAAAGGACTTTTATTAACTATTTTTTATTATACCCTGATCATAAAAATGCATTTAATATTTATTTTTATACATTTGTTGGTGACATTTTTATATCTTGACACATTGGCAATTTGTGTGAAGTGATATTTACAAATGAGAAATAAATATACTCCTTTCCAAATACTATTCCCAATAGAATTATCATATCGAAGTTTTACAAATTCTATTTATTTCTCTAATTTCTTTCTTTTATGTTATGATTAGATTTATCCAGGTCTGAGAGGGGTAAATTGAGTTTCTAGAATGACATAATTTAAAATGTATATTATAATATAATTAATTTATTCTTTTGTGTAAGAATTTACATGCTATGTTATTTAGTTCATGTGTGTTGAGTATTGATATTTTTTGCATTCAAAATGAAAGTGTTGGAAACATAATGACAGTTCTAAAATTAATAAGGATTAGCTTTCTTTAACAAGATGGTTAAAAAAAAAAAAAAACTTTAAACCTTTCAAAATAACCATAGACTTATTGTAACAGTTCTTTTTTAAGCAAAGATACACTTACTAGCAAAAAAAAAAAAAAAAACTTTTTTCTAAACACATAATCCCACATCCTTAATTATTGTCAAAAAAATACATTTTAGAAGCAATGACCCAATCTGTGAACACTAACAACACTATGTACCAATTTTAAGCATGTTCACTCTTCAATTTCAAAAGCAAAATGAAAACAATTAGGAATATTTCTCCACAAAGTAGATGACAGAAAATACTAATATCTGACTTCCCCTTGTTCCGTTTAGAAGATTTCATTGCAGCATACTTTTTCTTGTTGAACTGTAATAGATATAGTATGTGCATGTATGAGTCTGTTTATTCTTTAGAAGTAGTGGGCAACCTTAGTTTAATGTATTTAAGCATAAAAAGGATGAATGCTTCTTTTGAATGTGTACATAGAAGTCAGGTTAGACAGTAATTTAACTAGATAGGCTATGGGGTCTCTTAAAATTCTAAGATTCTGTGTTTCTCAAACAGGAGAAATATGGGGATATGAAAAATAATATGTCATGAGTTAAATCATAAGCCTTGTCCTATCCTATGTAATCTCTCTGCATGTGTATCTAGCTCTCTGTCTCTCTCTCTTGCCTCTCTTTCTGTTTCTGTCTCTCTGTGTGTGTCTTTCCCTCCCTCTCTTAGAGAAATACAAATTAAAACAACTATCAAATGCCTCCTCACATCTCTCAGGTTGGCTAAGAGGAGAGGGAAAAGATAATGATAAATGTTGCAGGGCATGTGGGAAAACTGGGACACTAATGCATTGTTGATGGAGTTGTGAACCGATCCAATCATTTTGGAGAGCAATATGGAACTATGGCCAAAGGGCTATCAAACTGTGCATACATTTTGATTCAGCAGTGCCATTACTGGGTCTGTATCTCAAGGAAATTATAAAGTAAGGAAAATGATCCACATGTGCAAACATGTTTTTGCAGTTTTTATTATGATGGCAAAAAATTGGAAATTTAAATAAATGCCCATCAATTGGGGAATGGCTGGATAAATTATTATATTTGAAAGAAATGAAATATAATTGTTCTATGAAAAAATGCTGATTTTAGCATGACCTGGATAGATTTATATGAACTGATGTTGAGCAAAACAAGCAGAACCAGGAATAATACACAATAACAGCATGATTGTGTGATGATTAATTATGGAAGACTTTGCTATTTTTAGCAGACAATTCTAATAAACTTTGGATGGAAAATGCCATTTATAGTCAGAGAAAAAAACAACAACAAAAGGAAGAATTATATTTAATTATTAAAGACTTCTTTAAAATCTTATATACAATATTTTCAAGTTTTCAATAATATAGGGATGTGTAATAAAATAGAATCACATGGTATACATCAACTTTTAAAAAGAGAAAATTCATGTTAAAAGGAGAGGAATATCCACTATTGCAAAATTGGGGCTATGCCTAGAGATTTCATTTTTTCCCATTGAATTCCTAGGACACTGAAAGTATGCACAGCTCAACACTGATTGATATTCATAGTTAGAATTTAACGGGGGAACTTTTGGATTCAATATGTCTGTTATCATCAAAATGCCAGTGCTTAGATGCATGTATCATTTTAATAGTTGATGGGAAATAGGACATATTAGGCTTCTGAGGAAGAGGGTGACAGTTCAAATTTAATGTTTTTCTTTAGGCCCTCCTGAGATATGCCTGAATTTCCTTTCAACTCTGGACCAGGCATTGGGGTGATAGAAGAAAACAATCAAAACAGCAATTGAAAAAGTAATATTTATTCTATGACCAACAAATAGGTGTATAGCACCCTCAGAAAACAAAACAAAGAGAAACTAAAGTGGATAAAAAAATCCACTTGCAAAACAACCTTTTTTTTTTTTTAACCAACATGATTTGATTTATTTTAGCATAAAATTATTATATAGTATTATTCAATAAAATTGATGTTTGATAACTCTAATGAAAATTATTCAAATTCCAATTAATTATTATTATCTGTTAAACATTAGGTATTCAAACCCTTTGAGATTCCAGGAATAGTTTAAGAATTAAATTCAAGTACGTATTTGCCATTGCTAATTCCTACTTGCTAGAGTCCAATTAATATTTTTAAAGAATCAGCAAACTTAGTATATTACTTTCATTGCCTTATTTTTTCAGGAACACACTCATTACAAATTGAAAGCATAAATGGAAACTATAATAAACAAATATATGTGGAGCTACACAAGCAGATAATTACAAGATGATTTTTAGGGGTGTATGTATGTATGTATGTATTTGTGAAAGATTTTTATTAATGTAGTGAACTCCTAAAAGGGAAATTTTTCCTACCAATTTATATAGTGAAATATTCTTCACTTGCAATCTTAAAGACCTACCTGGTGTGCTAAAAGTTTAGTGCCTTGCCAACAGTCTTGAATCAGGTATGTGTGAGAAGTGGGTTTTGAACCTAGCTAGGTTTTCCTATATCTTAGATCAGCTCATTTTATTTTTATATCAATCTTACTCTCCATTATGAAAATGATCATATATTTGTGTAGCACTTTGAATTTTATAAAGTGATTTATAGGAAACAAACCTGTGACATAGGTAATACAAGTATTATCAAAACTCAATTTTATGAATAAATGAACTAAGGCTTAGAAAGAAAAAATAGTGATTTGTGATTGAAATCAGATCTGATTTGATTTTCTAGCAGTTTTCCCAGAATACCATTCTATATTATCAAGGATATCTGAACTTTGAGAATTAAATGATAAGTAAAATGCTATGCCCCTAGTAGAGTATATGTGGACCTTTGAGCAATAATTAGCTTTCATGTTCTATAGAATGATGCTAGATATCTAGCTGCCTCCAGGAATAATTGACATCTACTATTGGTCAAAGGAAGAAATAGGGAGCTTCCCACTGAGAGTTGTAGAGTCAACTGTTTGTCAATCTGACATATCCGTTTGTGAACAATACTCTTTTTACGATATATATATATATATATATATATATATATATATATATATATATGACATGACTGAAAATATCTTGATATTTGTCTAGCCTAATGACTTATTAGCACTTTTGACAAGGCAATCTAGAAAGAATATCAAGAAATGTTATATACCTGAGCGAGATGTGCCTGACTTACAATATAGAGAGTATTTTCAAAACAATTTCAGATTGAATATAGGTGGTTTTAGAAAAGGATAGTGGAAGTAAATAAGTAGCCAGCAATAAGCAAATGGAAATTAGTTTTGCCTTTCTGGATTGTGGTTAAAGAAACTTGCCAAGGCACAATGACTGATGAAAAAGGTCTAGGAAGAATATTTTTGTATAGAAAATCTTATCAAGAAATCTGAGAAAAAAAGAAAAAAAAAAAAAAGAAATCTGAGAATGGAAAGGAAAGGAAAAAACTGCCTGCATATGACTGATGAACCAAATACCAAAAAACGTGAATTTTTAAAAGCTTTTTTTATTTTCAAAATATATGCACAATAAGGAGTTATTTTGCCCAACTATGTGCCAACAAATTTGATAATCTAAATGAAACAGAGGAATGTCTACAAAAAATATAGATTGCTCAGGGTAACAAAACCAGATGTAAATTGTTTAAATAGTCCCATTTTGGAAAAAAAGAAATAAAAGAAGCTATTAATCAACTCCATAAGAAAAAATCTCCAGGACTAGATGGATTTACATGTGAATTCTACCAAACATTTAAAGAACAATTAATTCTAATGTTAAATGCTATATAAACTATTTGAAAAAAATAGGGAAAAAAATTTTTTATGACACAGGTATGGTACAAATAGCTAAACCAGGTAGGATGAAAAGGAAGAAAATTATAGACCAATACCCTAATGAATATTGATGCAAAAATCTTAAATAAAATGTTAGCAATGAGATTACAGAAATTCATCACCAGGATAATACACTATAACCAAGTAGGATTTATACCAGGAATTCAGGGGTGGTTCAATATTAGGAAAACTATTAGCATAATCGATGATATTGATTTTTTTTCATTAATTTCCTTCAAATTCTTAACCTTTTATTATTCTTCCAGATGAACTTTGTTATTATTTTTTCTAGGTCTATAAAATAATTTCCAAACTAACAATAACCAAACTAACAAAAATCATCAATTATTTAAATAGATGCAGAAAAAGCATTTGATAAAATCAGACATCCATTCCAATTAAAAACACTAGAGTGAATAGGAATAAATGGACTTTTCCTTAAAATGATCAGTAGCATTTATTTAAAACCATCAGCAAGTATCATATGTAATGGGGACAAACTAGAACCATTCCCAATAAGATTAAGCATGAAACAAGGTTGCCCACTATCACCAATACTATTCAATATTGTATTAGAAATGTTAGCTTTGGCAATAAGAGAAGAAAAGGAAATTAAAGGAATGAGAGTACATAATGAGGAAACCAAATTATCATTCTTTGCAGATAATATTATGATATATTGATAGAACCTTAGAGAACCAACTAAAAACTACTAGAAACAATTTACAACTTTAGCAGAGTTGCAGGATATAAAATAAAGCTGCATAAATAATCAGCTTTTTTATATATTATCAACAAAATCCAGCAGCAAGAGACACAAAAAATTCCATTCAAAATAACTTGCAATAGTATAAAATATTTGGGAATCTATTTGCCAAGGGAAAATCAGAAACTATATGAACACAACTACAAAACACTTTTCACACAAATAAAGTCTAATCTAATCAGTTGGAAAAATATCAAGTGCTCATGGGTAGACTGAGAAAATATAATAAAAATGATAATACTCCTAAACTACTCTACTCATTTAGTGCCATACCAATCAAACTCCCAAGAAATTATTTTATAGGCCTAGAAAAAAA
The DNA here is from genome assembly GCF_902635505.1 of Sarcophilus harrisii. Lineage (NCBI taxonomy): Eukaryota > Metazoa > Chordata > Mammalia > Dasyuromorphia > Dasyuridae > Sarcophilus > Sarcophilus harrisii. The sequence goes on from NC_045426.1 coordinate 140,258,244, forward strand.
TAATAACAAGGTTCATCTGGAATAGCAAAAGGTAAAGAATTTCAAGGGAATGAATGAAAAAAAAAATATGTCATTGAAAGTGGCCTAGCTATGCCAGACCTAAAACTATATTCTAAAGCAGTGGTCATCAAAACCATTTGGCTTAGAAATAGACTAGCTGATTAGTGGAGTAGGTTAGGTTCACAGGACAAAACTGTCAATAACTATAACAATCTAATGTTTGACGAACCCAAAGACCCCAGCTTGAGGAATAAGAATTCACTATTTGACAAAAACTGCAAGGACAATTGGAAGTTAGTATGGAAAAAACTAGTCATTGACCCACACTTAATATCATATACCAAGATAAGGTCCAAGTGGGTTCATGATTTAGGCATAAAGAGTGATATTATAAACAAATTAGAAGAACATAGGATAGTTTACCACTCAGACCTGTGGAGAAGGAAGGCATTTGTGTCCAAAGAAGAATTGGAGATCATTATTGATCACAAAATAGATTATTTTGATTATATTAAGTTAAAAAGATTTTATATAAACAAAAATAATGCAGACAAGATCAGAAGGGAAGCAATAAATTGGGAAATCATTTTTACATTTAAAGGCATCTGATAAAGGCCTCATTTCTAAAATATATAAAGAATTGACTCAAATTTATAAGAAGTCAAGCCATTCTCCAATTGAAAACTGGTCAAAGGATATGAACAGACAATTTTCAGATGAATAAATTAAAATCATTTCTAGTTATATGAAAGGTTCTCTAAATCACTATTGATCAGAGAAATGCAAATTAAGACAATTCTGAGATACCACTACACACTTGTCAAGTTGGCTAAGATGAATGGAAAAGATAATGACAAATGTTGGAGGGGATGTGGGAAAAGTGGGACACTAATACATACAACTATGAATGGACCCAACCATTTTTGGAGAGCAACTTGGAACTATGCTCAAAAATTATCAAACTGTGCATCCCCTTTGATCCAGCAGTGTTTCTACAGGGATTATATCCCAAAGAGATCTTAAAGGAGGGAAAGGGACCTATATGTGCAAAAATGTTTGTGGCAGCCCTTTTTATAGTGGTGAAAAACTAGAACTTGAGTGGCTGTCCAACAATTGGAGAATGACTAAATAAGTTATAGTATATGAACATTATGGAATATTATTGTTCTGTAAGAAATGATAAGCAGGATGATTTCAGAAAGGCCTAGAGAGATTTACAGGAACTGATACTGAGTGAAATGAGCAGGACCAGGAGATCATTGTACATAGCAACAAAAATATTCTATGATGATCAATTCTGATGGACATGGCTCTCTTCAACAATGAGATGATTTATACTAGTTCCAGTGACCTTGTGACTCTCTATAGTCAAAGAGAGGACTGTGGGAACAGAGTGTGGCTCACAACATAGCATTTTCACTCTTTTTGTTGTTGTACATTTGCATTTTGGTTTCTTACTCATTTACTTTCCTTGATGAAGTAAAGCTGAAAAGTAACAAAACAATGAGCTGAGGTTTATTTGTAATAGATGTATAGAGAGCTAGATGATACATATATTCATCTGTCCATACATTCATGCATGCATAATGTATCCATATATATCCATACATCCATAACTGAGTAATTGGAGGATAAAGACATAGTCATAGTAGTAAATAGTAAAGGTAAAAAGGTACAGACATGATAGATGAGATAAATAATGACAGATAGATACACAGAGAGATAGACATAAGTAGAGATAAGGAAAAAATAATAGATGATAGATTGGTAGAGGAGGGATCATTTATTAAGCACTTAGTCTGTTGGTAGGACAATGGCAAGTGCTTAGGATACAAATATATACATAGTACTATTTTCAAGATAACATCTTTTTATTTTTTTAATAGCATTTTATTTTTCCAAATACATTCAAAGACAGTTTTCACCATTCACCTTTGAAAAACCTAGTGTTTCAGATTTTTCTTTTGGGGCAACTAGATGGTACAGTGGATAGAGCTCCAATGCTGAAGTCAGAAGAACTTAAGTTCAAATCTGGCCTCATACACTTAAGACTCCTAGCTGTGTGACCCTGTGTAAGTCACTTAACCCATTAACCCCAATTGTGTCAGGAAAAAAGAAAAGAAAAGAAAAAGAAAAAAAAAATCTGTCTCTCTCACTACCTCCCTAAGATAGCAAGTAATCTCATATAAGTTAAATATACGCAAATGAAGAAGATTATGTTATGAAGACAATAAATAACAAAAGAGAAAAGTAAAGAGAGTGAGGCCATATATGTACACGATGACACAATGTTTAGATTGCAAGAAGTGAAATGGAGATCTGCTACTATGCAAGATGAGTTAAAACTGTCTTATCAGAACCAAGCTTCTGGTGAGGAGATGAAGATGATAACCAAAGTACAGGTAACATAACATAGAGATAGGTGAAAAAATTGCTTAATTATGTTGGGAGAGAGAAGAGAAAAAGAAAGGTTTGCATAATTGTTGAGGGTAAGTGATTTATGACAGTGATAACCAAACAGGATGGTGGAATTAATCAATTTCTATTTTCCTTGTTTTCAATGCCAATAAAAATAATATTCTATATTGGAAGCATGAGACTGATATGATAAACTGAACACTGAAATATAACATAATTAAAGTAATGTTGAAAGAGAATTTAGCTCAGTGAGTCAATTGAAATTACAGAAGAGAAATAGATCACTGAGGGAGAAAGTTTGATACTGAAATTAATTCTAATGAAATCACAGTTTGATCAGAAACAAATACAAAATCAAGTAAAATATTTTCTTTCATAAGCAATGCATATGGCTTGTGAATATAACAGTAAGCTTAAGTGATTTCTTAGATTTGATGAGTTGCAATGCATTAGAATTTTTTTTTTCCCAACAACCTCTGGAGAAAAGGCTGCTCAGTTTGGACTTTTAGAAGCTATAGAGCTAATTGCCCCCTCAGTAGGATGTCTTAAATTTTGCCAGTCTATGTGAGATGTAATCAATTTCAGCGTGTTACTTAGAATGTCTCAATTCTAAATATTCTTCCGTTACATCTATTGTTTATTCCTGAATTTTTACCACTAAAATTTATTTCTTCAAGAGAGTCAGAAGGTATAGGTTTGAATTATTTTTAAACAATTTCCTCCCACTAAAGAGAGAGGATTGGATTAGGTGATTTCTCATATCTTTTGTAAACCTAAAATCAGAATTGAGACTTTGAACTAGACCTAGCATAGTTTTTGCTTTGCATTTCTTTGATCCAGAATGAATTAGAACATTTTTTTTCATGTAGCTCATAGATATCTTTGATTGCTTCACTTAAAATTGTTCATATCTTTTGATCATTGGAGAATTGCCCTTATTTTTGAAAATTTGACTCAGTTGTCTATATGCTTGAAAAATGAGGTCTTTATCAGAGAAATTTGCTTATTTTTTTTCCTCCATAGTTATGACTGATAGCTGTCCTTCCCTTCATTCTATTTCCTCCTGTTTGTTCTATTCTTTCTCTACTTTCTCCTTGTCCTTTTTCAAAAATGTTTTCCTTCTGACTACTACCTTCCTCAACCTGCTATCCTTCCTATTATTCCCCCCTCTTTAAGCCAATTAGATAAGAGTAAGGTTCACTCACTCTTTCCCACCTTTCTTATTTTCCCTTCCACTGTAAAAACTTTTTACCTCTTTTATTATGAGATAATCTGTGCCATTATACATTTCCATTTATCTTTATGCCAGTATATTCCTCTCTCAACTCTTAATTTTATTTTTAACATATCATAACTTTGTATTCAACTCATTCAACTCTCACGTCTTGTCTTTCCTTCCTTCCTTCCTTCCTTCCTTCCTTCCTTCCTTCCTTCCTTCCTTCCTTCCTTCCATCCTTCCTTCCTTCCTTCCTTCCTCCCTCCCTCCCTCCCTCTTTCCCTCTCTCTTCTTTCTTTCTTTCTCCCTAATGATGATAATGTTATGAGTTAGAATTATCACCTTCCCATGTCGAATAGTTTAACCTAATGAAATCCTTTATGATATTTCTTTCCTGTTTACCTTTTTAAATTTTCCTGAGTTTTGTATTTGAAAGTCAAAATTTCAATTCAACTGTTATTTTTTAATCAGGAATGCTTAATATTCTTCCATTTCATCGAATATCCATTTTTTGAGAGGAGAGAAATCATGAAAAGTTTCTTATATGTCTTACCTACCTTGAATTTTTTTCATGGCCTGAGCTCATTCTTTTCCAGCATCAAAGTATGACCAAAACTATAATGTTCTAGTTGGTTTTCTGGAGGTCTTTGGACCAGCCTTCATTTCAGTTCAGTAATCATCAGGTGTTAAAGTCCAAATTCTTTATTATCTCCTTCAAAGTCTTGTTTTCTTGCCTGGGCCTTCGGCTCGCTTTCTGAAGATTCTCCAGAATGTTTCTTGGTTTCTGTGGGGAAGACAGGAGGACACCACAACAGTCTCAGACTTAAAGTCTGTCTCAATCTGAGAGCTTGTGCTCTACCCTCCAGCCCTCTGTCTTCTCTGAGTCTGTCTCTGAGCCCTTTCTGAGTCTGTCTGAGTCTGAGTTCATCACATATGCAGTATACTGAGTATAAGGCAATCATTATATCACTAGGGAACCATTATTTGTTGTAAGATTAACTCAATCATACTGAGCTAGAGAACTATTAATCACCATGCTAAACTAGATTATCATTGTCTTATCAATTCCACTGACTTAATGCTTTATAAGAATCCTTGTTTCGAGTACAGAGTTCTGGCCCATAACATAAAACATTCTATTTTTTAGGGTAGACATTGGGTCAGGAAGTAATAGAGAATGTACTATATGTTATTCTAAGCTAAAACTGGGTAAGGAATGAGAATTTTTATTAAGCACCTACTATTTGTCAGATTAATTTTGCTCATTGACTTACAAACATCTCATTTGAACCTCAAAACAACCCTAGAAGGTAAGTGCTATTATTTTCTCTATTTTACAGTTTAGAAAATTAAAGCAGACAGAAGTTAAGTGATCTGTTAGGTTTATATAGTTAATAAGAATCTAGAATCAGGTATTACATCAAATCTTAGTGATTTCAGGTCAGTATTATAACCATTGTGTGACATCTTTTGAAAGAGGTCTTTTAAAAGTACTATAATGAATTATATATGCATGCATCCATCAATGTATATTTCCAGTGGTTTTGTGATAGAGAGAGCCATTTACACCCAGAGAGAGGACTGTGGGAACTGAATATGGAACACAACACTTGCATTTTCTTTTCTTACTCATTTACCTGCCTTTTTGATCTGACCTTTCTTGTGCAGCAAGAAACTGTATAAATGTTTACACATATTGGATTTAATATACATTTAAACATGTATAATATATATTGGATTGCTTGCCATTTAGGGGATGGGGTGGGGGAAAGAGGAAAATCTGAAACACAAGGCTATGCAAGGGTCAGTATTGAAAAATTATCCATGAATTTGTTTTGAAAATAAAAAGTTAAAAAAAAATAAAATTGTAGGAGAAATGTGAATGATGAACAAACTTGCCTGGGGCCAAACTCAGTGTGGTGGTCCCTAAAAACATTATATCATCCTTTTTCATTTTCAATTTGACTGAAACTACTCAGGATCACTTGTCCCAGTAGAATCAAGAGCAAGTGAGGATTATTAAAGTGCTGTGAGTTACTCAGGGTAGCCTTTGGATCATTTCCTTGAAATGAAAATGGTTGATCGTTAGTCTGGAGAGTTCTATTAAGGAAAACAAAACAAAAATGCCAGCTGCAATATTCAAGAAAGTCTTTGTCATGGAAAACCATGGTCTGGCCTGACATTGCCTGGAAAGGGAAACTTGAGTCTACAATCTGTTAGATTTCATGGCTTGCTTGATAAGGGATTGAAGTCTGCACTGTGGCCTTGAAAACTATACTGTAAAAATAATTCCAGATAGAACTGGTCATTTTAGAAAATCTACTGCCTCAGGCTTAATATGACAAAGTAAGTGCTGTTATAACTAAAAAGGGAAAACAAATCTGAACACATTACAAACTACTTTTATTTTTTAGAATTATAACAAAAATGTCAAGCAATGTCTATTAAGGAAGAAATATGTTTTGTGATAATGTAAACATTTTATTATAACTATACAATCTTTGTCTTGAGGGGGAAAAACAATTATTGCTTTAAGTAAGAATAAAAGTACATACTCTGAAAAAATACTATTTATCTAAAAGTCACATTGTTTGTGGAATACACTACTGTCTTAAATAATCACGCAACAGTTTTTGCTAGTGAGTTTAATGTCATCTATGCCTCATAATTTTAAACTTAAATTATTCTCCTGGCTCCTCCTTACACTAGTCTCTCAGCTAAGAAACTTTGCTCATTATTTCACTGAAAAAAAATTTGAGGTCATTTGCCAAGAACATCCATCTTCCTTTTTATTTGGCATGCTTCAGATACCTTCTGCCACTATTTTCTCTGCTATCACTATTTTACGTGAAGAGGTAACCTTTCTCTGTGTCAAGGCAATCTCTCTTTATACAATTAATCTCATTACATCTCATCTTTTCTAGTAGATTACTCTATCATCCTCACTCTTTCATTAATCTTCAATCTATCTATCTACTGGTTGGTTCCTCACTGTTCAAAACCCCAACACTGATCCATCCACTCATTAGCTAGCATCTTATATCTCTTCTTTAATTTGTGACTAAACTTGAAAAAGCCAACTACAATAAGAAGCCTTTACTTCTTCTCTCTTTTATTCTTAACTCTCTAGTTTGACTTCTGCCCTCATCATCAACATAAAGCTACTCTCTCCAAATTTATCAGTGTTCTATTAATCACCAAATCTGATTGCATATTATCAATTTTCATTCTTTTTTACTTCTCTGAAGGCTTTGCCATTGTCAATAACTTTTGTTTTTTCCTCAATACTCTTCTAAGTTTTTCTGATTCTGTTCTCTTCCACTTTCTCTGAATACTTCTTTGACCACTTCTCAATATTTTTTGCTGGATCTTCATCCAATTTATGCCAACTAACACAGGTGTCTCCAAAATTCTGTCTCAGGTTTATCTTTTTCGGTGCTATTTTACTTGGAAATCTCATTAATTTCTACTGATTCAACTATCACCCTGAATTCTACTTCTAAGATATTTCATATTCTTATATCTTTTAGTGCTTTCAATCAGGGCTCTTAGGTTTCAGTAATTCAACTTTCACTTAAATGTAATATAACCCATGATAATAATGTATAAACTGGATATTAAACAGCAGTCCAAACAAAAATTAGAAGACAATTAGATCATAAAATTTTCTGAACTATGTGTAGGAAATAGATCTTGATCAATAAAAGGAAGTCAATTATCAAAGGAAAAATAGCTAAATGTGTGTATGTGGTAAAATTTTTTTCAGATCAATAAATACAAACAGTTTTCAAAAGAATACCTATACATATTCAAATAAATAAATATATGTATATATATGAAGAATATATATATATATGCATCTGTGTAAATGTATGAGTATATATGTATGTGTGTGTGTGTGTGTGTGTGTGTGTGTGTGTAAGTTAGCTATCTATATACATTGGAGAGTTACTGCTTGTCTGGAAAATTTGATACATTTTTTTTCCCATTTGAACACCATGCTGTAAGAAACAATGAATACTGAAAAACAAATAAAAACTGATGATTATGAAATTACAAAGAACTGAGGGTCTGGTAGTTATAGTGGTTGTCTATTGTGCTCAGAGAGCTAAATGACATGGCTGTTTGTGCAAGTTACAGTGTGTCTGATTGTGACTGATTAGAGCAATATGAGTTCAGAAGTTCTTAAGGGACTTTGAGAGTGTCCTAGTATTACTGTTTCTGATCACTATGTGAGAACTTGCCCTATGTGAGTTCTCCATAAAATAGCCTTTTTTTGGGAAAAAGCATATGTTTGGTATTTGAACCTTGTGGCCAGCCCAATAGAGTTGCATTCTCTGTAGTAGAGAAACTGTGAAGCACTAATATGGTCTCAAAGAAGGTATATAACAAGATACTTTCCCTAATTGCTTCACAGAGATTCAAAGTGTGCTAGAATGAAACTGCATAAATTTTAAATATTTTTCAATGTATTGATCATTTTTGTTATTACTTCTTTTTCTTTATTTTTCTTTCAAAAATGTTATTCATTATATGATAGATTTGTGCAAGAGGGAAAGACAGAAAAGTAGGAGGAAGCTTAGGTAATGTAAAATCAAAAGTTATTAATAAAATTTATTTTAGAACAGAATGAAATAGTGAGAAGTGGTATAGTATGGTATGGTATGGTTGTTTGGTTATTATCCTTTGTTCTCAAAGAGGCTCAAAATGACACCACTGTGATGGCATTAAGGTGCAGTGTATCAGATTAATATAAACTCATTTTTATTTTAAAGGAAACAACTTTTTAAAGGTAACAACTCCACATATACCCCCTTGGGAAATGATGTTTTAAACTCATACATCAATCATCAAATGATTATGTAATCACCCTCTTTCACTACTTCTCTCTCTCTCTCTCTCTCTCTCTCTCTCTCTCTCTCTCCCTCTCTTTCTCTCTCAATGTTTGTCTTTCCCCATCTTTTTCTTGCCTCTATCTTTCCTTTTCTCCTCCATCTCAGATCCTGGCTCAAAAAATATGTTTTGTTTTAAGTTCCCAATATTTTGAATTAAGTTCCCAACATAGACTTCCAACCAATTTTGTATTTTTGAAATTGTTCCTTCTTGCTCAGATTTTTATATATTTTAAATATGTGAAGTACAATGTTCGCAAGGTGACACAAGGCTTTATATTTACTCCAGTTTGTGTTCTGTTTAAAATTGCCTAAATACCATCTAACTACTATGAATTTTTCACAAACATATTTCCACAGTGTTTCATTCAAGCAGTACTGCCCCCAGACATTAAAAGTCATCCATAATAGCAGAAATAACTCATATTTTAACAATTGATTTAAATGTTTTTACACAAAGACCGTTTTCTTTGCTTTTAAGCAAGAAACTGATGGCAAGGGACTTATTGGGATAGTCCTGTGATAGCAACAACCCCGAGTTATGTAATTATTCAATCTTATAAACATTTAAAAAATATCAGACATTGTGCTGGGTGCTCATGAGATAAATAAAAAAAGGAATGAAGTAAAAAAGAGAAGGAGAAGGAAGGGAGGAAGAAAAGTGTTCATAATCTAATATGGGAAAACAATGCACAAGAAAAATGAAAAAAAGAAGGCCTTAGGGGTACCTGGTAAAAAGATATACGGTTTCCTGGAATCCAAACTGGTAATTGCTGAAAAGTAGAGAAGTAGCTGCAACACTCAGATCCTTGCCCTCAATAAAGGAAATCTTTGGGAGGTCTTTAGTGCTACATCCTCCAGGCCTCCAAATAGAGGGAAGAAGAAGTTGAGGATGTTGAGAAAGGATTGAATACCCAAAGTTGAGGAACTCGGCATGATGATGAGTTTTCAGGTGATTTCTTATGTAGGATAGCCCATGGCATTTACTGAAATTCATCAAGTAGAGTTATTGATGGGAAGTGGAGAATTAACAAGATTTATCTCCTCTTTTACATAGGTGAAAATATTGGTTCTTAAAAATGTTGTTACTTTGGGGAGAGACACATAATTTAATTGTTGCCAGAGCCATAATTTGAAACCATTTTTGTTCTATCTCTAAATACAGTGAATGTTCCTTGCATTATATACCCTGGCTTAAAGAGAAAGAAAGAACATAAAGAAAATCTCCATATTCAGACTTTTTCCTCTATATGTCAGCCCTGAGGAATATTGACATGATCACTGTGACAATCACTGAAGATCATTCATGATATATTATTTAAATGACTAGTTATTCCCTTAGTATTATTTAGATAAAAAACAATTAAAATTTTGGGAGAGTACCATGTTCCTTTATGAACAAATATGTTTTGAAATCTTTTTTACTTAACAATTCACAATTATTTCAGAGATATTATCCAAGCTTCCTGGCTGCCAATATGCTATGCATTATATGATTTTATGTCAGTCATGAAAGCCAAATGTTCCATCTTCTAATTATCTAATTCTAATTAGTACTATAAACATCATAACAGTGTCTTTATTAAAACTTTATAAAACTTTAAAAAAACTTTCTTTAAAGTACCAAATCATAGTTGAAATATTTTCACTTTAATTGAATATTTAATAATTATGTTGGAAGTAGAGTGAGATGTGACTATTATATAAACATGCATTAATATATTAAAGCTTTATTTCTTGAATCTATTCATATGTTCATCAATGTTTTTAATTTTACAAATATTTCAGCACATAGGAAACTACTGCTCTGTATCAATCAATGATATTGAACTAAGCTCATATATATGTGTGTGTGTGTAGTATTATTACTCTATTCAGTCAGTTCAGTTCAGTTGTTAGTCAGTCATATCAGTCTCCTCATGACCCCATTTGGGGTTTTTTTGACAAAGTTTTTGGAACATTTTACGATTTCCTTTCCTAGTTCATTTTACAGATGAGGAAACTGAGGCAAACAGGTTAAGTGGCATGCCTAGGTCACACAATCATTAAGTATAGGAGGCCAGATTAGAACTCAGGAAGATGAGTCTCTCTAACTCTACTAGCACTCTATCCCTGTGCCATCTATCTGCCTCTGTTTGTCTATAATTTTATTTATTACTATATTATAGCATAGCAACAGTGACATGAACTGACTGTGTGACCAAGGAACACATTTGATCATTTTGAACTTTAATTTCCTCATCTTGATCATGAGACAGTAACAACAGATAGTCTTTAATGTCCTTCCTAGTTCTAAATCTGTCTTCCAATTATCTTATGATCTGATAATCTGTGAGCTCTGCCAAATGAAATATATAGAAGTTACTTGAATAATTACAGATTTCCCTGAGTTTGCAATAACTTATTCATATACCTTCTAGATTGTACTGTGAAAGCAAAGGTATGTATTAATTGGGTTTAATCAAAGGAAGGAAAGAAAGAGAATAGAGAGAGGAATAAAAAGTACCAACACAGGTAGCTGCATGAATTTTGAAGGGAAATAAACTGATGTTGCTTATTCTGTTTTCTCAGAGTTCAATTAAGACTGGGATCTGAGCTAGAACATCACAAATTCCTCAACTCCAGGCATCTGAAGTATCATTTACCTCCAAGGTTTATCATGGAGTCTATGATGGTGGGATTTTCCAAATATATCTCAGAAATAATCTGAATAAATGCCCAGTGAATAAACTACCACTAAATTATATGTCATCAAAATTAGATTTTTAAAAGAGAGCGAAACCTACCAATATGTAAAATGCAAAATATATATTATAACAAATAAAAAGATTAAATAATCCAAGCTAAGAAAAAGGATATTAAACTAATTGCGAAGAAAGTGCCAAGAGGAAATGGAGGGAAGTGAAACTCATTAGGGAAACCATTGATCCAGATTAATCATGGATAAATTTAGTTATTTTTTTTTAAATAATGAAGATGTGATATTATACAAATTATTTTTAAAAACTAAGAAAAAAGCATTCTACAAAACTTTGTATAAGAAGAGCATATACTTAAACTATGAACCCAGGAATGAGGTAATAATAAAAGAAAAAAAACTAAATCAATATTATCAATGAATGTTGATTCAAAATTTCCCCTAAAATTTTTGCAAAACACTATACTAATATTCCACAATGTTATTCATCATAATCAACTTGTTAATACTTTTTTCTTTTGAGAATTATTGGATCATATTCTGTGTCTGCAAAGCAAATTTTCAAAAATAAAATTTTGTCTTTCTTACAAATTTTGATTGTCAGACTTTTCTAAAAAATGTTTGGTGAAAATATTTTTAAAATTATCATCTATTCTAATTCTGCTTAATTGAATGTACTTATAAAGAAATCTATAGACTTAAAACCTACTTTCCTAAATGAATTTCCTGAATAATGAAAGTATGGATTTTATTTTTCTATCTAATCTATCTAAATCCATAAAACCAATATGCTCCAATCATCTTGTATTTTTGTAATATAATTAAGAAAAATATTATTGATTCTTCTTGGTCAGGATTTTTGTTTTTTTTTCCCTTTTATGAATGATTTATAGTTTGTCTACATTATCTTTCTGATATTGAGCTTTTCTTTTGTTAATTTGGAAAACTGATATTTGTGCAGATATAAATTTCTAACTGAATTTTTTCTGAGTTTAAAAATGCCCATTGAATTCTTTTGTTTTGTTTTAAGCTTTTATTGTGGGCCTGCAATTTTGCTAGAGTGTGCAGCTCTCCCTCTTCCCCTCCTCCCTTTACCCTCTACTGTTTGGATAATCCCTCCACTTATATAGGTTAGCAATTCATTTGTAAAATATATTCCTAGAAAGTTTTGCGGGAAAATGAAAGATTAAATGTCTAGTCTATAGTCACACACTTTGTATGTGACAGTTTAATATGTTAGTCAAATGTTATCATGTACTACTAAAATTTGCCTGTGAAAAGTGCTTTTTAATATTTTTCTTTGTGTTTTCATTTATCTATCTATTTATTTATACATTTGGTATTTTATTAAAATAACTAAATATTTGTCAGTTTTACTAGTTGAAAAATTATTTCCTTATTTCAATAGGCTTCATTTCCAATTCTATTTCTATTTAGTTTCTCAAATCCAATTCTCTGTGCTTTTTATTTCTAGCATTTTGAATTTATTGATTTTCCTTTTTTAGTTGCTTGTTGATTTCTTTGAATTTTAAAAATTAATATGTATTTAAAGAATGTAAGGTATCCACTGAGAATAGCTTTAGCTATATAACATTAATTCTTGAAGTATTATTGTCTTATTGTTATTCTCTTCAGAATAGCTGTTTACTGTTCCTTCTATTTATTTTTGACCCACTAATTCTTTGAGATGTCACTATTTTTTATTTATCTGTGCATATTTTTCCTTATATTTCCTATATTTCTTAATATTTTACCCTATCTTTCAATCTATATACTATATTAACCATTTTTGCATTTGTATATTTTTATAATTTTTTATGCCCGACAATGTTTTTTATGAATTTATTTTAGCTTACTGAACACTTTTTACATTTTTAATAATTTTTGTGAGAAAATTATTAAAATAATTGAAATTAATAAAACAATTAAATATATTTTTCTTAATCTTGCTTTCTTTTTTTCCTTTTTGCTAAATTTACCTAGAGCTAAAAGAAGGACATATCAACATCTGTTATGTATATTCTATTAATATCATGGTCTTCTGCAATTTAGTAACTTTTTTCTTTAAGATTTTTAGATATTATATCCTTTGCCTAATATGTATTTCAAAAAGGGGTATTGTTTTGTGTTTATGATGCATTTAAATGTAATGCTGATTCCCTATTTATATAACTGATATTGCAAGCTTTTAGTTTCCTTATCTGAAATAATAACTAACATTTTTCTAACTTTTAAAGCAGAATAGATTTTTTCCAAGCAAGGATTTTTGTGTTATATATGTTTTTTAATTTGTTTTAGTGGTCTTTCAAAAACATTTGATTTTCTGTTCCAAATTCTCTAAGCTCTCCTTTCTAAGCCGGCAACCATTGAGAAGGTGAGAAAGTTAATACTCATTACAAATATTAAGTTACCTAAAATAAAAGTTCACATCAGCCAGGTTTCCCCTATACCCCTCCAACAAAAGAAAACCAAAAAAAAAAAAAAAAAAAAAGAGAGAGAGAGAGAGAGAGAGAGAGAGAGAGAGAGAATATTTTATTCTGAACTCTGATACTATCAATTCTCTAACTAAAGGTGAATGGCATTTTTTTTTCATCATGAGTTCTTTGGAATTCTGATAGGTGATTTTGCTAATTAGGACTGCATGCTCTTTCATAGTTGGTTTTCTTTATAATATTGCTGTTGCTGTGTATCTATTTTATTGCCTGTTTCTGGCTAATGTTCCATTGCATCCATTCACATATATCTTCCAGATTTTTCTGAAACCATTCCTTTCATTATTTATTAAAACACAATAGTGCTCTGTAACAATAATATATCAAAATTTATTCAGCCATTTCGTAGTTGGTGGACATCCCCTCAGTTTCCAATTCTTTTTTTTTTAACCCAAAATATAGATTCTAGGTACGTGTGTGCATGTGTATGTGTGTGTGTGTGTGTGTGTGTGTGTGTGTGTGTGTGTTATGTTATGTGTCTTTGTAATTTTTATTTGATCTTTTTGGGGTATAATAGTAACAATATTTCTAGGATAAAAGGTACATTTTAATAGCCTTTTGGGCATAATTCCCAATTACTTTCCAGAATAATTGAACTAATTTACAGCTCCACCAACAGTGCATTAGTGTTTCTAGATCCTCAAACCCTCTCTAATATTTGTCATTTTCTTTTATATCATTTTTGCCAATACAATGGATATGAAGTGGTACCTAAGAGTTGTTTTAATCTGCATTTCTTTATTAGTGAACTAGTTCATTTTTTCATATTGTTATTGCTTTGATTTCTTCCTCTGGAAACTGTATCATCTTCCCATATATCAATGTAAACAGTTTTACCTTGATTAGTACCTTAGTTTCATTTTCACTCAAATTTACTTTTTTATTCTTCTTTTGAGTTTTGTGTTTGACAAATTTTCTATTTGACTCTAGTATTTTCTTTTTTATATATAAAATTATTTCCTTTTATTATTTTTTATTTCTTTGCATAACCAGCACCTAGTAAAATACCCTGTATATAGTAAACATTTCTTATTATAGCTTTTTATTTACAAAACTTAAGCATGGGTAATTTTTCAAACTGATCGTTACCAAACCTTCTGTTCCAATTTTTCCCCTTTTTCTCCCCACCCTCTCCCCTAAATGGCTGATATTCCAATACATGTTAAAATATATGTTAAATCAAATACATATCCATACAGTTATCTTGCTGCACAAGAAAAATTGGATCTAGAAAGAAAAAAAAAACTGAGAAGGAAAACAAAAAAGCAAACAAACAACAATAGAAAGCGTGAAAATGATATCTTGTGGTACACACTCTGTTCCCACAGTCCTCTACCTGGGTGTAGATGACTCTCTTCATGATTGAACAAATAGAACTGATCTGAATCAATTCATTGTTGAAGAGAGCCATGTCCATCAGAACTAATCATTGTATAGCCTTGTTGTTGCTGTGTATAATGATCTCCTGGTTCTGGTCATTTCTCTTTGCATCAGTTCATGTAGGTCTCTCGAAACCTCTCTGAAATCATCCTGTTGGTCATTTCTTACAGAAGAATAATATTCCATAACATTCATATGCCATAATTTATTCAGCGATTCTCCAACTGATGGGCATCCACTCAGTTTCCAATTTCTTTCTACTACAAAAAGGGCTATCACAAACATTTTTTTTTTACATGTGGGTCCCTTTCCCTCCTTTAAGATCTCTTTGTTATATAAACCCAGTAGTAAACTTATTGGGTTAAAGGGTATGCACAAATTCAAACTCTAGTCTTTTCATTAGGCTTAAAAGTTTTTTCTTTTATGAAAGATCCATTTATCCACCCATTGGAATATATTCAGTTTTCTTGGGTAGATTATTCTTGGTTGTAATCCTAGATAATTTATCTTCCAGAATATAATATTTTAAACCCTTTATTCCATTATGCTGGTGCCAAATAGTTTGTGTTCTTGACTCTGATTCTTTTATATATATTTGCTTTTTCTAGCTGCTTGTAATATTTACTGCTTCAATCTGAAAATTATGAATATTGACTTCAATTTTCTTGGGAGTTATTTTGGGATTACTTTCAGTAGTTAACCAGCAGATTATTTCAATTTCTACTTTGTTTATTGGTTTTAAAATATTAGGATAATTTCTCTTTGTAATTTCCTGATCTATGATGTCTAGACTCTATTTTGTCCTTGTGATTTTTAGGTAGATCATTAAGTCTTAAATTTCTCCTACTCAGTTTGCTTTCCAGGCCACTTCTCCTTCATATTTTGAATTTTCTTCATTTTTTTAATTTTTAAAATTATTTCTTGTTATCTCATGGACTCATTCTCTTCTATGTAGACAATTCTGATTTTTAAGTTAGTTATTTTATTCACTTTTTCTGCCCATCTTTAACCAAAATCTTAATTATCTTTTCATAACTTTCTAGCATACCTTTATTTAATTTCCAATTTTTCTTCTATTATTTCTTTTTATATTTGTTTATAAACATTTTTCTTTTTTTAATCCCTTTTAAAATCTCTTTTGTGAAATCTTGTTGGGTTTGTTTTATTGTGCAATTTGTTTTCTGAAAACCAGTTGCTTAATTTCTCTGTTTCTTATTCTGATAAAATGGATGTTTTATAATTTTTGTAAGCATTAATTTGCTTTATTTACATTTTAATATCATTGGGGGTACAGAGGGAATAAAGTTCCATATAAATACTTTAAAATATTTTAGTTATATTCCCAAATCACTGATCTGTTCTTTCTGAACTTTTTTGTTGTTAATAAAAATACTGAGATACATTTTCCTTTAAGAACTTCTTTATCTATTTTCTAAAAATATTTAAATATTGACTGAACTTATTTTTAAAAATTAAATTATTTATTATTTCTATAAATTATTTTTGATCTATCAGCTCTTTAGGATTAAGTTACTTGGTCTTCAGTTGATTGATATTTAGTATATCTTCTCAAAAGTTCTTTAATTATTTGATTTTTAACATTGTTGTCAGTAAATTTTACATACGCACACACACATATATATACATGATATGTATGTGTGTCATTTCTGCTTTTCTAAATTTATGGGGGGACTTATGTTTTAAAAATGTCTGACAAAGCCAAGTCTAACCCAATATCTATCACACCCCCTCAAACTAAAAATAAATTTTATTTTTTTATTTTGTATAAAGCACAGGCTGAGTAGTTTATATGTTTTAAAAACAAAGCTTTTCTATTTAAAAATGTAAAAAAAAAACATTTATTAACACATGGACCACACAAAGACAGGCAGCAGATTAGTTTTGAGTATTGAGGTAGAGTTTGCCAACTTTTATCCTAAGATGTTACCAATTCTTGTTAAAGTGCTATGTTGAATAATCTATGTAAATACAGATATATAGATATAGATAAATATTTTATTCTTCCATTCAATAATCGGCAGAGGATTATCAAATCCATTTTTTCCTAAAATTTTATGTAGGTATTCATCTTCTTTCTTATTTACTTTCTACAAATAGAGATTAAGAAAATTAAATGAAATCCCCACTAATATTTTTTTTCCTGTCTGTTTCTCCCTGTAACAATATAAATTTGAAATCTGCTTTCTAATCCATTCTACTATACTCTCTTTTTCTAGATAAGGAAATAACATTGGTACTTATCATTATTATTGCTAATTGTGTATTTCATTCCATGTTACTATTTTATACTTTCATTTCTGTTTTCTAATCTCTCTAATCATTATAAAGAAGAATAGAGTAGTACATGGGATGGAGTTAGCTCTCTCTTTGTGCTCTAGATTTGGTTTTTGGGTGTTCAAGGAGCACCTTTTGTGATATTGGCTTATTGAGTTCTATTCATGGCTGCTTATCCAATTTTGGTATCTACCATTTAAATCAACTTTCATATGTGGTTCCAAGAAGGTGTAGCTTCTTTGCTACATAATATTCTGTTAAAAATCATCTTGACAGATAGAGTAAACCACATCATCAACAGACCTCAATCCATCAAGGAGATGTTTACCTCAAGGGTGTGAAGAGTTCCCCTAGAGGAGTGCATTACTGAGAGCAACTTTTTCCAGCAGACAAAAAGGCAGCTAAAATAGGTGCTCTGGAATGATTAGAGTTTAAGTAGGTATTGAAGATTGTCAAGGTCCTCCACTACATCCCAGGTCAATACCAGTCATACTTATTTTTGTCTTGCCACTGAACTTCAATGACTCAGGAATAGAAAGTGAGGTTGATGACTTTGCACAACTTTGCCTTCTCAGAAGAGTCAAGACATAAGCCTATGATAAAAATTGATACTCTACAAAAATGAAAGATGGACCACAGGTTTGATTCAATCTGCTTCTGTTCTTCTGCCCCTCTTTTCTTTGACTTACCCAGTGATCTATATAGCTTTTATACCTTTTTTAAAAAAGTTAATAACCTATTCAAATTCTTCCCTTACTAACTAGGCTTTTTTCTCTTAAAGTTAAGCTATGGATAGTTCCTTTGTACTGGGGAAGTTATTTAAGTCAAATGATTCTTTTTTCTTGAATTTGGTTTTAACTTATGCATTTTCATTCAGCTTGAACAATACATTTCTTCTCTTTCAAGATCAGTGTTAGTTGATTTCCTTTGGATGAGGAGAGAGAGGAAGAAGAAACTTTTATTTTTTTTCCCCTCAGTTAAATCATAGTTTGCCATCCTTTGTTGGAATAAGTCTAATGGAGGACATTTCCCTCAAGGTGGGGAAAGAAGGAAGAAATTCTCAATTTTCATTTTCCTCTCTATATTATAGTCCTATTTTTATTCTTTCTCTAGCAAAGATCTGACTACTTTCCCCCATTGCTCACTCTCTTTTTATTTTAACCTAAAAAGGGGGGTATGCTTACATGTATACTTTTCCTTCACTGAGATTTTGCTCTTGTTTTGCTTTTCACCTGCTCAAGTCATTTGTTGTCATTGGTGTTTTGGTGGTGGTGGCGGCAGTTGGGCTTTTTTAAAAAACCTTTGCTCTGAAGTACTTCAGTAGAGTTCCTACTGAAACTTTTAGGTCCAAAGTCTTTCATTTTAACTATAAACCCTCAAGGGATTTCCTAATATAAAAGCTTCCCACTCTCCTCTCTTTTAATCTTTCACTTTCATTAGTTATAGGCTCTGTAACATATTTACCATTTCTGTAAGAGGTGAGTTCTGGTACCTGAATTTTTTTAATTATAATTTTTATTTATTTTGTTAAATATTTCCCACGTACATTTTAATCTAAGCCAAAACAGAGGAGTGGTATAATCATTAAATTAATATAATCAAATTTAAAAATTAAATTATTAGGACTATTTAAATCTGCAATTGTAAATGGAATTTTAAGAGTGATGATGCCATTCTTGCCAAGCTTTTCAGGGCAATGAAAAAGAAGACATGAGATGAGTGCTGGCAGCATCAAATTCTACCTTATAAAGTAAAACATGATTGGACAGTCAGAGTTTTTAATACCTATCTAAATTACCTAGGAAAGTTAGGGAAATATTTCTCCAGGAGGACTTTTTGATTTGTGTAGCTTTTTAATACATCTAAGATAGTGTATAGGTACATGATTCTGTCTCAAAAAAGAGAAATGCCTTGATGACCTATTAGAGTCTCTTCCAGTCGTAAATTTCTTTGAAATACTGTTTTGGAGCCATTCTCCAATTGAAAAATGGCCAAAGGATATGAACAGACAATTCTCAGATGAAGAAATTGAAACTATTTCTAGTCATATGAAAAGATGCTCCAAGTCATTATTAATCAGAGAAATGTAAATTAAGACAACTCTAAGATACCACTACACACCTGTCAGATTGGCTAAGATGACAGGAAAAAATAATGATGATTGTTGGAGGGGATGCGGGAAAACTGAGACATTGATGCATTGTTGAACGAATCCAACCATTCTGGAGAGTAGTTTGGAACTATGCTCAAAAAGTTATCAAACTGTGCATACCCTTTGATCCAGCAGTGTTACTACTGGGCTTATATCCCAAAGAGATCATAAAGAAGGGAAAGGGACCTGTATGTGCACGAATGTTTGTGGCAGCCCTCTTTATAGTGGCTAGAAACTGAAAACTGAGTGGATGCTCATCAGTTGGAGAATGGCTGAATAAATTGTGGTATATGAATATTATGGAATATTATTGTTCTGTAAGAAATGACCAACAGGATGATTTCAGAAAGGCCTGGAGAGACTTACACGAACTGATGCTGAGTGAAATGAGCAGGACCAGGAGAGCAATATATACTTCAACAACAATACTATATGATGACCAGTTCTGATGGACCTCGCCATCCTCAGCAACGAGATCAACCAAATCATTTCTAATGGAGCAGTAATGAACTGAACTAGCTATGCCCAGAAAAAGAACTCTGGGAGATGACTAAAAACCATTACATTGAATTCCCAATCCCTATATTTATGCCCACCTGCATTTTTGATTTCCTTCACAAGCTAATTGTACAATATTTCAGAGTCTGATTCTTTTTGTACAGCAAAATAATGGTTTGGCCATGTATACTTATTGTGTATCTAATTTATATTTTAATATATTTAACATCTACTGATCATCCTGCCATCTGGGGGAGGGAGTGGGGGGTAAGAGGTGAAAAATTGGAACAAGAGGTTTGGCAATTGTTAATGCTGTAAAGTTACCCATACATATAACCTGTAAATAAAAGGCTATTAATAAAAAAAAAAAGAAAAGAAATACTGTTTTGGAATTAATTGTTCCTTAAATTACCACGGCATTTCTTGCCCATTCTCTCCATCCATCAGCACCATCACTCTGGCTATGGTTATAAAGCAGGGAGTCAGCACAGGGATGACCAAAGTAAAAATGAAAGCCAAGAGTAGTAGTGCCTAATTATAGTTGCTACAAAGGCTTGGGGAAGACCAATGCTTAAGGAAAATCTGATGGATCTGAAATTAGAAAATGAGTCCAGAAATTAAATACATAAAACAAATATGGATTAGGGTAAGGCAGACAAGGGTTAATATATTAAAGAAAAGTCTAAATGGTTTGTCATAGACTGGAAAAGTAATAGGAGCAACAAATCCAGGGAACCAGTTTAGCACAGTTTTGAGAAGATCTTGATATTAAGGTAACCTTTTAACCTAGTCAGAAAGCTTCTTCTTATAGTCAAAGAATCAATCCAATTGGTTGACTATCTGAAATATAGGTATTCCATACACAGTACAGAACTTGGCTTCACAAAAACTTTATCTATAAAGCATCAAACCTCACTGACTACTTTGACTCACTGAAAAAGATTGTGGGTATTTGTATTTGTATATGATCATATGTGTTGTTTGTGATACTAAAATTAATTTAAAAATATTAAATTAATTGCTTCCATGAAGTCATTTTATCTTTAAAAATAATTATCAATATTCTAGATAAACTAAGATTGTAATTCTAGAAAAAAATTTCATATTAATCCATCATCACTTTTATTCTGCATTATAGAAGTGTAAATTGTCTATTTGTGAAATGGCTAACAATACTATTAAAATATTTTATAGTAAGTGTCTTTTTAAAACATATGTGTGTATATATGTTTAGTTATGTTTACAATTATTTTTACCCCCACATTAAAATATTTGTGAAGAATTTGTGACTGAATAGGTCAGGTTTGCCCAAGTGGAAAATGCATCCTGCAAGTACTGTATGCAAAAAACTCCTTTCACATGTAATCTTATAGAGCTGCTTGAGGAAGGTTAAGTGTCTTTCTCAGTGTCACACAGCTAAGATTTGTTGGAATTAGGACTTGAATTTTCATCTTCCTTTCTCCAAAGCTAACTAACTATCCACTGTTACAGTACTTTTCAAAATAATGGTTTTGGAGTAGATTTTTTTCCTTGAGAATATCATTTTTTTTCAACTACATAAAAGATGAGACAAGCTATGGCAATGAAACATAAGTGTTTGCATAATAGAATTTGTATCTTTTCAAAGCTATGATAGCCTATTTATGTAATGATATGTATATGAGAACATGCACATAATAATATACATTTGTACAACATATAGAGAATGCATGTTATTTACCTTAAAGACCAAAATGAATATTGGGAAGTTGTTATAGTCTCTAGGGTAAATAACTATTTTAGTATTCATGCTAATTTTGAAAACATATTACTGTTTATCCCATGTACTGTAATTGTAGCCTATTGTGAAAATCTGCACAGAGGTACTTTTTAACAAATAGATATGTATTTTTTTTCTTTTGCTATGACTCATAATAATGCTTGGGAGGTTTTAAAATCTATCATGGACAGTGAATGCTTAGATCATATGTTTATTCTTAGTCATGTTTAATATTTTCTAAAACTATTGTGCTGTAATATATATCATGCCAAATATTACCGTTAAAATGAAGCAGTATTTGATACATACAAACAAGTTTTTTTTTTTTATTTTCCATATGTCAATGTATTATTTTCAAACAGAAAATCTGATAAGAGTGAAGCTTAGAAATCGCAACTTACTAAATTCCTACTTGAAGACATCCTATTTCCATGTCTATGTCAGAGTGAACTAATGATTACAATTTTAAACAATTAAAAGTGATATTCAGTGATCTACTACGATGCAGAAAATTTGATGCATGAAAGATGAATTTCAATTTACTCTTTTCTTGAGGGGGAAATGTAGTGTCATTGCCTTTTGCAAGCAGAGTATAATAACTAGAAAACTCTAAAGGCACTATCTTCATTATGAGCATAACCCAAAATATTATTTGAAAAGAAACAATTTTGTATTTTAATACAACTATAAATTTAAGAATAAAACTCAAGAAAATTCAGCTATGATTTGTCAAATAATCACCACTAAGCAAATAAGACCAAGAAAATTATATAAGCAAAAGTCTATTAAATGTTTGAGGTGATTACTTCTTATGTATAGCTCCTGTTGGTAGTATTCCTTCTTTCAGTGAGAGAGAATACCAATATTATATCCTTGTGAAACATAGAAAATGGTAGTTCATTTTTGTCATTATTTTCTCCTTTTAATTCATCATTTTGATAGCAGAGATTATAAATATGGTCTCACAGGAAACCAATGTTAGTTTTGAATGGCACTTTGTATGCTTTTCATATAGGAAATTAAATATATTTTATTTGTACATCGAACATATACATGTATTATTGAAGAGCTCTATAAAACTTTCCTTTTCCTTTTGTCATAGGTTTTACAAGTGAGCATTTTGTAACTCCCTAAAAGAAAACATATAATTTAACCTCAGCTATGTTTCTTTGTCAGTGTTGAAAAAATGAAGTAGCTACTATTTGTAACTACTAATTGTCAGCTGTTGCTTTTTTGTTGGCTGTAAGAATTTACCAGAATGGAAAAAACAAATAAAAAACAGCAAACTTGTGTGAGAAGGAAAATGCACAGAATACAAGTATCCTTAATCAGGTTATTGTGAATACTGTTTGAAAAATAAATATTGTAAATTGGAGTTGAAAAGAATATTATTATGCAGACTATGTATTAAAATAAAATTCAAATAATTTCTTAAAGAATGATTGACATTGTATTTTAATAAATTTAAGAAAAAATAACTAGTTATTCACAGATAATTTACATGCTCACATGATAAATAGTATTGTAAATATTTAAATAAATCTTAAAAGCATGTTACTGATGATTTAAGAATTAGTAAAATGGTGTGAAAATCTTCAGGTTAATAAAATATTTTGTGAATATATGGCAGTATAGTGGATGAAAAGGGAATAGTAATAAAGGGGTCTTACACACTTAAAACTTAAAAACCTTTTTAAAATTTCTATTATTAAAGACCAAATTATCTTTTCCTTTTGATTCCTTTTTTTTAAGTTCTAAGCACTGAGCAAGATTAAATGTCTATTTAAAATGGGATCATTTGATTTTTTGATAATAGAGTGGGCAAGATACTACTAGGATTGTTAAAATTGAAAGGGTCTTAAACATCATTTAACTTGAGCAGGTGAGATGATGAGGTAAGAAAACTGATACGATGTTAAAAGATAATAATTGTTAATTTAACATGTTATGTTTCACAACTTAACAAATACAATATTCAAAATACCAAAGGAATTATAGAGAGTGATGTTTTAAAAGTCCTTCATAGTATCCTCAATCATAAATGTGTAAGTTAACAAATTAGTAGAGATAAAATTTAGCACAAACTATATTGACTAGTAAAGTAACTTTAATTTCCTATTTACATTATTTAAAACTTGAAGTAATTCTCAAAATTATTTGAGCATTTTAATGAAATATTCATTTTTTATTTAAAATAATTAACTACTTAGGTATGTTTGTAGAAATTGATAATTTTTTGTGAATTTTTTGGACAATTGTACTTCCCAAGAGTTTTGTCCATGATATATGAAAGACAAAACAAAAAAAGATGATAAAAATCATAAACTACAAAAAAATTTTAAAATCCAAAATTTTTAAAAGAAGAATTTTCTGCTAATTATAATTCAGAATTTTTCTCCAAGACTATATCTATAGAATTAAAAAACACTGAAATATCTGTTACATACTCTGGAAAAAATGAAATGGAATAGATGAAATTATCTTATGGAAGAAATAATATTTTAAAATATATAAAATAAAACAAGTTGCTTTGTTGAAAATGACATACTGATTAACTCGGAGCAATACAGAATAATACTATTTGTGACATAAAAAAGGATGAAGAAATATATCCAGTTCAAACTCAATATCAAATTGATGAGAGAATATATAGCAGTAGACTAGCTACCTAGCAATCTATTGTGAATTTTATCTGTAAGAAGGGGGGGAGCTTAAACAAGGTCTATTAGCAGTAAATAGTTCTGCCAATATCTTTCACAGTAGGGGAACTCCTTCAACAATTTTCACGATTAATTACCAGTGGCAAGTGTATTCATAATCTGGTGTTAATTTTGCAATGTCTGAATGAGCTCAGTCCTGGCACACTCCATTATTATTTCCCTACTACTAGGAGGATGAACGACTTGTTCAGGTCATGCTGTGTCAAAAGAGTGCTAATGTGTTTATATAAACACCCCAAGCAGCACCTGTCTTAGCCACATTCTGTCTTGTTTCCACCTACCATTGCTTACAAGATATAAAATCCTGTGGTGTAGGAATGTGTGAAGAATTTTTGAAAACGACAAAATATGTTAGAACAGGGGATGCCTTTGTAATAATAACACTTATGCTCTTTCCTCATTCCTATTTTGTAAAGGAAAAAGGCCAACTAATGACTTTGTTGTTTCTGACTGCATTAATCTTGTCAACAGATAATATCTTTGAACTAATACCATGAATATGATAGGGAAAATAAATAAATAAAAAATCCATCTTATTTTGTATCTTTATACTCTGTAAAAAGTAAATAATGCTTATTTATGATATCATTTCATACAAATACACTTAGTTTATCTAAATGTATATTATTACTTTTTCATAGCATATATCTAGATAATAATTTAAATATGAAATATATTCTGTGGGTCTATTAAAGGTTTTTGGTCATTTAGGCCAGATATCTTCTTTGGTTTAAAATGTTAGTATAAATTATGATTTTTGCATCTCTGAAGG
Organism: Sarcophilus harrisii; assembly: GCF_902635505.1. Lineage (NCBI taxonomy): Eukaryota > Metazoa > Chordata > Mammalia > Dasyuromorphia > Dasyuridae > Sarcophilus > Sarcophilus harrisii. The sequence goes on from NC_045426.1 coordinate 140,283,536, forward strand.
AGAAAAACAGGTCACCACTTTGATGCCTTTCTTTAAGGTAATATGCCTATAGTGTATCTCTGCTAAAAATATTGACATTGATAAATTTGATAAAATTGGTAAATTTACCAAATTACCAAAATAAATATAATTATTTACTTTAATTATGTGATTAATTATATGAAAACCAGGTTATTTAATCCTAGACTTATTTCTCAGATAGTATAACTAAATGCATGTAGAACAATCTAAATCCATCTAAAATGATTGGTTATAAGAAATAAACTTACAGAATGGCCAATAAATTATTATAATATATTGATATAAATAAAATGTTGTAAGAATAGGTCATTTCTCCAAAATACAAGGTCTCCTAAGATCTGTTGCTTTATTGCTAATGACTGATAGTTTTCAGATTCATAGATTAATCATATTTCTTTTTTGCCTTTTAAAATAATATTTGATTATTTTAAAATATTGAATAGAAAAATAGATTTTGCTTTATTATAAATTGTGCTTATATTATTAAAATACATTCAGAACACTGGAAGTAATTTGAATCATGTAATTATATGAAACTAACTTAAATATTTGTCCTCCTATGTACTTTTTTAGTTGCTATTCATGTGGTTTACAAGTGAGTTATTGTTTCTTTTCTTAGTTTTAACCAACTTTTAACATATTCCAGAAGATCTGTTCAAGATAACTGAAACTTTAAATAGAATGGAAAGCAATAATACCCTGATCCTATGCTGAAACATAAAATAATTATCTTAAAAGATAATATTAATTGTAAATATTGATAGTTTTCAAAAATATAATTTATGTAATTATTTTTCTTCAAAAGAAAGAAACAAATATAAAATGAGTCAGAGACAGAGAGACTGAACACAACCATGTTTAGAGAGAAACATATGTCTGGGGGAGTAGGGTGAGGGGCTTGGGAATGGAGGTTAAAGGGCTAGCATGTGGAATCTAAAGTACTGGAGAGAGTGGTTTCAGTTCTTAGTGCTGCCATGGGGCTCATAGTAACCTTCATTGTCGAGAAGAGGCCACCAGCTGGATCAAGATTTGTAACCACATTAGCAGCAAGTTTGCTAGTTTTCAGTGCTGCAGGCAAGAGATTGTGAGTCCTGAGCGGCTGAATCCCATGAGAAAAGATATATGTTGCTGTGAATCCTGCAGCAGTTCTTTTGACTTGCCAGCAAAGGGTGATGGTGATAGGGTCACAAAAAAGAGAAATTTAAAATCAGGCATCAAGGTCAGAAGGGTAAAATGAAAGCAAATTGTCAGTATCAAGGGGATTACTCTTTTGAAAGTGAAGAAAATTAAATTAGTACTTGTCTCTGAAGTTTGAAAAAAGACTTTATCACTAAAAGTTAGAACAATAAAATACTGTACTAAAAATGCTGGTTAATATTGGATAGGAGGTATTATTAGATATATTAGAATGCCTTTACTTTTCTTAATAGCAAAACCAACCTCAAACTAATTATTGAGAATTAGAATAATTTATTTGATCAAAAAATCACAACCAAGTAACTAGAAACATCTCAACAGCACTTATTTTTATTTGAAAATTATTTCAATTATGTGCGGTCTAATTCTGGATCCAATATTCAACAATAACATCACCATTATTAATGACAATGAAAGTATCTTGTATTTTTAATAATACTTTAGAGTTTATAAAGTGGCTTTTTTATTCCATAAAGAAGAAAACATAGAAAGGGAAATAAAAAAGAGTGCTCTTTTTAAATTGACATTATTTTTGAAAACATTAATTGAGTTCTCTGGTCTCTGAACTATGATCACATAAGTATTGGATAGGCAAAGTGAAATTCCATGAAGTTTGCTATACGTGGGTCATGAGATACTGGAATTTATAAAGAGATGAAGAGGAAAACTTGTGACTATCTAAGAAGAAAGCAGAAACAATGAAGGGAAAAACCTTACATTAGAAATAAAAGAAACCATATATATAAAAGAGTTAAGAAAAAAATAGGGAAAGAGAAAGACAGAGGGAAATAAGAGGACAAACATCAAAAGAAAAGAAGGGATGCAAAGGGAAGAGAAACACACAGAGACAAAGATAGACCCAGTGCATAGAATCTCACATAGAAAGAGTTAGAGGCAAGAGACACACAGAATGAAAGAGACAGACAGAAAAACAGAAGTAGAGAAAAGGAGATGAAAAGGGAGAAGGAGATGAAAAAGGAGAGGGAGAGGAAAGTCAATGTGGTAGACAGAACAAAAAAACAAAATTTAAAATATAAAAGAAACATTCTATGGATATATTTATTTAACTAGAACCTGTTTTTAGTCAGTTTCATCCTATGGGATTTTAATTAGTTATAAAGAATAGCTTATTTTAATTTTATGTACTATATCATTTTTATTTTCAAACTGGAGCAGTGAATACTGTATACATTAAGCAATGGTTATTTTCCCATAGCAACATACTATTATCAGCATTGATGAGACATTAGAGTGTCCCTATAGTTAGAAACTCAATAAATGCTTAAAAATAATGATAATTCTGGTATTATGCAAGTCAAGGAATCAAATTCACCTTAGCAAATTTGTCTGGTCCAAAAAGAACAAAATGTCTTCCCTGGCACTTTTCATATGATGTTATGTAAGCATTCTCACATTAGTATTAAGAGAACTGTATTTTGATGAATGCTTCTGTTGTCCTTGAGGATGATAACAAATAACCAGACCATAATAACTTGATTTGTGTACCAGACAAGAAATATTATAGGTACTCTAAAAATCTCCCCTTATCATGTCTAATGCAGCTGGAAGCAGGCTACTCACATTCCCTATAGTCTTTGATGCTAGTTAGAATATTTTTAGTTTACAGATGGTAACTAATGCTAGATTTGAGGATATGGGTAGTTCTGATTTTTAATGAATCTATTTTACAAAGTAGGAGTGTAATTTTGCTAGTAGAAAAAATAGGTTGATGTTTATTAAGAAAATATTATAGATGCTTAATGTCTTTATGAAAAGTGAAAATGAAAGATAAAAACAAAGAAAGATGCAGTATGGTATAATGTATGGAAAACTAACCTTGGATTCATGTCCCATTTTTCATATACAATTATGTATAAATCAGCAAGTAAAGGTTACATATAAGATGGTTATCTATATTCTTGCAGAAAATTTCCATACCACAGAGTTCTCTAGATCATAAAATCATAGATACAAATTCACTACTACTTTACTCCCCTCTCCCTCCCAATCCTAACATACACAAAGAAAAGTAAAGATAAAGGAATGAAGAGAAATTCTAGAATTAAAGGCATCACTTTTCTACAAATAAATATACTTGAAAGGGATATTTCCAATTATAATCTAAATTCCTCAAACATTTATTAAATCTGACAATTGTATGTTTAGTCCTGGAGAAAGAGAGTTTAGATAAAAATTGTCTTTGTCTTCAAAGAAAACATTGACTAACATGTAGGAAAAGAATGATACCTAGGTAATGCTAAAAAATAATACCTAGTATTTGAATTTAAAAAGTGTTAAAAAAAATATGTAAGAACCAATAGGAAACTCATTTCCCATGGAGGAATAAGAAAGTTTTAAGGAGGAAGTAAAATTGGAATCGATCTTCACAGAATGGCTTAGAATTTAAGAGGGAAAAGGAGTGTTAGGGGATGAAAGTACATGGAAGAAAGCTATTATGGAGAATATTTAGAAGACAGAAAATGAAGTCTCCAGTTTGTTTGGAGCACTGAATGAATGAAAAGAAGAAATAAGGTAATAAAGATCAAGTGTTATCAGATTATACAGGAACTTGAATAACTAAGAAAAGAGGTAGAACTTCTCTAAGTGACTGGGGAGTTATTAAAAAATTATCAAGCAGGTATATGATATGACCAGGCAACCAGGTAGTTCGATGAGAGAATATTGTGCCTGGAGTCAAAAAGCCTCATTTTCCTATGTTTAAATTCAGCCCCGGATATTTATAAACTGTGTGACCCTGGAGAAGTCACTTAACCCTGTAGGTGTAAGTTCTCTCATCTATAAAGTGAGCTGGACAAAGAAATGGTAAACCCCTCCAGAATCTTTGCCAAGACACACAAGTGGAGCTACATAGCATTCACCAAGGTACAAATTATAAACATCGAAGTTTGGCACACCAGGCCTCAGGGACACTTCTAGGCTATGATGAAGGAATGTTTTTGGTAACTCGTGTGCATGCATGTTTAGAGGGATAGCAATGACTATAAATACTTAGATGAAAACAACTTCATGAGGGCAGCCTCATGAGTATAACCCTCATGGCCTTTTTTAAGCACATAATAACATTACTTTTATTAAGGGTGTCATCTTATTGTTAATATATTTTCTGATTTAAATTCTAAATACTTATTTTTGTGGCTATTTATATAAATCACAAATATATATAGCATATATAAATTCATGAATATAATTATTATAATATAACTATATATTATATATAATTATAATATAGGTACAATGTTTAATAAAGTTATAAAATGTAGTTAAAATTATAATTTAATAAAATATATTTAACAGTTCTAATCTATATGTAGTACATATACAATTATGATATATAACAGTTATAATTATACATAGTTATATATTATATATTTATAATATATAATTATTATAATATTTATAACTGAGTTCCAATATAATTATCATATATTTATATTTATAATATATAATTATATTACATGTAGTGTTAATATAGTTATATATAGTATATAATTTTATGTATATATAATATATTTTATATGTATATGTATGTATGAGTATATAAATATACACATATACATACCTGTACATACATATATATTTAGTACTCATATCATTATCCTTTCTGAATATAAATAATAAAAAAAGATGAATTTATGTTTCATCTATAGTAAATTCAAAGTGGGCTAATCATAATGAAAAATTATATTTAAACAATGACAATCTCAAGTAAGAATGTTTTGAATAATAGATTCTCTTATCTGTAAGAGACCTTGGAAGTCATTTAGTTTAATACTTACTTGATTTGTAAGGGGGGGGGGTAATTTCTTAATTTTAAAGATGTCAAAAATTGAACACATGTACCAAAATTGTAAACTCCTCTTTAACTCTTCAAAATTGAAAGATAAAAAAACAGTGTGATATAATGAATGTTCACCATGCTCAGTATGTGTTATGCTGCGGAAACAAATAATAAAGGAAATATCAACCATATTCTAAAGGATCCCGTATATAGTGAATGGTCTGTTCTTGATATCCTTACTCCCATTTGAACTGGTTAATCAAGTCCCCAAAGGATGATGGGAGGCATGGATTTAGTGTTAAAAATTCCTAATTAGATAAACTTCTGTCCATTTGTTAGTTATGTGACAATGAGCAAGTCACTAAACCTTGATTTGCTTCAGATTCTTTCATTTGTAAAATAAGGATCAGAATACCATCTATCTCACTAGGCTGTTATCAGAATAAAATGAGATGAAAACTATATGTACCTTAGACAATTTAAAAAGTTATAGACACATACAGAATATAACATTTGAAAATAACTATAGAAATGATGTACATTCTTATAGCTAGTTAGCTATAGTGATACAGTTATATCACTTCGTACTAGTGAGAACACTTGTTCATTTAATTTGTAGATTTAGTAATTAGTAGAATCTTTATAGAAGGCAAGTGATTTGGGTTCCAGTAATTTCTGCTAGATATTCATGCTAGATTCTTCAGTTGGAATAAATTATTTAGCCTCCATCATTGAATTTCAAATTATTTATAAAAGAAATGAATGAACCATATCTAAAGGAAGGGTAGGATCTTTCAAAGGAATTAAACAAAGTTATCAAGTGCCTAATATGGGAATAGCAATGGACTGGGAACTGATAGTCATATAAATATTAAATAACAGTGTCTTTCCCTTGGAACTTCCAATCTATTAGTGAGTCCTCCCACAAAAAAAAGTTTTTCTTGTGATTTACTGGAGAAAAAAAAATTGTACATTACTATATCTTTGTAAAATAAAGAAACATGGAGGAGCAGGATGATTTCAGAGAGACCTGGAGAGACTTACATTAACTGATGCCAAATGAAATAAGCAGAGCCAGGATATCATTCTACCTGGCAACAATAAGACTATATGATGATCAGTTCTGATGGATGTGGCTCTTTTCAACAATGAGATGATTCAGGCCAGTTTAATGATCTTGTGATGAAGAGAGCCATTTACACCCAGAGAGAGAACTAAAGGAACTGAGTGTGGACTACAACATAGCATTGTCACTTTTTTGTTATTTGATTGCATTTTGTTTTCTTTCTAATGTTTTCTAACTTTTTGATCTTATTTTTCTTGTGCAGCATGATAATTGTGGAAATATGTATAGAAGAATTGCACATGTTTAACTTATATTGGATTACTTGCCATTTAAGGGAGGAGGGAGAGGAAGGAAGGGAAAAATCTGGAACAAAAGGTTTTGCAAGGATGAATATTGAAAACCATCTATGCATATGTTTTGAAAATAAAAAGCTTTAATAAAAAAAGAAAACAATCATGAAGTACATAATTACTGGGGTTATAAAGTATCAGACATAACTGAATGATAATATTATGTAAATAAATGAAAAATGCACATCATAGTGTGAAAAATAATGTAAGAAAACTACTAAGAATTTCTGTGTATAGAAAATCAAATGGCAATGAAAAGAATGCATAAACTTCCAAGAAAAAAATAATACTATGAACTTAAAATTCAGCAGTTTTATTTAAGACAACAAAGGCTATAAGAAATTAAGAGAAAGACATTTAAATATAAAGGTAAAAAAATTCAAACAACATAAAACTCTTCTTCATCCACAAGAAACCACAGGAAAAAATGGAAAACAAACAAACAAACAAAAAACACTTTCAAAAGAGTTAAGAAGCTCAAGATACAACTCAAGGTACCCTGAAAATCTGAGCCTAACTATGAATGAAAAAAGGGATAGAAATTCAATTTAAAAGGATGCATTTAAAAACCTAAAGGGAAAGAAAAAACAGACCTGAAAAAATAATTTGCTTCTCACATATACTAGACAATAGAAATCACATACAACTACCAAAATAATAATAATTTTTGAAAAAGAGAAGGAAGATAATTACAACTGACTACTTAGGAGAACTAAAGTTGAAGGGAAAAGATAGGGGCCACTTTAAATAGAATTGTGTGTATGTGTGTGTATATGTGTATAATACACATACATATAAACAAATAACTATATAGACATGTATGTAATTGTATGTGATATAAAAATGGAAGAAATTATAAACCTAACATAAGTATAAATGTGAACAGATCAAACAATTCAATAAAACAAACAAACAAAAACCATAGATTGTATAAGAAATCAAAACCCCAAACTCTGTTGCTTACAAGAAACATACCTAAATAACAAAGGCTAAGGCATCACATCTTTAAAAATAAATCCAGATAAATAAAAAAGATGAAGGGCTGCAGAATATGTATTATATGTCGTAGAAGTTGCAAACATAGCACCTCACACAAATAAACAAATTTAAAACAAAAAATGAAATAAACCATATTACACCAAGAGTCGTAATGAATCAAATATATATATAAAAAAGAATTAAATGTAGGGTTATATATAGCATTCAAGAAATACAAATGGCACAGACCCAAATTGACACTTAACAATGAAATCCTAAGCAATGAGTTGGTCAAACAATGTCATAAATACAATTAATAATCATTTGAAAAAATGTGATAAGATTGAAACAATATATGAAAAATTCTTGGATGAAGCTAAATTTTTCTTTGGAGGAAAATTCCTATTATTATATATTAGCAAAATTTAAAAAGAAGATTAATGACCTGAATTTGTACTTTAATAAAAGAAAAACAAAATAACGTAAAAATATAAAGCAAGTACAAAAGATTACATTGAAAGAGGAATAAATTATTTGGAGAGAAAAGCCTAAATTTAAAGATAAAACAGAATGGAAACACCTATGTATGTTATTTTATGCATTTATAAAATTATTTGGAGAAAAATATATAGGAAAAGAACTTTCCATGGTGTGGCTTCAAAAAAGAAATCTTATTTCTTTCCATGATTTTCTGAGACTTTGAAGAGGACCTCCCAATATATGTTCCTTTTTATTTCAGGTAATTTTGGCAACTGGAGAGGAATCCTTTAATAGGTAAACAATGTTTAAAAATTCATAAAATAAAACATATAGCATTAAAAAGGAAACATTGAAATAACTACTCATATTTAGAAGCAACAACAGGGAATTCAGAAACTAGAGGATTATGGACTTGGATGTATATAAAATCATCTGTCCATTAGGACCTATAACATATCCTCCAGAAGACTGGGGAATTATGATTAGTATATGCATATAATGTCTCACTAAACAAAAAGAAGGGATAATTAAGTGGTTATACTATGATTATATTTCATCTCACCCCACCACAAGCTTTGCCAGTGCTCCTTAAATGAGGATAAAGATTATTTGAATTTTAAAATTTATGTAACTATTTCTAGCCATATGAAAAGATGCTCCAAGTCATTATTAATCAGAGAAATGCAAATTAAGACAACTCTGAGATACCACTACACACCTGTCAGACTGGCTAGAATGACAGGGAAAGATAATGTGGAAAAATGGAGTGGATGTGGGAAAACAGGGACACTAATACATTGTTGGTGGAATTGTGAATACATCCAACCATTCTGGAGAGCAATTTGGAACTATGCTCAAAAAGTTATCAAACTGCATACCCTTTGATCCAGCAGTGTTACTATTGGGCTTATACCCCAAAGAGATCATAAAGAAGGGAAAGGGATCTGTATGTGCACAAATGTTCATGGCAGGTCTCTTTGTAGTGGCCAGAAACTGGAAACTGAGTGGATGCCCATCAATTGGAAAATGGCTGAATAAATTGTGGTATATGAATATTATGGAATATTATTGTTCTGTAAGAAATGACCAACAGAATGATTTCAGAAAGACCTGGAGAGACTTACACAAACTGATGCTGAGTGAAACGAGCAGGGCCAGGAGATCATTATATACTTCAACAACAATACTATATGATGATCAATTCTGATGGACCTGACCATCCTCAGCAATGAGCTGAACCAGCTACACCCAGTGAAAGAACTCTGGGAGATGACTAACAACCATTACACTGAATTCCCAATCCCTATATTTTTGCCCACCTGCATTTTTGATTTCCTTCACAGGCTAATTGTACAATATTTCAGAGTCCAATTCTTTTTGTACAGCAAAATAATGGTTTGGTCATGTATACTTATTGTGTATCTAATTTATATTTTAATATATTTAACATCTATGGTCATCCTGCTATCTGGGGGAGGGGGTGGAGGGAAGGAGGGGAAAAATTGGAACAAGAGGTTTGGCAATTGTCAATGCTGTAAAGTTACCCATACATATAACCTGTAAATAAAAGGCTATTAAAATAAAAACAAAAAAAATTAAAAAATTAAAATTTAAATGGCATATTTCATTTTTTGTAGTAAGTGCATATGTATATGCATATTTCCATCTATAGTTTTTTACTACTAATCAAAATGAATTTACATTTTGACTACAGCATATAATTTCCCTAAATTTATAACCCTTCATGTTTTAATAGTTAATTTACAACATTGTATAATCTTTGTTACATCATACAATTCTTATATTTCAATGAAAAATTCAAAAGAGAATCTTATGAAATTATGTAGTCCACTCAAATGGATGAGGAAAAATAAAGAAGATTGCTAGCAACATGGGAGGAGGCAGAACCAAGACGGCAGAGTAAATGCATAAACTTGTCCAACCTCTCCCACAAACCACTCTAAGAAAAGTAGGTCTGCAGAAAAGTTCTGTGACATCAGATGGGGAGTCTAGCATGCAGTCGTGGTACAGACCACATTAGCATAGTCCTGGACCTGGCTCCAGCCCAAATCCTGGCCTGACCTCTGCATCAGCAGCAGTCCTGGTACCTTCCAGATCTCTCAGTCCAGAGACACCAAAGAGGAAATGGAAGGTAGCAGAAAAGATCTGTGGAACCAGGTTGGGAGCCCAACGCATAATTCCAGTGTAAGATATTAGCACAGTGTGTGGATACCTGCTCCACCCTAAGCCCCAGTACCAGCAAGGCAAGACTTCTGAACCAGCAGCAGTGCTGGAGTGTTCTGGAGCTCTCAGCCCAGGGTCGTCAGCTGAGAAGGTCTGTGACAACAGGATGGGATTCCAGTGTGTAGGTACAGTGAAGGCTCCACTTCCAGCCCTGACCTCAGCCCTAGTCTCAGACAAAGCAAAGCAGGACTCTGTTATTTTAGTATACTAGATCTTATAGCTACAGTGGGGAGTGGAAACTCCTAACATAGTTCCAGGCAGAAAAGAGGACTTATGGTCAGGTCCCTAGAAGAATCTTGAAAATAGCTGTACAAAATCCCTTAAGCCTGGGATAGAACCTTCTATCCTGTAAATAGAGCCCTACATTAACAAAGAGTTAAAAGTTTAGTAATAGGCAAGGAAAATGCACAGACAACAGAAACAGTTTCTGATCACTGAAAGTTATTTTGGTGACAAATAAGATAAAAACATACACTCAGAAGATGATAACAAAGTCAAAGCTCCTACACCTAAAGCCACCAAGAAAAATAAGAATTGGGCTCAGGCCATAGAAGAGCTCAAAAAGAATTTGAAAATCAAATAAGAAAGATAGAGGAAAAATTAGGAAAGAATTGGGAGTAGTGCAAAAGGACATGCAAAAAAATTAATGAGGAGAAGACTACTTTCCAAAAAGCAAAATTGGCCAATAGGGGAAAGGAGGAGCAAAAACTCACTTGTTAAGGATCATGCTGAAGTGTGAAGAGGCAGGTCAATTCTCTGAAAGCCCCCACAACTGTGAACCATAACACCCCTGAAGGAGTTGCAAAGCAGCCTTTACTGATGCTAATGTTGCTTGTGGATTGGGAATGAAATAAATTGGAAGCAAGAGGGAAGAGGAGAGGGGTCAGAGAATGCAACTGCCTCTCAGTCTCCTTGTATCATTATCATCTTCTCACATGAGAGCATCTATTCTGCCAGACAGAATTAGATCCTCAGCAGCCACTAGCAGGTGGCTCTTGTAACTACTCACTAAAGAAAGTAATTCCTTAAAAATTAGAATTGAGCCCATGGAAGCTAATGGCTTTATGAGAAATCAAAGCACAATGAAGCAAAACCAAAAAGAAAAAAGAAAAAAAAGGAGAAAAAAAGTGAACTATCTCACTGGAAAAGCAATTGATATGGAAAATGTAACCAGGAGAAATAATTTTAAAATTATTGGTCTACCTGAAAGTCATGATCAAAATAGGGCCTGAATAGTATCTTTCAAGAGATTATCAAGGAAAACTAACCTGGCATTCCAGAACCACAGGGTAAAATACAAATTGAAATAATCCACTGATCATCTCTCAGAGAAATCCCAAAACAAAAACTCCCAGGAATATTATAGCCAAATTCCAAGAACTCCTAGGTCAAAGAAAAAATAATGAAAGCATTCAGAAAGAAACAATACAAGAATAGTGGAGCTACAGTCAGTATAATACAAGATTTAAAGAATCAGAGCACTTGGAATATATTCCAGAGAGCAATGGAGCTAGGATTACATCCAAGAATCACCTACCCAGCAAAACTGAATATAATCCTGCAGAGGAAAAGATGGTTGGTTATTCAATGAAATAGAGGATTTTCAAGTATTCATGTTGAGAAGACCAGAGTTGAATGGAAAATTTGATTTTCAAATATGGGACTCAAGAAGGATAAGGAGACAATCAGGAAAGTGATATAATAAGGGACTTAATAAGGTTTATCTGTTTACATCCCTACTTGAAAGGATGATACTTGTAACTCATTAGAATTTTTTCATAATTATGGTAGTTAAAAAGAGTACATATATACAGAGGGCACAGGTGTGTGTTGGATATGAAGGGATAGTATCTTTTTTAATGATGAAATTAAGGAGGGAAAGAGGAATGTACTGGGAGAAGGGAAAAGGACAAGTGGAATGGTGCAAATTATCTGCTATAAAAAAGAGGCAAGAAAAAGCTTTTACAGCAGAATTGAAGAGGGAAAAGAGAAGATGTGAGTGAACTTTATTCTCATCAGAATTGGCTCAAAGAGGATACACACACACACACACTCAAAATGGGTACAGAAATATATCTTATCCTGCAGGAAGATAAGAGGGATATAGGATATGAGACGGGGGAAAAAGTGATAAAAGAGAGGGCATATTGGAAGAGGGAATAGTCAGTACTAAAACACTTTTGAGGAGGAACATGGTGAAAGGAAAGAGAGTATATATGAGGGGTAATACAGTTAGCAATAGTAATTGTAAAAAGAATTTTAATGAAAGTTTCTCTGATAAGATCTCATTTCTCAAACACAGGAAACTGAGTCAGATTTATTTTAAAAATAGTAAGAGCCATGCCCCAATTGACAAATGATCAAAAGATATGATCTTTTTCTAAAGAGCTATAAATTCATGCATATCTTAACAGCACCACTGCCATGCATGAATACCAATAGAGATTCCTCCCCCCCTTGAAAAAAGGGAAAATTACCTATCTGTTCAAAAATATTCATAGCAGCTCTTTTCTCAGAGGAAAACAACTAGAAATCAAAGGGATGCCCATCAATAAGGAAATGGATGAATAAAATGTGGTATGTGTTTGCAATTAAATATTATTGTTCTATGAGAAATGATGAGCAGTATGTTTTCAGGGAAAAAGAATGATACCTGGAAATTCCTCCATGAATTCAAGCAAAGTGAAATGTGCTGTATACAAAGTAATAGCAAATTCTGGGATGATCACCTGTAAATACTATTTGTTATTCTCAATAGTACAATCATCCATGGTTATTCTGAAAATTTTATGATGATAAATTCTATCCATACCCAGATAAGAACTGCTTTTGTCTAAACAGAGACTGAATCCTTCTCTCTCTCTCTCTCTCTCTCTCTCTCTCTCTCTCTCTCTCTCTCTCTCTGTCTGTCTCTCTCTCTCTCTCTCTAACTTAATTTTTCTTGAGGGCTTTTATTTTTATTAGAGCAGGAAATCTGTTTTCTTTCTCAATTTTATTTTTATGGAAATGTTTTGCACAAGCTCATATGTGATTTCTTAATTTGGGGTGGGGATAAGGGAGGAAACCTAGAATTCAAAAAGTTTAAACACAAATGTAAACAAATTTTGAATGCAACTGGGGAAAATATTAAATAAATAAATAAAATACATTTTAAAAAATGAAAGAGAAGAGGAAATTAGTTTGGACAGAAGTGAGGAATTCCTTAAGTCATAGGGTATATAAGATACTAGGAAGGTTGAAGGAATAATTTCTCTCCATCCTGCTTCCTTGCAAGTGACTTTTATTTTAATTTTATTATAGGAAGTGGAAATGTATTTAACAAGAATAAACACACATAACCTAAAACATTACAAAAGAAACATAATGAGAGAAAAGAATATTAAAAGTCTATCTGCTTCACTGGAATTCATTGCAACAAAGCAGTTCTTAAGCACAAGTAGTGCTTAATCTAATGATTTATTTAGGGAAGGTTTTAATCAAGAGTTATATCAATTAGTCAAGTTTATTTAGATTGTAATTTTCATCAATGGATCACATTAATATGATCATGGATATATTTGAATATTGAGGAACTCCGTTTAAATGTTCATGTATGTTCATTTAATATATGTAAGAATGCATGTGTTTATGGATCTATTAACTTACATACTTTCTAATTTTGGAACTCAGGAGTTTGGTTGAGAAATAATGGGTTAAAAGAAATCAGAAATAATGCTGTTATATACTAAACATAAAAAATGTAGTTACAGAAAAATATATCATGATGATCATAAAATGCTATGTTAGAACTGGAAGGAACTTAGCCAAATCTTATTTTATAGATGAGAAAACAGGATCAGAGAAATTAAGTGTCTTACCTATGATCAATGAACTAGTAAGTTTAAGAGGAAGAACTCAAATGTTGGTCTTCCTGACTCCAAACTCTACTATACTATCTATTTGTACTATTTTATCAGCCTGATTGAGGATGCTGATGGTGATGATGATAACAGTCACAATGACAATGATGTGGTATGTTAATTTCATATTATTTCACTATATTGTGGTTGAGCATATGATGAGAAATAGGTGATGAGTCCCTAATTTGTTATTTTGATGCTTTTTCATGTAAAGTTGCCTGACATTTCTAATTTTTTCCTTTTATTTTTTCTGTAGGACATATTCTGAATGTTCTATTCTGGATGAATCATCCTTAGTTGTTACTTATCAGTTTTTTTAAAAGAAAGGTAGGCCATAAAGGTTGGAAATACATGAATTGTTTATTTGCCCAGACTTCCAAATTGTTTCTATAGAAGAAATAAAGCCATATGCAAGAAGATACTTATAGTTGCAATTTTATTTAAAAAAGAAAAAGATTGAAGACAATGAATAAAGTTTCCTACAGTTCAAAAAGCTTAAGAAGCATTATTTACAAATGTGGGTACTTTTGTTTCATTTTGTAGTTTTTTAGCATTCCATTTTTGTAGAGGGGCACAGATAGTGGGGGAACTCTGGGTAAGTTATAAGCCCCTTCAGTTCAGAGGGAATCTGCTGACAAGGCCTGGTTTGTCTTCCCATCTCCTTTTGTTTCCTCTCACCCTTCCTGAGAAGTCAAGGAGGGGGTGACCACCTATGTTCTATTTGAAGCAAGGGATACTTACTGTAAAAAGGCATTTACATATCAATAGCAGGGTGTTTATAGTTAATACTTGTGCAGTGTACTGTAGTGATATAATCCTACTAAGGTATTTAGGGGCTGAGAGGACATGAAATAAACTGACTCCATCTTTAACCAACCTCCTAGGTCTCCTGCTTCTTCACTCCTTCCAAGATCTTCCAAAGAGCTAGTTCAGAGGGTTTATATTGGCATCTCAGAGTGGGGGCTCTAGAAAGCACAGTACATTTTGGCACCCCAATTTGGGGGCTCTAGAAAACACACTACACATTTTCATATTGTATATTTTTTGTAGACAGCACTTTGTTTTCCCAATTACATGTAAAGATCGTTTTCAACGTTGATTTTATAAGATTTTGAGTTCCAAATCTTTCTTCCCTTCCCCCTCTCCAAGACAGCAAACAATCTGATATAGGTTATGCATGTGCAATCTTGTTAAATATATTCCCCCGTTAGTCATGCCATGAAAGAAGAATCAGAGCAAAAAAGAAAAACCACGAGGAAAAAAAAAAGATAAAATATCAAAGAAGTGAAAATATTATGCTTAGATCTGAATTCAGATGCCATTGTTCTTTTTCTGGATGCTGATGACATTTTGCATCCAAAGTTTTGTTTTTTTTTTTTTTTTTTTTTAATAACCTTTTATTGCCAGACCCGTGCCTGGGTAATTTTTTACAACATTATCCCTTGCACTTACTTTTGTTCCGATTTTTCCCCTCCCTCCCTCCACCCCCTCCCCCAGATGGCAAGTAGTCCTATACATGTTAAAGAGGTTACAGTATATCTTAGATATAATATATGTGTACAACACCGAACAGTTCTCTTGTTGCTCAAGGAGAATTGGATTCAGAAGGTATAAATAAATAAATAATTAAATAAATAACCCAGGAGAAAAAACAAAAATATTTTGCATCCAAAGTCAACTGGAATTAAGGCTTGATTATTCTTGACCTTTGCTGTTCCAGATAAAAATTTTTTTGGTTATTTTTTCTAGCTTTATCAGAATGTTTTGGGTTATTTAATTGGTATAGCATTGAATAAATTAGTTTATGCAGAATTGTCATTTTTAATATTGGCTTAATCTTCCCATAAGTAATTATATTTTTCCAGTTGTTTAGATCTGACTTCATTTGTATGAAAAGTATTTTGTAATTGTTTCATATAGTTCCTGGGTTTATCTTGGTAAGTAAACTTCTAAGTCTGCCTATTTTTATTTTAAATGCATTTCCCCTTTCAATCTCATCCTGCTGGGTTTTGTTGATCATACAAAGAAATACTAATAATTTCTATGGGCTTATCCTATTTCCTGCAACTTTGCTAAAGTTAATTATTTCAATGAATTTTTTAGTTGATGCACTAGGGTTCTCTAAGTATATCATCATATTATCTGCAAAGAGTCTTAGTTTTATTACCTCATTGCCTATTCTAATTCCTTTGATTTCTATTTATTCTCTTATTTTTAAAGCTAATATTTCTATTACTACCTTAAATCATAGTGGTCATAAAATAAATCCTGTTTTCACCCTTGTTCTTACTGGGAAGGTTTCAAGCTTATCTCCATGAGAGGTAATATTTGTTGATGGTGTTTGATTATTTAGATGCTTAACATTTTAAGGAATGCTCACTTTATTCCTATGATCTGTAGTCTTTTTGATAGGAATGGATGCCATATGTTGCCAAAAGCTTTTTTTTTTAAAAACATCTATTGAGATAATAATATGATTTCTCTTGGTTTTCTTATTGTTGTGATCAATTATATAAATGGTTATTTCAATACTGAACCAACCCTGAAGACCTAGTATAAATATCATCTGATCATTGTATAAACCTAAAAAGAAATTACTGTAATCACCTTGATAGAATTTTGTTAAAAATTTTGGCATCAATAAGCATTAAGGTAATTGGTCTATAATTTTACTTTTATGTTTTAGCTCTTCCTGCTTTAAGTATCAGCAATATATTTGTGTCATAAATAGGACTTCTTTCTCACCTATTTTTTCTAAATAGTTTATATAGTATCAGAATGAATTTTTTAAAATGTTTGATAGAACTCATTAATGAACCCATCTGTCCTACAGAGTTTTTAATGACTTGTTATATTTCTTTTTCTAAGGTATAGTTATTTAGGGTTTCTATTTCCTGATATGTTAACTTAAGCAATTTATATTTTGTAAATATTTATCAATTTCACTTAGATTATTAGAACAATAAGCATATAGCTGGAGAAAATAGTTCCTAATGACTGCTTTAATTTCTTCTTCAGTAGTAGTGATTTTCTTTTTTCATTTTGATACTGGATATTTGGTTTGCTTCCTTTTTTAAAAAACAAATCAAATTAAGTAATTGTTTATCCATGTTATAGTTTTTTTCCCCCATTAAAAAAGAACTCTAGATTTATTAACTCAATTTTCTTCTAATTTTATTAATCTCACATTTGATATTCAGGATTTCTAATTTGATGCTCAATAAGGGATTTAAAAAAAAATTCCACCATGAGTTTGTTTTTGTTGTTGTTGTTGCTTGTGCATTCATTGATCTGCTCTTTTCCCATTGTGTTGCTGTAAGAATTCAGAGAAATTAATTTTCCTCTAAGTACAGCTTTGGCTGTATCTCATGAATTTGAGTATATTGTCTCATTGTTGTCATTTATTCTTCAGGATTAGATTGTTTAGTTTCCAATTAATTTTAATCTATCATTCCACTGTACTTTGTTGAATGAAAATTTTAATGCATTATTATCTGAAAAGAATACATTGACCATTTCTACCTTTTTACATTGCATTTTGAGTTTATTTCCTATTGCATGGTTTATTTTGTGTAAGTTGCATGTACTGTATATTATTTTCTGTTCCCATTCAGTTTCCTCCAAAGATCTGTCATTTATAACTTTTCTAATATTCTATTTTTCTCCCTGCTTTCTACTTGGTTTATTTTTTGGTTGGATTTATCATGTTATGGGAGATGACAGGTCTGGTTCCCCAATGTCTATTTCTTCCTGTAATTCATTTAACATTTACTTTAAGACTTTGGATACTATACTGTTTGGGACATAGACACCCACACCAACTCAAACAGACACCCACACCCATACCCACATATATACATATATGAATTAGGTTTATTTTTGTTTTTACTTTATCTGATATCAGGCTTGCTATGCTTGCCTTTTTTTTTTTTTTTTTTTTTTTTTTTTTTTTTTTTTTTTTTTTTTTTTTTTTTTTTTACTTCAGTTGAAACATAATAGATTCTGCTCCAGCCCCTTACCTTTAGTCTGCATGTGTCTCTCTGCTTCAAGTGTTTTTCTTGTAAACAGTATATTATAGGATTCTTTTTTTTTAAACCATTCTGCTATCCACTTCTGTTTTCTGGGATAGTTCATTCTATTCACATTCATGATTATAATTACTACCTATTTCTCATCATATTATTCTGCCTCCTATTTGTCCTCACTCTTACTTTTCTCTCCTTGACAGTATTTTCTTTCTATGTACCACCTCCCCTGCTCTGTACTCTCTTTTTTCAGTTCCTTTCTTTCCTCTGCCTTTACCTAATCTCCACTCTTCCTACTTACCTATTGTGTAAGATAGATTGTCATATTCAATTTATTGTGAATATTATTTTTGCTTTGAATTGATCAGATGAGAATAAAGTTCAATTGATGCTTATTGCCCTGCTTCCCATCTTCCCCACCACTGTAATAGATCTTGTATGCTTCTTCATATGAAATAATTTATATCATTCTACCTCCCCCTTCCTCCTTCACCCCATGTATTTTTCTTTCTCATATCTTATTTTTTGTTGTTTTAATGGTTCTAATTCACTTTATACCAATGTAGTCTGTCTATCTCTCACACACACTATAGACAGATAGTTATAGATATATATGTAGAAAAAGGAAAGAGGAAAATCAAATTGTTACTCTAAAATGAAAAGAGAGAACTTTCCACCAATGAAGAGGAAATTACAATAATAATTAGGAGTTACTTTGCCCAGTTTTATGACAATAAATTTTATAACCTAAGTGAAATGGAGGAATAGCTACAAAAATATAGATTGCAGATTAACAGAAGAGGAAATAAATTACTTAAATAGTCCTATTTTAGAAAAAAGAAATAGAACAAGCTATTAACCAACTCCTTAAAAATAATCCTCAGGACCAGATGGATTTACATGTGAATTCTACCAAACATTTAAAGAACAACTAATTCCAATACTATATGAACTATTTTTAAAAATATGGAATGAAGGACTCCTACTAAATTTCTTTTATGACACAGACATGGTACTGATACCTAACCCAGGTCTGACAAAAAAAGACAGATAAAATTATAGACCAATCTCCCTAATGAATATTGATGCAAAAGTCTTAAATAAAATATTAGCAAAGAGATTACAGAAAATCATCTCCCAGATAATATGCCAAGATCACATAGGATTTAAACCAGGAATGCACGGCTGGTTCAATATTAGGAAAAATATTATTATAATTGAGTATATCAATAACCAAATTAACAAAAAACATGATTATCTCAATAGATGCAGAAAAAGTATTTGATAAAATCCAACATCCATTCCTATTAAAAACACTAGAGAGTATAGGAGTAAATGGACTTTTCCTTAAAATAGTCAGTAGTGTCTATTTAAAACTATCAGCAAGCATCATATGTAATAGGGCTAAACTGGAACCATTCGCAACAACATCGGGGTGAAACAAGGTTGCCCAATATTACCATTAATATTCAATATTGTATTAGAAATGCTACTTTGGCAATAAGGGAAGGAAAGGAGATTAAAGAAATTAGAGTAGATAATGAGGAAACCAAATTATCACTTTTTCCAGATGATATGATAATATACTTAGAGAATCATAGAGAATCTACTAAAAATAATCCACAACTTTAGCAAAGTTGCAGGATATAAAATAAATCCAAGTGAATTATCAGCATTTTTATGCATCACTAAAAAAAAATCCAACAGCAAGAAATACAAAGAGCAATTTCATTTAAAGTAACTGTCAATAGTGTAAAATATTTGGGAATCTATCTGCAAAAGGAAAATCAGGAACTACATGAGCAAAGCCACAAAACACTTTCCCCACAAATAAAGTCAGATCTAATTGGGTGGAAAAATATCAAGTGCTCTTGGACAGGTCAAATGAATATAATAAAGATTACAATACTACCTACATTAATCTATTTATTTAGTGCTATACCAATCAAATTCTCAAGTAACTATTTTACTGACCTAGAAAAATAGCAATAAAATTCATCTGGAAGAACAAAAGTTCAAGTTTCAAGGGAATTAATGAAAAAAAAAGCAAATGAATGTGGCCTAGCTGTACCAGAACTAAAACTATAAGGCAGCGGTCATCAAATCAATTTGGTATTGGCTAAGAAAAACAATAGTTGATCAGTGGAATAGGTCAGGTTTGTACGACAAAATAATCAATGACTGTAGTAATCTAGTGTTTGACAAACTCAAAAGACCACAGCTTTTGGGATGAATATTCACTATTTCACAAAAACTGCTGGGAAAATTGAAAACTAGTATCACAGAAACTAGTCATTGACCTATACCTAACACCATATACCAAGATAAGGTCAAAATGGGTTTATGATCTAGACATAAAGAATAATATTATAAACAAATAAGAACATAGGGTAGTTTACCTCTCAGATCTGTGGGGGAGGAAGGAATTTTGATCAAATAAGGACTAGAGATCATTATTGATCACAAAATAGATAATTCTGATTATATTGTTAAAAAGTTCTTTTTTTTTTTTTTTTGTACAAACAAAACTAACGCAGAGAAGATTAGAAGTGAAGCAATAAACTGTGAAAACATTTTTAAATTCAAATGTTATGGTAAAGGCCTCATTTCTAAAATGCATACAGAATTAAGTCAAATTTATAAGAATTCAAGCCATTCTGCAATTGATAAATGGTCAAAGGATATGAGCAACCAATTTTCAGATGAAGAAATTGAAACTATTTCTAGTTATATGAAAAAGGTGTTCCAAATCACTATTGATCAGAGAAATGCATATTAAGACAGGTCTGAGATACCACTATACAATTCTTAGATTAGCTAAAATGACAAGATAATGAAAATTATTGGGGGTGGGTGGGAAACTTAGGACATTGATACATTTTTAGTGGAATTATGAATGGTTCAACCATTCTGGAGAGCAATTTGTAACTATGCTCAAAAAGTTATCAAACTGTGCAAACCCATATTTCTACTGGGATTATATCCCAAAGAGATCTTAAAGGAGGGAAACAGACCCACATGTGTAAAAATGTTTGTGGCAGCCCTTTTTGTAGTGGAAAGAAACTGGAAAACTCAAAGGATGCCCACCAATTGGAGAATGGCTTAATAAATTATGGTGTATGAATGCAATGGGATATTATTGTTCTGTAAGAAATGACTAACAGGATAATTTCAGAGAGGCCTGGATAGACTTACATGAACTGATGCTAAGGTAAATGAGTAGAAACAGGAGATCATTATATATGGCAACAACAAGACTATGAGATGATCAATTCTAATGGACGTGGCTCTCTTCAACAATCAAATGATTCAAACCAGTTCCAACTGTTCAGTGATGAATAGAGTCACGTACACCCAGAGTAGGAACCTTGGGAATTGAGTGTGGACCACAATGTAGCATTTTCACTTTCTGATGTTTGCTTGCATTTTGTTTCCTTTTTCAGGTTTTTTTTTCCTCTTTTGATCTAATTTTTCTTATGCAGCAAGATAACTGTATAAATATGTATACATATATTGGAATTACCATATATATTTAACATGTATTGGACTACCTGCCATGTAGGGGTAGGGTTGGGGGGAAGGAGGGAAAAATTTGGAAGAGAAAGTTTTGCAAGGGTCAATGTTGAAAAATTATCCATGCATATATTTGGTAAATAAAAAGCTCTACTAACATTAAAAAAAGAAAAAAAGGACAAAAATGCTACAGCTGCTAGGTTCTGTGTAATCCTGATTGTGACTCCCTAATATTTGATGTGTTTTTTCTGGACACTTGCTGTATTTTTTCCTTGACTTTATAGTCCTAGAATTTGATTATTATGTTTCTTGGGATTTTTATTTGGGGATCTCTTTCCTGAAGTGATTGATTCTTTCAATGCCTATTTTGCCCTCGGGTTATGGGATATACAGAGAGTTTTTCTTGATAATTTCTTAGAAGATGCTGTCCTTGCCTTCCTTTTGATTTCAGTTTTAAGTAGTTCAATGATTCTGATATTATCTCTCCTGAATCTTTTTACTAGGTCATTTTTTTTCTTTGTCTGATATTTTACACTTTTCCCCATTTTCCCCTTCTTTTGAATGTGTTTAATTTATTCTTGTTGTCTCATAGAGTCATTAGCTTTCACTTACTACTCCCAATTTTATGGTGTTGTTTTTCTCAATTATTACTTTTTTTGCTTGCTTTTTCATTTAGTCAGTTGTACTCTTCAGGGAGTGGTTTCTTTAGTAGGTATTACTATCTCCTTTGCTATTTGGTCAATTTTACATTTGTTTTTCTAATCTTTCTTCTACCCTCCTTATAAATTTTTATAATTTCTTAATTTTAAGCTCCCTTTTTAAACTTGTTTATGAGTCTGGACTTAAAACCAGTTACTGTGTGTCATTTGGAGTTTGCCCATAAGTGCTTTGACACTGTTGTCCTCCTCTGACTTTTTGTCTTGTAATTCATCATAATAACATTCTATGATCAGATTCTTCTTTTGTTTGTTTGTTGTTTCTCTCTGTCGCTCTCTCTCTCTCTGTATGTCTCTGTCTTTTTCTTTGTGTCTCTCTGTGTATCTGTCTTTATTTCTTTGTCTCTCTGTCTTTCTCTGTCTCTCATTTTTTTCTTTCTTTTATATTTGAATCATGCTCTCCAGATAGAATGGGTATTGTCTTAGGCTTCTTGTGCCAGTGGTTACAAGCCCTTGTTTTTTCTGGTATTTTACTGATGTTACCCTGAGGTCCATGGGGATATTCATGTCCTAAGCTGGATGAAGGGTGGGGTGAGGTGTGATAGGCATTGTTGGAGACTGCAGAGGTCTGGCCATTTACTTAGTGTTAAAGTGAGGTCCTAATAGTGATTTTTGGAATGTACTAAAGCCAGGTGTGTCTGTGTGTCCCCAGTGCTACATTGAAGCATGTGGTAGTCTGCTGGAAGGTATCTATTTGACCATGATCACAATAGAGCATGTGGTAATTCTCAGAGCAGGAGTCCCCAAACTCCCCTGATTTTTTTCAAGGCATGAAAAAGTTCCTGGTGTAGGGCTTTTCTTGCTTCCCCACTATAGAGTTCAGGAACTCTTGCTGATTTTCTGAGATAGGCTTGCTGCCAGATCAAGAGGGAGGTTCCTGTCTGCACCCTTCTCCCCTTACCCAAGTGATATGGAACCCTTTTTGCTCATCTTATAAGTGTCCTGAGCTAAAAGTGTTGCACCCTGTTTCTTTGCTGGTTTCTTTGTTCTAGGACATGTCTTGCGGTACTGCTTTATGGTTACCTGGATGTTAACATAGGAATGTTACAGCAATTCACTTCTTACTTCAGCATGTTAGCTCCTAGAAATCTATCTGTGTCATTATTTAAGAAGGAAGGCATGACAAATGAGTTGATCCCACTGGCAATTATGAGTGAAAATAGGAAAACATGGACAATGTATAAGTGTATTTTTGAGTTGGAAACAGAAGAGGGTTAGAAAGAAAACTGTATATGGACTTTTTTCTATTTTTTCTTGTTTTTTGATTTTTTTTTTGGGGGGGGGGGGAACTGGCTGTCCCAAGCTACCCTAGGCTGGAAGTTCAGGGACTATTCATATGCCCAAATTCACTTCTGATTGGCATAAGATTTTTGAACTCCTATGTTTCTGATCAAGGTTGCTTTGCCACTCCTTAGCCATCCTAGTGGTCTCTCCACTCCTGAGGATTCACCATTTTGAAGTCCGACTCTGAATGGATTGCAAATAGGTTCAACTCATTGCAACCCAGAATTTCTGAATTAAAAGATATTTGAGCTTCTTATTCTCTGATAGCTGGGAGTACAATGCTGGGTCACTCCTCACTGGGCTTCTATATGTCTATATCATTTTCAAGGATATATTTCAAAATTATATGTATTTGAAAGGTCTCACCTGAAATGTTTACATGAGTATAATTATAATTTGTGGAATTTCTTTCATTTCTTCTGATTAAATCATTGAATCATGGGTTCACAGAACTGGAAAGGACCTTAAAGTTTAACTTTCCCAACTGGGCAAGAATTTCTTGTATAGTATTCTCCACAGGTAGTTATCTTTTCCCTACTGAACACTCTCCTAGGGCTTAAGAAATTCACCATCTCCTGAGAAAACTCATTTCATACTTTCTAATCGTTTTGAAATTGTTTCACAGGGGTAGTCAACATTTTCCTCCTTTCCAATATTTGGAAAAATTGTCATGCCCTCCTGCCTGTATTCTTTTCTCCAGTTGAATAAACATGTTCTTCTTTGTTTAATGAATAATGATAATGAAAAATTATGAAGATTAAAAAAGTCTTTTATAGTATTTTAAAGTTTGGAATTAAATGTTACTTAGATTTGCTTTCTCAGAGACTCAGGGAGATAGTGATATTGAATAAATTCCTAAATGAACCTAAACAGTTCAGTTAGTTTATTTTATATTTCTCATTTCACCATTTTTTTCCCTTTAGGCACACAAAACATATAAAAATTGGGAAAGTTGTCCCATTTGAGTCTGTATGTATGTGAGAATATGTGTTTTTCCTTCTGAAATGAAGGTAGGCCAGTGATAAGGTTGAAAATTTGCTGGGTTACAGCATAAAACCTCTTTGGCTACCTGGGACTGCCTCATTTAGCAGCTGGTGATGCTGTGGAGCAATGCTTAGCACTCCAACTCAGTCTTTTATGTAATATAATATATATTTTTAAATCGATTGCAATTTTTTTTAGCATTTTGGGGGCTGTTGGTGGTCTGTTTTTCAGACTAAATAGACCAACTGCTGTTACTAAAAGAGTTTATTCAACCACCCACACTCTGAAGCACAACCTCCCTCTCCCTGTGTTTCCCTGAAGTAGCAGTCGACAAGGCCCATATAGTAATAAATGTGAGCAGACACAAAACTCAGAAAAATGTCACAGCTTGATCTTCAGAGCTACCAGTTCCCCCATTCAATCAATGCTCAACTGCGTGATGCACCCAGAAACTTAAATGGAAAGTCCAGGATTCATGGCCAAAAATAAAAACTCCCTACCTGTGCTTCCTATGGGATTGAGTGAAGTCCTCTTCTTTCTGTGAGACTGTTAGCCCTACTCTTCTGCTAGACTAGAGGGCAATGAAAAGGGCACATATTTAATATTCCTTAGGAAAGAAAGCCTTGACTAAGAAATAGATTCTTCTTGAAATCTTTCTTGATTACATGAACATAAATATAAAAATAGGGAAAATTTGAGAGATAACTGATAGAATAAAACCGTCCATTAGAGAATCATCTTATGATCTTAAAATGGGCATAGATATTTAGTTTAAGAATAACCTCTGAGATTGTTGTTTACTCTATCAAGCATTCCTTGTAAACAAACAACAAATAGCCCAGGAACATTTTTACTTTCTACACATTTTGGCCAATGTATGGATTTAAAGATGTGGATTGGTTTAAATTGTGTTAAACCTAGTTTATTCTTTTCTCACATTTTCATTAAGTATGTCCTCAATATGTGTATAGATTATTTTCATAAATATATATTTCATAAATCAATGCCTATATGTACATGAGCATTCAGAGGCACAACTATACTAATACCTGAATAGTTGCGTGCACACATGTAATTTTATACTATAAATGCACACATATGGATACTCTTTACCTTGATGAGTTATTATCTGGATTTACTTATGATGTGGGAAAGATTCCTATCTTTGATTCCCAAACCCCTCTAGTGAATGTAATTACCCTTTGACTCACAAATCCTGGTTCCTTTGAATTCCAAATAGAAGATCTGGACCTGTCCCAGCCCCCATCCGGATCTGAGCCAACTTTGGGGCTATACGCAAAAGCCCCTTGAGTTAAGTCTCCATTATAAAAGTGACATGCTGGGAACCCCTCTTTGCAGAGATTCCAAACAGGCTAACCATATGAGAACCCTCTGTCCACTGGATCCTCTGTCCAGTGCCCTCCTTATCTCTACCTTCACTTATCTCCTACTTCCAAACCCAATAATAAACCTCTTTTATCAATCTAGCTCTCGGGCTAATAAATGCTTTTACTGGGGACTCGCACCACTACTAGACCTCATTTACCGCCTTATCCTTGCTCCTAATCCAAGGGGGTTGCAGGGGAGCTTTGCTTGACTTCCTGTACCCCAAAGCTGCCACTACACCTCAACTAAACCCTGATTTCATTTAGGTTCCCCAAATCTAGACCTCAACACTTAGATAAGTCTTTATCCTGATTTAATATATTAGTATCTTTTTCTTAAAATTTATTTATTTACTTATTTTTAATACATGTTGCTTTATGAATCATGTTGGAAGAGAAAAATTAGAACAGAAGGGGAAAATCATGGGAAAGAATATATATTAGTATCTTAAGGTAGTATTTTTTTATTTAAAGGTTTGAGTGTAGGCTATGAAGAAAACAAGAATTAAGATGTAATGTAGATTTTGGTCATGATTTTTGTGCATAAAATTAATTGGAATAGGTGTGATCTCTTTGAAATAAGTTGAGAGCTATCTAGGGTGGAGGTGAGAAGAGAGATAACTAGATAAATGATCTTTAATGAGTTTGGGTCAAGGAATTACAAGATTTTAAAGCTCTCAGAGTAAAAAAAAAAAGCATGGTAGAAAACTATTCCATCAATCATCAAACATTTATTAAATCCATTATGTTCCAGGAACATTAATTGAAACAGCTCATCAGTAATTGTTTACCATGTCTAGAAGTATCTCAAAATACAAGACTGAGCTTGAAGTGAATTGCAGTCAACTTTTCATCTTCCAGAATTGTTGCATTCTACTTACAATGTTTATCACTCCTGTTTATGACATTACCCTGATATTGTTGTCTTGCCTCTTAATTTCCTGTAGATTTTTGCTCCTTGTGACTGCTTGATTTATTACGGACTTTTGGAGTTGGAAGGGGCCTCAGGCATCTGATTTAATTCATAACTAAATATGAATCCTTCTCCCAATATCTTTTACACATGGCCAGTTATACAGACTCTGTTTACAAATGTATAGGGAAGGGTAAAGCATTTTCTTCCAAGAAAAGTCCATTCCCCATTTACATAGTTCTATTGTAAGGACACTCTCTTCTATAGAAATCTGTCTCCTTGCATAATCTTCCTATTGTTTTAGGTCAGTTTCCTGGGGCCAAAACCTTACAATCCCTTTCCAAAGAACATTTTTAAAAATACTTGGCTAAAAAAATTATCATGTGAACTCTAATTCTTTTCTTTTTCAGGTTAGTTTCCTACTTCTTGAAATGCATATTCATATTAGTCCCCAGCACCAAATTGACATGCTGGTAAACAGTCTATAAAATTCTAACTTGTCATAGTTGTTTCTAAAATAAAAACTAATAACATTTGTTAGTACTACTATAGATCTTTAAGACTCACATAGTGCTTTACTAAAAACAACTCTTTGGACCCACATAGTAACCCACAGATTCTCACAGTAACCCTATACTGTTATACCTCTAAAATGAGGAATCTGAGGTAGACAGAGGTGTGACTTGAGTCATACAACCTCTAAGTGTCTGATAATATATTCAAAATCAAAGGATCTTGACTCCAAATCTAGTACTCTATGCACTGTGCTACTTAGCTACCTCTAGATATTGCCAGTGTGGTTTGGTGTTTTGTTATTTTTTAAATTTAAATGCTTGAGTATGAGCTATAAGGAGGAGACTGAGAAGTACAGTTTAATTTAGCTTTCTCTGAATGAATGTAGGTGTATGTCTGAAATATGATAAGAGGTGTCCAGAGGTGAAGAAGGGGAGTGAGATTCTTGAAATAAAAATAATCTTTTAAGGCAGGCAGAGGAAATCTTTTTTTTTTTTTCTACCATGAGATTGTTGGATATATATAATACAAAATTATCAGTTTAAAAATTCAAGCAGTGGGAGGTTGTGGTACCTAGCTTTCAGTTCATTATCACCTATGGATGCCTTGATAGGTCCAAACATTCTTCCACCTCTGTTTTAATGAATGTTAGGTTCTAGAATGTTGGATCAAAGACTCAAGGTTTTGAGAATCTTTAATATAGAAATATAAAAGAAACAAATAAATAAACATGGTGGGATAATGTCATTCCCTTCAATTTGTTGATAAACCTTTACTAAATATCTTACTCTATGGCACAAATAGTGTTTGGTACTGAAGAAACAAAGAAAATGAAACAATCTCTTCTTAGATCTAAAGAGAAAACTATAGATATGGATAACAAGGGCAGAGAATCTTTGCCTCAATAGAGGTATAAACTTTTGTATTGTGCTCATTGTTAGCAATTTTCCCTTAAAGCAACCTTGAACTATATCTGTCAGTAATTTCTAACTATTGTAACAATTTCTGACCTCTGGGATAAGTAGGACAAGTCTAAGCACATACATACACACAGACACATTTGTGTGTATATTTATATGTATATATATGCACACACACATATAGATAAATATCCATATGTATCTATATATAAATGTGTATGGGTACGTGTATGTGGATGTTCCATCCAATCCTTAAAGAAACTCATCATGACCCTAAGTTTTATTCCCTCTACATTAAAAAAAAAATCCTAATTCCTTTGATTCTCATATGGAATGATCTTCATCATTGTGATTACTGCTTTGGGCAATTTTTATAATTTTGGGGGATGAAATTATTAAAAAACACCAAAAGCTATTATTTCTATATCCCCAAATTTATTATCTCAGTATTGTCCTCATGATGAAAGAAATGTGCATATCATTGTCTTGTTGATATACAAATTTGCTATCAGAGTAATTCTTGGTATTGGAATGGAAAGAATTGATAATTAACCCTATGACATGCTTTAGGGACAGAATCTCTCCCATTACTTCAGGGAATGAATCTCAACTAATAGACTTGTAATAAAATAGAATCTTGTCCTGTTGTTTCAAATGTTGAAGAGAGGAAAGAATTTGGTTTCAAAGGGATAATGAAATGAAGGCAGTCACAATTTGCTATGCAAATGCTTTAAAAAGTATTTGCACACTTAAAGTTTAATAACAGCTTGCAGGTATAAATGAAATAACCTTTAACTGGCAGTAAAAGCACATTCATTAAAGTTTAGGTCACCTGATGGGAGATGAAAGAATAAATCAGTATAATTTCCAGAATCTCCTACATCAAATCAAATTGTTATAAAGTAGAAAAGATTACAGCAAGAAAAAAGATTAACTTTCATTCAGATTAAAAACCTTCTACTCTGATATAATATAGGCTGGATTGAACACCCTAGCAAGGGTCCTCAAACTTTTTAAATAAGGGGCCAGTTCACTGTCCCTTAGACTGTTAGAGGGCCGGGCTATAGTAAAAACAAAAACTTTGTTTTGTGGGCTTTTAAATAAAGAAACTTCATAGCTCTGGGTGAGGGGGATAAACATCCTCAGCTGCTGCACCTGGCCCTCAGGCTGTAGTTTGAGGACCCCTGCTAACACACTCCTATCCTTTTGCATCATATCTTAGGTGCTAGAACAGATATGGAATTTTAATTGAAATGGATTCTAATATTTCCTTCTATAGCTGTGACCTACTGTAGTTCTTGCTTTTCTATCCCATAACTGGCCAGGAGAATAAGAAAGCACAATACTAACCTAGCCTCACAGTTCAATAACTTTGTAGAAGGAGGAAACCCAGCATCTCAGAGAAGAAAGGGTTTGATAAGAAGGGTGATTTACATTTAACTACAATCAAAAGTTACACAAACTGTTTTAGTTGAAAGGAAGCCACTTAGAATTGTGTCAACTTGAAGAGGACTCTGAAATAGTCAACCCTAGGAGACCAGACAGGAGAAAATACCGTAGTTCTCTTAAAAAGGTTGTGTGGTATGGTGGAAAAGGTAGAGTGTGCAGAAATTAGACATTATACCTACCACCTTATTAGAATGCAAAAAAAGCAAGACAATAAAATGCAAATAAAGGAAGATTAGGGATAAATAGAATTCCCAAGAACAAAAAACTATCAGAGATAATTTATAAAGGAAGACAGAACAAGAGAGGCAAGAATAGGCTGTAACAGTGAAAAATTGTCATTTTAACTTGGAGTCAGGAAGATCAGTTTCCAAATCCTAGTTAACACAAAGACCAAGTATGTGATAATGAGCAAATGACTAATGTGTCTTTCTAATTCAATTTCCTCATCTATACAATAAAAATATTATTTTTTACCTTGAAGAGTTATTAGGATTCACATATGCATCACGTGCACACACACACACACACACACTCACAAACACAAATTTAAATTGTGTATATATGTGTATATCTTTATCTGTAGCCTTTACAAATTCTAAAGCACTAAATTGCTACTACCACTATTACCACTATTATTCTTATTATTTATTCATAATCATAGCATGTGACTATTAGTAATACATTTATTTCGTTCTTATCTTCATTGTTGTTAAGTAGCATGATTATGTAATAAAATATGAACCAATAACCCTTTATAAAAAAGAAAGATTAAATTCTATGGTGCTTTTAGAAATAATGGATAAAAAAGAGAAAATAGTCTATAATTGTCCAAATGTGAAATAAGGGAATTAAAATAGCAAAGAATATAAATTAAAAATATATTTTTGGGGAAAACTAAAATGGCAAAGTAAAGCCAAGAAGCTACTAGACCTTGCCCAGTTTCCCTCAAAAACCACATGAAACCAATTCTCTAAACAGAATCTGATTCAATGAAACCCCTCTCCAGTTCAAGATAGATTGAGAAAACTTCAAGAAAGGTCAGTATCACTGAGATAAAAAGAATGATCAGCTCAATTCAGACAGACTCTGGGAAAGCCAGTGAGAGGGTCTTAATAACAGCAAATCAGCAACTAAATCCTTCAGTCCTGGCTCAGTAGAGGTACAAATCAGTGAGGCAGCCTGCAGTTCTAGCTCAGAAGGCAAACTCTTGGAAACCAGGCAGTTTCCTGAAAAGACAGGCAAAGTTACCCACCACGAACACAAGGGGTCCCTGTGAGCAAAGCCAAGGTTCAGAGCTGCACTAGAAGCTTGTGACAGTGGCCCCTTTATTCCAGGAGCAAAGCTCTACCATAAAAGTAAAAAAGGAGAAAATATCAAAAGAAAAAGAAAGCAAAGGAACAATTAGAAAAAAAATCTTGATCATAGAAAGCTACCATGGTGACAGGGAAGACCAAACATCAACTCAGATAAGGACAAAATGTCCATAGAGGCATTCTCAAAGAGTGATATGAATTGATCTCAAGCCCAAAGAGGCTTCTTGGAAGTACTCATAAAAGCCTCAAAAGGCAAATAAGAAAGGTAGGAAAAAATGAGAAAATAAATGAAAGGTATGCAAGAAAGAATCAACAGCTTGGAAAAGGTAGGAAGAAAAATGACTGAAGAATTGTAAATTCTTTACAATTTAAAGAATTATATTCTTTAAAAAATACAATTGGCCAAATTAAAAACAAAAAAAAAAAAACAGTAAGAAAAAACACCTTCAAAAGTAGAATTAACTAATTGGAAAAAGTGGTACAAAATCTAATTGAGTAAAATCATACATTAAAAACTAGAAGAGGGCAAATGGATGCTAATGACTCTATGAAACAGTAAAAATCTGTCACACTAAAAAGAATGAAAAAATGGAAGAAAATGTTAAATTCTTTATTGGAAAAAGAGCCAACCTGAAAAATAGATCCAGAAGAGAAAACTTAAAAATTATTGGTCTACCTGCAGGCCATGACCAAGAAAAAGCCTGGATCAGAGGCCCTCAAACTATGGCCCGTGGGCCAGATGCAGCAGCTGAGGACGTTTATCCCCCTCACCCAGGGCTATGAAGTTTCTTTTTTTAAAGGACCACAAAACAAAGTTTTTGTTTTTACTATGGTCCGGTCCTCCAACAGTCAGTGTTGGAGGGACAGTGAATTGGCCCCCTATTTAAAAAAAGTTTGAGGACCCCTAGCCTGGATAGTCTTCTTCAAGAGATCAGTAAGGGAAACTGTCCCAATAATCTAGAAACAGAGGGAGAAATACTCATTAAAAGAATTCATCCATCACCTTTGGAAAGAAATTCCTCAAGGAAAATCCCAAGGAACATTGTTATGAAACTACATTCTAAAATTTCAAGGAAAAAAATACTGCAAGCTGCTAGACAAAAATAATTCAACTATCAAGGAGCAACAAGTTAGGATTACTCAGGATTATGCAGCTTCTACAATAAAACAAAACAAAACAAAACAAAACAACAACAACAACAACAAAAAAAAAAAAAACAGATGTCCTAGAATGCCATATTCCGGAAGTTAAAGGACCTAGAGTTACAACCAAAAATTAACTGCTCAGCTAGACTCAGTATCATCTTTCAGGGGAGGAGCTGGATCTTCAATGAAGTAAGAGACTTTCAATCATTTCTATTGGAAAAAAAAATCAGAACTAAACACAAAATTAATCTATAAACACAGAACTCAAGAGAAGCATAGAAAGGTAAATGGAGGTGATATATATTATTTAAATATTAAACTACTTACATACCTAGATGAGAAAATAATATCTGTAACTCTTGAGAAAAGTATCTGTCACTGTGGCAGACAGAGTGGGGGAATCACATAAACAGAGGGTTATAGTTCTGAATATACTCTAATGTGATCATTTCAAAGAAATAAACATTAAGTGGTGGGAAAATGTCTGTAATAGGAAAAAAAGGAAAGGTGAGGTATAATGGGACCAATAAAATCACATGAAGAGGCACAAAAGCCTTATTAAAATTCAGGGAAAGAAAGAGGAGGATGAGCATTGTCTGAAGCTTGATCTTATCAGTCTGGGTTCTAAGAGAGAATAATTTAATCATTCGGTTGGATATAGAAATTTATCTAGCCCTATAAAGAAGTAGGAGGATAAAGAGGAAAGAAAAAGGAGAGAACTAGTATAGAGAGGGCTGAGATATTAGGGAAAAAAGTAAGTTAGGAAGGGATGGTAACAGATAAGATAGAAGGTAGGGTGGAATAAAAAACACTTTTAAGGACAGAGTAGAAAGAGAGAACAAAAATAAATGCAGGGGACAAAAATAAGATGAAGGAAAATACAGAGCTGGTAATCATAACAGTGAATGTAAATGGTATGAACTCTCCTATAAACCATAGTGCATAGCATAACAGATTAAAAAACAGAATCATATAATATGTTGTTTACAAGATAAACATTTGACACAGAAAGTCAAATACAGAGTAAAAGTAAAAGGCTGGAACAGAATTTTATCATGCTTAAGCTAAAGTAAAACATAAAAGGAGGGGTAACAATGCTGATCTCACATAAAGCAAAAATAAAAATGTCTTATTTAAAAAGATAAGACAGGAAAGTACATCTTGATAAAATGTACCAGGTGCTATACCTGTTCAAAATTGACCATGGATTAGGGCATAAAAATCTCAAAACCAAATACAGAAAAGCAGAAATATGAATGCTTCCTTTTCATACCACAATGCAATAAAATTATATTCAATAAAGGGCCAGGGAAAGATAGACTAAAAACCAATTTGAAATTCTAAATCTAAAAAAAAATGAGTGAGTCAAACAACAAATCACAGAAACAATACATAATTTCATCAAAGAGGATGACAATAATAAGACAACATACCAAAATCTGTGTGGTGCAACCAAAGCAGTTCTTTGGGGAAATTTTTATTTCTACATAACTAGGTGAAAAAATAGAGAAAGAGGAGATCAATGAACTGGACATGCAACTAAAAAAAAAAAAAAAAAACTAGAAAAAGAACGAATTAACTCCCCCCCCCCCCATCTAATTCAAATTAGAAATTTGGAAACTCAAAGGAGAGATTAATAAAACTGAAATTCATAAAACTATTTAACTACTAAATAAAACTAAGAGTTGGTTTTATAAAAGAAAACTACAAACTAAATAGATAAGGCTTTGCATAATTTGATTTGAAAAAGGAAAGAGAAAAATCAGCAACATCAAAAATGAAAAGGGTGAACTTACCACCAAAGCAAAAGAAATTAAAGCAATAATTAGGAGCTGTTTTGTCCAACTGCATGGCAGCAAATCTGACAATTTAACCAAAATGGATGAATATGTACAAAAATGTAAATTGCCCAGATTATGGGAAAATGAAATACATTACTTAAGTAGTCCATTTAAAAAAATTATATAAGCCATTAGTGAACATTTAAAGAAAAAATTTCCAGAACCAGATGGATTCACAAGTGAACTCTCCCAAACATTGAAAGAATAATTAAGTCAAATAGTATATAAACCATTTGAAAAAAAAAAAAAACAGGGAAAGAAGGACTCTTACCAAATTTCTTTTATAAATCAACTATAGTACTGATACCTAAATCAGGAAGAGTCAAAACAGAGAATGAAAATTACAGACCAATCTTCCTAATGAATATTGATATAAAAATTTAAATAAAATATTAGCAAGGGGATTAAAGCTATTTATCAGCAGGATAATACACTATGAGCAAGTGGGATTTATACCAGTAATGCAGGGACTGATTCATCATCAGCAAAATTATTATCATAATCAACCATATCAATAATAAAAGCATCAAAATCATAATCATACGATAAGCTCAATAGATGCAGAACAAGCTTTTGAAAAAGCAGAACTCCCATTCCTATTAAAAACACTAGAGAGAGCATAAGAATAAAGGGTGATTTCGTTAAAATAATAAATATTATCTATCTAAAACCAATAGGGTGAAACAATGATGCCCATTATTTAACATTGTATTAGAAATGCTGGCTATAGCAATAAGAAAAGAAAAATAAATGAAAGGAATTAGAATAGACAATGAGGATATAAAACTATCAGATGTTGTATGTGATATGATAATATACTTAGAAAATCATCCAAAATATACTGAAAACAACTCATCATTTTAGCAAAGTTGCAGAATATAAAATAAACCCACAAAGATCATCAGTATTTCCATCTATTACTAAGGAAGCTGATTAGCAAGAGATAGAAAGAAAAAGCCAATTTAAATAACTGTAGACAAAATAAAATATTTGGGCATCTACCTGCCAAGACAAATGCAAGAATTATATGAACACAATTAAAAAACACTTCTCATAAAAAAAAATCTTATCTAATCAATTGGGAGAATGTCAATTGCTTATGGATAGGCTGAGCTAATATAATAAAATGTAATAAATATAATAATCGTAATAAAATATAA
Organism: Sarcophilus harrisii; assembly: GCF_902635505.1. Lineage (NCBI taxonomy): Eukaryota > Metazoa > Chordata > Mammalia > Dasyuromorphia > Dasyuridae > Sarcophilus > Sarcophilus harrisii. The sequence goes on from NC_045426.1 coordinate 140,318,732, forward strand.
TAAAATGATAATTCTTTCTAAATTGGTCTACTTGTTTAGTGTCATACCAAACAAAGTGACAAAAATATTGTGCAGAATTTGAAAAAGTAATAACAAAATTCATCTGAAAGAACAAAAGTTCAATAATCTCAAAGGAAGCAATAAAAATAATCTACAGGAACAAAGGAAATTGGCTTAGCAGCACCAAACATAAAACTATATTATAAAGCTGCAGTCATCAAACCATAGGGTACTGGCTAAGAAATAGAGTGGTGAATCAGGGGAATAGGTTTGATACACATGACACATAATCATTACCAATAGTAAAATGCAATATTTGATGAAACCCCAAACTCTAGGTTCTGGGATAAGAACTCACAAATTGACAAAAAATGATGAGAAAACTGGAAAATAATATGTCAGAAACTTGATTTAGACTTACATCTCACACCCAATACCAAAACTGGTACATATTCAGGCATAAAAGGTTCTACCATAAGCAAATTATGAAAGTGATTCATAATTTACCTATCAGATCTTTGACCAAAGAAAAACTGGAGAACATTATGAGAACCAAAATGGACAACTTTAATTTCATTAAATTTAAAAGTTTTTGCACAAAAAAGAGAAAAAAAGATTAAAAGGGAAGTACAAAGACAAGGAAAAAATTATAATCAGTGTTTCTGATAAAAGTCTCATTTTTAAAATATTTAATATATATAAAAAGAATTTGTTAAATTTGAAAGAATACAAGTCATTCCTCAATTGACAAGTAGTCAAAGTATATGAAGACAGTTTCCAAAAAATGAAATTAAAAAGAAAAAAAGAAAAAAATCATGTAAAAGATGCAATAAATCACTATTGATTAGAGAAAAACAAATTAAACAACTCTGAGGTAGCACCTCACACATCTCAGATTAGCTAGATATCAGGAAAAGGTAATGATAAATGTTGGAGGGGATGTGGGAAAACTGAAATACTAATTCACTGTTGGAGGTGTTGTGAAATCATGCAACCATTTTGGAGAGCAATTTGGAATTATGGCCAAAAGCCTATAAAACTGTGCATACCCTTTGACCTAGCATTGCTACTTCTGGGTCTTTTTCCCAAGGAAATCATAAAGGAGAGAAGTGAACCACATGTGCAAAAATTTGTAACACCTCTTTACAGTAGCAAAGAATTAGAAAATGACTAGATGTCCCTTCCTTGGGGAATAGCTGAATAAATTGTGGTATGTGAAGGTAATGAAATATTGTTGTATAAAAAAATGAACAAGTTGATTTTAGAAAAGTTTGGAAATATTTACATGAACTAATGCTGAGTGAAACAAGCAGAATCATGGATACATTGTACACTATAACAGTAAGAATGTATGATGATCAACTATGAAAGACCTGGTTCTTCTCAGTGATTCAGGGTTCCAATTAGATTTTGGATAGAAAATACCATCTTTATCCAAAAAAAGAACTATAGAGAATGAATGAAAATTAACACATGCTATGCTTATTTCTTTTTCTGTTTTTTTCTCTTCCATAGTTATTTTCTTTTGTTCTGATTTTTCTTTCCTAACATGATTTATAAAGCAATGTGTATTAAAAAAAGAATAAATGTTCATTGGTAATCAGTGCTCTCAAATCTCAATAGACAATAGTAGAGCAAATAATTTAGAACCAATGAGGTAGAAACTCTATAAAGAATATATATATGTGTGTGTGTGTGTGTGTGTATGCACATACACATGTGTGTGCATACACACACACACACACACATATATATATATAAAATGTGGCACTGATAAATACATAATTGTAGAAAATATTCAAAAATGTTATTCAGGAACTTCTCCATTTCATTATCAAATGAATTCTATGCAAATTAAACACCTGATACAGATGATAGCCCTCAGAAATAAGTTGTACATTATAGGTAGCTCACAAAATATAATAAAAAAGTTTTAATAACATGGTACAGAATGTTATTCTGGATTTAATTTGTGCTTTTATTACATATTAATACCCTCCTAACTCTAAGAATGCAATGGATCTTGATTAATCACAAGGATTTATCTAACACCAAATATGTGCCAGATACTATGCTGAATGATGGTGATACAAAGAAATATGTCTAGAAAGGGAGGAGTCCAGATTTTTAAACCCTGTTGGTGATAGGGAAATATTTAAGTAGAGAATTCATTAGAAAAAGAGATGGCAGTTTGGCATGCTAGATTTGCATGTAAGGAGAATCACTTTGAAAGCCAGATGGAGAATGACCTTGATGTGGTAGGAAAAGCAACTACTAAGTTATAGCAGTAATTCAGACACAGCATGAGAAAGGATTGCTTTGGATGACAGCAGTGTAATAGAAGAAAAGAGGCCATATTTAAAAGACATTAAAAATTGGGAAAAGATGTAAGATGAGAAAAAGAGAGAATGAGGATTTGAAAATTATTCTTAACCTTTGTTACTGAAGTATAGAGGTGGTACTCATAGTAATTCAAAAGAAAGGAAGAATTTGGGGAGAATAATGAATTGAAGCTTGCATTTGTTGACTTTAAGAGTTCTTAATGACTCAGATTTTTAATATATAATGAAAGATAAGTGGCTGAAGTCAATCAACTGAACTTACAACTGAAGAAAATTTTGAATGCCATTAGGCTCTTCTGTGGCAAAGGAGATTCCACTCTAACAGACATACAAGTAATACTAATAACAAATGTCTTAAATTTTCCTTTAAGAAGAGAAGGGAAGGAGCATACCACTCAGATGATTAGAGAGGTATCTCCTTTTCCATCTGTAAAAAGGAAAATGAAATATAAGTTGTACTGTGAAAATTGTAGGAGGTGGGAGAGCAGTATTTCACTCCTTTCCTCATTGACTAAAATATTCTTGCCTAAGAAATCCTTAAGCAGAAAATTCCTTAATTAGCCAATCATTTACCAGGAAGATCCTAACTTTTGGAGAGCCAGTATGGCTTAAGAAAAGGCCAAACAACTATCAATTTGGTATTTATTGCCTTACAATTCCAGGAAAAAATGCTTCTTTTACTCCAAGAGAAAAACAAAGGTTTGTAAATAACATTTGTCAATCTGACCAAGGTCTTTGGTATTTTCAGTAATGAGAGCATGTAGAAGATCATGGAGGCGTTTAGTGGGCTGAACAAATCATCATTATTATGCCAATTTCATGATGTCATACTTGTCCTATTCTACATAAGAGATGATGTTCTTACACTTTACTAATCACCAATGGGGTATAAAGCAGAGTTATGTGATTGCACTCATGCTTTTTAGCACGATGTTTTCAGGAATGTTGTTAGATGCCTTCAATAATGACAACAAAGGCAACAAGGTCAGCTATTGCACTAATGGAATTATTTAACTTGAAAAGGTTACAAGTAAAGATTAAAATTCAGGGAGAATTGGTGTGTGACTTTATTTGCAGATGATTGTGCATTAAATGCAGTTTCCTAAATTGATATGCAATGGAGTATGAATCAATTCTTTGCCAACTGAGCTACTTTTGTCCTGACAGTGGATACCAAAAAAACACAGGTTCTCCACCATTGTACCATATGTATCTGTATCTGTATGTAATTTAAACCATAAATTACAGGAAATGGAGAAATTTTGAAAGCAGAAATTAGCTTATTTACCTTGGCAGTATCATTTCGATGATAAATTTTACAAACACACACAACTCCAAAGTTAGCCCATTATTTAGGGGGTGATGAAAGAAATGGTGGGAGTGAAGAATTATTATGGGCTGTCTAGCCAATTGAAACACTTTAGAAGCATTATGCTGACCATTGTATTTTATTTCCATGAAACTTGTAGAGTGTACAAATGTTATGTCAAAAAAAATAAATTTCTTGCCATCCTTATCTCAGATCAAGCAGAAGCAAAAAGTGATCTAATTACAAGAGATAAGGAAGAAAACTGTATGTTGCAAAAGGGTAGCATAGACAATGAAGCAATATCAATATTAAACATATAGGCACCAAGTGGTATAGCATCTAATTTCCTAAAGGAGAAGTTAAGAGTTGCAAGAAGAAATAGACAGCAAAACTATAATAGTGGGAGATGTCAATCATGCACTCTCAGAATTAGATAAATCAAACCACAAAACAAATAACAAAGAAATTAAAGAGGTAAATAGAATATTAAAAAAATTAGGTATGATAGATCTTTGGAGAAGACTGAATGGTAAAAGAAAGGAGCATACCTTCTTCTCAGCAGTTCATGAAACCTACACAAAAATTGACCATATACTAGGACATGAAGACCTCAAAATGAAATGCAGGAAGGCAGAAATAGTAAATGCTTTCTTTTCAGATCATGGTGTAATAGAAACTACATTCAACAAAAAGTTAGGTGTAAATAGACCAAAAAGTAATTGGAAACTAAATAATCTCATCTTAAAGAATGATTGGGTGAAACAGCAAATTATAGACACAATTAATAATTTCACTCAAGATAATGATAACAATAAGACATCATACCAAAATTTATGAGATGCAGCCAAAGTGGTAATAGGGGGAAATTTTATATCCTTAGAGGCTTACTTGAGTAAAACAGAGAAAGAGAAGATCAATGAATTGGGCTTGCAACTTAAAAAGCTAGAAAAAGGCCACATTAAACACCCCCAATCAATTACTAAACTTGAAATTCTATAATTAAAAGGAGAAATTAATAATACTGAAAGTAAAAAAAACTATTGAGCTAATAAATAAAACTAGGAGTTAGTTTTATGAAAAAACCAACAAAATTGATAAACCTTTGGTAAATCTAATTAGAAAAAAGAGAGAGGAAAATCAAATTAGTAGTCTTAAAAATGAAAAGGGGCAACTTTCCACCAATGAAGAGGAAATTAAAGAAATAATAAGGGGTTACTTTGCTCAACTTTATGCCAACAAATGTGATAACCTAAGTGAAATGGATGACTACCTCCAAAAATATGTTTCCCAGATTGACAGAGGAGGAAGTAAATTGCTTAAACAGTCCCATTTCAGAAAAAAGAAATTGAACAAACTATTAATCAACTCCCTAAAAAAAAATCCCCAACACCAGATGGATTTACATATGAATTCTACCAAACATTTAAAGAACAATTAGTCCCAATGCTATATAAAGTATTTGAAAAAATAGGGAAGGAAAAAGTCCTATCAAATTCCTTTTATGACACAGACATGGTACTGATACCTAAACCAGGTAGGTTGAAAACAGAGAAAGAAAATTATAGATCAAGCTCCCTAATGGATATTGATGCTAAACTCTTAAATAAGATATTAGCAAAAAGACTACAGAAAATAATCCCCAGGATAATATACCATGATCAAGTAGGATTTATAAATTTAGGAATGCAGGGTTTTCTATTAGGGAAAAACTATCAGATAATTGGCCAATTAATAACCAAATTAAAAAAAACCATATGATCATCTAAATAGATGCAGAAAAGCATTTGATAAAACCAACATCCATTCCTATTAAAAACACTTGACAGTATAGGTATAAATGGACTTTTCCTTAAAATAATCAGTAGCATCTATTTAAAACCATCAGTAAGCATCATATGTAATGGGGAAAAATTACAACCATTCACAATAAGATCAGGAGTGAAACAAGGTTGCCCACTATCACCATTCCTATTCAATAGCACTACATACCTGTCAGAGTGGCTAGAATGAAAGGGAAAGATAATGCGGAATGTTGGAGGGGACATGGGAAAACAGGGACACTGATACATTGTTGGTGGAATTGTGAATACATCCAACCATTCTGGAGAGAAATTTGAAACTATGCTCAAAAAGTTATCAAACTGTGTATACCCTTTGATACAGCAGTTTTTCTACTGTGCTTATATCCCAAAGAAATCTTAACGAAGAAAAAGGGCCTTGTATGTGTACGAAAGTTTGTGCAGGTCTCTTTTTAGTGACCAGAACATGGAGACTGAGTGGATGCCCATCAACTGGAGAATGGCTGAATAAATTGTGGTATATGAATATTATGGAATATTATTGTTCTTTAGGAAATGACCAAAAAATGCCTTCAGAGTAATCAAAAGTAATCAGTTTTTTTTTTTTTTTAAAGAACAGATTTGTAGATCAATTTTGTTCTGAGAAACAAAAGAAAAAAGAGGGAAGGCAAAAGGAAAAGAAAGGTGGATGATAAAAGCTCACAGCCCCAACCCACAGAATGGGGCTTTTCTTTGGGGCAGTTGCGAACCTGCACAGCAGGAGGGCACAGCCCAGGTTAGCCTCTAATCTGCCCAGTGGGGGGCTTGGCTTGGGGCCATAGAGCTTTTAGGGCCGATTTGTCAGGGGCAGAGATGAAAGAGACTTTGGGGCAGAGACTGCCAGAACCTGGAGAATTGGAGGTTTGAATCAGCGCCAAACCCACAGCCCCAAAGAGGCTCTGGCCTGGGGGTACACTTTCACCCCTTAGTCTCAGTGGGCAATCACTAACCCCACAGCCCAAATGGGCACTCTGACAGTTCGACCAGTGCAACCACCTCCCTGTTGGGGAAGGGAAAATTTCACCAGAGAACCCATACCTTGGAGCCGGAAACCGGTTTCATCCTCCTGTTCTGAGAGGAAGCTTAACCCCTTGCCAAAGAGGCCTACCCTAAACGCTTTAAAACATGAATAAAAAAGAAAAAGAATGATCGAAAACTTCTATGCAAAAAGAGCAGGTCAGCAAACCTTGAAGAGACAAGAAACAGCAAACATGCACAGACTGTCCCTTTTAATGATGCAAAGAAGACACCATGAAAAAGTCTCAAAAGAGAGTTAGAAGAAAATGGGGAAAGGAAAGAGAAGCCTTCAAGAGAGCAACAACTTCCCTGAAAAGAATTGAAAAAAGTAAAAAAATCTCAGGAAATTAAGAATTTGAATTGGAAAAATAAAAATTCCCGGAAAGTGGTTGTAAGGAAAAGACAAAGCTTTAAAAGAAAGTAGGATGTGAATTGAAAAAAGAAAATTAATTAAAATAGGAAGAAGAAAAACAAAAACCAAGTTAGGATCGGAATTGGAAAAAAAAATTCAAAAAAAAAAAAAATGGAAAAAAAAATTACAAGACCAAAAACAATACATTTAAAAACTCAATTGGAATAAAAAAAAAAGTAAAAAGTAATAAAGAAAAAATTTTTAAAAAATTGAATGAAAAATAGAAACTAATGAATTGAACGAAGAATTAGTCAAGAAAAAAAAAATAAAATGGAAAAAACCAGAAACTAATTTAAAAAATGGACTTAAAATAAAAAGAATAAGAAATTATTCTTTTTAAAATAGATTAAAAAAAAACAATTTATTTACAAGAAATATCAAAAAAAAAGCCCAATGAAAAACCGAAGAAAATGACATTGAAAGAATCTATCGAACACTTGAAAAAAACCCTAAAATAAAACCAAAGAACGAAATTTAGAATCGAAAGGAAAAAATTTTAAAGACCAAAAAAAAAAAAACCAGGTAGAAAGATCAAAAGATTCTTAATTAAAATGAAGGGGCCGGAATCTGATATTAAATCAAAGAATTGGGATGCAGCCGAATAAATAAGAAAGCTTTTCCCAGGGAAGAAGATGGACATTTTGAAACAAATGAATTCCATTTGTTTCAGAAAACCAAAAAACAAAAAATTTGATTCCAACCATGGACCCAAAGGGAGAGAACAGGTAAAATAACTTTGAGAATTGTTTTCTGTTGTGGATATACAAAAAAAAATTATAATTTGATTTTATGATATAACATAAAAAGGGAAGTAGATATGGAAAAGGGATGTGGCAGAATAAGGTGGGAAGGAAGGATAAAAAGAGGGAAACCAATCCCACAAAGGGCAAAGGAAACTATCATATCTGAGGAATTTGAGGGGAGGAACATTGTGTGAATCTTACTCATCAGGTTCTAAAGAAAAAATAACTGACATTTGTTTTAGAAACCTTCTCCCCATTGGGGAAGGAAAAGGAAAAAGAAAAAGGAAAAAGGGAAGGAAGGGGAAAAAGATTCAAGGGGAGGGAGCGATTCAAAGGATAAGCATTGTGATACACGGGGTAATATAAAAGGGGAAAGAGAAAATCGGGGAGGCAAGAAAAAAAGTAAAGCATTATCTGGGGGTTTAGGATGGGGAAATAAGAAGTAATTTAACCTTAAATGTATGGGATGAACCCCCCCATAAAGAGGAGGCAGATAGCAGACTGATCAAAAGTCAGAACCCCAATATTTTTTACAAAAACACATTTAAAACAGGGATACATATAGAGTAAAGGTAAAAAGGCTGGAGCAAAATCTTTATGCTTCAGGTGAACGCGGGTGCCCTTACCAGATCAAGAAAAGCAAAAATTGATCTAATTAAAAGAGATAAAGAAGGAAACTACATCCCCTTAAAGGGTAAAAAATGAAGAAATCCATAAAACATATATGCACCAAGTGGTATGGCATCCAACTTAAAGGAGAAGAAGAGGTTAAGAAGAAATAGAAACAAAACTGTAATAGGGGATCCAACCTTAACCTCAAATTGAAAATCAAACCACAAAACAAATAAGAAAGAAATTAAAAAGTAAATAGAATATTAGAAAAATTAGGTATTTAGATCTTTGGAAAATTGAATTGATAGAAAGGAATATACCTTCTCAGCAGTTCATGGAACCTATTCAAAACGCCAATATTAGGCATAAACCTAAATTAAATGCAAGAAAGCAGAAAAGTAAGTGCTTTTTTCAGATCATGGGTAATAAAACACATTCAACAAATGTTAGGGGTAAAAGACCAAAAGTAATTGGAAACTAAACAATCTCATCTTAAAGAATGATTGGGTGAAGCAAATTATAGATAAATTAATAATTTCACAAAGATAATGACAATGATGAGGCATACCAAAATTTGTGGGATGCAGCCAAATGGAAAAGAGGGGATTTTTATCCTTAGAGCATTACTTGAATAAAAAAGAAGAAAAGATTAATGAATTGGGCTTAAATTAAAAAAAACAAAAAAGAAAATTAAAACCCCAATCAAAACTGAATTTGAAATACTAAAATTAAAAAGGAGAAATTAAAAAATATTGAAAAAAACCTATTGAACAATTAAAAAAAATTGGCTATGAAAAAGCTATTAAAATAGATAACCTTTGGTAAACTGATTAGAAAAAGGAGGGGGAAAATGAAATTAGTCGTCTTAAAAAATGAAAAAGGGGAGAACTTTCCCCAATAAGAGGAAATTAGAGAAATAATAAGGAGTTTTTGCTCAACTTTATGCCAATAAAGTTGATAACCTAATGAAATGGATGATACCTCCAAAAAATACAGACTTCCCAGACAAAGAGGAGGAAGTAAAATTTTTGAATAGTCCCATTTTGAAAAAAAGAAAGAGGCAATTAAACCTCCCAAGAAAAAAATCCCCAGGACCAGAGGATTTACATGTGAAATTTGGGGAAAGAAGGAGTCCTACCAAATTTTCTTCTATGACCGACAAAATATACCCTAAACCGGTAGGTTGAAAACAGAGAAAGAAAATTATAGACCAATCTCCCTAATGAATATTGATGCTAAAATCTTAAATAAATTTAAAAAAAGACACAAAAATAATCCCCAGGAAATATACCATGATCAATAGGTTTTGGGAATGCAGGGTTTCAATATTAGAAAACTATCAAATAATTGGCCAGGTTAATAACCAAATTAACAAAACCAGATCATCTCAATAGATGCAGAAAAGCATTTGACAAAACCAACATCCATTCCTTTAAAAACACTTGACAGTATAAATAAATGGACTTTTCCTTAAAAAATAGGGATCTTTTTAAACCATCAGTAAGCATCTATGTAATGGAGACAAACTGAAATTCCCAAAAGATGGGAGGAAACAAGGTTGCCCACTATCACCATTACTATTTAATATTGTATTAGAAATGCTAGCTTTGGCAATAAGATCTGAGAAAGAGATTAAAGGAATAAGAATAGGCAATGAGGAAACCAAATTATCACTCTTTGCAGAGGATATGATGGTATACTTAGAGAACCCCAGAGATTCTACTAAAAAGTTATTAGAAACAATCCACATCTTTAGCAAAGTTGCTGGGTACAAAATAAATCCACATAAGTCATCAGCATTCTTATATACCACTAACAAAATCCAACAGTTAGAGTTACAAAGAGAAATTCCATTTAAAGTACCTACTGATTGTATAAAATATGTAGGAATCTATCTGCCAAGGGAAAATCAGAAACTCTGTGAGCAAAACTACAAAACACTTTCCATACAAATTAAGTCTGATCTAACCAACTGGAAAAATATTAAATGTCCTTGGATTGGGCGAGCAAATATAATAAAGAAAGATTCATCTTTCCAATTATGAATCTTGACTTAGACATTTATTTAATAGTTGTGTAACCCTCACAAGTCAATTAACCCAGTTTGCCTTCATTTCTTCATTTGCAAGGAGAAGGAAATGGCCAATCACGCCAATGTCTTTTTCAACAAAAAGTGAAATAGTGTCACAAATAGTTGGAAATAATATCTGACCTACATTTATATTAAAATAACTGAGCAGAACACTTGACAGATACTAAGAGCTTTGTAATCCTGTGTGTTTTATTTTCTGCATGTAAAATCATTATTCTGAATGGTTCTATGGTCTTTTTCATTTTAATAAAAGTGTCCCTCACCAAAACAACCTAAGTAAATAAATGATGAAAATATAAAGCGACAACAACAAACAACTTTATTCGGAATAATGAAATAATGAATTGCCTTTTCAAGGACTTTCATGACGTTTTATTTACAATTTGGCTTTTTTGTTATGTTTTTAATTATCTCTATTAAGAACAGAGTAGCTTCTTTCATCATTAGAATTTTTCTATTCTATTTTGCCTTTTGGTTTTAAGAGGCCACAGCAGTATTGTTTTATAATTTTTGAAATTGAAATATAATGAATAGACTCGTTTTATATCTTTTAGACAATTTAGTAATTTTTAAGATTTCTCTACTCTATTTGTTTCCTAAGCAAATTATTATTCTATTGGCTAACAAAATATCTTCAATTTTTCAGTCCTTTGACTTTGTTTTAATATTTCTTGATGCATCATAAAGTCACTGATTTCTTTTTAGTCCATTCTATATTTAGGACTTTTTTTGCTTGGGCAAATTATTGTACCTTTTGTGCAAGTGATAATCTTTTTAATTCTTTCTTCCATAACTCTATTTTTTTATTTTTGTCTTAAGCACTCTCATATAATTTATATTGTATTGTATATAAAACAAAACAAAATGAAAAAAAAGCCCTTTTTCTTCATCTCTTCCTGGAATAGGAGCTTAATCTATGTTCAGGAGTTGCCAAGCCATGACGGCAACTTGCTTGAGTTTTTTCAAGTTGTCCTCCTCATAATCTTAAAATAATAATGCACAATCAGTTCTGAAGCAGGAGAATCAATCAAAAGATGAAATGAAATAACGTTCCAGTCCAACATAATTTGAAGTTTGGCAGAATTCTGTCTTACTGGAGTGAGTGTGAAGCACAATCCAACCCAATCCTTGCCCAGGCAAGACAGGAAGCCTGAGTTGACACTAATCATAGCTTCAATGTACAAATGGTAAGGGTATCAGATAGCTGCTCAGAAGAAGATTACATAATATTTTTGTTGCACTGGGAGCAGAATTATGATGCATTTTCCATATGCAATTCAGGGTCACAATCTCAAGGAGAAGAGAAGTTAGGACTAGCAAGAATGTGTTCTATGATCGCAGTTCTAGGGCAAAAATGAACTTTTTTTACTTAGGTCACTCACAGACCAGAGAAGAGGCCAGGGAAGCATTCTCTTCTTGTTAAGTCATGCCACTTGGAAGAGTAAAAACTTACAAACATGTGGAACTCATTTTGAGGATATCAGCATAAAAAATCCTGAAGTTTGGAACAGTGCTCCTTTTTTCTTGCCCCCCCCCCCCTTACCCCTTTCCCAGTATTAAATTTATGGGCACCAGTTGCACCATATAGCTCTCCTTCTTTAGAACCCCTCCCAGCCCTCTTTGAATCCTTTCCCCTTTCTTGTACTCTTCCCTTATTACTCTTTTCCTTTTCCCTTTTCCTCTTCCACTTTTTAATGAGGTGAGAGAAGTTTCTCTGTAAAACAAATGTCAATTATTTTTTCTTTGAGCCAACTCTGATGAGAGCAAGATTCACTCAATATTCCTCTCCCTCTCTATATTCCCTCAGATATGATAGGTTACCTTTGCCTCTTTGGGGTATATAGTTTCCCTCTTTTTATCTCCTCTTTTCCATTTTTCTGATGTTATCCCCTTTCCATTTCTATTTTCCTTTTTTTTATGTTATTTCAGTAAAATCAAATTATACATGAACTCTTTATGTATATCCATAACAGAAATACTGTTCTCAAGAGTTCTTTTTACTCTTTTCTGCTTCTCTTGAGTCCTATGGTTGGAGATCAAATTTTTTTTTTTTTAAATTTTATAGCCTTTTATTTACAGGATATATACATGGGTAACTTTACAGCATTAACAATTGCCAAACCTCTTGTTCCAATTTTTCACCTCTTACCCCCCCACCCCCTCCCCTAAATGGCAGGATGACCAGTAGATGTTAAATATATTAAAATATAAATTAGATACACAATAAGTATACCTGACCAAAACGTTATTTTGCTGTAGAAAAAGAATCAGACTCTGAAATATTGTACAATTAGCTTGTGAAGGAAATAAAAAATGCAGGTGTGCATAAATATAGGATTAGGAATTCAATGTAATGGTTTTAGTCATCTCCCAGAGTTCTTTTTCTGGGCATAGCTAGTTCAGTTCATTACTGCTCCATTAGAAATGATTTGGTTGATCTCGTTGCTGAGGATGGCCTGGTCCATCAGAACTGGTCTTCATATAGTATTGTTGTTGAAGTATATAATGATCTCCTGGTCCTGCTCATTTCACTCAGCATCAGTTCATGTAAGTCTCTCCAGGCCTTTCTGAAATTATCCTGTTGGTCATTTCTTATAGAACAGTAATATTCCATAATTTTCATATACCACAATTTATTCAACCATTCTCAACTGAGTGGACATCCATTCAGTTTCAGTTTTAAGCCACTACAAAAGGGGCTGCCATAAACATTCGTGCACATACAGGTCCCTTTCCTTCTTTATAATCTCTTTGGGATATAATCCCAGTAGTAACACTGCTGGATCAAGGGTATGACACAGTTTGATAACTTTTTGAGCATAGTTCCAAACTACTCTCCAAAATGGTTGGATTCGTTCACAACTCCACCAACAATGCATCAATGTCCCAGTTTTCCGCATCCCCTCCAACAATCATCATTATTTTTCCTGTCATCTTAGCCAATCGACAGGTGTGTAGGTATCTTAGAGTTGTCTTAATTTGCATTTCTCTGATTAATAATGACTTGGAGCATCTTTTCATATGACTAGAAATAGTTTCAATTTCTTCATCTGAGAATTGTCTGTTCATATCAACTTGACCATTTTTCAATTGGAGAATGGCTTAGATTTTTTATAAATTAGGTTAATTCTCTATATATTTTGGAAATGAGGCCTTTATCAGAACCTTTGACTGTAAAAATATTTTCCCAGTTTATTGCTGCCCTTCTAATCTTGTCTGCATTAGTTTTGTTTGTACAAAAACTTTTCAGTTTGGTATAATCAGAGAATTTTCTATTTTGTGATCAGTAATGATCTCTAGTTCTCTTTGGTCATAAAGACCTTCCCCTTCCACAGGTCTGAGGTAAACTATCCTATGTTCCTCTAATTTATTAATAATTTCATTCTTTTATCCTAGGTCATGAACCCATTTGACCTTATCTTGGTGTACGGCGTTAAGTATGCATCAATGCCTAGTTTCTGCCATTTTAGTTTCCAATTTTCCCAGCAATTTTTATCAAACAGTAAGTTCTTATCCCAAAAGCTGGGATCTTTGGGTTTTGTCAAAGACTAGGTTGCTATATTTGTTGACTGTTTTATCCCTTGAACCCTAATCTATTCCACTGATCAACTAATCTATTCCTTAGTCAATACCAAATAGTTTTGGTAACTGCTGCTCTATAATATAATTTTAGATCTGGTACAGCTAAGCCACCTTCATTTGATTTTTTTCATTAATTCCTTAGAAATTCTTGACCTTTTGTTTTCCATATGAACTTTGTTGTTATTTTTTCTAGGTCATTAAAATAGTTTTTTGGGAGTCTGATTGGTATAGCGCTAAATGAATAGATTAGTTTAGGTAACATTGTCATCTTTATTATATTTGCTCGCCCTATCCAAGAGCATTTAATATTTTTCCAATTGGTTAGAACAGACTTAATTTGTGAGAAAAGTGGTCTGTAATTTTGCTCATAAAGTTTCTGATTTTCCCTTGGCAGATAGATTCCTAAATATTTTATATTATCAGTAGTTACTTTAAATGGAATTTCTCTTTGTAACTCTGACTGTTGGATTTTGTTAGTGACATATAAGAATGCTGATGACTTATGTGGGTTTATTTTATAACCAGCAACTTTGCTAAAATTATGGATTATTTCTAATAACTTTTTAGCAGAATCTCTGGGGTTCTCTAAGTATACCATCATGTCATTGCCAAAGAGTGATAATTTGGTTTCCTCATTGCCTATTCTTATTCCTTTAATCTCTTTCTCAGCTCTTATTGCTATAGCTAGCTTTTCTAGTACAATATTAAATAGTAACGGTGATAGTGGGCAACCTTGTTTCACTCCAGATCTTATTGGGAATGGTTGTAGTTTGTCTCCATTACATATGATGCTTACTGATGGTTTTAAATAGATGCTGCTGATTATTTTAAGGAAAAGTCCATTTATTCCTATACTCTCAAGTGTTTTTAATAGGAATGGATGTTGGATTTTATCAAATGCTTTTTCTGCATCTATTGAGATGATCATATGGTTTTTGTTAATTTGGTTATTAACATGGCCAATTATATTGATAGTTTTCCTAATATTGAACCAGCCCTGCATTCCTGGTATAAATCCTACTTGATCATAGTGTATTATCTTGGAGATAGTAGTAGTCTTTTTGCTAATATCTTATTTAAGATTTTAGCATCAATATTCATTAGGGAGATTGGTCTATAATTTTCTTTCTTTGTTTTCAGCCTACCTGGTTTAGGTATCAGTACCATGTCTGTGTTATGGAAGGAATTTGGTAGGACTCCTTCATTCCCTATTTTATCGAATAATTTATATAGCATTAGGATAATTGTTCTTTAAATGTTTGGTAAAATTCACATGTAAATCCATCTGGTCCTGGGATTTTTTCTTAGGGAGTTGTTTAATTACTGTTCTATTTCTTTTCTGAAATGGGACTATTCAAAACAATTTACTTCCTCCTCTGTTAGTCTAGGAAGTCTGTATTTTTGGAGGTAGTCATCCATTTCACTTAGGTTATCAAATTTATTGGCATAAAGTTGAGCAAAATAACTCATTATTTCTCTAATTTCCTCTTCATTGGTGGAAAGTTCTCTCTTTTCATTTTAAGACTACTAATTTCATTTTCCTCCCTCCTTTTTCTAATCAGATTTACCAAAGGCTTATCTATTTCATTGGCTTTTCATAGAACCAACTCTTAGTTTTATTAATTAGTTCAATAGGTTTTTACTTTCAAAATTTTAATTTCTCCTTTTAATTTTAGAATTTCAATTTAGTATTTGATTAGGGGGTTTTTAATTTGGTCTTTTTAGTTTTTTTAGTTGCAAGCCCAATTCATTAATCCTTTCTTTCTCTGTTTTATTCAAGTAAGCCTCTAAGGATATAAAATTCCCTCTTATTACCGCTTTGGCTGCATCCCACAAATTTTGGTATGATGTCTCATCATTGTCATTATCTTGAGTGAAATTATTAATTGTATCTATAATTTCTAGCTTCACCCAATCATTCTTTAAGATGAGATTGTTTAGTTTCAATTACTTTTTGGTCTATTTCCCTAACTTTTTGTTGAGATGAGTTTTTATTGCATCATGATCTGAAAAAGCATTTACTTTTCTGCTTTCTTGCATTTAATTTAGGTCTTTATGTCCTAATATATGGTCAATTTTGAATAGGTTCCATGAACTGCTGAGGAAGAAAGTATATTCCTTCTATCTCCATTCAATTTTCTCAAAGATCCAACATACCTAATTTTTCTAATATTCTATTTACTTGTTTAATTTCTTTCTTATTTGTTTTGTGGTTTGATTTGTCTAATTCTGAGAGTGCAAGGTTGAGATCTCCTACTATTACAGTTTTGTTTTCTATTTCTTCTTGCAACTCTGTTAACTTCTCCTTTAGGAAGTTGAGTGCCATACCACTTGGTGCATATATGTTTAATATTGATATTGCTTCGTTGTTTATGCTACCCTTTAGCAGGATATAGTTTCCTTCCTTATCTCTTTTAATTAGATCAATTTTTACTTTTGCTTGATCTGAGATAAGGATAGCTACCCCTGCTTTTCTGACTTCACCTGAAGCATAATAGATTTTGCTCCAGCCTTTTACCTTTACTCTATATGTATCTCCCTGCTTTAAATGTGTTTCTTGTACACAACATATTGTAGCGTTCTGACTTTTGATCC
The DNA here is from genome assembly GCF_902635505.1 of Sarcophilus harrisii. Lineage (NCBI taxonomy): Eukaryota > Metazoa > Chordata > Mammalia > Dasyuromorphia > Dasyuridae > Sarcophilus > Sarcophilus harrisii. Next base: position 140,335,274 of record NC_045426.1, read on the forward strand.
AGTCTGCTATCTGCCTCCTCTTTATGGGGAGTTCATCCCATTCACATTTACGGTTAGAATTACTAAATCTGTATTTCCTGCCATCCTAATAACCCCAGATTATGCTTTACTTATTCTTGCCTCCCCCAACCCTCTTTCCCCCTTTTAAACTTATGTACCCCTCTTGTATCATGATACTTATCCTCTTTATAATCCCTTCCCCCCCCTTTGAGTCTTTCCCCTTTCCTTCCCTTATTACTCTTTTTCTTTTCCCTTTTCCTCTCCCCCGTTTTTAATGAGGTGAGAGAGAATTTTCTCTAAAACAAATGTCAATTATTTTTTCTTTGAGCCAACTCTGATGAGAGTAAGATTCACACAATGTTCCTCCCCCTCTCTAAATTCCCTCAGATATGATAAGTTTCCTTTGCCTCTTTGTGGGATGTGGTTTCCCTCTTTTTATCCCTCCTTTTCACCTTATTCTGCCATCATCCCTCTTCCATATCTACTTCCCTTTTTTATGTTATATCAGTACAATCAAATTATATATGTATTCTTTTTGTATATCCACAACAGAAATACAATTCTCAAGAGTTATTTTTACCTTTTCTCCATCTCTTGAGTTCTATGGTTGGAGATCAAATTTTTTGTTTAGTTCTGGTTTTTTCTTCAGAAACAAATGGAATTCATTTGTTTCATTAAATGTCCATCTTCTTCCCTGGAAGAAAATGCTCAGCTTAGCTGGGTAGTTTATTCTTGGCTGCATCCCAAGTTCTCGTGCCTTTCGGAATATCATATTCCAGGCCCTTCTTTCCTTTAATGTAAAGGCAGCCAGATCTTGGGTGACCCTTATTGTGGCACCTCGGTATTTAAATGTTTTTTTTTTTTTTTTGCTGCTTGTAAAATTTTTTCCTTAATCTGATAGTTCTGAAATTTTGCCACAAAATTCCTTGGGGTTTTTATTTTAGGGTTTCTTTCAGAAGGTGTTCGATGAATTCTTTCAATGCCTATTTTACCTTCTGATTCTATTACATCTGGGCAATTCTCTTTGATGATTTCTTGTAAAATAGTATCTAGGCTCTTTTTTTCATCATAGTTTTCGGAAAGTCCAATAATTCTCAGATTATCTCCCCTAGATCTATTTTCCAAGTCTGTCATTTTTGCAAGTAGATAATTCATGGTAGCAGTCAAGACTATTTTTGAGGCTCGATATAATATTGATAAAGAGGGTAAGAGAAGAGCTTAGAAAGTCGCATGTGTCTTCTCCGCCATCTTCGGAGATCAAAATTTTTAATCTGTTTTGTTTTTACTTAGAAACAAATGGAATTCATCTGTTTCATTAAATGTCCATCTTCTTCCCTGGAAGAAAATGCTCAGCTTGGGTGGTTAGTTCGATCCTTTAACGTGGAGGCAGCCAGATCTTGGATGATCCTTGTTGTGGCACCTCACTATTTAAATTGTTTTTTTCTGGATGCTTATAATATTTTTTCCTTAGTCTGATGGTTCTGAAATTTAGCCACAATATTCCTTCGAATTTTTATTTTAGGGTTTTTTTCAGAAGGTGTTTGATGAATTCTTTCAATACCTATTTTACCTTCTGATTCTATTACATCTGGGCACTTCTCTTTGATGATTTCTTGTAAAATTGTATCTAGGCTCTTTTTTCATCATAATTTTTGGGAAGTCCAATGATCCTCACATTATCTCTCTTAGATCTATTTTCCAGGCCTGTTGTTTTGCCAAGTTGATATTGACCATTTTTTCTAATTTTTCATTTTTTTGGTTTTGCTTGACTGATCTTGATGTCTCAATGAATCATTCATTTCTATTTGTTAGGTTCTGGTTTTTAATGAGTTATTTTCTTCATTAGCTTTTATTCACTTCTTTTTGTATATGTCCAATTGAGTTTTTATATAAGTTGTTTTGCTCTATGGAATTTTTTTCCATTTCACTGATTTTTTTTTTTTTTTTAATGAGTTATTTTCTTTTTCCAATTCACAAATTCTACTTTCTTGGGAGTTCTTTATCTTTTGCATTTCACATTTCAGGAAGTTGTTACTCTCTGGCATAGCTTCTATTCCTTTTCCCATTTTTCTTCTAGCTCTCTTTTAAGATGTTTTATAGTTTCTTCTAGGAAAGCTTTATATGATGGGTACCAGGTTACACCCTCCTTTGCAGTTTTGTCTGGAGACTCTCTGTTATTAGTCTACTCAGGGTTGAAAACTTGCTCTCTTTCTGTGTAGAAGCTGTCAATCATCCTTTTGATTTCTTTACTCATTTTTTAAAGCCTTTAGGGCCTGCCTTCAGGACAAGGACATTACCAGCTTCCTCTGCAGAGCAGCAATAGGTATATGGACAATAATTGTCCTGCAAAAAGTTTATAAAGAGCAGTGAGATGCAGAAGTGCTGTGGGAAAAGCTCCATATTGGAAGTGACTCAGGTCTTGGTATCATGGCCAAGCTGCGGAAGTGTCCAGCAAAGAGCCCCATTGTGCAGATTAGTGACTGTTCTGGGGCTAGAGACTAAGCAGTGCAAATGTTACTGCCCCAGGCTAAAGCCCTTTGTGGGTATTAGCAGTTGCCCTGCCCCACACAATACCTGAAGTGTCTCTGCCCTGGGAAACACAGTCAGGCTGTGGAATTTCTATTGCCCCAGGCCAAGCCCCCCACTTTGCAGATTAGAGGCTGCCTCAGGCTGCGCCCCCCTGCCATGGGCATTTGTGACTGCCCTGAGGGAAAGCCCGTGCAGCAGAATGTGGTTGCACAGCTGTGCTGTGGCCTGTGCTGGTTCACTCATTTCTGCTTTTGGGTGGGTATAGCCAGATCCTGTTAGGTTCTGGCATTTTTTAGAGTATCCTCTACTTTTGGCTTTAATTTTTCTGCTGGTCTATTGCTTTTCAACCAAAGCAGAACAACTCAATCTATAGTAGAGTCCTCTCTGTAAATTTTCTAACCACAGAAACCATCCCCGCCCCCAGTCTGCTCCAAACGCTAGCCTCTGTTTCTATTCCTGCTTGTTCTGGTCTTTTCCTGCTGCTCAGGAGAACTGTTCTGGCAATCTTCCAGATTGTCTTTGGCTGATAAGTTGTTGCACTTCCAGTCTTCATGAATTTTACCAGTCAAATACTATTTTTGAGGTTGAATTAAATAAATAGTAGTGAGGGTATGAGAGAGGCTCAGAAAGTCATGAATGCCTTCTCTGCCATCTTGGCTCCCTGGAACAGAGTTCCTTTAAACTCATAAATAGAATCTGCCTTTGACACAAATGTTAAGGACAAAAAATAGGCTCCAAAAATGACCCAACAACAACAAAGAAACAGTCCTCAGAAAGTCAAAAGAAGACAACAATGTCAAAACAACTACATGAAAAACCTTGAAGAAAAAATATGTATTGGGCTTTGAAGAACAACCAAAATGATTTTATAAAGCAAATAAAAGAAGTGGAATAGTATTAGGAAAAGAAATGAGAATCCATAGAACAAAACAACACAATTGGACAATTAGAAAAAGATATAAAAAAGTGAATGAAGAAAATACTTCATTGAAAATCATAATAGAACAAATGGAATTGAATGACTTGAGGAGACAAGAAGAATCAGTCAAGCAAAACCAAAAAAAAACAAACAATGGAAAAAAATGTGAAAAACCTTCTGGGGAAAACAACAGACCTGGAAAACAGGTCTAGGAGAGACAATCTGAGAATTATTGGACTCCCAGAAAAAATATGATGAAAAAAGAGCCTGGGCATTATTTTCCAGGAAATTATCAAAGAGAACTTCCCAGAAGTCATAGAAACAGAGGGTAAAATAGACATTGAAAGGATTCATCGATCACCTACTGAAAGGGATCCTAAAATCAAAACAACAAGAAATATAGTGGGCAAATGCCAGAACTCTCAAACGAAGGAAAAAATACTGCAAGTGGCTAGAAAACCCCAATTCAAATATAGAGGAGCCACAATAAGGATCGCCTAGGATCTTGCAGCATCCACATTAAAAGACCAAAGGGCCTGGAATATGATATTCCAAAAGGCTAAGGAACTTGGTATGAAACTAAAAATAACTTACCTAGCCAGAATGAGCATCTTTTTTCCAGGGAAGAAGATGGTCATTCAACAAAATAAACGAATTTCACCTATTTTTGATGAAAAAACCAGAACTTAACAAAAGTTCGATCTACAAATATGGAACTCAAGAGAAACCTAAAAAGGTAAAAAGAAATTTTGGGAATTATATTTCTGCTGTAAAGATGTATAAGGAATGCATGTATTCCTTGTTCTAGAAACTGGAAGTGGAAAGGACATTGTACCGGGAAAAGGGTAAAGTAGAGGTACTACATCTCATAAAGAGGCAAAGGAAACCTATTATATCTGAGAGAAAGAATGGAGGGGGATGAATATAGTGTGTATCTTACTGCCATCAGAACTGGCTTTAAGAGAAAAATTGTAGACATATTCAATTTATGGTGAAACTTCTCCCACCTCATTGAAAAGTGAGAAGGGAAAAGTGGAAAGGGAAGGAATAAGCTAAGCAGAAGGGAATATAGAAACTGAGAGGGAAAGGAGTAAGATAGGGGGAGGAACTCTAAGATGGAGGTGAGGGATACTAAAAAGAGAGAACTGGGAGAAGCAAGTGGTGCTCACAAGTTTAATACCTGGAAGGGGGTTAAGGGGGAAAGAAGGAAGAAAAGCATAAATAGGGGTTAACAAGATGGCAAGTAATATAGAATTGGTAATTTTAACCATAAATGTGAATGGGGTAAACTCCCCCATAAAGAGGAAGCGATTAGCAGAATGGATTAAAAGCAAGAATCCTACAATATGTTGTTTATAGGAAACACACCTGAAGCAGGGAGATACATGCAGAATAAAGGTAAAAGGTTGGAGCAAAATCTACTATGCTTCAGGTGAAGTCAAAAAAGCAGGGATAGCCATCCTGATCTCAGATCAAGCAAAAACAAAAATTAATCTAATTAAAACAGATAAGGAAGGGCACTATATCTTGCTAAAGGGTAGCATAGATAATGAAGCATTATCAATATTAAACATATATGCACCAAGTGGTGCAACATCTCAATTCTTAAAAGAGAAATTAAGAGAGCTGCAAGAAGAAATAGACAGAAAAACTATAATAGTTGGAGATCTCAACCTTGCACTCTCAGAATTAGATAAATCAAACCACAAAATAAATAAGAAAGAAGTCAAAAAAGTAAATAGAATACTAGAAAAGTTAGATATGATAGATCTCTGGAGAAAACGAAATGGAGTCAGAAAGGAGTACACTTTCTTTTCAGTTTATGGAACCTATACAAAAATAGACAATATATCAGAACATAAAAACCTCAAACTCAAATGCAGTAAGGCAGAAATAGTAAATGCAAGCTTTTCAGACAACGATGCAATAAAAATTACATTCAACAAAAAGCCAGGGGAAAGTATACCAAAAAATAATTGGAAACTAAATAATCTCATACTAAAGAAGCATTGGGTGAAACAGCAAATCATAAACATAATTAATAACTTCACCCAAGAAAATAACAGTAATGAGACATCATACCAAAATGTGTGGGATGCAGCCAAAGCGGTAATAAGGGAAATTTCATGTCTCTAGAGGCTTACTTGCATAAAATAGAGAAAGAGAAGGTCAACGAATTGGGCTTGCAAGTAAAAATGCTAGAAAAGAAACAAATTAAAAACCCCCAGTCAAACACTAAACTTGAAATTCTAAAAATAAAAGGAGAGATCAATAAAATTGAAAGTAAAAAAAAAAACTATTGAATTAATTAATAAAACTAAAAGTTGGTTCTGTGAAAAAACCAACAAAATAGACAAACCCTTAGTAAATCTGATTAAAAAAAGGAAAGAGGAAAATCAAATTGTTAGTCTTAAAAATGAAAAGGGAGAACTTGCCACTAACGAAGATGAAATTAGAGCAATAATTAGGAATTACTTTGCCCAACTTTATGTCAATAAATTTGACAACTTAAATGAAATGAAAGAATACCTTCAAAAATATAGCCTGCCGAGATGAACATAGGAAGAAGTAAATATCCTAAACAGTCCCATCTTAGAAAAAGAAATAGAGCAATTTATTAACCAACTTCCTAAGAAAAATTCCCCAAGACCACATGGATTTACATGTGAGTTCTACCAAATATTTAAAGAACAATTAACTCCAATGCTATATAAACTATTTGAAAAAATAGGGATTGAAGGAGTCCTATCAAACTCTTTTTACGACACAGACATGGTATTGATACCTAAACTAGATAGGCTGAAAAGAGAGAAAGAAAATTATAGACCAATCTCCCAAATGAATATTGATGCTAAAATCTTAAACAAAATGTTATCAGAAAGATTACAGAAATATGAATGTTATGGAATATTATTGTTCTGTAAGAAATGATCAGCAGGATGAATACAGAAAGGATTGCCGAGACTTACATGAACTGATGCTGAGCGAAATGAGCGGTACCAGGAAATCATTATCTACCTCAACAACGATACTGTATGAGGATATATTCTGATGGAAGTGGATTTCTTCAACAAAGACAAGATCTAACTTAGTTTCAAATGATCAACGATGGACAGAAACAGCTAAACCCAAAGAAAGAACACTAGGAAATGAATGTAAACTGCTTGCATTTTTGTTCTTCTTCCCAGGTTATTTATACCTTCTAAATCCAATTCTCCCTGAGCAACAAGAAAACTGTTTAGTTCTGCACACATATATTTTATCCAAGACCTACTGTAATCTATTTAACGTGTATAGGACTGGTTGCCATCTGGGGGAGAGGGTGGAGGGAGGGAGGGGAAAAATCGGAACAGAAGTGAGTGCAAGGGATAGTGTTGTAAAAAATTACCCTGGCATGGATTCTGTCAATAAAAAGATATTAAAAAAAAAAAGATAACCATCACTATTGGAAAAAAAAAAAGATTACAGAAAATCATCCCCAGGATAATACACTATGACCAAGTAGTTTTATACCAGGAATGCAGAGCTGGCTCAATATTAGGAAAATTATTAGCATAATTGACTATATCAATAACTAAACTAACAAAAACCATATGATCATCTCAATAGATGCAGAAAAAGCATTTGATAAAATTCAACATCCATTCCTAATAAAAACACTTGAGAGAATAGGAATATATGGACTTTTTCTTAAAATAGTCAGGAGCATATATTTAAAACCATCAATAAGCATCATATGCAATGGGGAAAAATTGGAACCTTTCCCAGTAAGATCTGGAGTGAAGCAAGGTTGCCCACTATCACCATTATTATTCAATATTTTATTAGAAACACTAGCCTCGGCAATAAGAGTCAAGAAAGAGATTAAAGGAATTAAAGTAGGCAATGAGGAAATCAAACTATCACTCTTTGCAGATGATATGATGGTATACTTAGAGAACCCCAGAGATTCTACTAAAAAGCTATTAGAAATAATTGATAACTTTAGCAAAGTTGCAGGGTATAAAATAGATCCCCATAAATCCTCAGCATTTTTATACATCACCAACAAAATCCAACAGCAAGAGATACAAAGAGAAATTCTATTCAAAATAACTGTCAGCAGCATAAAATAGTTGGGAATCTATCTATGAAAGGAAAGTCAGGAATTATATGAACAAAATTACAAAAAAACTTTCCACACAAATAAAGTCAGCCTTAAATAATTGGAAAAATATTAAGTGCTCTTGGATAGGCCAAGCAAATATAATAAAGATGACAATATTCCCTAAACTAATCTATTTATTTAGTGCTATACCAATCAGACTTCCAAGAAAATATTTTAATGATCTAGAAAAAATAACAACAAAATTCATATGGAAGAATAAAAGGTTGAAAATCTCAGGGGAATTAATGAAAAAAAATCAAATGACGGTCGCCTAGCTGTACCTGATATAAAACCATATTATAAAGCAGCAGTCACCAAAACCATTTGGTATTGGCTAAGAAATAGAGTAGTGGATCAATGGAACAAGTTAGGTTTACAAGAGAGAATATTCAACTATAGCAATCTAGTGTTTGACAAACCCAAAGATACTAACTTTTGGGATAAGAATTCATTATTTGACAAAAACTGCTGGGATAACTGGAAACTAGTATGGCAGAAATTAGGCATGGACCCAGACTTAACACCGTATACCAAGATAAGATCAAAATAGATCCATGATTTAGGTATAAAGAACGAGATTATAAATAAATTAGCGGAACATAGGATAATTTATCTCTCAGACCTGTGGAGGAGGAAGAAATTTGTGACCAAAGATGAACTAGAGACCATTATTGATCAGAAAATAGAAAATTTTGATTGCATCAAATTTAAAAGCTTTTGTACAAACAAAATTAATGCAAACAAGAGTAGAAGGGAAGCAACAAACTGGGAAAACATCTTCACAGTTAAAGATTCTGATAAAGGCCTCATTTCCAAATTATATAGAGAATTGCCTCTAATTTATAGGAAACCAAGCTATTCTCCAATTGATAAATGGTCAAAGGATATGAACAGACAATTTTCAGATGATGAAATTGAAACTATTACCACTCATATGAAAGAGTGTTCCAAATCACTATTAATCAGTGAAATGCAAATTAAGACAACTCTGAGATACCACTACACACCTGTCAGATTGACTAAGATGACAGGAAAAAATAACGACAAATGTTGGAGGGGATGCGGGAAAACTGGGACACTGATGCATTGTTGGTGGAGTTGTGAATGAATCCAAGCATTCTGGAAAGCAATCTCGAATTATGCCCAAAAAGTTATCAAACTGTGCATACCCTTTGACCCAGCAGTGCTACAAATGGGCTTATACCCCATTGAGATACTAAAGAAGGGAAAGAGACCTGTATGTGCCAAAATGTTTGTGGCAGCCCTGTTTGTAGTGGCTAGAAACTGGAAAATGAATGGGTGCCCTTCAATTGGAGAATGGTTGGGTAAATTGTGGTATAGGAATGTTATGGAATATTATTGTTCTGTAAGAAATGACCAGCAGGATGAATACAGAGAAGCCTGGAGAGACTTACATGAACTGATGCTAAGTGAAATGAGCAGAACCAGGAGATCATTATATACTTCAACAATGATACTGTATGAAGATGTATTCTGATGGAGGTGGATTTCTTTGACAAAGAGACCTAATTCAGTTTCAATTGATCAATGATTGACAGAACCAGCTATACCCAAAGAAAAAAATACTGGGAAATGAATGTAAACTGTTTGCATTTTTGTTTTTCTTCCCATGTTATTTCTACCTTCTGAATCCAATTCTTCCTGTGCAACAATAGAACTGTTTGGTTCTGCACACATATGTTTTATCTAGGATATACTGCGACATATTCAACATATATAGGACTGCTTGCCATCTAGGGGAGGGGGTGGAGGGAGAGAGGGGAAAAGTCAGAACAGAAGTGGGTGCGAGGGATAATGTTCTAAAAAATTATCCTGGCATGGGTTCTGTCAATAAAAATTTATTATAATAAAAAAAAATTAGAATTGGTCAAATGAAAAAGGACAGAAATTTATTGAAGAATATTAGAATTGGATAAATAAAAGCTTATAAGACAATAAGATGGCATGAGGCAATCAGATAAAATCAAAAGAAAAATAATGGAAAAAATGAATAAAATGTGAAATATCTACTTGGAAAAACAAATGATTGGAAAATAGATCCAGGAGAAAAAAATGAAAAAAAATTATTAGACTTCCTAGAAGTCACAATAAAAAAAAAAAAGCTTAAACATTATAATTCAAGAAATTATCAAGAAAAAATGTCTTAAAAGTCTAGAACAAGAGCGCAAAATAGAAATTGAAAATAGAATAGAAATCAGTGAAATTCCCAGGAAAATTATAAAAAAATTCTAGAGCTCCCAGGTCAAAGAGAAAGTTTTGCAAGTAAATAGAAATAATTCAAATGTCATAGAACCACAGACAAAATAACACAACATTTAGCAGCTTCTATATTAAAGAATAAAATGCTTTGAAGTATGATATTCTGGAAAGGAAAGTAGCTGGGTTTATACCAAGAATAATCTGCCCAGCAATGAGTTATTTAAGGTTGAAAGTTCTGCAGTAGAATGTAAGCTCCTTGGTGTCAAGGTTTATTTCTTATTTTAATCTTTGCATTCTTGTACTTAAAACAGAACCAGGGCTTTAGGACTGAAGATATAGAAAGCTTAATGAATGAGATAGACTTATGCCTGGAAACAAATTCTTTCTCCTCAAATCTAATAGCCACATACAGTAAACACATAATATAACAGCATTAGCCCTTGATAAGTGTACTAATTGCATTCTTTATCATCAATGTTTAAAAGACATTTCATTCAACCTAATAATTCAAATAATTAATTAAGACCTAGTAATAAGTTTGTATTATGGTTTACCATTTAGAAACCTTACTTTTTTTGCTCTTTTCTTTCATGATTCTTTATTTAAAAAAAAAAAAAACTGTTTTAATGAACAGTATTCTCTCATCCTTCTCTCATCCAACCTACACAAACTCTTTTTGCAAATAAAACAAAATGGTACAAATTGGAGTGATTACAAATTGACTACTTTCCTCCAGTCAAAGAAACAGATAAAAGTCCAATTTCGATGCTGTTACTGTATTTTTTTTTCCCACACAGCTCTACGTCATTGCTGTAGAAACTTTAAGATTCTTTAAAAAGTATGTACAAAATTAGGTGAAGGGTAAAATTATGAATTTCCCACTTGGAAGAAAGTGGCTTAAATTCTATCCAATTATTTGCCATGACAACCAGCTAAACACAAAAGGGCTGGAATGGATGTAGAGTACTGCCTCTATAATCATCACTGTATGTCCTTCAAATCATGGATATGCAGCACCGCTATCCCCAGCTACTTCAGGGCCATAAGCCTACACGGTAATTACATGCTTTGGAACACTCCACTTAAGTGCATCAATAATATAGTGAGCGAACGTGTTCTTTAATTCTGCACCTGTAAATGGAGAGAAAAAAATAAAGAAAATATCTCCATCAAAAACTGAAAAAGAAATTAGACAACAAAATCATTTTTAACCTGTTTCTCTTAGCTCTCATGTCAAAGTCCGGGAGATTAATAATTCAAAGTTTCTCATAAATACAAACAAATGCCAAGGAAGCTATGATGGGGGGGGGTTGCCAGTTATGTGGCCCACATTGAAGAATGCAGGAAAAATGAAAAACTCCAAATCAAGGCTGACATTCTCTCTATAATGCAGACAATTGTTCCCTGAATTGTCGAAAGTCAGTGCTATTTTTTGCCCTTAATGCCTATATTTAACTGCTATTAATGGGAATTTAGAAGAGAACATCTTCTGTTGATCAGTGACTTCTGAGCACAAAAGAAAAGAGTTAAAAATGTCAGTTCATTTCATAATTGTAATATTATATAAATGAATTGTTCTCTGGTATATTACATATACATGCAAATATACATCAATTTATATATACACATGATATGTAAAATTTACATGTCATGCAATATAATATATTATTTTCTCTATATGGTATTACATTTTATTTTTGCATATATATGTATATGTATCACATTTTTTCAAAGATTTAGAGAAATATATAAATTTATATGCATGTGGGTGTACTCATATATACATAAGTTAAGTGTATTTGTGTATTTGTGTAGGGGGAACATTTGTAGTTCCCCACAATCATACAACTATTATATATCACAAAGAAGACTTTAACTGACTTCAAAACTGGCTCCCTTTCTACTATTTCCAATTCTATATGATATATGTGTCTGTGTGTCTATGTTTATGTATTTGTGGATGGATGGATGGATGAATGGATGGATGGTTGGATGGAGAAGCTAGGTGCCTCTGCAGTAAAACACTGGGTCTGGAGTCAAGAAGATCTGACTTCAGTATGGTTCTTTATACTTATTAGCTGCATGGTTCTGGGCAAGTCACTTAACCTCTGTTTGCCTCAATCCCTGGAGAAAGAAATGGCAAACCATTCCAGTATCTTTGCCAAGAAAAACTTGCATACTATTGTTCATGGGATCACAAAGAGCTGGATAAGAGTGAATGACTAAACAACAAAAACAACAAATACCCAAACATATAGCTGCAGGTTTGCCTCTCTGAAGTCTCTTGTCATTTCAATCCATCCTCCATTTAGCTACTGAAGTACTTTTCTTAAAAGACAGGTCCAATCATGTCACCTATTTCCAGCACTACCACCCATCACCATCACTGTCAACATACTCAATAAACTTGAGTGTTTTCCTATTGCCTCTAGGATGAAATGGCCAAGGTCTCTGATATTCAAAGCCTTTCATCACCTAGCCTCCTCTTATTTTTCTAGTCTTCTTACAATTTGATTTTCATTAGGTATGCACTTTTTTATCCAGTAACACTGGCTTTAAGCATGTTCTAGGAGTAAAACACTCCGTTTCTCAGCTCTGGAAATTTTCTCTGGCAAGTAATACTTGTCCGTGGAATTTTCATCCCTGTTGTTCCAACTACAAATCTCTTTGATTTCCTTTAAGTCCCAACTAAAATTCCAGCATCTACAAGCAAACTTTCTCAACTTTTCTTCATTCTGGGAGCCCTCCCTATTTATACTTTAATCATTTTGTTTTGTATAAACGTCTTTGTCTGTTGTCTTCTCCATTATATCTTAAGCTCCTTGAGTCACAGAATTGCCTTTTTGTGTCTTTTTGTTTTCTCATTGCTTAATATAGTACCTGATACAAAATAGGTACTTAATAAATATTTATTGCTTGTTTTATATATGTATATAAGTGTAAATGTAAACACAGAAACTATCCAGTTAAAACTTATAAATTATTATGGATATTTATGTATTCGTGTATCACTTGCATACATATGCATATGTATATATGCAAACATATATTATGTGTATACATATTTGTCTCTTAGAAGACAGATGTAGGTCAGCAATATTTAAGGAGAATTATTGGTATACTACTGTTAGTGGCCTCCTTCTACTCATACATCTCAAAAAATGGAATGATATATGCAAACTATCAACAAGTCTTTTAAAGGAAACATTGTTTTTTTTTTTTTTCCCTGAACTATTTGCCTTATGTGTTTAACCAAGAATATCTGAGGAGCTATTAAGAAAATAATTCATACAATCGTTATGATATAAATAATAAAAATCATATTTGTTCCTTTGGAAAAAGGAAATCCTCTGGATCTGGTTTTGATATCAGAAATTTCTAATTTAAAAGAAATAAATACACTCAATTGTTATAAATATTCAAATGTACCTATGCAAAAAAGAAATGAGAATCCTGATTGTGTAGGATTTGAACTCTAGAACATGAAGTTTGGTGTTTTTCTATAAATAATGAATATTGTAATAATTTTGCAAAGTGTCAAAATGTTATGAGTTACCAGTGTTTAAAGAAGTTCAAAGGGAATGTGAAACATGTTCTTTGCCATTTCAGTTTAAGAACATAACTGGGTATTGTCACTGGGTCTTTGAATCTTCTTGGTTACCTCAAAATATTATTGATTTGTTCTAGAACATTAGCACCCAGTATTCACTGAAGCAAATTCATACCTTCATATCTTTTAAGCAAAACAATATATAAAAACTACAAGTTCAACAGCTCAGAAATGTTTTTGTTTAAATTGTGTCAATATTTAAGAGATAGGGCTAATTTAAAAGAAAAAGAAAAATGTTGAGTGAGATCCCTATAGACATTTTCTAAAAAGAAATATATATAATAATAATCTACCCAGTATTTTAAACTCACAAAATTATAGGGCTTTTAATTTACATTATATTTACAAAACAATGTTAGATTCCTTCAATTCTATGGGCACAGCTTTTGATTTGGGAAGTTATAGAATTTTAGCACTGGCTAACCTTGCAACTTGAGAGGAAGGATGTTGAGTCAATGAGATACTGAAAAAATAAATTATTAAAAAAAAGAAGACCTCATTAAAGGTTGCATAACTCTATGAGAATATATTCACATAAAAAATCTCAGAGTCCTTGTTTATCTTGTTTTGCTGACACAGAAAGTGATTTTCATCTAGAAGTTCTTATTTATTAATGCTTCTAATGTCTTTCCCATTTCTGGGCTCTAAAACAATAGGCCAACCTTTTGTTTGCTATCAGGTAAAATAATTCTCTTTTCTTGCTGAGGCATAGTAGACTAAGTTTAAGCAGGAGATATATATCTTCCAGTTGAATGATAAGCCACTGAAAAAGGTGGTTCAGTGACGGAAGTGCCAACAAACCTTCTCCAGTGGTGACATGAATGATGCCTCTGTAAGATCTAATTAAAGGTACACACAGCAGGGATAAAAACGATAATGTTTAAGGCCCACTGTCCAAATGATCACAAATTCCAGGCTTTTTTGCACTCTGGGACAGTAATTGGTAATATTAAAGCAAGGTAACTTTTAATACTTGCCAGATCACTTAATTTGCTTACCTCTGTAATCTTAATTACAATCCCAGCAAGAGTGTCACCTTTAGAACCGACAGCTGAATAAGCAATATAAATCAGACAAGTAGAAACTATCTCTTGGTGTCATCTAGTGGCTACATTCCCTTACTGCATAAAAGAAATGTTAGAGGCCAGTTTGCTGGAGTGAAGATGGTTTTATTACATTTGTTTCTGAGTGACTGGAGTAAAAGAAGCTGCCATTTTTAACAGACCAGAGGAGGTTAGTAACAATGAAGCCTTTCTCTGCTCTTCACCTTGGCCCTTCTGCTGTGCCTTCTTATAAGGTCAGGACACATCGATGGAAAGCCAGTTAACATACACTGGTGTGAAGGTGCTGTCTGCTGCCCCATTTAGGCTGCATGACTGAGTGACTGGGTGTTGTTAAGGGACATCCACAGCCAATACACAAGGTATTTCCTCTTGGCTGACTGAGCAGCACTCAGGGGATTCTGACAGATTAAACTGACATGCTAACAATCTGATTGCAGATGGCACTGGAGGAAGACTTAGAGTGAAAACGCAAAGTCCCCTGACCCTCCTGTCATACACTCTCCAGTCCATCCCAAGAATGGAACATTGAATAAAGTCACACAGGGAATAGGGGGCAGAGGGAAAATACACTTATCCACGGATGCACAGAAATGTCACCTCTAATGTTACGGTTCCTTTAAGAAGGACTATAATTTTTCATATCACATCTATGATTTTGAAAGGAAGAGGCATTAAGTCTGGGTTGACATACATAAATTATTCAGACAATTAAGACCAAACTCTCTGTAACTGGGCCTCGATTGTTCATAATTTCAGGCAAAGGGTATTTGACTGATGCTGTCTTTTTCTTAAATCAGAATTTTCTGTTAAATAAAACTGGTGGAGTGTTTGGGCATCCCAATTATCCAAACAATTTACATGCATGCAGGCGCAGACTTGCTCTGCCAATCCTCAGTATACATAGAACCGGAGATCAAGTCCACATTTAGGAAAGGCAAACATGGTGATGAATTGAGAAAATTATTCTGATATTTTATGCCTTCAAATTATCTTCTCACAATTACTTAATCTTTCAGGCAAATTATGGGTGATTCTTGTGGTGTGCTATTTTGACTGAATTATCTATAGTATTCTCTTACCCCCATCATAGCGTTTATTTTCCCTCCAATTTGACATTCAGAAATCACAGCTGTAGAGTTGGCAGAGAGTTCATCAACTACTACAGACCTGACGTTCAAGAATACCTTCAACTCCGCTGAACTAAGATCACCACTCAGTGCATTTTTAACTTCCTTTTTTTTTTTTCATAGCTCTTTCCTTTCTCCTGAAGTGCAACTCTGCTTATATATTATGACTCCATTACTAACTCATTCATTCATTCATTCACTTAGTGATTACCACAATGCCTAGTACAATTGACATATTGACTCAGCACTGATTTATTAACTGCCTAATGTGGGCAGAACATTGGACTGGAGAAAATAAAGGAAACTAATAAACTTCCAAAAACTCATGCATAGTCATATAAGATTGAGTGAAATTAATGGAAGTCACTTCTATATCCTCATTTTTACTTCAACAGAGCTAAAGCTCAAGAGGTAGATGAAGATGGAGAAAAAGATAGAAACTGAAACAGAAAGACAAAGAGAAAGGAGAGGGAACAGAAAAAAAAAGAAAGGAAAAGTAAAGTATGTATGTATGTGTGCCATGTGAAAAAAGACAAATAAAGAGAGAGAGACGGAGAGAGAGAGAGAGAGAGAGAGAGAGAGAGAGAGAGAGAGAGAGAAATAGAGACAGAGGCAGATAGAGAGATAGAGAAGTGGAAACAGATATATGTATATGTTTAATTGTTTCTATTTTATAGGATCACTTATGAGATTCTAATGTGATATTAAAATATATATCTAGATAAATATATTTCCTCTTTTTTCACTCTACAAAATTAGGATAATATTACTTGAAAAACTTGATTGCAAGTTATCTGTAATTTGTAATTTTAGAGAATTTCCCAGTAATGGTGAGAGGAATCAGTATCACTTGAACCCAGATTCTTAAACTGTGACATCAAGACTGATTCTTTGGTCACTCTGCCATGATGTCTATTTGTCCTATTCTTAATTAACATATTTTCATCCCTTCCTATTTTTTCATGTGAGGGATTCCCAGAGAGTTGTTATTCACCCAATAACTAAGTTGAGCACCAGCTCTAGAGCTAGAGACTTACATCTGGAAAGACTTTTATTGAAAAGTACTTTTGTCACCTCCTTTTCATGCTGTAGTGAATAATGAAGTCCAGAGTGTAATTTCATTATCATTATAGAATTACAGGATAGTGAGTATGAATGACAAAGTGATACTTTTCAGACAAAAAAAGGCTTACCTTGTTATATTTGTTCTTTTTATTTTTATGTTTTTGAAAAAAGGCACTGAGTGTTGATTGAGAAATTTAAGGACCTCTAAGGAGGTCTGTAATGAACTTTCTTACATATGTTTATAAAGTTGAACAAAAATGGAACCCATGCATTCTTTAATGTAGTTTGAACTTTCTTTTTCATGTGTATGCGAAAGCTATTTTTTTTGGTCTGTTTTCATGTGTTGTGAATCATATAAAATGAATGAGTCACAAACATGTAATGTTTTCTTTTGGTTCTACTTCAGACCATATGGTCAGATAATGGACTCAAGCACTCCACATTTGCTTCTGCTTTACCTTTGGAAATCTTCCCATGTCATGGACAGTTTGGGAATTTAAGTTCTTTATTTTTATTTTTTTTTTTGTATTCAGAAGCCAAATATTTTCAGTCAAGAGAAAAAGAATGAATAAAATTGGAGCAGTTCTTGCAAGCTATTTTGTAAAATTACATATACAAACATAAACCATAGTATATAGATGCTATATAATAAATATAGATGCTAACTATAGGATAGAGATGTTTAATAATTACTTGCTGACCCATTTACTTATAAATATCTACTTCTATACTTGTACACACACACACGGGTGTGTCGACTCAATGCTTAGCAAAAGAATACTTTTAAATATATTATTTTATGTAGAAATTAAAAAAAAAACCAACTTAACACAAATAATCTTATCATTGAACTCCTTTTTACTCCAGTTAGTGGATTGGCATTGGACCCAGAGTCAAGAATTGAATCCACAATCTTAAGATATTAGCTATGTGACCCTAGGCAGGTCATTTAGCTTCTCTTTTTTCTTAGTACCATCAGTTGCAAAACAGAAATAACATCTGCCTAACAGGGTTGTTCTAACAATCAAATGAGATAATGTTTTCTGGATCATTTTTTATTGTTATAATCAACACTATCCTGTTGTTTCAGCCTTAGCTTGAACTTGGATAGTTTGTTGGTAGTTTTGCTTCATTAATGAAACAAAATGAAATACTAATAATGTATTTAGCAATTAACAAGAGGAGATTTATTTACCTAGAGCAGGAGAATATTCAACAACCATACATATCCAGGATACTGTCAATTGATTTAGCTGACCAAAGCTCTCCTTTTTTTTGAATTGCACATTTTAGTCTGAAATGTAAGGGAGCAGAGATAGAGGTTCATTATATTTGATTTGTACTCAAATCACCAGGAAGTATTTTCACCAGACCAAGCCTTTAGTGTCCGGAGATAATCAAATTTCAAGGACAATCTGAAAACTTTTAAGGAAAAACTAGATTAACTCATATTGGGGAAGGAGGCTAGGCTGTCTCTCCCTAGATATCTATTTTTTGATAGTATTGTATGTTAGAGTTAGATGAAACAACTTAAACAAATTAATTTATCTTCCTTTTGGTAAAATAATTAAGATATTTTTATTTGAATGGAAAAATAAGAACCACTTTATTCCTCCTATTTTTTTTTTTTTGCTTGTTTTACCAACACATGTATCTAATATGTCAAAAAAGTATTCCTGAGCAAAATGGTGTATTACATTGGCCATTTTTAAAATAAAATAAAAAATCTAGTGACACAAGGAGGAAGAAATCACAGCAATCTTACTGAACAAATAGTTAATGATATTTTCATTATCTGTATAGTGCCTATAGATAATCTCAACATCATAAGATGGATTTACTAGAGTAGTAAATCCCCGTTGCAAGATATTTTGAGTTTTGAGTTTTGAGATACATTGACTAAAACTACACTTTATGAGTTCATATAAATGTGTTTACCTTTAATACTTGACTAGAGTATAATTAGTTGAAAACTAAGATGTTTAAGATAATTACAATAATAATATTTATATAACTCCTCTTATGTACCAGGCGCTTTATAAATATCAACTTATTTGATCTTTACAATAGCTCTGGGAGGTAGATGTTACTATTATCCCTTTTATACTGATGAGGAACCTGTGATAAACATAGATGAAGTAACTTGACCCATTTATTGTCTGAGGATTGGATTTACATTCAAGTATTTCTCACTGCAGGTCCTGTACTCCATCCACTGTTCCACCTACCTATTTCTCAGTATGATATAGTAAAAGAAGAAGAAGAAGAAGAAGAAGAAGAAGAAGAAGAAGAAGAAGAAGTAATAATAGAATATTTACCCAAGAACCTGAGACACACTTTCCCATAAGTTAGCACAATATTACTGGGAAGAGTGGATCCTTTTAAAGGAGTTGTGTGAGATAAATATGGCCAGAGCACATTAGAGGCCCACACAAAATGTACATTTTATTCTGGTAGGGTATTCATGTAGATAAGATGTATGGCCAGGAAACACTTACTTCCCACACTCTATAGATAATGATCTTTTCTAGTGGACATCATTTTACAACTTCAGCTAGGCTTGATAATATACTGTTTCTGTTAGATAAATAATCTTTGTTAGACACTACTGAACTTGACACATTTTCTCTGTTGGACAGTGTTCATCATCTGGTTGTTATCTAGATGTAAAGTCATTGAAGACAAGTGGCCTCCACTGGTCATGGCCAGACATGACATCTATGATTTTTCCATCAGTTTTCATCTCCTGGTCTCAGAAATTTTTGGCTGTAATGTTTTCTGTCACTAACAAAAGTGGGGATGGGCTCTGCTACATTATAATTTTAAATCAAGTTGGCATTTTCAAGATATAGATAGCTGAATAGATATAGATATTTGCAATCCAATCCTATCTTTTTTTAGTGTTTACCTTCAAAAGCCAAAGATTTTTTATTTTATTTTTTCAGGAAAGTCCTTGTGTCAGCTAGGACCAAGCATGATTCTAAACATGGAGCAGTAAAGATAGGAAGAATCTTCTGTTTTATTTTCTTTTTTCTTGAAGAAATGGTACATTTCTTCCTTTCAAGCGTCCTTTTTAATAAAAATTTTATCTTTACCAAAAGATTACTTATTTTAGCATGCAGAGCAGGATCATCCAAGCAAACTAAGGAACTCAATTTACAAGCCTAAGGATTTTGGTCTCTATGGAAGTGTAAACCTCATTTAGATTTTAACCAGGTTAAATGTCAGAAGAAACATAAGTAGAGACATTTAATATAAAAGAGAAGCCCTTGAAGTATGTCATATCATAGAAAGGCTTGAATAGCTCAAAAGAATTTGAAAGGTCAGTTAGCTTGACCAATGGATAGAAGGCCAGAAGACTGATCAATTTAAATCCGGCTACACACAACTTAATTGCTAGACCATTTTTGTTTCAATTTCTTCATCTATAACCTGAGCTGGAGAAGGAAATGACAAACCACTCCAGTCCAAGTTTGGGATTTGCAAAGAAAATCCCAAAGAGGGACATGAAACCTAATAAAAATTTTAGATTAACAAATTGAGGGGTCATCTTAAGTAAAAGTGAAGCAGCTCACTAAAGAATTTGCTCTGGACCCAAAAGAATTGTCTACTCTTTAAATGTTTGGATAAATTTTTATAGCTAGAGAGTCTAGATGTTGTTCAGGTATTTTTAGTCACCTCTGACTCTTCATGACCCTATTTGGAGTTTTCTTCAAAATGTATTAAAATATAATTTTTAAAAAAATTTTAATAGCCTTTTATTTACAGGTTATATGTATGGATAACTTTACAGCATTGACAATTGCCAAACCTCTTGTTCTAATTTTTCCCCTCCTTCTTCCCACCCCCTCTCCCAGATGGCAGGATGATCAATAGATGTTAAATATATTAAAATATAAATTAGATACACAATAAGTATACATGACCAAACCATTATTTTGCTGTACAAAAAGAATCAGACTCTGAAATATTGTACAATTAGGCTGTGAAGGAAATCAAAAAATGCAGGTGGGCAAAAATATAGGGATTGGGAATTCAATGTAATGGTTCTTAGTCATCTCCCAGAGTTCTTTCACTAGGCATAGCTGGTTCAGTTCATTACTGCTCCATTGGAACTGATTTGGTCCATCTTATTGCTGAGGATGGCCAGGTCCATCAGAATTGGTCATCATATAGTATTGTTGTTGCAGTATATAATGATCTCCTGGCCCTGCTCGTTTCACTCAGCATCAGTTTGTGTAAGTCTCTCCAGGCCTATCTGAAATCATCCTGTTGGTCATTTCTTACCAAACAATAATATTCCATGATATTCATATACCACAATATATTAAGCCATTCTCCAACTGATGGGCATCCACTCAGTTTCCAGTTTCTGGCCACTACAAAGAGGGCTGCCACAAACATTTGTGCACATACAGGTCCCTTTCCCTTCTTTATGATCTCTTTGGGATATAAACCCAATAGTAACACTGCTGGAAAAAAGGGTATGCACAGTTTGATAACTTTTTGAGCATAGTTCCAAATTGCTCTCCAGAATTTTTGGATGTATTCACAGTTCCACCAACAATGTATTAGTGTCCCTGTTTTCCCACATCCCTTCCAACATTCCGCATTATCTTTTCCTGCCATTCTAGCCAGTCTGACAGGTGTGTAGTGGTATCTCAGAGTTGTCTTAATTTGCATTTCTCTGATTAATAATGACTTGGAGCATCTTTTTATATGGCTAGAAATAGTTTCAATTTCTTCATCTGAGAATTATCTTTTCATATCCTTTGACCATAAAATATAATTTTAACTATCAAAATTACAGTTGAAAAATGTTCCATGTTTGGAAGAGAAACAAACAATTCAAACAATAAATTAAAAGAAAATATCTTTAACCCATATTCTTAAGAAAATATGCCACCACGGCCAAGTGAGAATAGAGCATATTGAGATGGAAGTCAGGTTTTTGGTAGAACACCAGACTTTTTCTGTGGAAGTCAATGCAGAGAAAGCCTTTTTTTTTTTTTTTTTTCATGACCTATAGCAATAGTTAAAACAAAGCCAATCTTACCCTTTTATCTCTTATTGAAAATAGGGCCTTTTAAATTAAAAGTTCAAATTTTCTAAACATTGATTTGCATCACAAAATGTCCATTTAATTAACATTACTCTGTACTGTAATATTAGCCTCCAGAAATTTGAGAATATATTTGCCACTAAACACAATAGTATCACATAATCATAGCATCTCAGAATAGAAAAGTATCTTAGAATTCAGATATTTCAAGTGATTACTGATTAAGAACTTTTTCTGTAACAATTCTAAAAGATGGTTAGACAGCCTTTGCTTTAATGTCTCAGTGAGAGGAAGCCACTGTCAACAAATCATCTTATTCTACCTGGGACAAATATTCCTTAGGCTTAAACCCTATACGTGCCTCTTCCTAGCTTCCATCTAATGGTCCTAACCATCTCTCTGGGACATTATAGAGCAAGTTCAATTCCTTCTTTCATGTAACAAATCCTTAGGAAAAAATACCATGGTCTTCTTTGTTTTCTCTGCTCCAGGTTAAATGTATGAATGTCCTTCAAGTGAACTTTCTATGATATGATTTTAAGGGTCTTAATTACCTTCCTCTGGGTCCTCTCTCACTTCCTGACAATTGATTTCTAAACCCAGAACTGCTCAGAGAACTACATCCAGATTCTAAACAAGGCCTAGTACAATGGGACTATAGCCTCATTAGTTCTGTACATTGTGCCTGTCTTAATTGAATCCCAAGATTACATTGACATTCTGGGCTAACATATACTGTTGACTCAATGCATTTTGATTCTGGCAAAATTTTAAGTGTTTTCATAATACTATGGTATAGTCATTCATCTCCCTCTTTGTATTTTGGAATTTTTTTTAAACCAAGTATATATGACTTTAAAATTTTTCCTTTTAAATATCATCAAATGAATTCAATATAGCATTTTTGTCTGTCAAAGTTTTTGCATCATGGTGCTACTCCAGAACTAGGAAGAAAGAAATCTTAAATTAGTTTCAATTGTACTTTTTTCCTGAAGTTCTTAATGGCCAAACAGGAGAATTTTTTTGGAAATTTTCAAAACAAAATCTAGTTTTCAAAACCATATCATAGTCCTATCTTGGACATACTAGCATTTTTTATTTGTTTATTTTAAGGCTTCCCTTTCACATATGCCAACTAGAATCAAACACAGTGTTCCAATGTAGACTGGAAGAATATAGTAGGATAATACTTAAATTTGTAATATCCATATGTCTGATGCAATGTATAATATTTGTACGTGTGGACATATAACATGAGGCAATGAGGTTGTCCAATAAATACAGTGGCGGACTTGGTGTCAGGCAGACATGAGTTCAAATCTGTCCTTACATACTAACTAGCTATTTGACTCTGGACAAGTCACTATACTGAGTTTGCATCAATTTTCTTATTTGTAAAATGAGCTAGAGAAGGAAATGGAAAATAATCCCAATATCTTTGTCATGAGACTCCAAAACGAATCACAAAGAATCAAACATGATTGAAATGTCAATACAGCAAAAAACATATATTGTAATGTGTTTGTAAATGTGTTCACATATTTGCAATTATATATGCACACACATGATGAGGATATATTCATATGAAAATAAAACCATGGAACTCCTTGTTAGGAGTTCTATTTTTTTTTTTAGCTTATCATCATGGAAAATTGCCCTAGTCAGGGTTGTATAGTTATTATATGACAGACTTGGTAGTTGATTCCAGGCTTTCTGATCATGAGATTGCTTTACTTTTCCCTGTGTAATTCAAAACATAATGTTTTCTCTCCCCCATGTAATGTTGAAAATGAAAATTAACAGGCTTTGCAAATTATGCTAATCTTAATTGTAACTGAATTTAGATATTATATATACTAAAGTACCACTTTGATAGATAACATTAGCTTATTGGTTGAGGTTTTAAAATCTTTGCATTAATTGAATAGAATAGAAAATTGAAGTATTGGGGACTATATACTCTGAAGAAGACCAAAGGCAATATTTGATTTTGATAATTAGTAAGCTGGTCACAGCCTACCATTCTAGCCTTAATATACATATACTCCCTCTCAAGCTTTCTGTAGTTCATGAAAACTGACCTTCTTTAGGTCCTTCAAACACAATGATCCCTCATGGAGGCAGAGAATTTCGCCTGACCTGACTCACATTAAAATGGCTTTCCATTTTCTTTGGTCACAGAGATAATCTGATTATCAAAACTAACATAAGGTTCATCATATAAAACTGCATTTAAAACAATAAGTGAACTAATTGTCCCTTGACAGCATAACAAGTTTAAGGCATCCATCACTGATGTTTGTAAATTAAGATGATTTGATATTTCTCAAAGTAGGAAAAAACACTCTTTTTTTTTTTCTTTTTCTTTTTCAGGTTTCTTTCTTTTTTTTTTTAATTTAATAGCCTTTTATTTACAGGATATATGCATGGGTAACTTTACAGCATTAACAATTGCCAAACCTCTTGTTCCAATTTTTCACCTCTTACCCCCCCACCCCCTCCCCTAGATGGCAGGATGACCAGTAGATGTTAAATATATTAAAATATAAATTAGATACACAATAAGTATACATGACCAAAACGTTATTTTGCTGTACAAAAAGAATCAGACTCTGAAATATTGTACAATTAGCTTGTGAAGGAAATCAAAAATGCAGGTGTGCATAAATATAGGGATTGAGAATTCAATGTAATGGTTTTTAGTCATCTCCCAGAGTTCTTTTTCTGGTTCAGTTCATTACTGCTCCATTAGAAATGATTTGGTTGATCTCGTTGCTGAGGATGGCCTGGTCCATCAGAATTGGTCATCACATAGTATTGTTGTTGAAGTATATAATGATCTCCTGGTCCTGCTCATTTCACTCAGCATCAGTTCGTGTAAGTCTCTCCAGGCCTTTCTGAAATCATCTTGTTGGTCATTTCTTACAGAACAGTAATATTCCATAATATTCATATACCACAATTTATTCAGCCATTCTCCAACTGATGGACATCCATTCAGTTTCCAGTTTTTAGCCACTACAAAAAGGGCTGCCACAAACATTCTTGCACA
Source organism: Sarcophilus harrisii (assembly GCF_902635505.1). Taxonomy (NCBI): domain Eukaryota; kingdom Metazoa; phylum Chordata; class Mammalia; order Dasyuromorphia; family Dasyuridae; genus Sarcophilus; species Sarcophilus harrisii. The sequence goes on from NC_045426.1 coordinate 140,360,069, forward strand.
TACAGGTCCCTTTCCCTTCTTTATAATCTCTTTGGGATATAAGCCCAGTAGTAACACTGCTGGATCAAAGGGTATGCACAGTTTGATAACTTTTTGAGCATAATTCCAAACTACTCTCCAAAATGGTTGGATTCGTTCACAACTCCACCAACAATGCATCAATGTCCCAGTTTTCCCGCATCCCCTCCAACAATCATCATTATTTTTTCCTGTCATCTTAGCCAATCTGACAGGTGTGTAGTGGTATCTTAGAGTTGTCTTAATTTGCATTTCTCTGATTAATAATGACTTGGAGCATCTTTTCATATCACTAGAAATAGTTTCAATTTCTTCAAAAACACTCTTGAGAAGCAGGTAGAATTTCAAAGAAAAATAGTTGAGAACACAACAAACAATCCCAAGTTCAAAGAACCATATATTTAGAGCTAGGTAGTAGTGACTGAACTTAATGTCATTATTTTGTAGATGAGGAAATAGATCTAGAGAAATTAAATGATTTGCCAAAGCTTAAAGGGTTAGTAAATATCTGGGATTTGAATGCAGAACTATAACAACCAGTCCCTAATGTCTCCAAAAAGCATGATTTTCCTCATAGAAAGTAGTTTTTCTATTAAGTCAATCTTACTTTTATAGTTGTTGGAATATAGGGTGCTCTGGTTCCATGTATACACCATTCTTTTGCTGGTTCTTAATAAAGTGTTTTAAAGAATTATTGTGATTTTAAAATTTTCTCTCCATTTTATGTGTTTATTATTTTCTGACATAATGAGACAACATATCAAAACCTATGGGATGCAGCCAAAATAGTTGTTAGAGGAAATTTTATATCATATAGGTACATGAAAAAATAAAGAGATCAAAATCCCAGCTATCATCACTAAAAGCATAGTTTTGTCAGTTCACAAAATGAGATGAAACTTTTTTAAAAAATGTAGAATAAGTAACTACCTAAAAATCATATAGATCTTTTGGAATAACAAACACATTATCAGGATGAGGATCCAGCAAAGCAGATTGAAGAGAAGCCAGATAAATAGAGCAAAAATGATCAGAGAGTAATATCCCAAAACCTAGAGAGATGACATGATAATGAACATTGAAATCTAGAAATATGGAATGACAAACTCAGGTAATCCCACTAACTATTGGTAGATTTTGGACTTGGCTCAAATTTATTTCTTCATATATGACTTTATGTTCTTTCTACTCTACTATAATGAGCTTTAAATGCTCAACAACCTATATTTAACTTTTACTTTTAAACCATTCAGAACAATTTTTCTATCAAAAGGAAATCTAAGTTTTGTTTGTTACAGAAAGTCAAGCTGTCTGCAAGCTTATAATGCTGTGTGTCCATTTCATATACACTACAGTTCAACAGAACTGCCCTTCTTGCTTTTCTCACAACAATTCTTTATCTCTCTCCCAGAGTCTTTGGGTGCATATGTTTGTAGTATCTTCTTATTTTGTCTCCTTGAATCCATTCCTTACATCAAAACTTAGCTTAATGGCTGTCTTTTACAATAAGGATTTTCTAATACTTCCTGCCTCTAATGCTTGCCCCCAAAATTGCCTTTGTTTTCTTTTGATTGCATCTGTTTGTATTAAGTTTTTAAAGACATAAAAAATTATAAGGTTTTAAATGTCAATAATTAAATTCATTTTGTTTTTATGTTGTTTCAGTCATGTCTGATTTCCTATGAAACCATTTGGAGTTTTCTTGACAGAGATATTGGAGTGGGTTGTTACTTCCTTCTCCAGTTCATTTTATAGATGAGGAATTCTGTGGCTTTTGTTGTGTCTTTTTTTTTTTTTTTTGGAGGGGAGGCATTGGGGTTAAACAACTTGTCCCAGGGTCACACAGCTAGTAAATATTAAGTGTCTAAGGCTAGAATTCAACACTCCACTCTTCCAATGCCACTGTTTTATCCACTGTGCCATCTAACTGTCCCTTTGAATTCATGTATGTAAGTCTTCCTGACTTCAAATTTGAGCATGCTATCCATTACACTACCTAGTATATATTTTGCAGATAGACAGAAAGACAGATATATAGGTGGATGGATGGTAGATAGATATTATGTCAGGAAAACATAGGATCATTAAGCACAAATAGTACTTCATTTTTGTCTTTGTGTCTATAAGAACAAGCATGGTGCTCCACAAATAGTATGCACATTGAATAAATGTTTATTGATTGATTTTTATCCTATTTGTAAAGGTCCACTTAGAAAAAGCTTTTCTTTATAACTTCTGCCCCAGAATTTTTTCTTCCAAATTATCTTAAATCTACCTGCATTTACATTAATCTATATTTATTCTTTTCTCTACATATAGTTACATTTGTACTAAGTAACTCCCTTAATGTAAACTCTTTGTTAGAGGCGATTGTCTTATTATTTGTTTGCCCAGAATCTGGAATGTCTGACAAACAACATTCACTTAATAAATACATATTAAGTGATTGATTTGGGAGAAAAACACATTAATTCAATCCATATTTATATTTTAACATAATAGGAACTATGCTAGATGTGGAAATGCCAAGGCAAATAATGAGAGAAGCTCTATTCTTATAAATTCTTAAAAATCTTTTCAGATCAATCAAGAGGCATTTATTCTGTGTCAAGCACTGTGCAAAACATTGAAGATCCAAAGGCAGAAGTAAAACAGACTCTCCTTAAAGTGATTGTAGCCTAATATAGGAAATAACATGTAGCTACATAAATATATGGAAAATATATACGTAAAATATGCAAAAAAATGAAAAGAAGGTGAGTTTAGGAGAGTGAGTGCTATTAGCTAGAACATCATTAAAAAACTTCTTGTAGAAAGTGGTCCTTAGGCTGACACTTGAAGAAAACCATGAATTTGAAGACTAGTTAGTATTAGAGGAGGACATTACTGGCATAGGATCAGGTGGGAAATTACTAGTTCAAGAATATATAGTTAAGTCAGAATAAGGGAGACTGGCTAATGTTTCTTAAGTAGAAGAAGAAATAAGAAAACTTGAAAGATAGGAAAGTGACAGCTTATGTGTAGCTTTAAATGACAAAGAGAGGGATGTAAATTCAATTTTAAAATTAATAGGAAATCTCTGGGGGTGATTGTGTAGTAGGGTGACATGATCAGACCTGAACTTTAGGAAAACCACTTTGAAAAGTGTATAGTGAATGGATTGGAATGGGAAGAAACTTGAGGTAAGGCAAGCAAATAGGTTATTGCATTATTATAGGATTATGAGGTTTTTTATTGTAGAACTAGTGAGAGAAGATTGTATTCAAAAGAAGTGTAAATATAAAATATTTTGTTATTCAGTCATTTGGACTCTCCATCAACTCATTTTGGGGGTTTTCTTGGCAAACATCCTGCAATAGTTTTCCATTCCTTCTTCAGCTCATTTTATAGATGAGGAATTGAGAGGCAAGCATAACAAAGTGATTTGCTTAAAGTAACACGGCTAGTAAGAGTGTAAGGCCAGATTGAATTGAGATCTTCTTGACTTCAGATTCACCATTCTATCCACTGAGTCAGCTCACTTTCCTAAAAAAAAAGTGTATAAGATTTGGCAAATAACGGAACATGGAGGACAAGTGAGAGTGAGAAATTGAGAAATTAAGAACCTAGTTATGGTCTATTACAGGGAAGTTTGGAAGAAGTGCAGGTTTGGGGGAAAATATAAAGAATTATATATGATATACCTATAGTACACACAATTTGAAATGTCTAATAGGAAGTTTGGGACTATACTTGTTTTTTTTTTCCTTCTAATCTTGCCTGCATTAGTTTTGTTTGTACAAAAACTTTTCAATTTGATATAATCAAAAATTTCTATTTTGTAGTCAATAGTGATCTCTAGTTCTTCTTTGGTCATAAATTCCTTCTTCTTCCACAGGTCTAAGAGGTAAACTGTCCTATGCTCTTCCAATTTATTTATAATCTTATTCTTTATGCCTAGATCATGAACCCATTTTGACCTTATCTTGGTATACAGTGTTAAGTGTGGGTCAATGCCTAGTTTCTGCCATACTAATTTCCAATTTTCCCAGCAATTTTTGTCAAATAATGCATTCTTATCCCCAAAACTGGGGTCTTTGGGTTTGTCAAATACTAGATAATTAAAGTTATTGGCTGTTTTGGGACTATACTTGTTAAGAGAGACTGGGTCTGAGTATATGATCTGAGAATTTTCAGATATTGTATATCTTAGACATATTTGAGTATACAGTATTAGGTTAATCACAGACAATAAAATTGTCCTTCTCTGTCAAATGAAAAATAAATAAAATATCTTTCTGAACTTTTCTTCCAAAAGTCACCCTATTCCTGTAATATTATTACTCAGAACATACCTTAGGTAGTTTATCACTATTTGTGTACATCCAGGTTTCTTCAGTTTCTGATGGAATATAAATAAAATCTATACTTTGTGTGTGTGAGAGAGATAGAGACAGAGACAGAAATAGAAACAGAGATGGAGACAAAAAAACACAGAGAGACACACATAGAGAAAGAGAGACAGAGACAGAGAGAGAGAATGGTGGAGGTGTGTGTGTGTGTGTGTGTGTGTGTGTGTGTTTGTGTGTGTGTGTGTGTGTGTGTGTGTGTGTGTGTGCATGTGTGTGTGTAAGAGCTCCTGAGGGAAGAAATTAAATAGCTTGGAAATACCCACCCATTGTCTAAATGTAAATATTTCCTTTGGTCCTCTTGACGAAAAAAAATACAATATTCTGGGAATCAATCAAACCACTGTTCAGAGTCAGGCAGTTCCTATGCTGCCTCTAGCATGATCCCTCTAGCATGATCTCACCCGCCTCGACACTAGAGAGTTTAAAAGCCTACCTGCTTTTCTTCTCCTCTCATTCACTGCCTTCATTCTCCTGGTCCACACTTTCATGTGCCAGATCCAGTGGGGGAGTCTATTAGCCCCAGAATAATAACCCTGATGGAAAATTAGATGAAATGAAAAGGCCTTTGCAATGGCAAAACACTTTTAAGTGCTGACCTACAGTACACTTGAAGAAACAAATATATATTTGTTCCCCTAGCCTTGTTTTTTCCCCCATAATCTGTCTTTGGACCACAAAGGAACCAAAACCTGAATGTAGTAAAGAATAATAAAAATGAGTCCTTTAAAGGGCTTTTCATTAGTATGTCATTCTATAGGGCTGATATTCAGAGGAATTAAAAATATGCAAAAAAGGCAAAAACAAAATTAGTACTATGTAGTGCATTTTTTAATCTTAAAATTTTATTTATTTATTTCTTGATGCTCAGGCATTTGTTTTTGGCAATTCACACTAATTAGGATTTCCCTCCCTCCCCTTCTATAATGAAAACTAAGTTTATGCCTTTCTTTATATCCATAGCACTTAACACAGTGCCTGTCACATAGTAAGTACTTCATAATGCTTCTTAATTGATGCTTTTAAAATTTTTAATTGATGTTTTGTTTTTACATTTCAAATATTTGTAAATGAGCCTTCCCTTACTCCATAGGAGGTCTCTTGTAAAAAAAGTAAAACAAATTGGTGACATATTCTGAAAGAGTATGCAACAATATACATCTGTAACACTTTCCCAAATCTATTTTATTTATTTTTATTAATATAAATATGTTTTCCTTTCTACCCAACTACTATTGCATTGAAGAAAATTAGAAAAAAACAATTTTTTGTAACAAATAATACATTCCCTCAATGGACATATTCATATATGTATATATGTTTTATATATATATGTTATATATGTGTATATTATATAAAATATGATACATGTGGACCCTAAATTTACCAACTCCTTAGAACACATTACATATTTTAGAATAATGTTTCATCATCAGTTCTTTAGAATCATTAATGTCATATTAATTATCATAATTCTTACAGCTTTCAGAGTTGTTTTTATGGTGATATTATTATATTAATTGTTTTCCTAGGTCTTATTTGATTCTTCATAATTTCACAAGTGTCTTGAGAATTATTCCTTTTTATTATACTGATAGAATTGTATGTATCATCTTTCTAGTTTTGCTCATTTCAATCTATATCAGTTCATATATACTGTTTCATATATTTTGTAAACCTATTTCCTCATTTCTTATGAGACTTCGCTCACATTCTTAAGCAACAAGAAAAATAAAGTGAGGGAATAATCAGAGGTAAAAGAGAAAACAAATCCTATTTTGAAGATAATATATGATGACTGGCTCTTAATAGTTTTATCTGGAGTATTTGTTCAAAATCTAAAACAAACAAACAAACAAAAACTATTTGCTGGAAATAAAGTAATGTATTATAAGCCACAATTTAATTTAAATTAATTTAGTGTCAATAATATTCATCAAAAGGCAATACCACAACAGTTTGTCAAATTACAAAAAATAATCACAGTCTTTGCTCTCAAGTTTATATATTTTTTTAAAAAATGTTTTGCTGATTTAATTCAGCCATGTGAAAAGGAGAAATTTGAATAGTCTGATATCTTTGAATCATTTCTACCAAAGTCATTTTCTGTTTTTCCCCATCTAATGCTTTTTTACAATCAGCATTAACATTTTTCTTATTAAAGCTTTTTATTTTCAAAACATATACATGGATAATTATTCAAAATTGACAGTTGGAAAACTTTGTATTCCAAATTTTCTCCTCCTTTCCCTCATTTTCTCCCCTAGATAGCAAATAATCCAATATATGAAATACATGTTAAAATATATATTCAATTCAATATATGCAAATATATTTATACAATTATCTTTGCGCATAAGAAAAATCAGATCAAAAAGGAAACAAAATGAGTAAGAAAACAAAATGCAATCAAACAACAAAAAAGAATGAAAATGCTGTGTTGTGAAACACTCAGTTCCCACAGTTCTCTCACTGGATGTAGATGACTCTTTTCATCACAAGATCATTAGAACTGGCCTCAATCATCTTAATCATGGAAAAAGTCACGTCCATCAGAATTGATTGTTGTAGAATATTGTTGTTGCTGTGTACAATGATCTCCTGGTTCTGCTCATTTCACTTAGCATCAGTTCAAATAGATCTCTCCAGGCCTTTCTGAAATCATCTTGCTGATTGTTTCTTACAGAACAATAATATTCCATAGCATCCAGATACCATAACTTATTCAGCCATTGTCCAACTGATGGACATCCACTCAGTTTCCAGTTTCTTGCCACTACAAAAATGGCTGCCACAAACATTTTGGCACATAATAGGTCCCTTCCTTTCTTTAAGATCTCTTTTGGATATAAGCTCTGTAGTAACACTGCTGGGTCAAAGGGTATGCACACTTTGACAACTTTTTGAACATAGTTCCAAATTGTATTCCAGAATAACTGTAACCATACACATGTATCAGTGTCCCAGTTTTCCCACATCTCCTCCAACATTCAGCATTATCTTTCCCTATCATTTTAGCCAATCTGAGAGGTGTGTAGTGGTATCTCAGTGTTGTCTTAATTTATATGTCTCTGATCAGTAGTCATTTAAAGCACCTTTTCATATGACTAGAAAAAGGTTTAATTTCTTCATCTAAAAAATATCTGTTCATATCCTTTGACCATTTATCAGTTGGAGAATGACTTGAACTCTTATAAATATGAATCAATTTCCTACATATTTTAGAAATAAGGCCTATATCAGAACTCTTAAATGTAAAAATGTTTTCCCAATTTATTGCTTCCCTTCTAATCTTCTCTGCATTAGTTTTGTTTGTACAAAAACTATTTAATTTAATATAATCAAAATTATATATTTGGTATTCAATAACAACTTCTGGTCCTTCTTTGTTCATATCTTCCTTCTTTCTCCACAGATCTGAGAGGTAAACAATCCTATGTTCTTCTAATTTGCTTATAATATCACTATGTCTAAATTATGAACCCATTTGAGCCTTATCTTGATATATGGTATTAGGTGCAGGTCAATGCCTGCCATACTAGTTTCCAATTTTCCTAGCAGTTTTTGTTAAATACTGAGTTTTTATTCCAAAAGCTAGGGTCTTTGGGTTTGACAAACACTAGATTATTATATCTATTGACTATTTTCTCCTGTGAACCTAATCTATTCCAGTGATCAATCACTATTTCTTAGCCAGTACCAAATGGTTTTATTATTTATTATTTTATAATATAGTTTTTGACTTGGTGGATCTAGGCCACTTTCATTGGCACTTTTTTCATTAATTCCCTTGAAATTCTTGACTTTTTCCAAATTATATTGTTGTAGACTTTTTCTTCCTCCAGATGACCTTTGTTATTACTTTTTTTAGCTCTGTAAAATAATTTCTTGGGAGTTTGATTGCTATGGCACCAAATAAATCAATTAATTTAGGTACCATTTTCATTTTTATTATATTTGCTCAGCCTATCCAAAAGCACTTAATATTTTTTCAGTTGATTAGATCTGACTTTATCTGTATAGAAAGTATTTTATAATTGTGTTCCTGACTTTTCCTTGGAAGATAGACTCCCACATTTTTTATATTACTGACAGTTATTTTAAATGAAATTTCTCTTTGTATATCTTGCTATTGAACTTTGTTGGAAATATATAAAAATGCTAATGATTTATGTGGATTTATTTTGTATCCTGCAGCTTTGCTAAAGTTGTGAATTGTTTGTAGTAGTTTTTAGTTGATTTTCTAGGGTTCTCTAAGTATACTATCATATCATCTGCAAAGAGTGATAATTTGGTTTCCACATTATCTACTCTTTTTTTCTCTTATTATGAAAGCTAACATTTCTAATACAATATTGAATAGTAATGGTGATATTATGCAATTTAGTTTCATCTGTGTTCTTAATGGTAAGAGTTCCCCATTACATAAGATGCTTGCTGATGGTTTTAAATAGACACTACTGATCATTTTATGGAAAACTCCATTTATTCCTACATTCTTTAGTCTTTTTAATTGGACTGGATGCTGGATTTTATCAAATCCTTTTTTTTTTTCATCTGTTGAGATAATCTATGGTTTCTGTTAGTTTTTCAAATATTGAAGTAGTCCTGAATTCCTGGTATAAATCCTACTTAGTGTATTTCCCTGGAGATAATTTTCTGTAATTTTTTGCTAATATTTTATTTAAGATTTTTGCATTAATATTCATTGGGAAAATTTGTCTATAAATTTTTTCTCTGTTTTCATCCTACTTGGTTTAGATATCAGCACCATATCTGGGTAACAAATGGAATTTGGTAGGACTCCTTCTTTTCCTATTTTTTCAAATAGTTTATATAGCATTGGGATTAATTGTTCTTTAAATGTTTGGTAGAATTCACATATAAATCTATCTGACTCTGGAGATCTTTTCTTAGAGAGATGAATAATTGCTTGTTCTACTTCTTTTTCTAAAATGGGACTATTTAAATAATTTATTTGCTCTTCAGTTAAACTGGGTAATCTATATTTTTGGATGTATTTCTCCATTTCACTTAAATTATCATATTTATTGACATATATTTGGGCAAAATATCTCCTAATTGTTGCTTTAATTTCCTCTTCATTGGTATAAAGTTCACCCTTTTGATTTTTGAGTCTAACAATTTGATTTTTCTTCCCTTTTTCTAATCAAATTAACTAAATGTTTATTTTGTTGGTTTTTTCATGAAACCAACTCTTAGTTTTATTTGTTAATTCAATAGTTTTCTTACATTCAATTTTATTAATCTCTCCTTTTATTTTTCAGAATTTCAAATAGCATTCAATTGAACATTTTTTAGTTGTTCTTTCTCTATCTTATGCAAGTAAGCATCTAGAGAAATAAAATTTCCTCTAATAACTGCTTTGGCTACATCCCTCAAATTTTGGTATGTTTTCTTATTATTGTAATTCTCTTGGATAAAATTACTGATTGTCTGTATGACTTCTTGTTTCATCCACTTATTCTTTCGGATTTGATTATTTAGTTTCCAATTAATTTTAGTTCTATTTTCTCCTGGACTTTTATTACATGTAGGTTTTTATTGCATCATGATCTGAGAACACATATTTACTATTTCTACCTTTCTGCATTTGATTTTTAGATTTTATGCCCTAATACGTAGTCAATTTTTTTATAAGTTCCATGTACTGCTGAGAAAAATGTATATTCCTTTCTGTCTTCATTCAATTTTCTCCAAGGTATATCATCCCTAAATTTTCAAGGATTCTATTTACCTCCTCAACTTCTTTCTTATTTATTTTATGGTTGGATTTATGTAGTTCTGAGAGAGCAAGGTTGTGATTCCACACTATTATAGTTTTGCTGTTTAATTTTTCTTGCAGCTCTCTTAACATCTCCTCTAGGAATTTGGATGTTATACCACTTGGTGCAAATATGTTTACTATTGATATTAGTTCTTTATCAATGGTACCTTTAAGTAAGATGTAGTTTCCTTTCTTATCTCTTTTAATTAGATCTAGTTTTGTTAACCATTTGGTATTGGCGAAGGAATAGATTAGTTGATCAGTGGACTAGGTTAGGTTCAAAGGACAAAACAGTCAACAAATATAGCAACCTAGTATTTGACAAACCCAAAGATCCCAGCTTTTGGGATAAGAACTTACTGTTTGATAAAAATTGCTGGGAAAATTGGAAACTAACATGGCAGAAACTAGGCATTGATCCACAATTAACACCGTACAACAAGATAAGGTCAAATTGAGTGGATGCCCATCAATTGGAGAATGGCTGAATAAATTGTGGTATATGAATATTATGGAATATTATTGTTTGGTAAATAAAAGGCTATTAAAAAAAAGATCTAGTTTTGTTTTGCTTGATCTGAGATCATTATTGCCACCCCACTCCCCCCCCTTTTTTTTTTTTTTTTTTAACCTCAGCAAAGCATTATAGATTCTGCTCCAGGTCTTTAAAATTACTCTAAATATATCACTATGTTTTAAATGAGTTTCTTCTTGTAAACAATAAATTGTAGGATTCTGACTTTTAATCCATTCTGCTATCCACTTCTGTTTTATGAGAAAGTTCATCCCATTCACATTCACCAATAAAATTACTGTATTTCCTGCTATCTTGTTTATTCCCAATTATATTTTTCTCTTTCCTTTTCCCCTTTCCCTCTTTCCCAGTATTTTGTCACTGATCACCCTCTTCTTCAAACAGTCCTCCCTTTTAGACCTCCTCCTTTCTTACATCTTTCCACTATCACTTCTCTTTTCCCTTCCACTAGCCTTCCCCTTTCTTTTCCCCTCTCCCCTCCCATTTTACTATAAGGTGAGACTAGTTTCTCTGTGAAACTAAATATGTCTGATATTCTCTCTTTGAGCCAAATCTGATGAGAGTAAGATTGCATAATGCTCATCTCCCTCTCCTCTTTCCCTCAATTGCAATAAGTATTTTTTGCCTCTTCATGAGATGTCATTTACTCCATTTTAATTCTATTTCTCTCTTCTTCCAGTAGAATCACTCTTCCTCCTCTAAATTCTTTTTTAAATCATTACAATAAAATCAGATTATACCTTTGCTCTCTAAGAAATACAGATCTCAAGAATTAAACATATCATCTTCCTGTAGAGGGATATAAGCTTCTTAAACTATTTTAAATAGCTTTTTATTTATGTTATATGCACGGACAATTTTACAGCATTGACAATTGCCAAACCTTTTGTTCCAATTTTCCCCTCCTTCCCCCCACCCCTTCCCCTAGATGGCACGATGACCAGGAGATGTTAAATACATTAAAGTATAAATTAAATACAAAATATGTATACATGACCAAACAGTTATTTTGCTGTACAAAAAGAATCAGACTCTGAAATATTGTACAATTAGCCTATGTAGGAAATCCAAAATGCCGGCAGAAAAAAATATAGGGATTGGGATGGTTCTTAGTGATCTCCCACAATTCTTTCACTAGGCGTAGCTGGTTCAGTTCATTACTGCTCCATTGGAACTGATTTGGTTCATCTCATTGCTGAAGATGGTCAAGTCCATCAGAATTGATCATCATATAGTATTATTGTTGAAGTATATAATGATCTCCTGGCTCTGCTTGTTTCATTCAGCATCAGTTTGTGTAAGTCTCTCCAGGCCTATCTGAAACCATCCTATTGGTCATTTCTTACTGAACAATAATATTCCATAATATTCATACACCACAATTTATTAAACCATTCTCCAATTTAAGGGCATCCACTCAGTTTCCAGTTTCTGGGCACTACATAGAGGGCTGCCACAAACATTTGTGCACATACAGGTCCCTTTCTCTTCTTTATGATATCTTTGGGATATAAGCCCAATAGTAACACTGCTGGAAAGAAGGGTATGCACAATTTGATAACTTTTTGAGCATAGTTCCTAATTGCTCTCCAGAATGGTTGCATGTATTCACAGTTCCACCAGCAATTTATTAGTGTCTCTGTTTTCCCACATCCCCTCCAACATTCCTCATTATCTTTCCCTGTCATTCTAGCCAGTCTGACAGGTGTGTAGTGGTATCTCAGAGTTGTCTTAATTTGCATTTCTCTGATTAATAATGACTTGGAGCACCTTTTCATATGGTTAGAAAGTTTCAATTTCTTCATCTGACTTGGAGGATCTTTTCATATGGCTAGAAATAGTTTCAATTTTTCATCTAAGAATTGTCTGTTCATATCCTTTGAACATTTATCAATTGGAGAATGGCTTGATTTCTTATAAATTAGAATCAATTTTCTATATATTTTGGAAATGAGGCCTTTATCAGAACCTTTGACTGTAAAAATGTTTTCCCAGTTTATTGTTTCCCTTCTAATCTTTACTGCATTAGTTTTGTTTGTACAAAAACTTTTCAATTTGCTGTAATTAAAATTTTCTATTTTGTGATCAGTAATGATCGCTAGTTCTTCTTTGGTCATAAATTCCTTCCTCTTCTACAGGTCTGAGAGGTAAACTATCCTGTGTTCCTCTAATTTATTTATGATCTCATTCTTTATGCCTAAATCATGAACCCATTTTGACCTTATCTTGGTGTATGGTGTTAAGTGTGGGTCGATGCCTAGTTTCTGCCGTACTAGTTTCCAATTTTCCCAGCAATTTTTGTCAAACAGTAAGTTCTTATCCCAAAAGCTGGGGTCTCTGCATTTGTCAAACACTAGATTGCTATAGTTATTGACTGTTTTGTCCTTTGAACCTAATGTATTCCACTGATCAACTAATCTGTTTCTTAGCCAATACCAAATGGTTTTGGTAACTGCTGCTTTATAATATAATTTTAGATCTGGTACAGCTAGGCCACCTTCATTTGATTTTTTTTTTTTCATTAATTCCTTTGAAATTTTTGACCTTTTGTTTTTCCATATTAATGTTTTTGTTATTTTTTTCTAGGTCATTAAAATAGTTTTTTGGGAGACTGATTGGTATAGCACTAAACAAATAGATTAATTTAGGTAGTATTGTCATCTTTATTATATTTGCTTGCCCTATCCAAGAGCATTTAATATTTTTTCAGTTGGTTACATCAGACTTAATTTGTGTGAAAAGTGTTTTGTAGTTTTGCTCATAAAATTTCTGATTTTCCCTTGGCAGATAGATTCCTAAGTATTTTATACTCTCAGTAGTTACTTTAAATGGAATTTCTCTTTGTAACTCTGACTGTTGGATTTTGTTAGTGATATATAAGAATGCTGATGACTTATGTGGGTTTATTTTATAACCAGCAACTTTGCTAAAGTTGTGGATATTATTATATTATATTACTATATCCACAACTTTAGTTATTTATATTTTTATATTTTTTATATTTTTATTGTGGATTATTATAGCTTTTTGGTAGAATCTCTGGGGTTCTCTAAGTATACCATCATATCATCAGCAAAGAGTTATAATTTGTTTTCCTCATTGCCTACTCTAATTCCTTTAATCTCTTTAATCTCTTTCTCAACTCTTATTGCCAAAGCTAGCATTTCTAATACAATATTGAATAGTAATGGTGATAGTGGGCAACCTTGTTTCACTTCTGATTTTATTTGGAATGGTTTCAGTTTTTCTCCATTGCATATGATGCTTACTGATTTTTTTAAATAGATGCTACTGATTATTTTAAGGAAAAGTCCATTTACTCCTATACTCTCAAGTGTTTTTTAATAGGAATGGATTTTGGATTTTATCAAATGCTTTTTCTGCATCTATTGAGATGATCATATGCATTTTGTTAATTTGGTTATTAATATGGCCAATTATACTGATAGTTTTCCTAATATTGAACCAACCCTGCATTCCTGGTATAAATCCTACTTGGTCGTAGTGTATTATCCTGGGGATGATTTTCTGTAATCTTTTTGCTAATATTTTATTTAAGATTTCAGCATCAATATTCATTAGGGAGATTGGGCTCTAAGTTTTCTTTCTCTGTTTTCAACCTTCCTGGTTTAGATATCAGTACCATGTCTGTGTCATAAAAGAAATTAGGTAGGACTGATTCTCTATTTTATCAAATAATTTATATAACATTGGGACCAATTGTTCTTTAAATGTTTGGTAGAATTCACATGTAAATCCATCTGGTCCTTCGAATTTTTTCTTAGGGAGTTGATGAATAGCCTGTTCTATTTCTTTTTTTGAAATGGGACTATTCAAGCAATTTACTTCCTCCTCTGTAAATCTGGGAAGCCTATATTTTTGGAGGTAGGCATCCATTTCACTTAGGTTATCAAATTTATTGGCATAAAATTGGGCAAAGTAATCCATTATTATTTCTTCAATTTCCTCTTCATTGGTGGAACGTTCTCCATTTTCATTTTTAAGACTACTAATTTGATTTTCCTCCCTCCTTTTTCTAATTAGATTTACCAAAGGCTTATCTATTTTATTGGTTTTTTCATAGAACCAACTCTTAGTTTTATTTATTGGTTCAATAGTTTTTTTTTTTTTTTACTTTCAATATTCTTTAGAATTTCAAATTTAATATTTGATTAGGGGTTTTTAATTTGGTCTTTTTCTAGGTTTTTAAGTTGCAAGCCCAATTCATGGATCTTCTCGTTCTCTATTTTATTCAAGTAAGCCTCTAAGGAAATAAAATTTCCCCTTATTATTGCTTTGGCTGCATCCCACAAATTTTGGTATGATGTCTCGTTGTTATTATCTTGAGTGAAATTATTGTGTCTATAATTTGCGGTTTCACCCAATCATTCTTTAAGATGAGATTGTTTAGTTTCCAATTACTTTTTGGTCTATTTCCCCCTAACTTTTTGTTAAATGTAGTTTTTATTACACCATGATCTGAAAAGAAAGCATTTACCATTTCTGCCTTCCTGCATTTAATTTTGAGGTCCTTATGTTCTAATATATGGTCAATTTTTGTATAGGTTCCATAAACTGCTGAGAAGAAAGTATATTCCTTTCTGTCTCCATTAAGTTTTCTCCAAAGATCTATCATAACTATTTTTTTCAATATTATATTTACCTCTTTAATTTCTTTCTTATTTGTTTTGTGGTTTGATTTGTCTAATTCTGAGAGTGCAAGGTTGAGATTTCCCACTATTACAGTTTTGCTATCTATTTCTTCTTGCAGCTATCTTAACTTCCCCTTTAGGAATTTGGATGCCATACTACTTGGTGCATATATGTTTAGTACTGATATTGCTTCATTGTCTGTGCGACCCTTTAGCAAGATATAGTTTCCTTCCTAATGGCTTTTAATTAGATTGATTTTTTTATATTTGCTTGATCTGAGGTAAGGATGGCTACCCCTGCTGTTTTGAATTTACCTGAAGTATAATAGATTCTGCTCCAGCCTTTTAACTTTACTCTGTATGGATCTCCCTGCTTTAAATGTGTTTCCTGTAAACAATATATTGTAGAGTTCTGACTTTTGATCCAATCTGTTACCTGCCTCCACTTTATGGGAGAGTTCATCCCATTCACATTTATGGTTAAAATTATTAATTCTGTGTTCCCTACCATCTTATTATCCCCAGATTATGCTTTTCTTTTACTTGCCCCCCTACTTCCAGTTTTATGTGCCCCACTTGTATCCTGCTGCTCACCCTCTTTAGGATCCCTCCCTCCCCCCATTTGAATATCTTCCCCTTTCTTGTACCTTTCCCTTATTACTCTTTACCTTTTCCCTTTTCCTCTCTTCCTTTTTAATGAGGTGAGAGAAGATTTTCTGTAAAATAAGTATGTCAATTATTTTCTCTTTGAGCCAACTCCGATGTCAGTAAAATTCACACAATGTTCCTCCCCCTCTCTAAATTCCCTCGGATATGATGTTTCCTTTGCCTCTTTGTGGGATGTAGTTTCCCTCTTTATCCCCCCTTTCCCCCTTTTTTGACATTATCCCTTTTCCATTTTTACTTCCCCTTTTTATGTTATATCAGTAAAATCCGAATATATATCTAGTCTTTTTGTATATCCAAACCAGAAATACAATTCTCAAGAGTTCCTTTTACCTTTTCTGCTTCTCTTGAGTCCTATGGTTGGACATCAAATTTTTTGTTTAGTTCTGGTTTTTTTCCTTAGAAACAAATGGAATTCATCTGTTTCATTGAATATCCACCTTCTTCTGTGGAAGAAAATGCTCAGCTTGGGTGGTTAGTTTATTCTTGG
This sequence comes from Sarcophilus harrisii, assembly GCF_902635505.1. NCBI lineage: Eukaryota > Metazoa > Chordata > Mammalia > Dasyuromorphia > Dasyuridae > Sarcophilus > Sarcophilus harrisii. The sequence goes on from NC_045426.1 coordinate 140,376,606, forward strand.
CTGCATTCAAAGTTCTTTTGCCTTTTGGAATATCAGATTCCAGACCCTTCGATCCTTTAATGTGGAGGCAGCCAGATCTTGGGTGATCCTTATTGTGGTACCTTGGTATTTAAATTGTTTTTTCTGGCTGCTAGTAATATTTTTTTCTTTAATCTGATAGTTCTTAAATTTGGCCACAATATTCCTTGGTGTTTTTATCTTAGGGTCTTTTTCAGAAGGCGTTTGATGGTTTCTTTCAATGCCTATTTTACCTTCTGGTTCTATTACCTCTGGGCAGTTCTCTTTCATGATTTCCTGTAGAATAGTATCTAGGCTGTTTTTTTCATCATAATTTTCAGAAAGTCCAATAATCCTCAGATTATCTCTCCTAGATCTATTTTCCAGGTCTGTCATTTTTCCAAGTAGATATTTCATGTTTTTTTTCAGTTTATCATTTTTTTTGCTTTTGTTTGACTGATTCTTGCTATATCAATGAATCATTAGTTTCTATTTGTTCAGTTCTGATTTTTAATGGATTATTTTCTTCATTAGCTTTTTTTTTTACTTCTTTTTGTATGTGCCCAATTGAGTTTTTAAATGAGTTATTTTGCTCTATGGAATTTTTTTCCATGTCATTATTATTATTTTTTTTTTTAGTGAATTATTTTCTGTTTCCAATTCACAAATCGTATTTTCTTGTGAATTCTTTGCCTTTTCCAATTATAAATCCTACTTTTTAGTGAATTCTTTATCTTTTCCAATTCACAATTCTTACTTTCCTGAACTTTTTTTATTTTTTCCAATTCACAAATTCTGTTTTCCTGCACTTCCTGGGAACTTTTTACCTTTTTCAATTCATATTTCAGCAAGCTGTTACTTTCTTGCAAAGCTTCTCTTTCCTTTTCCCATTTTTCTTCTAACTCTCTTTTGAGACTTTTAATGGTCTCTTCTAGGAGAGCATTATGTAAAAGGGACAGGTAACATTTCCTTTTGGGATATTGTCTGGAGACTGTTTGCTATTAGTGCCCTCAGTGTTGCAACCTTGCTCTTTTTCTGTATAGAAGCTCCCAATTGTCCTTTTAAATTTTTTTACTCATTTTTTAAATCCCTTAGGGTCTGCCTTCAGGGCAAGGGGATTACCAGATTCCTCTGCAAAGCAGGGAATGATATAAACAGGTTTCAGGTGGTGAGGTATGAGAGTGTTCTGGGCAAAAGTCCCCCCTCTCCCTCAACCAGAAGTGATTTAGGATGGCTGAGCTAGGCAAGTGCCCAGTGTAGAACCCCCGCTGTGTGGTTTAGTGACTGCCCTAAGGCTAGAGACTAGGCAGTGAAAATGTCACTGCCTGAGGCCAAAGCCCCCTGGAGGGCTGTGGGTATTAGTGGCTGACCAGCAGAAGGGCCCATTCAGACTGGAAGTCTCTGACCAGAAGTAAGTTGCACTGGGAAAGTTCTATTGCCCCAGACTGAGCCCCCCACTGTGCAGATCAGAGGCTGTCCCAGGCTGTGCCCCTCTGCCATTCAGGTTCACAACTGCCCTAAGGAAAAGCCCTGTACTGTTGGTTGGGGCTGCAAGATTGTGCTGCAATCTGTGCTTTCACTTCTGGTTTTGGGTGTGTACACACTCCCACCTGTTTCTCTCCCTGCTTGTGCTGATCTTCTCCCTGGCCCCTCAGGACAAATCTTTTCTGATGAAATTCTAGATTTTCTTTGGCTAGTAAGTTGTATTTCTAATCTTCGTGGGTTTTACCATTTGAGTGATATTTTTTAGGCTGAATATATATAATGTTGGTCGTGAGGGTAGGAGAGGTGCTTAGAAAGTCACGTGTGCCCTCTCCACCATCTTGGCTCTGCCCCAGTTTTTTTTAACTTTTAAAAGCAAGTTATTTTTCTTTTATTTTTACTTTTTTAATGCTTCTTTTTAATTTTATTTGTATTTTTGAATTGTATTTTAAGATCAAATTTTCTATTGAGTGCTTGTCTTTTCATCAGAAATAAGTGAAATTCACCTGTTGCATTGAATATCCATCTTTTTCCCTGTAAGATGATCTTCAGTTTTGTGGATAATTGATTCTTGGTTTCAATCCAAGTTCCTTTGACTTTCAGAATATCAAATTCCATGCCTTTTGCTCTTTTAAAATGGAAGTTGTTAGATCCTGTGTAATCCTAATTGTGGCTCCTTGATATTTTAAATATTTCCTTCTGGATGCTTGCAACATTTTCTCCTTGATTTAATAATTCTGAAAGTTAGCTACAATGTTCTTTGTAGTTTTCATTTGGGGGTCTTTTTTAAGAGATGATTAGTGGCTTTTTTTATTTTGAATAAGCTCTTTAAAATACAGATAGTTTGAGGGATGCTTATGTCCAGAAAGCTGCCTGTTCATATCTTTTGACCATGCATCTATTAGAAAATGAGTCTTTTCTTATAAATGTTAATCTGGAGAACCACTGAAACTATTAGTTCTTTTCTTACACCACCATTTACTTTTGATGATTATTACCAGTCCATATGCTTGTGTGTATAAAATGCACTCAAGACTTCAAATTAGAGGTTGGTGAGCAACATAATAAGAGAAGTCTTCTAACTCATCTTTGTTTGAGTATAACAGTAAAAATTGCATTAATGTATTCTTGACAGAACTATCGGAATGTAAACATCCCTGGAATTATCAGAATGTAAGCAGTCCTGGATTTAGATTCAGCTTGCACTACAATTTAATACCTTTCTTTAAAAAGTTCAATTAAATTTTTATCTGACATAGATGTGAAACCCTCAATCCTTTTATATGCTATAAATGGAATTTGATTAACGAATTATTTTCTTCACCCTTGAAAAGAATGATGAACAAGATAACTGAAGCAGAGGAGTATTGATGTTGTATCCATCTAATATGACCAAGTATACCTTCATTGAGGTGGGTATGGAATAAACTGGGGGAAAGTAAAGTATGCAATTGTTGACTCTTGGCAAAACTCAACTTTCCTTCTAAAACAGAATAAAGTTAAAGAGGTTATTCAAACAAAAAAAGTAAAAAAAGAATAATCTTCTGGAATGAAAAATAGCTCTTATCCACCAATGTTTTGGTAATTTAAATAAAAACTATTCAGAAACATATGGATAAATTTTGTTTTATTTCAGTTCTAAAATGAAAGTAAAAGTAATTGGTAATATATATTGCAAATTTTATTATGCCATAAGCCATTGAAAAGTAGTTTCAAACTTCCAAAGGCAGAAACCTTCCAGGATTTGCAGATTTTTAATATAATCTAATGTCATGAGTCAGGCTATAATCTATTTACAGAATTTTCCTTTCTAAAATTTTAGAGTATTGAACTATTAATGCATATTTATTCTGTATTTTCATGTTCCACATATTTCATATTAAGTATTTTCTCAAAAATATGAAAACAATAACTAATTTCAATATATACTTACCAGGCAGCATGGGATTGCCTAAATTTTAACACTTTCTCATAATCACATATTATCTGTATGACATCTGTGTTTCTAATTTTAAAATTTTTTTTCAGTTTACTGAAAAAAAATCTTTTCTTATAACACTTCACATCGATTTCTTCTTTTTCAAAAGCATATAGAAACTTGTATCATATTGTATACATGCCACATCTTCTCTATAAATTTGTTAAGAATCTAGATTGTTTGTCTCTGAAGTTTATAATCCACAACCTTTCTCATAGTATATCCTTGAAATAGTTCATCTGAATTAAACTAGAAAGTGATGGTGAAGATAAGAAACCAGATTTGTGGTGAATAACATACATTCCTCACAACAAGCTTTCATTATTTCTATAATTCTCATCTATATAAGCAAGATCCCAAAAACTAAATGCTAAAAATATGATAACCAGCATTGTTAAAAAAAAATAAAAATAAAAAACCAGGTTTATAAAGTTCTAACTTTTCCAAAAAACTGATCTTGTATCTATTCTATATGTAACTATATTAATACATGGAACCACTCTACACCCTATATTGTTAAGGGAAATGAAATACTTTTTAAAGGAAATAGAAGCAAGTCTTCAATGAAGGTGGGGAAAAAACATACACCACTTTATGAAGTAAAGGAGCAAAGATTCCATCCTTATCATAAAGTTGGACGATAGTTGTACAACTGAAGCTTAAAACCAGATTTGAGCTTCACCTTTCAGAAGAGGATATTGGAATATTTGTGCAAGAAGTTGATTATCCTTCAAAAGACAATATAGTCAGTGTGTATAAACTATTCAATGAGATATCCTTTTAATAAGCATCTGAGGAAGAATAGAAGAGCAGTAGTAGTAATTAGTAATTTCCTGCTCAGAGATAATGACACAGCTATTCATCTATTTGATAAGTGAATAGAAAGGTCTAAAATCCAATCCATAATAGTAAAACACTCAGAATTTATCAAAGCAGATGACAACTATACCTGTCTAGGGTTTACATGAACACAAATAAGAAAGGACTTGGAAAAGATATTCCTTATTCTCTGTGCTTCAACACCTTTCTTCAGCTACTTCCAACTATTCCCTCTGTAGACTTCTACCATTGGTAAGTTCTTCCTGGAATATCTGTTTTGATGAAAAATGAAGAATGGTCATCTGTGATGACCGCATATTTTAAAATCAGATGGACTCAGGAATTCAGGTTAGGGGAAAATCGTCAACCTTTATTCCCAGTGAAGAAAGATTGGACGTGGAAGAGAATGGGCAATAGCAATGTGTGCAGCTGAGTCAAGAAGCTAGCTAGACCAGAAGCCACATGATCAGCAGCTACCAGCATAGAACCCAGGCACAATCTCCCGCAGCCTGTCTTCCTGTCTCTCTGCCTCCACCCACCAAAATCGTCATTTCCTATACAACACATCAGGACTTGCACAGAGAGTGGGTGGGGGCCATTCTTTATCTAAGCACGTATATTAATAGAGTATAGTCCAATTACTATTTAGCCTCATGTGCTTGGGACCTCAGTGCATCAACTCAAGCCTCAACCCATTACATCTCCCACTTTCTTTTGTTTTAGAACACAGGTGGTCATTCCATCCCTGACTCCTCAGGGAGGTCAGAGCCCCCAAGGGCAGGTGATCACACCCTCCCTGACTTCTCAGGGAAGGAGGTGAAAGCACCGAAAAGGAGGTGATCACGATCCCCCTGTCTTCTCAGGAAGGGAAGTGAAAGCACTAAAAAGGAGATGATCACGCCCTCCCTGACACCTCAGGAAGGGAGATGAAAAACACCAAAGGGAAGTGGGGGTTGCTAGCGGGTTTCTGGACTGAAGGGTCTTATTATGCACAAATCCATCAGCATGGGAGGTATTACACAAGCACATAGCAATAACGCAGAGGATATTAGGGATGACCTACCCCTCAGTCAGTGCAGGCTCGATGTGGTGTAACAAACATGAATTGTACACGCAAGTAGCGGAATAGCAAACAATATAAATCAATATGATGTTGTAAAAGATTGTCAGAAGTCCTAGAAGGAAGATATGTAAACAACAATCACATAACACCTTCTTCTGAAGCCAAGAGATAGTCCAAAACCAATCTATTGTCCATTGCTTCACATGTCAGAGAATCCAATGATCCCCCTTAGTTTTTGAAGTCCTGCAAAAGTCTTTTTATGTGTTAGGGAATCCAATGATTCCAGCAGATTTTGAAGTCCTGTAACAGTCTTATCATTTCTCAGAGAACCCAATGATTCCTGGGGGTTTTCAAGTCCTATGTCTCAGAGAATCCAATGATTCCTGAGGGTTTTGAAGTCCAACTATCTTTGATGTCCATGAGTCAAACACCAGAACTGCCATATTCTTTCAATGGTGAACACAATCAGCAACAGAACCACCTGATATTTCTTGGGTCGTCTCCTTTGTTTCAAGAGTCTGCTCTGTCTCTCTGTGATGGATAAGGCGAATATGGCTAGTTGTCACCCATCTGATTCCTTCTCCACCTGTAGAGATACAAGCAAACCCTCTCCCCCAAGCAGTTAGCCTATCTGGTCCCTTCCATTCACCACTTTCTGGGTCTCTCAACATCACCTGGCAATCATCTAAAGATAGTGGAGCTGCTCGCACTGGACACTGCCCTTCCGGTGGGTTATAAAATCTGTCTGCCAGAGCCAGTGCATCTTTGTTAAAAATCAAGAAGTTAATAGTATAAAGGGTTAGATTTAGAAGTTCTCTAGGGTTACCTGTGGCTCCCCCTTTCTTTTGTTTTTGGAGGAGTATCTTGATGTCTCTGTTTCTCCTCTCTACTATTGCCTGTCCTTGAGGATTAAAAGGTATGCCCATGGTGTGTAAAATCTTATACTGTGCACAAAAGTGTGAAAAATGTTTCCAAGTATAAGCAGGACCATTGTTTTTATTGCTTGTGGCACACCCATAATGGCAAATGCTTGTGTGAGGAATTCAGTGACCCCTTGGGCTGTCTCTTTTGCTGCTGGTATTGCAAAAGTGAATCCCGAAAAGGTGTCTACCACAACGTGGATGAAAGATAGACTACCAAAAGATTTATAATGGGTCACATCCATTTGCCAGATTTCATTGGGTCTCAAACCACAAGGGTTCTTCCCTGGAGGCAGTGTAGGAGCATGGAAAGGAAGGCAAGCTGTACAGGCTTTTACTATGCTCCTAGCTTCCTCTCTTGTAATTCCAAATTGTAAATGTATAGCTCGAGCAGCCTGATGATATTTAGAATGAGATGCCTGGGTGTCTCTTGGAATAAAGGAGTATTGACCAACATAGTTAGAAGGCAGATAGCCTTTGAATTGCCATCAAAAATGGGACCTGGAAGTCCACTATGAGAGTGGACATGCAATAAATAGATCTTACCTGGATTGCTTTCTCACTTGCTCTTGAAGTTTCTTAAAGAGCTGATATATATTAGAGGCTGCAAATTTTATTTGGGCTGTGGCAATTCTTTGTACCACACCTACTGAATAGGCCGAATCAGATATTATATTTATGTCTCCTGGATAATAAGTCAGAGCTAGAATGATTGCATACAATTCATTCTGCTGAATGGACTGAAAAGGAGTTCTGACTACTCTCTTTATAGTTAGATCATGAGAGTACACAGCACAAATATTATGTTTGAATGCATCCATGAAGATAGTTGGTCCGTTAAGAGGAACTTCAGAAACTTTTTCTTCAAGAATCCATCGCCAATTATGTAATAGTCTGGTTATCTTTAATGGAGACCCATGTGTAAAATTTGGAGCCATGGCTAAAAAATTTGCCACTCTGGGATGGTCTCACAACACACATTAATTTGTGTATTGGTATAAAAAGTGTATATCTTGTCAGGTCTTGTCTCAGATAATTGCACTGCTTGCTTAGTAGTCTTTAGTAAAATTCTAGCCACAAGCACTGGGTAGGGAGTAAGGCTTTGTTCTGGTTGTGCCGGGAGGTTCACCCACTCTATCACACTGTCTCTTTGATGAAGGACTGCTGTGGGTGCCTCTGGTGTGGCAAAAACTGATATTTCCAAGGGTTTTTGAGTGACTCTTTCAACCACATTGGATAAAGCCAGTTCAACTTTTCTCAAAGCCTCTTGGGCTTCTTTTGTAAGCTGGCATGTTGAGTTTAAAGCACTTTCTCCCCTTAAAATGTCATATAACGGTTGTAACTGATAGGTAGTAAAGCCTAACACTGGTCGCATCCACTGGATATCTCCTATCAATTTCTGAAAATCATTCAATGTGTTTAGCTTCTCTGTTCTTAAGGACAGTTTTTGAACTGTATGCACCTCAGGGTATACTTCATATCCTAAATATTGAAAAGGAGCATGTCTCTGAATTTTTTCTGGTGCTATGTATAATTTGTAATTCCTTAGTGTTTTTATGGTTTTTTGTAGACATGCTTCTAACATTTATTCCTCAGGTGCACATCCCAATATATCATCCATATAATGTAATAGCATAACTTTTGGGAATGCTTTTCTTACTGGAGCAAGAGCAGCAACATACATTTGACACATAGTAGGGCTATTTTTCATTCCCTGTGTCAAAACTGTCCATTCATATCTTTTATAAGCCTCAGCTAAGTTAACGCTGGGCACTGAAAAGGCAAATCATTTCATATCCTCCTTATCCCGAGGGATAGAATAGAAACAATCCTTAATATCTATGACCCAAAGAGGCCATTCTCTAGGAAACTGAGTAGAAGATGGAAGTCTAGGCTGAAGAGTTTCCATAGTTTCCATCTGTTCATTCATCTTTCTTAAATCTGTTAACATCCTCCATTTTCCAGATTTCTTTTTTACAACAAACACTGGGGAATTCCAAGGATTTAGAGAAGGTTGTAAGTGTCCTTGGTCAAGCTGCTCCTGTAGTATATCTAATAAGGCCTGAATTTTGTCGTTACTTAAGGGCCATTGTTCTATCCACACTGGTGTATCAGTTTTCCATTGGATAGGAACAGGTGGATAGGCATAGGTCGGTCAGTTGCTACAGCTGCTGTCCAGTATATTGCTGGATTTTGTGATCTGGAATCAGAATCTGGGTGACTATCACCAGGTTGCTTATTAGGATTCTGTATGAGTAAACCTGATGCTACTATTTCTCCTGGGTGATAAGTCACACATTGTCTGCCTGTATTGGTGACTGGGATATTATCTACACATTCCCCAGTTTCCCACATCAGTGTGTGGATGGACACTGTTTTTTTATGTACAAAAAGGAGGTGAAATGGTCAAGCCTACTGTGCCTGGAGGCAAGGGATCCATAGGCTGGAGAGGAACAGATTTCACCTTTCCAGGGGTTATCTCAGTTGTCCCAGCTGCATATAACTCTAGTCTCCCTAATTGTAATCCCTTTCTCCCATTAGGTTGCTTCCTGGCTGATTGATTGTGTAATCCCTTTCTCCCATCATATGGCTTCCTGGCTGATTGGTCATATCGGGGTATTGGACTTCTAGGCACTCTCTGGGTGCACCATTGGCTGCCATCATGCCCCAAGTGTTTTTTTCCTGGGGCCCTGGGGCTGGGCCCCTCATCCTGTTTTCCTGAACCTGTCTACATTCTGAGGCCCAATGGAAACCTCTGTTGCATTTTGGACATGGGGTACTGGGTCTTGTTCTCCCACCCTGTTTTCTCACATACCAACATTGAGCTTTCAGATGCCCTACTTTACCACACTGAAAGTATTGATGAGTCTCTCTGGCATTCCCTTGCCAAAAGGGCCCCTGTCTTTCCATGTTGGGTTCTTGGGAAGTCTGCATCATAGCCTGGCTATAAAAGGCATTTGTGCCCACTGTGGCACAGCGTCTTATGAGCTCCTCTAAAGGAGCATCCTTGTGCAGTTCTAGTATAATTCTTCTGCAGACCTCATTAGCATTTTCCTTAGCAAGTTGCCTTATTAAACCATATATTGATGCATTTTCCCCATTAGTTCTTGTGATAGCAGTCTGCAAATGTCCTGCAAAGTCAGCAAAGGGTTCATTTGGCCCTTGTGTTATTTTTGTGAAGGCCTCACCTTTGTCATTTTTATTGTGAATTGAAGCCCACACTTTGATAGCATTAGCAGCAATTTGTTCATATGCTGCTATGGAATAATTAATCTGTACTGTGACATCTGCATAGGGACCTATACCTGTTAGTAGGTCATAGGTGATTGCAGCATGAACTGCATTTTGACTATTTTGTTAGGCTTGTATCCTACAGAGCTTATTATATTCAGAAAGCCACAAGTAGTTTTGTCCAGGTTCTAGGCTTACCCTTGCTATAGATTTCCAGTCATTAGGGGTCAAGATTTCAAAAGCCAAATTCTGTAATAGCATCTTAACATAACCTGATGTAGCCCCATAAAGAGTGCAAGCCTTTTTCAGGTCTTTGAGAATTTCTAAGTTAAAAGGAGCATATCTTCGACTTTCTTGACCTGAGGAATTAAACTGTTGTATTATGGGAAAAATGTGGGCTTGAAGTTCTGCTACATCTATGCCTTTCTCTTTGGCCTTCATTAAGCCCTGTTGCAATCTAATCATAGGTATAGTTGGATGTTGAGGAGGAAGTGCTGGTGCTGTCACTTTCCCCCCCCCCCCCCACTGCCCCTCCTCCCTCCATCCTGGAGGGTGGAGTTGATGGAGGAGGAGAGTCAATCACCTGCTCCTAAGGTGGGGCTGAAACTGCCTCCTGAGGTGGAAAGTCACCACACCCTTGCTCACTTAAGTCTCCATGCCCTGTGGGGATATGGTCATTAATCTTTTCATTGTTTTCCTCCTTAATATCAGGCTTCCCCATTTGGCTGCTCCAAGCAGTTTTTTTTTTTTTTTTTTTCCCTAGGGATAGGATTTCTTAATATAACTGTATTATATTGTATAAATAGAATGCCTCAATGGAAATTGAATGAGGACCATTTTCACGGTAATATGCAGACAGCTGTTGTCCAATCAGGCACCATTTATCTCGAGAGATCTGCTCCTCCTCTATGAACCAAGGGGAGATGCGGTTTAATGTACCCAGAAGTCTAGCTACCTGTTCCCAAGTTATAAGTAGCCCTTGTCCTTCTATCAGCTTAAGCATGCTTTCTATAGCGCCACTCCTGGGTGGGGTTGAAGGGGTTGGGGGTGGGTATGGAGAGTCTTTAGCTAGCATTTGTCCCATTTCAGCCAAAAAAAGATTACTAGTTTAGTTTTTAAGAAAATAAATACCCTGTTTGTCTATTAACAATACTCACCCAAGTTCCTGGCCACTGGGGACTTCTTCAGTGAAGGTAGGGTCCTTGGTTCCCATGCTTGGGCGCCAAATGTGATGACCATGTATTTTAAAATCAGATGGAGTCAGGAATTCAGGTTAGGGGAAAATCGTTAATCTTTATTCTCAGTGAAGAAAGATCGGACATGGAAGAGAATGGGCAATAGCAATGTATGCAGCTGAGTCAAGAAGCTAGCTAGACCAGAAGCCACACGCCCACAGCTACCAGCATAGAACCCAGGCCCAATCTCTCCCAGCCTCTCTTCCTGTCTCTCTGCCTCCACCCACCAAGATCGTCATTTCCTATATAACACATCAGGACTTGCACAGAGAGTGGGTGGAGGCCATTCTTTATCTAAGCATGTATATTAATAGAGTATAGTCCAATTACTATTTAGCCTCACGTGCTTGGGACCTCAGTGCATCAACTCAAGCCTCAACCCATTACACTCATCCTTCATTCTCTGAACATTACCACCCTGCCCTTAAGTGTAAACCAAATTTTCAATTCCTTTATTCTTGGTTATCTCCCCCCATTGGAATATAAGCTTTCTGAGGGTAGATATTATATTTTTTCTTGCTAGTATTTATGCCTTAATATTTAGCACAATGCCTGGTCCATAAAAATACTTAACATATCCTTGATGACATATTGACTTACTAGCAGAAGAAAGGTAAAAAGTATTGTCACTTTCTTGGTAAAGAAGCTGAAGATGGTAGGGGCAAAGGCTGTGTCTTCCTCATTGTTGCCCATCAAACAAAAAGTACACAGGCCATTTACCATGAATTTTTCCTTGTCCTATCTTTCTATTATTACATAACCATGAATTTGAGCCTTTTCTATCTGGAAAAAAAGAAAGATAGGACAAGGAAAAATTCATGGTAAATGGCCTCATTGTGCATGTGTGTGTTTATGGGTATGTGTGTTTGAGGTATTATGTAAATCTTCAGATAAAAAACAATGATGATATGGGAAGATTGAAAAGAGAGAAATTTTATGATAACTATTGCAGAGAATAGGTTAGTGAACCAGTTAGGGAGTAGGAGAATGATTTCCTTGCTGCAAGGAGGTCCAGTTGAGACCACATGACACAAATTTGTAATAAACTCAGCCAACCAGGGTTCATTAATTTCTTCAGTTCCATTCAACATCATTGTAAATAGGAACAAAAACAGCATGTGATGGTAGTCATCAAATTTTGGGAAGATAAGATTAGTGTTGGGAGGAAAATGAACAAGGCATTTAAAAATAGAGGATTGTGTACAGTTCAATTGGTTTAATAAAAAGTGAAGATAAGGACAAGAAAAGAATGTGGACAATATAAAAATGATGAATTAAGAAAGTATTGAAAGATTTAGGGAACTGAATCACCATGAGAGGGGAAGATAATTAGAGATAAGAAAGAGGAAAAGACAAAAATTTAATATATTATGATCAAGTAAAGAAATTTGGATATACATGAACATAGAACCTCAAGTTCATTCTAGATCATGGCAAAAACAAGAGTATGACAAATTTTGTGTACATCTGAGGGATAGTGGAAGAGTAAATCATCACTCCAATAGATGAACAAACTTTGATTCAAATTTAAAATGTTTCCCAAATTTCTTATCTATGTCCTCTTTCTGTTCAGATGGTATGTGTATATGGGTATACTAACTTATATGTATGTATGTATATACATAGATAGATAAAATGTCATACTCTCCTTTTTACCTGTCTTATTTCTTTTGTAGAAAAAAAAAAGAATAGCTATGGTCTAGTAGTATTGCATAGATCTAACTGAAATTGGTCAGGATAAAGTTTCCTTTTTGTGTTAGGACTTCTAGTTCCTATTGTTTGTTGCCTAAACTTCAGGTATTTGTATATAAACATTTGAAGTTATGGATTTTATAATGCCATATATTTTTTGAAATTTGTCTCCTATGAGATTTTATTTATCTTTCTTCTTTGTAGGTATTCTATATGGTTCTTAACTCGGCAGACAAACCAATCTTTTCTCTATGCTTTTTAGATTAAGGGCCTTTTGATAAAATTTTCAAGACAACCAGAAAATGCATACTTACTAATCTTTGAAAGAGATGATACATTTCCTTCTAAGAATATATCATTCCTTTATTTTAAACCAAAGTGCAAAAGTTCAATTCCCATTCTCTACTATCACCTTGGTAAACTACTCATTTTCCAAATTATTTTTGTAGTTTTTTAAAGTTATCCTTTTTGGGAGGAAAATCTCTACAAGCAATGACTTTCTATACTGGTCAGTTTTAACTTTGATTTGCTAACTTCTTCCATTTTAGTTCATGATGAATTAGGAGCACTATGCCAGGTTCACTCTTTGCTTCCTGCAGTGCTTTTAGGTGGAAAGAAGAGGGTGACACTGCTGGGTATTCCAAAAAGTCTCCTAAATTCTTTCATTGTTCTCTTTCTCCTAAAGTTAGGCTATCATAGTTAATTGAAATTCAGAGTCTTGAGTGGTTAGGGCTTTTTCTGACTTCTTATTTTAAAAAATGCTATGAACTTCAAAGCTTTTTCTCACTGTATTAGTCTCTGTCTCCACTATTTATCAATTCTAAAACCTATATGATTGGGTATTCTGACTACCCTGTGGATTTTTTAGACTATCCCTTTATTCTCAGTACCTCAGGAAACAGATCCTTGCACAACACAAATGTTGTTAGTTTCTGAATACTCTGGAAACTTAGTTGGTATCTTTAGTAGTAAAACCCACTCTGCTACCCTCAGATTTCAGAGTGACCTCTTTTGTAGTTCTAGAAAAAAAAGAAGTGTATTGACATTTGCATTGGATTTCTTGATCAGTATTCAATTTGGTATAGACATCAGTTTTACTGGAGAAGGTATGTGGCATCCATCTTGGCAGGAAATGTGTTTAATCTTTTTTATCAAAAACATAGATAAAGAGATGGAGGCTATTCCAATTAAATTCACAGATTTGATGCTAATCAAATTCACAGCTGGGAGAGATAGCTAACACTTTGGATGATGGACTCTACATCTAGAAGTATCTTGTCAGTCTAAAACAGTGGTTTCAAACTCAAATAAAAATGGGGACCTCTATGTGTGTAAAATGATAACTACAGGCTGAATATTGACACTGTTAAAATGTAACATTTATTTATTATAATATAATATTTTTTATTTTGTTAAATATTTCCCAATTATATTTTAATCTTATTCAGAAAACAATCAAAGGCTAAACTCAACCAATGTAGTATGTTTATGTGGTATGTGGTATGCTAATTTGAGAAGGATAAACTTGAAAGTGACTCTAAGAGAGCAGCCATGATGACAAAGGGTCTTGAGTTTATGCCATATGAAAACAAATCAAATTGGTTTTGCTTATCTTGGGAAAGAGAAGAATCAAGCTTGACATACTAGCTTTTTTCAGGTATATAAAGGGCTATCAACTACAGAGGGATTAGATATATTCAACTTATTCCTTAATGTCAGGAAAGATTTTCTAACAATAGAGTAATGCAGAAGTAAATGATATTGTCTTGAGAGATGGTTGGTTCTTCCTTGTTGAAAGCTTTTAAACAGGGCCCGGTTTACCATTTTCTGGGTATGTTATAGTTATACAGCAAGTATCTGTGTTGTATAGATTGGAAGAGATAGCTTCTGAGAGCTCATCTATCTTCTATATTCTGTGACTTGACACTGACACCTCAAATTATAACACAATTTCTTTAAGGACAAGGATTGTTTCAACCTTGTCTCTACTTCCCTAATGCTTAGTTCAGAGTTTGACATGTAGTTTTACAGAGGTTTCTGGATTAATTAGATACATATTAAATTGTATGACTTCAAACAAGTCATGCAACCTCATATCATAAACTGGAGTTTGTAAGGACTTCAAAGGTCACCTAGTACAACCTCATTTTACAGATGAAGAAATTGATTTGGAGGCAAGTTAAATTAATTTTTGAGGTCATATGATTTTAAAATCATAGATTAGATTTAAACTCAAGACATTTTTTCCTTAATAGTGTTTTATTTTTCCAAATACATGTAAAGATAGTTTTCAATAGTCATTTTTGTAAGATTTTTGGGTCCATAATATTTTTTATCTTCCCTCCCTTCTCTTTGCCCTCCCCAAGAAGCAAGCACTCTGATATAGATTATACATATACAATACATTTAAATAATTTTATTATTTATTATGTCAAACTCAAGACCTTTGACCCCAAAAGCAACATTCTGTTTCTACTGCACCACATAATCGCTCCTCTCTAAGGGTTTTTCCTTTATCACTACAACAGTCAAAATTTCCTCATAGTGTTATAAATTTTAAAATACCTTATATATCTTAAAGTTCTATAAAAAAGTATAAGAGAATCAGAATAAAGAAAATAAGTTAAGAGCAAGCCTTAGAAACTATAAGAAAATATCACAAAAGTACAATTAAGAATATAATTCTTCTTTGAGATTATCACAGTAATAGGCATGCATTCTTATACAGGATGGATCAAGATTTACTAGGGAGATTAGCAAATGAAATTCAATTTATTTTAAAAACATTTATTAATCATCTTGTGTACTGGGGATTCAGGAACAATAGTGTCTCTTGTATGAGGGTGCTGAACTTTTTTTTAGAGTTGCTTTTATGGTTTTGTCTACTTTTCAGGCCACTCTCACTGGTGGCTCTGAGAGAAACTGCTTCATGTGCAGCACCTATAACCTGCTAAAGCCATCTTGGCAAATATGCTAAAGCAACAGACCTCAAAACCCATCAGTGAGGTATGAGTATATCTACCCTGAGATTGCGAAGATTTCCTGTAGCAGAAAAGGTAGATAAGAATCATTTTTCCAATGACCCTCAAGGCAACCGGAACAGATGCTGAGAAGTTGGTCATATATCAAAGAAACAAAAGTCATTCACTGCATCCTAGGCCATTGTCAGTCATTCTAACTTATTTTCCTGCCAGTGGACTTTGATGACTCTGGAAGAGAGAATGAGGTTGGTGACTTTGTGTAACTCTGCCTCACTTAAATCATTTCAGATATGAATTAAGACATCAGTCCTTGTCATTGGTCCTTTTCAAAAATAAATAACAAATAAGCATTTAGGAATTGGGCTAGAAGATGGACAATATAAAAACAAATATAATACAAGTAGATTTTAGTCTCCAGGAACTTCAAAATTAATGAGTTAGAGAAGAAAATCATGAACACAAATTACTAAAATTAAATTTATAAAAGGTTAGGGAAATCAAATTATAAAGAGCTAAGAAAATTTTAAAGAAAGGGAGTTACTTTACCTGGATGATAGAAATGGTGGATAGGGGAGAGGTTCTTAAAGAGATGATTTCATGGAGGACATTTCACCTGATTCCAACTTGAAGAATGGAATAGTTTCAAAAGGGAGAAATAATTGACCACAGTCAGACTGTGGTCGCTAATAGGGTACTACTCACTCCAGGTATGAAGAACACCAGCAAAGACATAGAGATTAGAGAGAAAAAAATGAAACAAAGGGTGAAATAGCCCAGCTTCCCTGGGAAGTAAACTGCACTAAAGTCATATTAACATAAAGCTGGATGAACAGGTTGGAACCAGGTCATTAAGAACCTTGAATGTCAGTTCTTGATTTATATTGCAACAGCAAGGAATATTTTTATTATGTATTATATTATAAATAATTTTTAAAAACCTGTTAAAGACTTGTGCATAGTAGAGGTGGGGAGAAACACCATTAGAGTAAAACATTAGAAATATTATTTGTCCAGCAGTGTGAAGGATAGATTGGAGAAATGATAAATAGGAATTAGGAAAATCAGTTAGAAGCCTCCACAATAACTTAGTTATAAAACAAAAAAGAAATCTCTTTCAGGCTACATGCACATATGTCCTGTAAAATCCAAGACCAGAATGTCCATTGGAACAGTCCTTTGAAGCCATCAGATTTATCTTTTTTGACTCCTAACTACTCAGTAATTTAATTGTCATGGGATTCCAATTCTAGCCAAGGGCCATTCTCAGAGGAAAAAGATTCTAGTAAGAGAACACTAGTCTTTCAGGGAAATCTTTAGAATATGAATAAATCCTTATACTTTTTGTTTTGTTATTTAGTGGTTCTCACTAACAATATATAGTGAGAAATAAAAGAAAAATGTGTACCTTCACTATAAAGTTATAATTATTTAGCGATTCGAACAAATCATTGGTCTTAAAGAAATGGAACCATATTCAGACTTAAATGTACTGATGCATCCTCCTTCTGCCAAATGTTATTAGCGGTGAGTTAAAAGTAGGCCTGCTGTCACTGTGACCCCAACTGACCTCTTAATTTCTTGAGTTCAAGTCCAATTAACCTCTAGGAAGGAGCATAACAGCTCTCACCAGGCAAGTCAATAGAATCCAACAGCAATCATTTCATTTTCTGGCTTGTCAAAGGGTGGCCCTCCCACCTCACCCATTTCACACAAAGGTGGTTATTTATCACCATTTAGAGAACTGTACTGAGCAGTACCCAAGCCCAGCCTGGAGTACATTCATCAATTACACAGGCAGTATTTCGGGCCTGCCCCTCTGTGTGAGGGCTCAGCAATGGGGGCTATTTGGAATACTTCTCTTGTCCACACAACCTGTTGATTGCTTTTCCATGATGAAAATACTGATATCCACTTAGAGACTTAAGTTGAGATGACTTAGAGTTTGAACTTTGTTTGGAAGATATTACAGAGAAGCCAATACTTATTAGAACTTTATTATTTGCCAGGTGAATTCCTAATTCTTCAAGAGCAAGAAAAGTTTGTGAGGAGTATTTCTTTTTAAGCAGAAAAGATACTATTGTGGATTTAAAATGAGAAATAATATTAAAAAGAAATGGGAAGCAACTAAAGCCAGTTATTGTCTGAGTACTGAAATGAAGAAGTGTGGCAATTACCTGAATGAAAATTCAGGTAAAACAAGGCTTAAACCATTCATTGCTTTGCAATTCCCCAGTGTAATTCACTGAGAAGAGATATTGTTTTGTTTGTTATTAATATTTTTTATTTCCTTGGGAACAATAATATTTTCCTTCTAATGCCAATAGGTTTTCTATAGTTTGGCTAATTAGAGGAACATATTAAAATGTCTAAAAATAATTAAGTTTGAAATATATTAAACGTTTTCAGTATCATTGAGATGTATGCATTAGGTATATTTTCACATAAAAAAAAGTGTCTTGTTTTTTGTGTTTTTTCTTCATAGTGACTTTCTAAATTTAGTGCTATTGATTACTGGATGATTTTTATAGACGAAAAAAACTGAAGGATCAATTATTTGAAGTGACTTGTCCCATATCACAGAGCTAGTTAGTTTCTGAAGTAGGATTAAAACCCAGGTATCCTTGATGTCAAAGGTCCAGCACTCTATCCCTGATGCTGTGCTCCCTCCAAGTTGGTTCAAGAAGATTCTCAAGATCCTGATAGTTTCATACATAATCTGGTATATTTGCCTCAGATGCTGCATCCATCAAGTTCCCTCCCTGGACTCTCAGACTATCTAAACTCTACCTGAACTCTAGCTTCTAAGAGGCTGCACTCACCAACAATGACTTTGGCTAAATTAGTATGAGTACATTTGAAATTATGGCTATGAAGCCTCTTGGAAAATATATGATGCCTCAAGTGATAGCTTCTATTTGAAGTATGTTTTAATTCTTCTGGCCATTAGTGTTGTGCTTCCTCCTCTCTAATGATGATGACAATGTCAGTGATGATGGTGATGATGATTCTGTTTTTATTTTACATGTCTTTCATACACTTTTTTCCTTTTTTTGGTAGAATCTAAGCTATAAGACTACAGGAGATGTTTTACTTTTGTCTTTCTATTCCCCTACCAATCACAATGGAAGGAACAGATTAGGTGCTTGATAAATGCTTGTTGAATTGAATGCAATTGAATGTGCCACATGATTTTCAGGTTTCATTTTACCAACTTTTGTACTTCTCTTTATTGACTTTTGTGTCTATTTGTTATATTTCTGTGACCAGAGAAAATTTACTATGTGGTTAACAACTTTCTAGTAATGAGACGCTTAGAATTTAGGTGCCATTTTTTCTTATCCCTTACTTAAATTATTTCTGGAACTTGAGATAACCTCTATGCTACGCTGAAGAATCAGGAGATGCTTTGCATGGGAACCTCCTTGTTTTATTTGAACTGTTAGGGCAATTTGGCCAGATCACTATATTCAGTGATCTGATGACTTAGACCTAAAAGTTGGAGAAAGGCTTAAAGATATTGTGTAGATCTGATGAAACTTTACACTTTATAATTTCTTGATAGAGTATTACAGATTTCAAACCTCCATGTGTTCTCATTCTGTGTGATTCTTGATGTCCTCTAATAAATTCTCCATAGAAAAATCTACTCATAAATCTTCTATAGAAAATATAACCCTAATGAGGTCTCAGGGAAAATAAATTAACTTTATTGCCTTTGAGAGCAAGAGTTAATTATTTAATGCACAGAGGCTACTAGTATGGGATCATAGATTCTCAGAGCTGAAAGTCATTTTCATGGTCACTTAGTTGAACACCTACCTGAAGCATGAACTTCTCAAATATGCTGCAATTTTAGAATTTTGTTTTTGAATAATGCTAAATATTTCGATTCATTTCTCATTTCAGAGGAAAATTAATAGGCTTGTTATTTTCAAGGTATAAGTGATTTATTAAGGATAAGCAGAGTCCTGTAAGAAAAATTTAAATATAAAGAACTGGCCTTTATCTTTGGAGACACTACATTTTAGTTGAAGAAAAACATATAAACAAGAACATAAAAATGAAACTTTACCAAATCTGTTAATTTTAATATTTACATAATATATTTTGGTATAGTCAAGTCACAAACTTAGGGACAATATGATTACCAAAAATTCTCATCTCCTTGTTTCTTATTTCAATACAAATGTGCTTTACCACAGAGGTTTGCTTATGATAGTTAGATGCAACCTCTTTGAATGGGAGGAATTGAAAATAATTGATGAAGACAGACAAACCTTATCAAAAATCCTGAATTTTCCATCACCAAACCTAATTCATGTCTTTTTCTGGGTACTAGAAGATGAAGAAAAGTTGCTGATTTTCAGATATAATTCGTTATCCTATGTTAAGAATATATTTTAATTATTTTAATTTAGTTTATGTTACCATTCAAAGTTAGGAAATTAAATTCATTAGATGAAAAATTAAAATCAATCAATCAGCATTTATAAAGCACATTGTAAGGCATTGATTAGTACTTGAGATACAAAGACAAGCCACATGACAAAAATCTTTTCCTATGATTTTCTGCACATATTTATGATGTTCTACATCTATCTATCTCTGTATATGTATAATATCTACATATATGAATGCAATCAGTTTAGTCATTTTTCAATTATATCTGATGCTTCCTGACCCCATCTGGGCTTCTCTTGGAAAAAATACTGCAGTGGTTTGATCATTTTCTTCTTCAGTTCATTTTATACATGAAGAAATTGAGGCAAAAAGGGTTAAGTGACTTAGCCAGGGTCACACAAGTATTAAGTTTTTGAGACCAGATTTGAACTCAAGAAGAGGAATCTTTCTGACTATAGGCCTGACACTCTATTTTCTGTGTCCTCTAGCTGTCCTATAAGAATACAAACATTTAAATTATAATTGTACAACACACACACACACACATACACACACACATACCACACATATACACACCCTTTTTTCCCCCAAAGAATTAGTAACTCCTTTATAAAAATATAACATTATTGTATAAGATTTGTCCTTTGTATACTCACACATAACAATAGAAAACAGTGGTGCAAAAAATTCTCCAATTTAGTTTTTTAGTTTCCTACTCTCTTGTATTAAAAGCTACTTAATAGAATTTACAGTTGAAGAAGCCTTTTAGAGGCAGTTCCGTCTATATTTTTTATCAAGTCCATACTCACAGAATCTACTTAATGTCAATTTTGTACTGTGGCTACATTGCCCAGAGTATTTTATTTCAAACCTGCAGGACATGATGATAAATTGATAATTGACCCCAAGGCTAGAGCAAATAAAGATGCCCTGTTTTTCATTAGTACAGTATTACCTAGTTAAAAGAAGAAAAGCAATGCTAAAGTGATTCAAAGTCAGTTATTCAAATCTGGAATATAATAGTAGTGGCTATTCATGATCCTAAAGATGAGGAAATTAACCTTCTTTTATTGACAAGTAGGGAACTATGGGTGTAGAATGCTGCAAACTTTGTTAGAAATAGCCAACAAATAAGACTAGTATTATTTAACTGGTTTTATTTTTTATTTTATATATTTATTGTTATTATTATTACTGCCATTGTCTGAGGAGAGGGAATGAATGGAAAGCATTGTATTATAAAGAAGGCTTCTATAAAACTTAATGGGGGGCAGAGAAGATGAAGTCAGGAATTGAACTACCATTTTCATTTAAAGAGAAATGAGCCCGTTTTTCATCCTTGTTGCAACTGACATCAAAGCTCCAGGGGAGAGTAAGATAGCATGCTTTCTTTCAACAAACATTTGTTAAGCAGCTAGCTACTCGTGCAAAGGAGCAGCACAGAAGCAATGCAAAAGTCCTTTAAAAATGATTTAGTCTCCTAAGTGAAAGAAAAGGAGCCCAAACTACTACCATGTAAATTAGATCTTGCTGTTGCTCAGTCATTCCTTCTTGGGCAAATCTTAAAAGTTTCATGGACCATAACACATCAAAGCTATCCATGGGATTTTCTTATAAAAGATGCTATAGTGGTTTAACATTTGATTCTATAATGGATTAAGGCAAGCAGAGTTTAAATGACTTTTCCAGGGTCACACAACTAGTAAGTGTTTGAAGCTGATTTCAACTCAGATCTTCCTTACTCCAGGCCCAATACTCTATCCACTGAGCCACTTAGCTGCCTCAAAAAATTTCTTTTATCTTAGACCTGAAAAAGCTATATTAAATATGCTATGAAGAGTCAAATAAGAAGAATTTACTTCTTCTTGGGGAGAGAGCAAGAGATTTTTTGATAAGAATAATACTTAGTTTGATATTGAATGAAGATATAAATTTCAACAAAACCAATGTGGGGAGAGATGTTATGGAAGAAGCTTTCCCTTTCTGGCTTCCACTCCTACCAAACAAAGTTTAAGAGCAAAGGGAAAGGACAGAAAAAATATACAGAGTGATGACTTCCTTGGACTGACTGGTAAATAGTATGTACAAAGAGCAAAAATACAAACCCTATCCATAAGGAACTTAGAATCTAATAGATTATGTAGAACATGATAATGGATGCTTATGTTGTTGTTTAGGAGGAAAAAATAGTCATAATGAGACATAGAGAAAATGGTACAGATCTTTTGACCTTACAGACATTTTCCTGCCAGATTTATAGAAGGGTTGAATTTATACATACCTTGACAACTAAGTATAGTTTTGTGAAGAGTGGGATAGTTGGGAATTCAAGGCAGAACAAATGACTTGAAGAAAAAAACAAAAACTAAAACATCTTTGCTTAGGCATGATTCAGGAGGGCTTGTAGAAATGGAAGAGAAAGTACATATATAGGCTTTTGTTATGTTGGAAAGAATGACAACCTGGAAGTGTAGAAAACTGGGTTCTAGTTTCTGTTCTGTCATTGGCTAGTTATATGGACAAATCCCTTAACATTTATAGACTTTCAAGCAGACAGAGTTGAATGATTGAGCTGCTTTCTAAAC
This sequence comes from Sarcophilus harrisii, assembly GCF_902635505.1. Classification (NCBI taxonomy): domain Eukaryota; kingdom Metazoa; phylum Chordata; class Mammalia; order Dasyuromorphia; family Dasyuridae; genus Sarcophilus; species Sarcophilus harrisii. The sequence continues at coordinate 140,398,990 of NC_045426.1, forward strand.
TCTTATCATTATTAGATTAAATATGGAAAAATATTCCCAAATTAACAATAATACTAACACATATATGCATAATCATACATATATAATGAAAAGAATAATAGAATTTGCTTATTTCCCCAAACAATGTTTTTGAAGTCTGAGAACAATTAGTTTAAATGAAAGGACCAAATTTTATAGATACTCTAAATATGTCACTCCATTTGCTATCTTTATGACTTTGCACAGACAGTCTTTTATAGCTACCAAGCCTTAATCAGTGAATGGGTGCAGCCTCAGGCAAAGTGAGTCCTGTTGAAGACCTTAGCTGAAAAACATTGAGGTCTCCCATTTCATCCAGGGCCATCCCCAGTTGTCCTGATCTATCTCTGACCATTGGACCCAGATGGCTTGGGAGGGGAAAGTGAGGCAAGTGATAGTGCACAACCCTCCTTAACTTCAATCCAATTTACTTGCATGTCATGGTATCCCCTTCCTGATGTCATGGTTCCCTTTGAGAATGAAGGACAAACAACAACAATAAAACCTCTATAGATGGAATGAACTCCTTCCTATCCTTTGCCTTTCAGAATCCCTGTATTTCTTAAAAGTCCAGTTCCAATGACACCTCCTATTTGAGTCTTTCCTCAGTACTCTAAGTGCAAGTAACCCCTCCTACTTTTATATTTTTATTTTTTTACTGCTCAAATGTATATTTGATCCTTACCCAAAGAACTATTTTATTTATGTCTATCTGTCCCTAGCTATTAGTAGTTTTCTAGTATAAAGTAGGCACTTAATAACTGCATGTTAATTGAACATTTTTGTAACATATCAAAAGCAATCTATAAAATCTGGTAGATTAATATGTTTGAAAGAGTTTTGAATAAGAAGACTGGGGTTCAAAGGATTGAAAATTTTGAAGGAACCTATGAACTTGTTTAGTCTAATGATTTCAGAGATCCATGGACTCAGAAGTCTGCTTATGCGGAAAAAAATCTTCATTTCATTATTATCATATCTCTTTATAATTTTATGTTTTTAATGTATTCATTTAAAATATTATCATCAAATAGGGTGTATAGAGTTCATCAAACTAATAAAGGGGTATAAAAGACAAAAATGTATTTCTAGCCTCTATTCTAGCTCAATATTTTTATTATATAGCCAGAGAAAATGAAGACTAAATACATTAAGCAACTTATTCAAGTAAGGAAGTAAATAAATGAAATTATTTGAAGCTAGTATTCTGACTCTAAAATCATCACTCTTTTCACTGTCAGTAGCAAATCAAAAGATTGGCACTTATTCTCTGTGAGAACTTGAACAAATTCCTTAACATTTAACTTCTTTATCTGTAAAATGCAGAGGTTGAACATTATTCTCTCTGAGGTCTTTTCCCACTCTGATTCTCATACTTCCCACCCATTGCCTGAAGATATTTGGAAATTTTACTGTGGGCATTTTCAAGTGTTTTTATGTGGCCTTTCTTTGAAAAGTTGTGTGTCTTGTGTGGTTCTAACAATACTTATGTAGTGTCTGCAAAAACTAAACTGAGAACAGAAAGCATAAGTTACTAAGTAGGATTCTTTGAATTAGTTTTTTTTTAAATAATTTCTTGAAATTATCCCTGGAAGTTGTGAAAATTATAAGTTCTACTCTTGAGAACAATAGCATCTTAAAAAATAAAGAAAAGGTCAAAAAGAAAGGATCTGGAATATTTTATTTTGAGGTCAAAGTGCAGACAGTTGATTCATGAAATGGGTGATAGTAAACAGTAATTCAATTAAAATTATTGATTTGTATTAAGTAGCTCTTTGCCAAGGATATCCACCTATATTTATTGGGAAGAAAGCCACTTTTTCCCCTTGTCTTTGACTAAGCTGTTGTCACTGAAATAAGTGTGAAAACAGCAAATGTACACATATTTACTACTGCAAACAAGACGCCCAGAATCTAATTAGACAAAACTCTGCCCATCTGTTCTGCATTATCATGGGGCTTGCTCAAATGCATGTTGTTTCATTACTAAAAGGCAGAGAGAGGCAAATTGAATTGAGCTGGACTTCCTCTTAAAGAGAGATCAGGGCATAAAGTCAAACCCTTGCTGTGAACTAACAAAGGACCATTGGGAAAAAGTGGAATGAGAAGTGATTTCTTTTTCTAAGGCCACATGTCTAGTGCTTAGTATGGGCCATAAGGGAGTGTTCATTCTATTGTTCCGTACAAGAAGACATGAGCTGTCACAATATAAACCTTGTTCACTATGCAAATTGTTGATTTTGGTACTTACTCCCTAGTGGCAGATGCCCTTTTATTAGCTGTATGTCATGGTATGTTCAATTGAGTTTAACTTGGACCAGTAGAAAACTGTTAGCCTGGAAATGAGAGCAGGTTTCAAGGAGGATGGAATTTATGCATTTTATTCTGTTGTAACCTGCACTTAGTTATATCGATGCAAATCCCAAAACAATTTGAATATGCTAAATCAAAAAATGCTTCAGAACCCAGTTATATATAACTATTTACAAATCATATTTAGAAAACAATGGTATGATTTCTAAGGCTTTAAACTAGTTTTGACTATTCCTCTATGAATAGGAAAAAATTAATTGCTGATATTTTGGAAGAGATTGGAAAACTAATTATTTTTTCCAATGGTAGATTTAAAATGGTAAAAATCTAACATTCTATGGTAAGTATTCTATACTTTGGTCTTAGAGAAATTCTTCTAAAAAACACATTTTCCCCTATATGATAAATTTGTGCCATTTTCTTCAGTAAAAGCTATTTTCCTTGTACAAATGGATGCATTTTATCCTGGATCCCATTCATACTTATTTTTTAAAATGTTTATCTCTTTGTAGAAATGCACTCTAATAAGGAACCAATCTGGCAGCCTTCAATAGGAGCTAAAGAATTAGGTTCGAAGTTAAATTTAGTAGCTTTTCCCATAAGTATTTTTTTTCTGATAAAAGGTTATATTATATCACAAAAGAACTATATCCAATTGGTAAAAATCTCAAAAATGGGAGGCCTATGGCCAGCGATGCCATATTACTTTTTATTCTCCCATATTTTTCTTTCCCCCTGTGTCTAATTCTTTTTCCCTTTTTATACCACCAGCTTGAGTTACAATGGAAAGAATATTGGACTTAGTACTAGGAGAGAGTTGGATGGAAATCTCAACATTGATACTTAGTAGCTCTGTTCTCTTGACAAAGTTGTTTAATCTCTATTGGCCTCACTTTTCTTATTTGTAAAGCAAGAATGATGATACCTATTGTTTTTGTGTCATTTTGTGTGATTCTTCATGCCCTCATGGACCATAGCATGCTAATGCTATCCAAGGGGTTTCCTTGGCAAATATACCAGAGTCGTTTGCCATTTCTTTCTCCAGTAGATTAAGATACATCTGGGTTAAGTGATTTGCTCAGGGTCATTTAGCTAGTATGCATCTTAAACGAAATTTAAACTCTGTTTTTTCTGAATCCTGGCTCTCTATCCACTAAGTCATCTAGCTGCCTTAATGATAGCTATAACAAAGCATAAATTTTATAAAGCTATTTTTTGAGGACAAATTAGACAAAGAACACAGTAAGGTCTGATGCATCTATATTCCCACTGTTTTGTTTAATGTCTCACATATAGTAAATGATAGTAAATGCTTGTTGGGATGAAATAAAAGTGCTATATAAGTACCCATCATCATCATTATTCTGTAGTAAGAAAGAACAAGAAAACCTCAGCTTATATATTTTGCATAAATTCTTCATGCTTACTTTTAAAGGCCTTTTCCACTTGCCATTCTACATCATTCCTATGTTTAGAGTTCCTAAAATCCATCAAAATGAATTGTCTAAAATTCATCCTTTGCATCAAATCTTTGTGATCTATGTATGTTCATTTTTTGTTAAGTTAACTTCCATAGAATCTTTGAAGTTTCTTTTATTTTTTTCATTCCTAATATTATCTTCCATTCTAGTTCAATAACATTGCTTCCATCTTGAGCTATAGTCATCATCTATTAATCTCCCATCTATTCAATGGACATTTTAGTAAGTAATCACTATATGCAGAGAACTGATTAAAGGATGTTGGAAAACTAAATTTGTCCTACTGAAATTTGGAGTCAAGTAAAATCAAATAATATATTCTAGTATCATATTATGATACAAAACAGTGCATGGTTATGAAAGAAATGAGAATGCCATACCAAAAAAAAATACAATTCCCTCATTTGTAGGATAAGAAAAAGCTTTTTAGAGGAGATAAACTTTTGATTGGGACTTATAGGATAGTTGGATTTTCAATATGTGGAAATGACTGTGAAAAAAAAGGACATTCAAGGAATAGGGAGAGATATCCTGGCTAGAAATCAGATTTGGGAATCATTTCCCTAGGATTTACTGCTGAAAATGTAAACAGTTATTAAATCCTTAAATAGATGAGTATAGAAAATGGATTGGAGAGTATATCTGGAAGGTTATGCAACATGAATATAATGTTACCATACCTGTAACCAAGACGGACAGGCAATAATCAATAATCAAGCATATGATTAGATATGGACAATATGGTAAAAGAAGCAGGCAAATATATTTCTGACCTTTAAACTTCTTAAAAGAATAGTAATGCCATTAGTAGAGAGAAAGAAGAAAAACGAAAGAGTAAATTTTAGAAAGAGAAGATGATGAATTTTATTTTGAACATGTTAAACATATTAAGTTGTGATAGAGGTCTAGGTGAAGATATATCACATCAGGAGGGAGAAATGTATATTTGGAATTTGGGGAAGAAATTTAATCTGAACAGACATATGTATTGCCCATTCATATGAGTTCTTCAGAGGAAATATAGTATAATGGATGAAAAGACAGTCAACAAAACCTGGATTTGGGTACTGCCTTCAATATGCAATAACTATTTACCCTTGAAAAAATTACTTATTTTTTCTTACTCCCACTACATAATTCTCTTGGACTAACTTCAGAGAAAGTTCCAACCTGTATTTGTAAAAGGAGTTTTATTAACTTCTCTATACCAAAGATATCACTTACAGTCTCTATTCTTCTTCTTATCACTTTGGATATTTTAGGAGAAGCTTAAAAGTAGAAGAATGTTAAGGACAATGCCTTGGAGTATGATTACACTTGTTGGATGAGAAATGACTTTTGAAAGAGCAAGTTAAGAACATGTGTAGTAAGTAGACAGAGGAATGAATTGATCATAATAAAAAAAGAAGTAGTAACTAGACAATAAACAATGACTATTCTCAGGATTTAGGAGGGGATTAAAGGAAAGGGATTAATGCTTTGAGGAAAGCAAAAAAGTTAAAGAAGGGAAATTTAAGATAGAGAATCCTGATCACGTTTGTAGGAAGAGAACTATGAAAAATGGGGATGTTGAAGATTCAAGAGATAGAAGACTAAATAACAACAGAGTAAAAAGCCTTGAAGAAGATGTCAAGTGACAAGGTAAAAACAGAGAGAGGTGAGAGATTACCTTTGACAAAGGAGAGGCCTACATGCTTCTTTGAGAATAGGGAATAATCAGTATAGAAACAGATATTTTTTGAGGTATGTGTCTCCAAAAATGAGATGATGGAGACTTTCTTTTTTTAAAATTTTCTGAGGCTTTCTATAAAGACAGAAAACAGTTTAATTTTATTTTATTGGTCTGTTTTGTATTAAAGAAGTACTGTGATATAATGGAAGAGGACTATATCAAATAAGAGAACTGCAGAATCTTGGGAGTTAAAAGTTACTTTACTTTTAAGTACTTGAACAAGAATCACCCCTAAAATCTGCTGAACATGTAATCTTCTAGTTTTTGTTTGAGGTACTTTGGTGAGGTCCTCTGACTTCCTCCCTTTCTATCTTTTAATAGCAATAATTTTTAGGAAATTTGAGATTTCATTAAACCTATTTTTTTTTCTTTGTGTCATCTCTTCATTGATCCTGCTTCTGTCCTCTGAGGTCGAGCAATATAACGGTTTTAGTTTAGTTTAGTTTAGTTTTGTTTTTGATGATGGTTTTTGAAATAATTTGAAATAATTTTCAGTCTAAAAATACCAATTTTCTTCAAATGATCATTAACTAGCACAAACTCAAGGCTCTTCACTATTTTGATTGCTGCCTTCTGAATTCTGTCTATTATTAATGTGCTTTCTAAAATTTAGCATTCATAACTCATTGTCAAATATATTATGCCCAGAGCAAAGAACTATATAACTGTCATCTTCCTTATTTTGGACATTGTTTCTCTTAAGAAAATCTAAGACCACATTTACTGTTTTTGTCTAACATCACAATATAGACATACATCAATCTATATTCAAGATTTAGGGCTTTCCACTAATGTGTCTTGATAAATACTATCTAAATATGCCTCTCCCATTTTATATTTATAAAGTTGATTTTTAAGTTAAAATATAAAAATTAACATTTGTTTCCATTCCAGTTTGTAATAATAGTTTCCATACTCAGAAGGTTTTCAACAAAGCACACCAGTAGTTTATTAAAAAAAACTATATTATACTTTCTTTTAACTCAGTAAAGAGAAATCCAACAGACATTAAGGATCTGGAACATTGAGGAACAAGATCCAAAAACAGAAATTTAGGGCAAAGGATCCATCTAGGTCTCAGTATCTAGAAGGAGAAGGATTCTTGGAGGGGCAGGGTAACTGGACTTTCTCTCTTTTATTTACATTTTATTTTTGCCATATGTAGCTTGTTTGTACATATTTGTTTCCTTATTATCTCCTCTATTATATTTCAAGTTCTTTGAAGGAAGAGACTATCTTTTAGATATAGATAAGTTTCTTTAAGGCAGGGATATTTTTTATCCCTAATGTTTAGGACAGTGCCCAGAATCTATTATTGAGTAAACTATTGATTGCTATGTATTATCAATGAATCATTTTTTTTGATTCACTAGTTCTTGATTTAATATCATCAAGAATTTTATCAGTAATTGAAATTAAACTCATTGGTCTAGAGTTTGCAGATTTCATTATCTTCTTTAAAAAAAAAATTGGACATCTGCTCTTCTCTAATCCTAAAGTTTTTCTTTCTTCCCACTCTTTCAAAGGTCACTGACAGTGACTCTGCCCTCACATCTGCCAGTTCTTTCAATACCTAATAAAATATCTGGGCCTGGTGACATGTACTCCTACAGTATAATGTAGGGCTCTTTTTCTAGTTCCCTACTCATACTAGATATCTGCTCTCAAATTTAACCATTTTTGTTCTGTCTTTTGCAATCCCAAACTCATTCATCTTCATGATTCAAAATAAAAATTGAATAGTTCAAACTTTTCAGCTTTTATAATTATTCCATACATTCACTGGCTACCACTATAAGTCATATTTTCAAAATATAGGCAAAAGAAAAGGAAATAAAAAGATAACCTATTTTTATTTTATTTGGCTTTTCTTACAATGCTCATCTTTAATAACGCTGATCCTCAACTTAGAAACTGTGCCATGTTTTTGTGCTGATCATCTGTTACTTTCATTTTTTCAAAATTCTTTATGACTTTTTTTAAAGTTTTAAGTTAGTTTGATGAGTTCCTTGTGTAATGATGTTAAGTTCTTTAAACAAGTGTCTTTGTCTTCCTCATTAAAACTGTTCTTCACTTTTTCTTCATAAATTCACTCATGAGAGCATTCTACCCCTTCTTCATTAACTTCCCCTTTTCAAATTTTAATCCAGGGCATCGTTCCTTAAAATATCTTCTTCTGCTCTTTCAAAAAAAAATTCATGTTATATTATATCTATCTTTCCTTTATCACTAAGGAAAATAGTTTTACTTTCCCAAAATCCTTCCCCTTTTGTGATTAGGGAGAGTCTAACCCCATCTGAACCCACAGAAAGTGTCTCATACTGATTCACCTAGTCCTGAAGGGAAAAATCTCATCCCTCTCTCCTTTCCCTCTGACCAACAGATAGACAGGGTATATCCAGAGTTATTTAAAGGATGAAATTAGCATCAAATTCAGTCAAAATTTATTGTTCTATTTTTGACAGAGACAGAATTCAGCAAATGTCTAGATAAGTGAAACCCTACATCATTACTATCTCATGGCACCATTCCAAGTTTATGAACTGTTTTCCAAACTCCTAATCCTAATTTTACCATTCTTTATTAAATATATTTTCCCTGATCAGGAATTTATTATTACTATGTTTTCAGCCATGGTACAGAAATAATAATAATATTCTTAAAGAAAATTATCTTTATTCCCCAAATCTACTTTTTTCTCTTCACATTCTATTTCTTTTCATGTTTATCAGTAACCAAATCAACAAATGTATCTTCAGTTTCTTTTAAAAAAAAAAAATCTTCCATTCTATTGATAGAAAATGGACCTTCTAGGTGTGAATCCAGAGATAATCTACTTTTGTTGTAATTGTTTACCTAATGTAATGTAATTTTGTAAAAAATATCTAAGTTTAATATGTTATACATATTTTATATATCATGTTCATACACACACACACACACACACAGTCTCTGGATCTCTTGTTTCTCTCTCTCTCTGTCTTTGTCTTTCTCTGTTTCTTTCTCCATATATCTATATCTATATATCTTTAATACCTCAAAGCTACACTAAGACTTTTGAATCACTTTATGCAGTAAATATATAAATATATTTGTATAATTATATCACAATACCTTATTTTGCATTTTATTTATATAGTATGCATATTGTATATGAATATGCATGTATGTCTATAAATGCATAACTATTTTAACTTTTTCTACTTCCCCTACACAACATAATGATTGAGTTAGGGCAATGGTTTAAATAAATTGAAAGTATTTTCCACAATAGTAAGACCTTAGTGAACAATGTTCCTCCCCATTGCATTATTTAAATATTTGTTTTCCTTCACATAGGATCACCTTTGGGACTGCCATAAGATTTTTTAAGGCTCCTACGATGGTCTTTTTTAGTACACATTCAAAGTAAAGATGTTAAATATATCATTAAGCTATTAACCCATGAATATGATCAAATCTTAAATTTTGTTTCCCTTTTGAATTGGCCTAATAACAGACTTTCTCCACTAAAATACCCCACAAAGAGCCTATGTCTTTTGATTCTTTCATTTTATAAGTTAATTTCATAAAGGTTTCTGACTATGCTTTTTAAATATTTTAAAATTACAAAACAAAATACATTTTAAAAAATAAGATTATATAATTTTCTTTATAGATAGATATCTTTTCATCATGTACATACCATCACAAAGCTGTAAAAACTACTGTTGTAGGAAACATCTCTATATTGCAGAATCCTCCCAACAGGTAATCACTAAGATTACCTAAACAGATTTCCAAAATGTAGAAAATGAGACTGGTTATCCCATAAATATAGGGGAAAGCTAGCTTTTAGCAGTGATTGGAGAATGTTAATTCTATATACTGAGGTCCTATGTTGGTGCATTCAGTTATTGTTTCAGACTACACAAATAGCATCATTCTTGAATATAACCCCCAAAGCATACTGCCTCATTGGGTTATAATTAAGGGCAGTTTGGGGGAGATGTTAAAAAGATATCTGTGGGTATGCAGCCCTCCATATGCTGCTCACTGTAATTCCTTCGTTCTATTTCTGTACCCTAGATATTCAGTGAACAAATGTCTTTTTTTTGGGGGGGTGGCATTTGTTTTTCCCCGAGTAGCTACCTGAAATCAGATTTCATGGAATAGTAGAACTTTAAGGTCTCTTTGTTTTCTGATCTTTTTATGACAGATACAAGGAGATTGAGATGAAAAGAAATAAAAATCCAAGAGCAAAGAACAAATTGCTGTCTTCTAAATCCAAAGTTGTATTCTTTTCACCATAAAACACTTATTCACAATGGACTGATACATAGGAGATGACAAGATGATTCTTTGGCATTAGGGATACTGCAGAAGGGCAACAGGAACAGAAAGGTGCAAGGATACCCTCCTGCCATCTGTAGATTAAGATGAATACATTACATTACAAAGAAGAGATCTGAGTTAGATCATTTGATATTTTGTTATTTCTAATATTATAATATATTACATTTGTTGTTTACAATTTATATAATACTTTATGGTTTACAAAGGGTTTTCCTCCAATAACCTGGAAGAAGATTGTTTAAATAGTATTATCCTTCTCTTATAGGTGGAAGTAGAGGCCCAGAGAGCTTGTCTGGAATCACACAATTAACAAATATTAGAGCATGGATTGGGCAATGAGGTAGCTCAGTGGATAGAATTCTGAACCTGGAGTCAGGAAGACTTATCTTTGTGAGTTCAAATAATATCAGACACCTATTAGTTGTGTGACTCTATGCAAGTCACATAACCTGTTTGTCCCAGTTTCCACATTTGTAAAATGAGCTGCTGGAGAAGGAAATAGCAAAACAGTCTATTTGGGCATCCTCAAATGCATCACCAAGAGTCAAACATGAGTAAAGTGACTAAACACTTTTCAATAGTAACACAATCAAATTGATCAAATCTAGGTCTTCTGATGTTGGGTCTAGTGTCTAGTGTAGTGAGATAACAATGATTTTACTGTATTCGGACATTCGTACTACACTCGGGCTTCCCTAAGATTCACTGCATGAAAATAGCTCTGTCTAAAAGTTACTTCTTACATGGAGTTGTACTCTAAATTGAGACTCACAATTTTGTATTAGACAGACAGCTAAACAATCTACATTTTAGCCCTGTTTCTTTCACCTAGCTATTTGGTTCTTGCCCATAATTTATATATTTGCATAGACATTTAGATATGGTATATGTACATTGCAGTCATGGGAGCATTATTAGACCTTAAATGTTTCTGATGTGTTCATATTGACAATCAGTGACCTTATAAAAATGTTGAGGACTTTTTAAAAATTCTCAAATAAAATAGTTGCCTGAAGTTAGGTATTCCAAGTCAGAAGCTATTGTCTGACTAGCTTGTTATAACAGCTGATGATCCTTCTGTTTGCACTAGATTACTTCAGTTCTCCCTTCACAGAAAGAGGCTTCTAAATATTGTATCTGAGCAGATGGGAGCAGAGAAAAACTAGATGACTTTGAAGAGCTGAATATGTGAAAAAGATTAGGTGGTGACAGGAAAGAACTGAGCAACAGTGACCAATAGAGAGCACAGTCATAATGTGACACATGATGTAGTAGAGAACATATATACCATACCAAAAAAATTGCCCAGGGTACAGAAAGGACATGATGTCCATCAGAGATCAGAGTGATAACATCACCAAAGAACATCAAGATTGACAATTGCTTTGGGCATGTCTGTATGTTGGCCACAGATACTGAATATATTTGCCCCTTCATATATTATTCTCGGATGCATATGTTGTATATGTGCATATTTGTTTGTTTTTATGTCTTTTCTCCCTACATGAATATCTCCACCAAGAATATTTTATCATTTCTTGATTAGTACATGCTGTTTGATTATAACACTTTTTTTAATAGGAATTAATACATATTCTGGTCTTATGAAAATAGACATAAAGATGGGGGTTTCTGTTTAAGAGTTTTGCTCTGGTCCTGAATAAGTATTATACCACAAAGGATTTAAAATTTGGGGTAGCTCCTTGGTGCCCATTTGGGAAAAATCCCAGGTGCTACTATATATGAAAGTATATACAACAAAACCATAGGGGGAGCATTGACAAGTCAGAAGTCCATTAGTTTCTTTCCATTGATTTCAAGTAGAATTTAACTAAAAAGTAATATACTTTGAAACCATTAAAATATGGAAATAGAATGAACTCTCTGCCAATTCAATGTTCCTTTCTAAACATTGAAATTGCTGTCTTCAGTTCATCCTTCTCTTCAGTCTAGAGAACTGGTATTCCCCTTGTCTTTTCTCATATAATCCATTTCTAAATTGGCTAATCAAGAGCAGATTTTATTTTTATTTTAAACACGTTTTCATATGGATAATGCTTCATTGAATAAATTAGTTGAAGATTAGAAATAGACCCTCACAACTTTCCAAATTATCGATAGGAATGATAATACTGTTTTTCCACCAATTCAACATTTTCCAATGTGAATGATTCCATGAATTTCCAGAAAAGAGAAGGATAAAAGGATTGTGTACAGAACAGAGTCATCTTCCTGTAAGAGAGAAGAGTTTCCCTAAAAAAGAGAGGATTATCTTTTTCTTTTCTTTTCTTTTTTTTCCTTTTTTTAACTATCATACTGTCATACTCCTCAAAAAGTTCCTTAGCACTTAGATCAAGACAGGAATATAGAGTTCAATCTCCATTATTTCACAGTTAACAAAACTAAATCCCAGAATGGATAAATAAATTGTATTAGTAAATAGCAGATTCTGCCTATGAAACCAGTCTGTTAATTCTAATTCCTTTCCACCACATAACACTTTACTACCATCTCAGATTTATATAATAATAATGAAGTTTCCATACATGAATTAAGTTGGCTGAAATGTGAAAAGCCATGAAATATCAATAATATGAATGAACCAAGTGATTACTTTGGACATAGGATTTCTCAATTCATCTTAATCTCCTGGGAGACGCATTAAAATTTAGTTCACAAAATTTTTTCAAATTAAAATTCTATTTAAAAAGAATTTAAGGAAAAATCATATTAATTTTGGAGATTATAAAAATTATTGTTAATAAAGGGAAGCCATATGCCCCAAACCTGAACAGAATCCCCTAACCCTAGTTTCAAACTGATTCTAGGCAAAGACTGCCACCTACTGGACCTGAACTTCCTGAAGAACTTGGGTCACCCAAGAAGGTGACTTCTCATTTTAAAAGGAAGATTTTTTACGTAGAAATCAGATATGTTTGAAAAGCACTTTGTTGTTTCTCACAAGACCAATGTTAATTCTGCCACCAGCCAGTTTGTTTGAGCTATGAATGAATTCCTCACCTACCTGTCTAAATGTCTTTCCTACTTTCTTGGCTGTTTTTGCCCATAAAATCAGGAGTTGAATTGGATAAATTGTTTTAGGAGTTTCAATTTGTGATGTGCATAATGTCCTGTAGGAATGTACACAATTGGAAGACCACCATTTTGTTTTTGTAAATGGCATGTGCCCCTTTAGTTTCAGAAACCTTTCGTGAGTGTAGTTACTGTCTTCAGAACAGGTTTTCTTTCCTATACCGCAAATGTGTGGTAGAAGCACAATAATGAAGAATTAGTTATTTATTCATCTGAATAGCAAAACTATTGATAATTGCTTGGTACAATGGCATAGGACTCAAATGGTTTTTCTCCCGATGTAATTGCTCTTCTGTTTTGAGTTTGAAAATTTCAGTACTTTGCTTTTTTAATGTAGAAAGGTTTTTAGTGGTAAAATATAGCACATTTTCCAGTGCTAACAGTAATAATTTCTGCTGGTATTCTAAAATTCATGCATAACTAGTAGAAGGAAATAGCAAAAGACAAAAGGTTGATGTGAAAAGGCATGATAGACAGGTAAACCAAGGAAGGATACAGCTTAAACTAAGAGTAATTAAGGGGAAAATAAAAGACAAATAAAGGAAAGTTGTGAGGAAAACCACTACTAAATGATGAGAAGGCCAGAAAAAGTCATAAGTATGATAGAGAGAGATATGCTTAAGGAAATGGAAAAGAGGTGAGATGAAACTAAAAACATTATAATTGATTAAAAGCTAACAAAAATGTTGAAAAATATAAGAAATTAATCAGAATAGTAAGATTAAGAGAATATAGCCCTAGAAAGAAAATTGAGATTGTATATATGTCAACACTTCCAGTTAGAAAGAGAAAAGAGAATAGTCAGCTAGTCATTTGTTTTCCTAAATATCAATATGTTGGAAATTTAACTTTTAAATCAATAAATAAAGAAATTTCTTTCATTATTATATAGCTATAGAATAAAAGAAATCTTATCTCAAATAGTTCTCTAGTCACATTGATACATTTCATTCAGTTAAATGCCTAAAATATAGAAAAGAGGAAGTGAAATGTTCAAGACAAGTTAGCTTTTTGTTTGGGAAGATTTGGGTTCATAGGAGCATAGATTTAGAATTAGAAGATTCCTTAGAGGCCATCCAATGTAACACTCTCATTTCATACATGAGGAAGCTGATGTTAAGAGATTTAGCCCAGCATTAAAAAGTTAGTAAATATATGAAACAGAGTACAGGTTTCATGACTACAAATTTAGGACTTTGTGTCTCCCCTGAACTATCTAGCTCCTCTCACACATACATTGATTGTGTGATTCTGGGCAAATCATTTCACCTCTGGATGTCCCTGACAAATCACTAAATTATAAGTTACAGATCATGGGAGGGAAATGTGGAGGGAAAAGTTCTGTGGCAAACACAATAACAAGCCATATTACAGTTACACTTTTAAAAATATGATCAAATGACAAAATATTTGTTTTCAATTTCTTTTTATTTCCATTCCCTCTAGGAATAAGGGGTGGGGGAAACATGAATATAAAGTTTCTTTATCTATTTTCATTTTATTAAATAAAAACTTTCTCAAAAATGTCTTGAAATAGGTCATAGAGTCATGTCAGAGTTTTCTATATCCTCTGTCAGTGACTGACAAGTGAACACTTTAGAGTTGGGAATTCATCTAAATCACAAATAATTTAAGACTGTTTCTAATTTTTTGAAGCTTTTCCTCAAATTGCCAAAACAACTTGGAATATCTCACCAGAATTGTTAATAAATATCTGAAAATATTATTTAGTTTTCTTTATTAAGCAATTCTCTTCTTAAGCATTGTCATAACTATTGAACTAAAAAAGAGTTGTCCTTAGTAATTAATTTCTTCCATTCATTCTGCCTTCTAGAGGGAAAGGTGGAAAGATATGGGTAACTGACTATCACACCTATTCCATAGTACACAAATTCACTTCTCAAAAAGATTAAAGCTAATCACTTGTGTGACTTCTTTGGGCTAAACAATTCAAAGTAGAAATATGAATCATTTAATCATTGCCCAAGTACTTATCATTTGAGTATTCAACAAAAATACTCTTTTTTTCATACCTGTATGGTGAAAAAAATTTCAGGATAATTGAATAAATATAAATAGATTAAACATAAAAGTAAATAGAAAAATTTATCATACCAGAAATAAGGGAACCAAATGTTATTAGTAAAGTTTTTGCTAAAAAAAATCCTCTAGTCTTATTTTTAAAACACCTTACTTTTATTGAAATTTTTGAGAAAACATTAAACTTGGCATTATAACAATCACAATAGTTGCTGATGTATCATTTTCATTTTCTCTGTGAATGGTAGATTTTCTCATTTGATCTTCACAGTAAATCATTGAAGCAATGCTAGTATTACTATCCTCACTTAAAGGCAGGTCAACTGAAATTCAGAAATCTTATTTGTGACTTGCCCAAAGTCATACAATTACTTAGTATTCTAATTGGCAATCAAACTCAAGTCTTCTGCATTAATGTTCTTTCCACTATAGCACGTTTTCTAGTTTCATAAAATAAGGTTTCATTTTAACAACAAACATTTACATTAATAAAACAATTTTCTGATTTTTCTTGAATAGCAAGATGAATATGGAAATATGTTTAGAAAAATTCCACGTTTAACCTCTATCAGATTGCTTGTTGGCTTGAGGAGGGAGTAGATAAGAAAGGAAGGGAGGAAAATGTGGAATGAAAGGTGAATGTTGAAAACTATCCTTGCATGTATTTGAAAAAATAAAATATTATTGAAAAATACCTAATTTTCCTAACTTGTTTAATTGATTTGATTTTGTTTTATTTGCTCTTAGTCATTAAATAGAAATACCATTAAGCCATGGCAAAATTAATAATAGTTATATATATATTTAATGCATATTTAATATCTGTCAACAAGCATGTACATAACATCTACTATGTGTAAGACATTATGCTGAGTTTTGTGAATACAAAGAAAGACAAAAAATTCCTACCTTCAAGGAGTTCATAGTCTAAATGATATCAACTATGTGAGGATTTTAAAATTTAAACTATAGGAGGGCAGGTGTTATAATTCTTCATTTTTCTAATGCTACAGAGATATTTTTGTAAAATTGTGTTTACTACATTTATATTCATGATGAAATGATGATGAAGGAATGAATTATGAAGTACCAAACAAAATGAGACAGTACTGAGCTAAGTATTAATACATTGTTCCTAATGGAAATGAAACCTCAGAGTACATATTTTAGTTTCAAAAGTAGAAAACTACTAACCCAGCATTAGTAACACAATGGGGACTACAGTGTTCATAAATTCAACTCTTAGCATACATAAAAATAAATGCACACTCAAAGAGGTGGTACAAGTTATCCTGTCTTTTTGCAGAATTTTAGATTTTTTAAATCCATGTCTCAGCTGCTACCTTTCAACGATTTTACTCTGAGGCAATAAATAATTCAACGTGCTAATTTGACAGATGACTCTCCAGGAGCCTCCTACCATTACGAGCATCATTAGGCCGTAATATGCATGATGGGCATGGGCCATTCAGCAAATGTCCTTCACTTGTTTACTCCTAAAGAGCTGTACTCTGCACAATTAACTAATGAAGCATTATGGGCTCCTTTTTTTTTTCCTTCCCTGCTATTTCAATATATCAATTCAGAGTCTAAGGGAAAATATATTTCATTTCCTTTTGCTAAAATAAGTATTTACAGGATGGGCTGAGACTCCACTGTCTCTCCCAAATGAATAAAGAGAAAATAATAAGATGTTCAAAATGGATCATCACCATCATTATTATTACTTCCTTTCTCTTCAATGATTTGTGAGGGAAATGTGAAAGCAATTTGATATTGAAATGCCAAAGACAAACCAGTGGGTAAAATCTCTTTGGCTGAATGTTTGCCAGTTGTCAGAAACTCACCATTGTCCCCTTCCAGTTAGGCAATTTTTAACTCCTCTGGAAAGTTACTCACAAAAAGACATTCTTGTCTTCATAATACTAACATATTCAAGCCTATAACCAACTAATTAAAGCTAGTTATTCCTCCACAATTGTTCCTAAGAAAACATCTTGAATTTCTTGCATTTTTATATCTTTCTAGTTAATAACTTTGTTTCAAATGCCTGAAATAGCATGACTGCTTTTACACATTTCCAAAATGTCATCTCTGTGTCCATCCATACCCCTATGACCCAACAAAATGAGTTGCTTGAAAATGAAAAAGCCAAAGATATTTGTTTGGTTGACATGAAATTAAATATTTGGTTTTACTGATTTTTTCCTTAAGTCATTGAATTTCCAAGATATTTCAATGTTGTATAGATATTTCCTAAAACTCAAATTAACTTCATTAGCCTATTTTTGTATTTATAGACAAGGAATGGTGATATTTTTTCTGTTGTGTATGGAATTGATGAATTTATGTATATATATATATACATACACACATACATACATACATATATACATGTATATATATATATATATACATATATATACAGTTATACACATAATGTGCCCCCAAATTATAGAATAGAATTGTGATGCTGAATATCATAGTTATAGCAAGTATAAAGACCTCAGTGTTATATTTGTGATAATTCTCTTAAAACAACTTTATCTTGCAAACTACAGTCCTGTTATATACTTGCTTAGGAGGAAAAGCTATATTCACTCTGATTGTATATAAAGAATTCTTTCTCATTTGTTCCTCTAACCTAATGTAACAGGAGAGGATAAGGAAAGGAGTTAAATGACTGCTGGCTTCTCTCTCCCCTCACCCCCTTCGTGAAGCCAGTGAGGGTACACAGCTAGGGCTCAAGTGGAAAAATTGCACCAATTATGTTTCAGGGGCTGTGCTGCTAATTCCTTGTTAGATGATTGGTATTATCTGATTTGGGGGGAGGGGGAACTCAGAAAAACAGATAGCACCTGTCTGTATAAGGTTTTTTCCCCCTAAATATTTCCTATTAGTATCACTAGGGCTATCCATCCCATTGATTTTTATCACCTCAGAAATCTGTGGCACTTATTTTAGCACATATCTTAGTGCCTAGAACTTGATTGTAGTTAATTTTCTGTTGATTTGAATTATGTCTGTATAGAAACGTAATAGTAAACATATTTGGTGGATGAGGAATCAGCTAAATAGGTTCCTTCCTTCCTTTGCTAGTCCTATGACATAGGTACAAGAAGAAGTAGTGTAATGGATATAACATGTAGTATTGGACTTGTCACATAGATATGGGTTCAAATCCTGTCTGTGAGATTTACTATCTGAATGACCAAGGTAAAGAACCTTCTCATATACTTAGTTTCTTCATATATAAAAGTGGTATAAAAATAACTATCAGCTATAGTTGTGAGGCTTATGTATATATGATGTGCTACAGACTTTAAAAACTATAGAGATGCTGATAATATCCTATTGTCATATCTTTTATATAAACAGGACAACTCAGATAACATTTCTGAAATTCTCACAATCAAGAAACCTCAGTCTTCTTTATTTGATTAATTCCAAATATTCCATTTTACACTTGTAGGAATGAAAACTACTATCACTAAATTTCCCTTGCAATGAAAAGGCCTAGGGTGGGAGCAGGACAAAACTGAGACATGATGAAGGAAAATCGAAATCCATGACAATGCTAAAATATGTCATCTAGAGTTTCTTACCTTTAACCGGGAACAGTTTCAGAGATGAAGAATATTGATGAATAATCAAAAATATATTCAAAATATTCAAAAAATTCAATTTTACTTGTATTGACTAGTTGCTTGTCCAAGTCATATCTGTTGACTGTCAGTCACAAGGATTTTTTTGCATAGTAATAGTGAGTGACATCAGTAGAATCAGATAGTTTGGGTAGTTTGTTTTGGGAGAAACAAACATATAATGCACATGTTTATACAAATTATTAAGACCTCTTAAACTCCCCTGGTATGTGTGAATGGCTTGATAACTTAAATTAATTAGCCAGTTCTCTACTTCATATGATCTCGACAAACATATATCTCTCAGTATTCTGTTCTCTTAATCTACACTCCTCACATATGTCTAAAAAGTTTTCTAATGTTTCATTGAGTATTCTTTTTTCTAATTAATAAAGCAATGATAAATTCTGTATTTTGTTTCTTCATCTAGTTCTTTCACCAGAATTATGTAGTCATAGTCCATAATTACCCTTCTATGTATATGTGTGTTTATGTGGATTTATTGACTCTTTCAATTGAATTTAAATTCTTTTAGGGCAAATAACATTTTTTGTGTGTACCTGGCCCTGGCACCTAGCATACTGATTGGCACATAGTAGGTGCTTAATGAGTGCTTGCTGATTAAATGTGGTGATTTTTATTAATGTTTTTCTATATGATAAACACAGTGAAATTTTATTCATATATATATATTCTTCATTAAATAGAAGAGAAAACAAAACCTCAAATTTATTGCTGAATTTGTAATTACTTCATTAAAAATGGAAAGGAGCTGATTCAGAAGGGCGAAATAAAATGGTTAACCTAGATTTAAACTATCCTCTATATTTGAGATTAAAAATCAAGTAAAAACCTTGTCATAAAATCTTTCAAATTTTTAAGAAATACTTTATAGCAATTTTCTTTTGTTACATAAATTCCATTTAAATAAATAAATTAATATATCTCTTAATTACCAATGCTTGTAGTGTATCATATATCCTTTCCTAATGTGAAAACAAATATGTATGGTAAGGATACTATTTTAAAAGCATCTCTATTTTTTACCCTCAAAGTTCTTTCAGACCTTATTTACATCTAATGAAATTGGTATTCATGCCTCCTGGAAAAAAAAATAGCTAAGTTGCAATATCCTTTATATATTCTGATTTTGCTTTTTATTATGTGGTAATTTCTTCTTTTTTGTGTTACAGTGTTAAAAATTCAATAAAGTATCATTAAAAACAAAACAAAGCAACATACCTGTACTAAATACAGCCTGAAGAGACACACTCATGTAGACACCCCACTTAACTGTGGGCTCACAGTTCATTGAAGATATTTCTGTTTATTTTAATATCTTTTGTTTAAGAAATCCACAGTAACAATGATGAACAGACAAAGAGAAAAAAAAAAAAAACATCCATCCATTCATGGGTAATTGAATTCCCTCATATTTCATAAACAGACAGCCTATCTGTATGACTAGGTTTTATTTGAATAACTTTCTCTAAAATGCTTTTTCCTCCTTTATTAGATGGGAAATTATAATCATATTTAAGAACCCAAGGACGAAAGATTTTTAAGTTAGTTTATTCAATGGTAGTATTTCTTAGAGAAGGATTTTTCTCTCATCCCCTTTTCTCTCCTTCCCCACAAATTGCCTCTAGACTTTATGTTTATTGCCCAATGTAAAGGACAAAAAGGGGAGGTAATTAAGCACAGAATTGCCTGCTGGTGCATATGACATTCAGGCCACCAAGATTGAGTCTCAAAGCCTACTGAGTCCACCCAAATCTGAAAGAAAGGAGCCTCACTTCTGAAACAAAGCCAGGCAGCAAGGCATCATTACTGTTAATTATCTAGTAAACAAGGAGGAAAAAAAGGACTTGGTTTCAGTGTCAAAACACCCAACTCTGTGGAGCAGCTGATGCTGCAAAGGACAGTTGGTCTTACTTTGATTAGCATTGTACTGTGAGATGATCAGCTTCCATAGAGTGCTGAAGTAATTATACTCTGAAGAGCTGTGTTTATATGTGCAAGAGCCTGTTTTATACCCTGATAACAACAAACAACCTGCTTTTTGTAAACAGGTGACATCTGCTCAACATTAGATAGAAAAAAAAAGAGAGGCAAACAGGTTTATTATATTTTTAAGTAGGGCTCCATGAATGCATAAGTCAAATAATAACTTACATGAAGTCAGTTGGATTAGAAATATAAGAAATACAAAAGATCATCTCTAACTTACTAATTCATAAATAAATAGAAGAGAATATATTTTAGTTGCATGGAGGTATGAATTTTGATAAGAAAATATTTTGAATATGAACATTTTTGTTTGTTTTTATTGTGGAGGGAATACTTATGCTATAATACTACATCCCATCCTCTAAGGAAATTAAAGTTTTTTTTGTTGTTGTTGTTGTTGTTTTTGCTTTTAGGAAAAAGAGGAGTTGTTCTGTGGAAGGTATTACCTTGAGTGCATGTGTGATCATTTCTGACTATAATGGAGAGTTTTTCAAAACAATCAAATTGCATCTCATTTGAAGTCAAATCTGATAAATGCAGTCATAAATGAGGGGAAAATTTCTAAACAAGACTTATTCATTGGAAAGAAAAACAGTTTCACCCAAAAGTATATTCAAATGATTTGCTCAGTTGATCCACTAGATCATTGAATATCAATTATTTTTCCTTCTCAGGTGATTATGAAAAACACCAAGTCAATATTTATTTCTTAGAAGTTTACTGTGTCATGCATTGTGCTAAGTCTGGGAATATAAATACAAACAAAAATAAAAACAATCCTTTCTTCAAGTAGCATATGTTATAATAGGAAAAGATAACCCCTCAAAAGAAACTTAAATATAGGCAGGAGAGCTTGATTTAGTGTAAGCATATTATTTTTTATAATAATTTTTTATTGACAGAACCCATGCCAGGGTAATTTTTTTTACAACATTATCCCTTACACTCACTTCTGTTCCGATGTTTCCCTCCCACCCTCCATCCTCTCCCCTAGATGGCAAGTAGTCCTATATATGTTGAATAGGTCATAGTATATCCTAGATACAATGTATGTGTGCAGAACCAAACAGTTTTCTTGTTGCACAGGAAGAATTGGATTCAGAAGGTAAAAATCACCCAGGAAGAAAAGCAAAAATTCAAACAGTTTACATTCATTTCCTAGTGTTTTTTCTTTGGGTGTAGCTGCTTCTGTCCATCATTGATCAATTGAAACTGAATTAGGTCTCTTTGTCAAAGAAATCCACTTCCATCAGATTACATCTTCATACAGTATCGTTGTTGATGTATATAATGATCTCTTGGTTCTGCTCATTTCACTTAGCATCAGTTCATGTAAGTCTCTCCAAGCCTCTCTGTATTCGTCATGCTGGTCATTTCTTACAGAACAATACTATTCCATAACATTTATATACCACAATTTACCCAACCATTTTCCAATTGATGGGCATCCATTCATTTTCCAGTTTCTAGCCACTACAAACAGGGCTGCCACAAACATTTTGGCACATACAGGTCCCTTTTCCTTCTTTAGTATCTCCTTGGGGTATAAGCCCAGTAGTAGCACTGCTGGGTCAAAGGGTATGCACAGTTTGATAACTTTGGGGGCATAATTCCAAATTACTCTCCAGAATGGTTGGATTTGTTCACAACTCCACCAACAATGTATCAGTGTCCAAGTTTCCCCACATCCCCTCCAACAATCATCATTATTTTTTCCTGTCATCTTAGCCAATCTGACAAGTGTGTAATGGTATCTCAGAGGTGTCTTAATTTTCGTTTCTCTGATTAATAATGATTTGGAACACTCTTTCATATGAGTGGTAATAATTTCAATTTCATCATCTGAAATGTCTGTTCATATCCTTTGACCTTTTGTCAACTGGAGAATGGCTTGGTTTCTTACAAATTAGAGTCAGTTCTCTATATATTTTGGAAATGAGGCTTTTATCAGAACCTTTAACTGTGAAGATATTTTTCCCAGTTTGTTGCTTCCCTTCTAATCTTGTTTGCATTAGTTTTGTTTGTACAGAAGCTCTTTAATTTGATGTAATCAAAATTTTCTATTTTGTGATCAATAATGGTCTCTAGTTTGTCTTTGGTCACAAATTTGTTCCTCTTCCACAAGTCTGAGAGATAAACTATCCTATGATCCTCCAATTTATTTATAATCTCGTTCTTTATGTCTAAATCATGGACCCATTTTGATCTTATCTTGGTATACGGTGTTAAGTGTGGGTGCATGCTTAATTTCTGCCATACTAATTTCCAGTTATCCCAGCAGATTTTGCCAAATAATGAATTCTTATCCCAAAAGTTAGGATCTTTGGGTTTGTCAAACACTAGATTGCTATAGTTGACTATTCTGTATTGGAAATCTAACCTATTCCACTGATCAACTAATCTATTTCTTAGCCATTACCAAATGGTTTGAGTGACTGCTGCTTTATAATATAGTTTTAGATAAGGTACAGCTAGGCCACCTTCATTTGATTTTTTTTTCATCAATTCTTTTGACATTCTCGACATTTTATTATTCCATATGAATTTTGTTGTTATTATTTCTAGATCGATAAAATATTTTCTTGGAAGTCTGATTGGTATAGCACTAAATAAATAGAATAGTTTAGGGAGTATTGTCATCTTTATTATATTCACTCGGCCCAACCAGGAGCACTTAATATTTTTCAAATTATTTAAGTATGACTTTATTTGTGTGGAAAGTTTTTTGTAATTTTGCACATATAATTCCTGACTTTCCTTTGGTAGATAGATTCCCAAATATTTTATTCTGTCAACAGTTATTTTGAATGGAATTTCTCTTTGTATCTCTTGCTGTTGGATTTTGTTGGTGATATATAAAAATGCTGAGGATTTATGGGGATTTATTTTATAACCTGCAACTTTGCTAAAGTTATGGATTATTTCTAATAGCTTTTTTGTAGAATCTCTAGGGTTCTCTAAGTATACCATCATATCATCTGCAAAGAGTGATAGTTGGTTTCCTCATTGCCTATTCTGATTCCTTTAATCTCTTTCTCGACTCTTATTGCCGAGGCTAGTGTTTCTAATGCAATATTGAATAATAATGGTGATAGTGGGCAACCTTGCTTCACTCCAGATCTTACTGGGAAAGGTTCCAGTTTTTCCCCATTACATATGATGCTTACTGATATTTTTAAATATATGCTCCTGATTATTTTAAGAAAAAGTCCATTTATTCCTATATTCTCAAGTGTTTTTATTAGGAATGGATGTTGGATTTTATCAAATGCTTTTTCTGCATCTATTTAGATGATCATATGTTGTTTGTTAGTTTGGTTATTGATATAGTCAATTATGCTAACAGTTTTCCTAATATTGAACCAGCCCTGCATTCCTGGTATAAATCCTACTTGGTCATAGTGTATTATCCTGGGAATGATTTTCTGTAATCTTTTTGCTAATATTTTATTTAAGATTTTAGCATCGATATTCATTAGGGAGATTGGTCTATAATTTTCTTTCTCTGTTTCAGCCTACCTGGTTTAGGTATCAGTACCATGTCTGTGTCGTAAAAGGAGTTTGGTAGGACTCCTTCAATCCCTATTTTTTCAAATAGTTTATATAGCGTTGGAGTTAATTGTTCTTTAAATGTTTGGTAGAATTCACATGTAAATCTATCTGGTCCTGGGGATTTTTCTTAGGGAGTTGGTTAATAGCTTGTTCTATTTCTTTTTTCTAAGATGGGACTGTTTAGGATATTTACTTCTTCCTCTGTTAATCTGGGCAAGCTATATTTTTGAAGGTATTCTTCCATTTCATTTAAATTGTCGAATTTATTGCCATAAAGTTGGGCAAAGTATTTCCTAATTATTGCTGTAATTTCCTCTTCATTAGTGGCGAGTTCTCCCTTTTCATTTTTAAGACTAACAATTTGATTTTCCTCTTTCCTTTTTTTAATCAGATTTACTAAGGATTTGTCTATTTTGTTGTTTTTTTTTCATAGAACCAACTCTTAGTTTTATTAATTAATTCAATAGTTTTTTTACTTTCAATTTTATTGATTTCTCCTCTTATTTTTAGAATTTCAAGTTTAGTATTTGACTGGGGGTTTTTAATTTGTTCATTTTCTAGCATTTTTAGTTGCAAGCCCAATTCGTTGACCTTCTCTTTCTCTATTTTATGCAAGTAGGCCTCTAGAGATATGAAATTTCCCCTTATTACCCTTTGGCTGCATCCACACATTTTGGTATGATGTCTCATTATTGTCATTTTCTTGGGTGAAGTTATTAATTATGTCTATGATTTGCTGTTTCACCCAATCATTCTTTAGTATGAGATTATTTAGTTTCCAATTGTTTTTTAGTCTACTTTCCCCTGGCTTTTTGTTGAGTGTAATTTTTATTTCATCATGGTCTGAAAAGGATGTATTTACTATTTTTACCTTACTGCATTTGAGTTTGAGGTTTTTATGTCCTAATATATAGTCTGTTTTTTTATAGGTTCCATGAACTGCTGAAAAGAAAGTGTACTCCTTTCTGACTCCATTTTGTTTTCTCCAGAGATCTATCATATCTAACTTGTCTAGTATTCTATTTACCTCTTTGACTTCTTTCTTTTTTATTTTGTTGTTTGATTTATCTAATTCTGAGAGTGCAAGATTGAGATCTCCCACTGTTATAGTTTTGCTGTCTATTTCTTCTTAACAGTTCTCTTAATTTCTCTTTTAAGAATTTAGATGCTACACCACTTGATGCATATATGTTTAATATTGATATTACTTCATTATTTATGCTACCCTTTAGCAAGATATAGCGCCCTTCCTTATCTCTTTTAATTAGATCAATTTTTGTTTTTGCTTTATCTGAGATCAGGATGGCTATCCCTGCTTTTTTGACTTCACCTGAAGCATAGTAGATTTTGCTCCAACATTTTACCTTTATTCTGCATGTATCTCCCTGCTTCAGGTGTGTTTCCTATAAACAACATATTGTAGGATTCTGGCTTTTAATCCATTCTGCTAATCGCTTCCTCTTTATGGGGGAGTTTACCCCATTCACATTTATGGTTAAAATTACCAATTCTGTATTACTTGCCATCTTGTTAACCCCTGTTTATGCTTTTCTCCCTTCTTTCCCCCTTACCCCTCTTCCCAGTATTAAACTTGTGAGCACCACTTGCTTCTCACAGCCCTCCCTTTTTAGTATCCCTCCTCCCCACCTTAGAGTTCCTCCCCCTGTTTTACTTCTTTCCCTCACAGTTTCCGTATTCCCTTCTGCTTAGCTTATTCCTTCCCTTTTCACTTTTCCTTTCTCACTTTCCAATGAGATGGGAGAAGTTTCACCATAAATAGAATATGTCTAAATTTTTTTCTCTTAAAGCCAATTCTGATGGCAGTAAAATACACACTATATTCATCCCCCTCCATTCTTTCTCTCATATATAATAGATTTCCTTTGCCTCTTCATGAGATGTAGTACCCCCACGTTACCCTTTTTCTGATACATTCCACCTCTAATTGCTAAAACAACGTATACATGAATTTTTTATATATCTTTACAGCAGAAATATAGTTCCCAAGATTTCTTTTTACCTTTTTAGGTTTCTCTTGAGTTCTATATTTGTAGATCAAACTTCTTGTTAAGTTCTGGTTTTTTCACCAAAAATAGGTGAAATTCACTTATTTTGTTGAATGACCATCTTCTTCCCTGGACAAAGATGCTCATTCTGGCTGGGTAAGTTATTTTTGGTTGCATACCAAGTTCCTTAGCCTTTTGGAATATCATATTCCAGACCCTTTGATCTTTTAATGTGGATGCTGCTAGATCTTGGGTGATCATTATTGCGGTTCCTCTATATTTGAATTGGGTTTTTCTAGCTGCTTGGAGTATTTTTTTCCTTTGTTTGAGGGTTCTGGCATTTGGCCACTATATTTCTTGGTGTTTTGATTTTAGGATCTCTTTCAGTAGGTGATTGATGAATCCTTTCAATGTCTGTTTTACTCTCTGTTTCTATGACTTCTGGGCAGTTCTCTTTGATAATTTCCTGGAAAATAGTGTCCAGGCGCTTTTTTTCATCATATTTTTCTGGGAGTCCAATAATTCTCAGATTGTCTCTCCTAGACCTATTTTCCAGGTCTGTTGTTTTCCCAAGAAGGTATTTCACATTTTTC
The DNA here is from genome assembly GCF_902635505.1 of Sarcophilus harrisii. Taxonomy (NCBI): domain Eukaryota; kingdom Metazoa; phylum Chordata; class Mammalia; order Dasyuromorphia; family Dasyuridae; genus Sarcophilus; species Sarcophilus harrisii. Next base: position 140,425,807 of record NC_045426.1, read on the forward strand.
TCTATTGTTTGATTTTTTTGGTTTTGCATGACTGATTCTTCTTGTCTCCTAGAGTCATGCAATTCCATTTGTTTGATTCTGATTTTCAATGAAGTATTTTCTTCTTTCACTTTTTTATATCTTTTTCTAATTGTCCAATTTGTTCTATGGAATGTTTTTCCATTTCACCAATTTTATTGTTCAGAAATCTATTTTCTGTTTCCAGTTCACTAATCCTATTTTTCAAGGATTTGATTTCTTTATCCATTCTGTCTTTAAATGAGTGAGATGACTTCACCAGGCTCTCTTGCCAAGCCTCCTTGTCCTTTTCCAATCTTTCTTCTAGCTCTCTTGTGAGAGCCTTTTTAATTTCTTCTATGAGATGCATCTGTGCTGAGGAACAGATGATCTCCTCCTGTGGGAATTCACCTGGAGACAGTCTGCTTTTAGTCTCCTCAGTGTTTAGAGTCTGCTCTCTGTCCATATAAAAGCTTTCGGTTGTTAAGGTCCTTTTCAATTTTTTGCTCATTTTGTCAAAGAAGAATCAGAGACAAACTAGCAAAGAAAAAAAGAAAAAAAAGACAAATGGAATTTGCTTTTTTGGGGGGAGGGGCTGGGTGGTGTTACTGAGCTTCCTCTACAGACTGTGGGTGGGGCAGCAGCGAGGCACTAGCAGGACTGTGCTGTGCCTGTGCTAGGAGAGACTCTGAGAGTGTGCTGAGATGCTGTGGGGGAGGGGTGGCCAGGTCCCAAGAAACTCCAGCTGTTTAGGGTTATATTCTTCACCCCTGGTGCTTTTAGCTTCTCCGCTGGCCTACTGACTTGCTGCCAGGGCAAAGTATCCAATCCTGTAGTGAAGCTCTCCCCACAGAGATGGCTGAGATCACACCCCAACCCCCTCCGGTCTGCTCAACTGTGAGCTGCCTGCCGAGCTCTCACTGCTGCTGCCTGCCCTCAGCCTGTGCCCGATCTAAAACTTTCCCGCCCTAGAGCAAAAACAGACCTTTCCTGGTGAATCTCAGGGATGTCTTCTCTTGGTAACTGTTTGTAGGTTTTTTTTTACAGTCAAGCATTAATTCAGAGGCTAGTAATGAGATGAATTCTGAGAGAAAATGCGGAGCTTACACAGCTGTGTGCCTCTTTGCCGACATCTTAGTATAAGCATATTATTGAGGAAGAAGTCTAGCTTGCCAGGAATAGAATTCAAAGAGGAATGAAGATATGAACCCTTCTTTCTGGCTTAAGCAGTTTCCTCATAATGAAGTTCTAAGAGGAATCATTTAGAAGAAGGGGTTTTAAGACAGGAGTTATCTTCCAGGGTCATAAAGTCACAAGGATAAAGTGAAGTTCCAAGAGAATAGGGGGAAACAAAAACTAGAAAATAGAGATGTCTATTATATAGCATCTTAACCCATTGCCAAAAAACACAAAATATTTCTAATGAGCCATTATCTGAAAAATTTAACTTATCTATTTGAATTTACATTGGAACTTTCAACTAAAAAAATTGAAAGACAACTCAGGCTCATCTGTCAAAACCCTCTTGTGGAATAAAATGCATCTGTAAAAGTGAAGTGTAGTTAAGGTGAAGTTAGTTTAAAATCTTTCCAAATTTGCTTAAACATTGAGTGTCACATTTTAGAAATGTGAAAAAGGAGTGGGAAAGGTAATATTCTTTTTTTCTGGTCTTGTGTTAGGCTGTTCTTTTATTATTATTATTATTATAGCTTTTTATTTACAAGATATATGCATGGGTAATTTTTCAGCATTGATAATTGCAAAACCTTTTGTTCCAGTTTTTCCCTTCCTTCTCTTCACTCCCTCCCCCAGATGGCAGGTTGACCAATATATGTCACTGTCATGTTAAAATATTAAGGGATTGGGAAGAAGGGAGAAAATGATAGAAGAAAGACTAAAACTGTGGAATATGTATCCTTGAATGTATCATTGATAAAACTTGAACAAAGTTATCTAACATTTCTCAAACATAGCTCCTTTTCCTCTCAAATACTACCACCATCCAAAATACAGGTTCTCATTGCTTCATGCTTACTCTATTGCAATAGTCTTTTGGTTGAGCTTTTTGGTTTCTTTCCTATTCCACTTTATCCTCCATTCATCTATCAAACTGATCTTCCTAAAGCACAAATCTGACAACATCCTTCTATTCAATTGACTACAATTTTTCTTTATTACCTCCAAGATCAAATTTAAAATACCTTCTTAAAGTCTTTTAAAATTCTTTATAACATAGCTCCTTCCTATCTTTCCAGTCTTTGCACATCTTATTCCCTCCCTTTATGTTCTATGATCCAGTGACCTTGGCCTTTTTGCTGTTTCTTGAACAAGAGAAGCTCCATTTCTTAACTCCCGGAATTTTCACTTCTTGTCTCTCACCTGAAGTTATTACCTTTCATTTCCCTTCTTTGTGAACTTTCTGATTTCCTTCAAGCCTTGTCTAAAATCACACATTCTGAAAAAAGGTCTTTCTTATATTTTTTCATATATTTTTTTTTTGGCTTATCCAGATCCTATATAAATTGAATACTTAAAATTTTCAAGTAAATTTTTTTTCTATGCCCTTAATCCAAGTGACTAATTGATATACTATTGAGTTCTGGTTACCAATGAGAGCAGAGCTACATATATGAAGATTTAAAATCAATTTGTGATTAATACTATAATAAAATACAATAATACATAGTAACATGTGATTATCTAGGAAATTCACAAAGCTGCCTTCTTATTTCTCTGTCACACACATACATAAAAGTATCATTAATCATGACAATGACTAATATTCTGTGATGTATACTTTTGGATGAAATAATATCTACTACTACTATTCTACTGCAATTGTATCTTGATGAGTCATTGACTTCTCTAGTGTCTGAAATATTTAAAAATGAGTTTCCTGAATAAAAACAATGAAGGAATTCATTAGGAACAGGCTATAAGATATAAATAATAACATTTGTGAGAAACAAGAATAAAGGATGTTATCAAATAAATTTATATCAAAAAAGTTGAGTTGGGTCATGTTGAGAATGAAAGCTAACCAACTGACAACCATTGTGCTTCACTATTACTCCTCCAGTATCCAAAGGAAGTAAAGGTATTTGACAAGGATCACATAGAATGTGGTGGTTGTGAATGGGTTACAATCTGCATCTTGAAGAAAGTAGCTACAATTATGAAACCATAGATAAATTTGAGTAATAATAAGCAGAATGTATAAGTATTTGTAATTAAGAATCTTAGGGAAATTATATATCTGGCAATGAATAGCATAGTATATTTATGTACATGGTAGAAAAGTAACATACATATTATGTGTGCATATATTTTTTACTTCATATTTTACAATTTGCTTCCTTAAATTAGGTGTTGAAAAAATTTAATAGAATTTTATGGCAAAAATGTCAGCCATCACAGTATTAATATATATATATTGTACATATTTTATATTTTTTATAATTTGTATTGATCAGATCAAGTATAAATTAGAATAGTTAACTTTGGTTTATTTATTTTTTTTAGATTCCTCTTCCTTCATGTATTTGCTTAGTTTCACTATTTTACTAATGATTAAACTTTAGCAAAATAGTGAAGATGGAGCTCATTCTTCCAGTCTTCCTTGCAAGTTGTTATATAATAACAGTTATGAGTAAAGTGTGTTGACATCGATGAATGAGAGCCTCAATCCTTTCCAAATAGAATTGTGATACTCTAGAAGTCTTCACAAACAAATCTATGAGATCTAAAAATCAAAATTCCTAGACATCTTTAAAAGAATCCTCTAATTTAAAATAGTTTCATCAGAATGTATTATAATTGAAATATGCTAATAGCTCATAAATTCATTTTAGTTATCATGTATTGTGTCAGTGGTCATTCAAAGGTGCAGCATTTCATCTGATAGGTCACTGAAGTTATTTATACTAAGTTTTCAAGTATTTACCACTATTTTCATTATGTTCCTAGCTCTGTTTGTATAAAGTGACCTTAATCTAAAGCAATAAAGTGAATGCTTCCTGTCTTATTGATTCAGTAAAGTCTATATTCACACTAATAAAATGAAAAGCCCAGTTTAATAAAATCCTTTTTTTTTTCTACCAATGACCATTGGTAAACTGGAGTCTTGACAATTTTGGCAGAGGTCAACTAAGAGTAAGGAGGTCATATATGTGGTAAATCAATTTCCAGGAACAAATCATAGGATACTATAAAAATCAACAGTGGTTCTTTAAGAAACCAGCTTGACCCCTCCTTAACCAGAAAGTAACACCTGACCTGGCAGTGAAATTTATCACAACATTTCAATTAAAACTTGGCAGCCACACAGGGAACATACTGCTTTGCTACAATTGATCTTATTCCCTGGAACAGAGCAGCGAGTAGATGTTCTTGAAGCATCTGTTGCTATGTCCATGAATTGCATAAAACTATGGTAGTCCTAGGAACCAGTATTTTCGTGAAATAGTCAACATTCGAGTAAGGCAATAATCCCATTGTTTTTTACTCTATTGTTTTTATTTAAGTGTTTCTGGCTATATGCTTACAAAAGCAAGTAGTCAATTTGGTAAATAATGTCAAGGAATTAGTCAATTCAGTCTATTTTTAAATAACAACAGTTGTTTGAATCTGGGTAAGAGAAATGACTCATTATAGACACACACACACACACACACACACACACACACACACATACACACACACACACACACACACATATAGGGTAGTGGGGGAAGATAAATGAGGGAGGAATCTTTATGATTTTCTTGGGATACAGACACCAGTAGTGGCACTACTGGGTCAAAGGATATGCAAACTTTGATAGCCCTTTGGGCAAAATTCCAGATTGTTCTCCAGAATGGTTGGATCATTTCATAACTCCAGCAACAACACATTAGTGTCCTGGTTATCTCATTACCTACCATATTTATCATTATCTTTTGCTGTCATCTTAACCAATCTGAGGGGTGAGAGGTTGTAACTCAGAGGTGTTTTAATTTGCATTTCTCTAATCAATAGTCATTTAGAGCATTTTTTCAGATGATTATAGATGGCTTTAATTTCATCATCTAAAAATGATATGTTCAGATCTTTTGACCATATATTAGGGAATGACTTGTATGCTTATAAATTTAACAGAGTTCTTTATATACTTTAGAAATGAGACCTTTATCAGGAACACTGGCTGTAACACCCCCTCACCTCTCCCCCGATTTTATTTCCCTTTTAATTTTGTTTCTTTTGATTTTGTTTGTGCCAAAAATTTTTAAGTTAATGTAATCTAAGTTGTCCATTTTGCCTTTCATAATGTTTTCTGGCTCTTCTTTGGTCATAAATTCCTCCTTTCTCTTTGTTCTCCTATTTTGTTTATGGTGACATTCTTTATGCCCAAATCATGTATCCATTTTGATCTTATTTTGGTATGGGGTGTGTAATATAGGTCTATGCCAAGTTTCTGACATATTATTTTCCAGTTTTCCCAGCAATTTTGGTCAAATAATGACTTCTTATAGCAAAAGTTGGAGTTTGAGGTTTATCAAATATTAGATTACTATAGGCCATGGCTATTATGTCATGTGTATCTTATCTTTTCCACTCATCCACCACTCTATTTTTTTAGCCAATATCAAATGGTTTTGAAGACTTCTGCTTTATAATATAGTTTTAGGTTTAGTAATGTTAAGCTACCATCCTTTGTATTTATTTTTGAACAATTCACTTGATTTTCAGGATCTTTTGTTCTTCCAGATGAGTTTTGTTATTTTTTGTTATTTTTTCTAGGTCTGTAAAATAATTTTTGGCAGTTTAATTGTTATGACACTGAACAAGTAGACAAATTTTGTCAAAATTATCATTCCTATTATATTACCTCAGCCTACCCATGAACAATTGATATTTTTTCATTAGTTTAGATATGGCTTTATTTGTCTGAGAAGTGTTTTGTATTTGTGTTCATATAGTTCTTGGGTTTGTCTTGGCAGGTAAGCCACCAAATATTTTATTTTATCTGAAGTTATTTTAAATGGAATTTGTATTTGTATCCCTTACCAATTGACTTTGTTAGTAATATACAGAAATGCTGATGATTTGTGTGGGCTAATTTTATATCCTGAGTGAGACTTTGTTAAAACTGTGAATTGTTTTAAGTATATTGGATGATTTTCTAGGATTCTCCAAGTATATCCTCATATCATCTTCAAAGAATGGTAGTTTTATTTTTTCATTGCCTATTCTAAATCATTTAATATCTTTTTCTTTTCTTAATGATAAAGCTATCATTTCAAATACAATATTGAATAATAATGATGATAATAGGCATGCTTCTTTCACCTCTGATCTTATTAGGAATGCATTCAGCTCCTCTCCATTATCAATAATGCATTCAGAGGACAGAGCCAAGATGATGGAGAGTACATGTGGCTCTAGGTGACCTCCTCCTGGTTTCCCTCAATTTCCCTCAAAAGCAAATTAAGCTTCTGAACTGGTTCTGGAGTGACAAATCTCACAAATATTTGGAGTACAACAAATTTCCAGAAGAAGATACTTTGGAAGAACTTTAGCAAAGGCTACTCTGTCCTAATTACAGGGCAGTAGTTCAGCAAATTTGCTATAAGACATCCAAAGCAAATACAAAAGGCAAATAGTGAGCCCCTGAACCTCAAAATGAAGGACTTGGTCAAGTTTACTCAGCACTTGAAGTCAGTGAGAAACATTGCCCTTATGACAAACTAAAGTGGCTATAACCCCTTTGACTTAAGTGAAGGCCTAAAACTAAAAAAAAAAATAATAAACAAAAAAACCCCAAAAGAACTCCGATCATAGATAGCTTTTATGGAGAAAGAGCAGAAAAGACCTCAAACCCTGAGCATCCTAAAGGCAAATCAGCTCCAGATGAAGACCCAAAGGGTGAAATAAATTGGTCCCCATTTCACAAAGCTCACTTGGAAGAATTCAAAAAGGATCTTAAAAGAGAGTTAGAAGAAAAATGGAGAAAGGAAATAAGATCTTTGCAAGAGGGTATGAAAAAGGGAAAACAAAAATAATCTGAAAAAACCCTTAAAATAGATTTGATGAAATGAGAAAAGCATATACTTCTCTACAAAATAGATTTGATGAAATGGAAACAGCATATAACTCCTTAAAATAGATATGAAAAAAGATACCAATTCATTACAAAACAATTTGTGAAATTGAAAAAAATTCAATGAATAAAATAATTCATTTAAAAAATCATTTGGCTGAGAGCCAAGAAGATGGAGAGCAGACAGATCTCCTCTGACCTTTCTCTCAAACCAACAACAGATTAAGCCTCTAACCTAGTCTTGAAGTAACAAAATTCCAAAATATTTGTAGTACAATGCATTTCTAGAGATACCTTGGAAGAACTTCAGAAAAGGTCTATTTCAATCAGGCAGGGAGGAGGATCATCTGCAAATCCCAGATTGTAGCACATGGAGTCCAGGAGAAGGATCTGGGGTAGGTATCCAAAACATTGCTGCATCCACAGAGCAGGGAATATTCTGTGAGTCTCTTAGAGTACTCTTACCTTGTTGCAGGTGGATAGCTTATTAAATTTGCTGCAAGACACCCAAAAGGCACATTGTAAGCCACTGGGCTCAAGAAGAACTCAGCACCTGGCTGTGGTTACCCAGAAGCCAGTTAGAAACACTAGCCCCAGAGCAAACTAAAGCAGTCGTCACTCCTTTGCCTTAAGAGTGGATCTCAATCCTTAAATAAATTAGCAAAAAAAGTAAAAAGAACTCTGACCATAGATAACTTTTATGAAGAGAACAGATTGCAAACCCTTGAGGATCCCAAAGGGAGATATGAGCTAGTCCCCATTTCACAAGGCCATCTTGAAAGATTTCAAAAAGAATCTTAAAAGGGAGTTAGAAGAAAAATGGGGAAAGGAAATAAGATCTTTGCAAGAGGGTATGGAAATGGAAAAACAGAAATTATCTGAAAATAAACTTAAAAATTAGATTTGATGAAATGAGGAAAGCACATAACTCCTTACCAAATATATATAAAAAAGATGCCAATTCATTAAAAAGAATTTGTGAAATGGAAAAAATGCAATGAACAAAACAATTCAATTGGCAAAATTCAAAAGGGGCAAAAACAAGGAAGGTAACTGAAGAAAATAATACACTGAAATTATAATTAAACAAATGGAACTGAATGACACAATAAAACTTTAAGAATCAGTCAAAAGGAATGAAAAAAAAGAAAAAAGAAGAAGAAAATATGAAATTATTCCCAGGGGGAAAAAAAAAACTGACTTGGAAAACTGATTTAAGAGAGACAGTCTAAGGATTATTGGACTTCCTGAAAGCCACAATGGAAAAAAGAGCCTAGACATTATTCAGAAAATCATAAAAGAAAACTGCCCTGATGTCCTAGAATCAGAAGGCAAAAATAGCCATTGAAAGAATTCAACAATAACCCCCAAAAAAAAGACCCCAAATAAAAAATCCCAAGGAATATAGTGGCTAAATTTCAGAACTATTGCAGCAAAGAAATATTGCAACCATCCAAAAAGAAACAATTCACATACTGAGGGGCCACAATCAGGATTACCGAGGACCTTACACTTTCCACCTTAGAGGATCGAAGGGCCTGGAATCATATATTCTGAAAGGCAAAGGGACTTGAATTATAGTCAAGAATAATCTATCCCGCTGAAATGAGCATTATATTTCAGGGAAGAAGATATAATTCAATGATATGAGTAAATTTCATCTATGTCTGATGGAAAGAATAGACTGGAACAAAAAAAAAATTGATCTCCAAACACAGAATTCAAGAGAAGCATAAGAAGGTAAAAAGGAAAAAACTCTTGAGAACTATATTTCTGTTATGGGCATACTTAGAAAGTGTGGTATAATTTGATTTTATTATGATAATAGGAAAAAGAAACTAGAGGTATAAAGGGCATTATGCTGGAAATAGAGGGGAAAAGGAGGCAAAATAAGGTAAATTACATCTCATGAAGAGGCAAAGAAGAACTATTATAATGGAAGGAAAGAAGGGAAGGTGATTATCATTGTGTGAATCTTACTCTCAAAGAGAGAATATCAGACATATTTGGTTTCACAGAGAAACTTGTCTTACCTTATTGGAAAGTGGAAGGTGAAAAGGGAAAAGAAAGGGAAAGACTAATACAGGGATCCTCATACTTTTTAAATAGGGGGCCAGTTCACTGTCCGTCAGATTGTTGGAAGGCCGGACTATAATAAAAACAAAAACTTTGTTTTGTGGGCCTTTAAATAAAGAAACTTCATAGCCCTAGGAGAGGGGGATAAATGTCCTCAGCTGCCACATCTGGCCCATGGGCCGTAGTTTGAGGACCCCTGGACTAATAGAAGGGAAAACAGAATTATTATGAGAAAGGTGTAAAAAAAAAAAAGGGAGATGTTCTAAAGGGGGTGGGCTGTTTGACCCCTCGAAAGCTCAATCAAAAGCAAAATACTGGGAAGGAGGGAACCAGGAAAGGAAAGGTAAAAGCATCACAGGGTAAATAAGATGGCAGGAAATACAGATTTAGTAATTTTAACTGTGAATGTGTATTCTATGAATGCTTCCATAAAACTGATGCAGATAGCAGACTGGATTAAAAGCCAGAATCATACAATATGCTGTTTAGATTGTGAATTTAAAATTAGGAGTTTAAATCTCCTTATATGCCCGAGAAAGTTACAAGAACTGCTGATTCTTGATCCCATGATTAAACCCTATGGTTTTCTCCCTGTTAAAGGATAATAGTCATCCATTGGTCTTAGGAACCAAAAATTTTGGTTTTGGTTAAAATTTAAATACATTTAAAGCATAGTGATACATTCAGAGTGAAGGTAAAAGGCTGGAACAGAATCTATTATGCTTCGGTTGAAGTTTAAAAAGCCGAGGTAGCAATCCTGATCTTAGATCAAGTAAAAGAAAGATAGATCTAATAAAAAGAGATAAGGAAGGATACCATATATAATGAAGTTATATCAATACTAAGCATATATATATATATATATATATATATATATATATATATATATATATATATACTGAGTGATATGGCATCCAAATTCCTAGAGAAGAAGTTAAGAGAACTGCAAGAAGAATTAAACAGCAAAACTATACTAGTGGGGGATCACAAGCTTGCTCTCTCAGAACTAGATAAATTGAACCACAAAATAAATAAGAAAGAAGTTAAGGAGGTAAATAGAATCCTATAAAGGTTAGATATGATAGACCATTGGAGAAAATTGAATGGAGACAGAAAGGAGTCTACTTTTTTCTTGGTGCTTCATGGAATCTGTACAAAAATGAATTAGTGCATAAAACTTCTCAAAATCAAATGCAGAAAGGCAGAAATAAAAAATGTATTTTCCCCAGATTATGATGCAATAAAAATCAAATGCAATACAAGGCCAGGAGAAAAATGACTAAAAGTTAATTGGAAATTAAATAATCTAATCTTAAAGAATGAATTGGGTGAAACAACAAATCATAGACACTATGAATTTCATCCAATAAAAGGACAATAAGAGAAAACATACCAAAATTTGTAGGATGCAGCCAAAGTGCTTATTAAAGAAAAGTTTATACCTATATATGCTTACTTGCATAAAATAGAGAAAGAGGAGATCAGTGAATTGGGCTTACAACTAAAAAAAGCTAGAAAAAGGACAAATTAAAAACCCTCAATTAAATACCAAATTTGAAATTCTGAAAATAAAAGGGGAGATTAATAAAATTGAAAATAAGAAAACTATTGTATTAATAGATGAAACTTATGGGGAAAAAACAAAATAGATAAACCATTAGTTAATTTGATTAGAAAAAAGAAAGAGGAAAACCAATTTGTTAGTCTCAAAAATGAAAAGAGAGGTTTCCACCAATGAAGAAGAAATTGGAACAATAATTAGGAGTTATTTTGCCTGAGTATATGCCAATAATTTTGATAATCTAAGTGAAATGGTGCAATATCTACAAAAATATTGATTGTTCATGTTAACAGAAGAAGAAATAAATTATTTAAATAGTTCCATTAAAAAATAGAAAAAGGTATTAATGAACTCTCTAAATAAAAATTCCTAGGACCATGTGAATTTACATTTGAATTCCATTAAACATTTAAAGAGCATTTGATTCCAATATTATATAAATTATTTGAAAACATAGGGAAAGAAGGAATCCTACCAAATTCCTTTTATGACAAAGATATGGTGCTGATAGCTAAATCAGCTAGGGTGAAAACAGAGAAAAAAATTATAGATCAATTTTCCTAATGAATATTGATGTAAAAATTTTAAATAAAATATTAGCAAAGAGATTACAGAAAGTCATCCTTAGGATAGTACACTTTGACCAAGTAGGATTTATACCAAGAATGCAGGGCAGTTCAATATTAGGATGACTATTAGCATAAATGACTATCCCGGTAATCAAACTAACAAAAAACATATGATTATTTCATTATATGCAAAAAATTGATAAAATCCAACATCTGTTCCTATCAACAATAGAGAGTATAGGAATAAATGGACTTTTCCTTAAAATGATCAGTAGAATCTATTTAAAACCATCAGCAAGCAACAATGGAGACATAATAGAATCATTCCCAATAAAATCAGGAGTGAAATAAGGTTGCCCACTACCATCATTACTATTCAATATTGTATTAGAAATATTAGCTTTAGCAAAGGAGAGGGAAAAGAGATTAAAGAGAAGATGAGAAAATCAAATTATCATTATTTGCCGTTGTTATGATGGCATAATTTGAGAACCCTAGAGAATTGACTAAAAGAAATACTAGAAACAATTCACAACTTTAGCAAAGTTGCATGATACAAAATAAATCTACAGAAATCATTAGTGTTTTTATATATTACTAGCAAAGTTCAACAGGAAGAGATGTAAAAAGAAATCCCATTTAAAATAACTGGCAGTAATAGAAAATATTTGGGAGTTTACCTAGCAAGGCAAAGTCAGGACCTATATGAACATAACTATAAAACATACAAATAAAGTCAGATCAAATCAGTTCTAAAAATATCAATGCTAATGGGTAAGTCAAGTGAATATAAAAAAATGATAATATTACCTCAATTAATCTACTTATTTAGTGCCATATCCATCAAACTCCTAAGAAATTATTTTATAGATCTGGGAAAAAGTCATAAGAAAGTTCACATAGAATAACAAAAAGTCAAGAATTTCAGGGAAATTAATGAAAAACAACCAATGAAGGTGGCCTAGATGTGCCAGATTTAAAACTATATTATAAAGCAGTAGTCCTCAAAACCTTTTGGTAATGGCTAAAAAATAGAGTTGTCAATCAGTGAAATGGGTGAGCTTCACAGGACAAAATAGTCAATGACTATAGCACTCTAGTGTTTGACAAACCTAAAGACCCCAGCTTTTGGCATAAGGATTCACTATTTGACAAAAAGTTCTAGGAAAATTGGAAACTAGTATGGCAAAAAGTAAGCATTGACCCACACCTAACACCCTATACAGTTTGTGATTTAGATATGAAGAATGATAATATAAGCAAATTAGAAGAATAAAGGATAGTTTACCTCTCACATCAGTGGAGAGGAAGGAATTTGTGACCAAAGATGAACTGGTTATTGAACATAAAATAGATAATTTTGATTATATTAAATTGGAAAGTTTTTGTACAAACAAAACTAATTCAAACAAGATTAAAAGAGAAGAATTAAATATATTTAAGGGTTCTAATAAGAGCCTTATTTCTAAAATATGTAGAGAACTGATTCAAATTTACAAGAATTCAAGCCATTCTCCAACTGATAAATGGTCAAACAACATGAACAAACAATTTTCAGAGGAAGAAATTGAAACCATTTCTAGTCATATGAAATGTGTCTAAATCACTTATTTATCAGAGAGATGCAAATTAAGACAATTCTGAGATACCACTACATATCTCTAAGATTGGCTAATATATCAAGGTGAAAAGATTATTCAATGAATTAGAAGTATTTTAATCTTTCATAAAGAGAAGACCAAAATTAAATCAATAAGTAATCTCCAATATCAAGATGCAAGAGGAATATAACCAGGTAAAAAGGTAAAAGAAAACATAAGGTATTCAATAGAGCTAAATTTTTTACATTCCTGTGCGGAAGATGATAGTTGAATTTTTTGATAATTGTGTAATTAACAGTACAGTTGGAAGAAATGCATATAAAGTGTATGGGTATAAAGTAAATTTTGGGGAATGATATAAAATTAATGAATGAAAAAAGGAGTACACTGAATGCAGAAAAAAGAGGCATTATGGGGAAAGTTGTTTCATATGAAGAGTTGTGAAAGATCTTTCAAAATGAAGGTAAAGAATGGAGGCTGGTTGATGAGAATGAATCTTATTCTCCTAAATATTGGCTCAAAGAGGAAATAATATATACAAACAGTTGAATATAGAAATAATTCTTTCCTAAAACTAAATTAGGAGCAAAGGAAATCAAGGGAAGGCAGGTAAGATAAGGTGGTATATAGAAGCAAAATACTGGTGAAGAAAGAATGGGTAAAAAAAGACAAACAGGTGAAAGAATAAAATGGAGGGAAATACACAGGTAGAAATTAACTATTACTGTAAATGAGATAAACTCTCCAATAAAGCAGAAGTGCTTAGCAGAGATTAAAAAAACAAAATCCTGTAATATGCTGTTTGCAAGAAATCAAGAAATCGAGATGAAGCAGAGAGGCACACCACATAGTACAGGTAAAGGCCTGAAGCAGAACTTATTATGCTTTAACAGGAGTTTAAAATAACAGAGATAGTAATCCTGATCTCAGAAAAAGTGAAAGCTAAAATAAACTAATTAAAAGAGAAAAGAAAAGAAACTACATATTTCTAAAATATTATATTAAAGTTATATTAAAGTAATATCATTACTAAACAGCAAGTGGTCTAGAGCATCTAAAATTTTTTCTTTAAACATTTTGTAGGATTTTATTTTTCTCAGTTACATTTAAATTTTTTCAACATTTGTTTTTAAACCTTTGAGTACCAAATTTTCTTCTTTTTTCCTTGTCCAACATCCTTCTCCCCATATTGAGAAGACAAGCAATTTTTTTTAGTTCTATAAGGATAGACATGCAAAATCTTTCCATTACAATTATTTTGTGGAAGAAAAAACATAAATCAAATAAAACAAACCTCAAGAAAAAGAAAGAAAATGAAAGTTTTCTTTCAATATATATTCAGAGATAAGTTCTTTTTCTGGGGAGTGATAGCATTGTTTTCTCCTAAGTCCTTCATAATTGTATCAGATCATTGTATTGCTGAAAATAGCCAAGTCATTCACAGCTGATCATCTTATAATGGTTCTGTTACTTTGTATTCAGTAGGTTTAACTTTGTATCAGCTTATGTAAACCTTTTTATATTTTTCTGAGAGCATCATGCTCATAATTTCTTTTTCAATAGCACAATAGTATTTCCTTATAATCACTTACTACAATTTGTTTAGTCATTCCCCATTTGATGGGCATCTGCTAAATTTCCAATTTTTACCCTTAGAAAAAACCTAAGATAAATAATTTTCCTTTTTCTTTTTTAAAAATCTTTTGGGATACAGAATTAGTAATATTATTGATTGGTCTGAGGCTCTAGCTCCTTAGCATAGTCCTAAATTAGCATCCTAATAATTAAAAGAGAAATAGGAGAGCAGGAAACGGAGGCAGGCTTGGTCTGTGGCTCAGCAGGATTTCTGATTCAGGAGCCGGTAACCTTCTGGGACGTGGCTGTGGACTTCACCTAGGAGAAGTGGAGGGTCCTGGAGCTGGCCCAGAGGGCCCTGCACAGGGACGTGATGCTGGAGAACTTCCAGAACCTGGTCTCTGTGGGTAAGCGCAGCTATCCCCTTGGGAATGCTAGAACTGAGTTGGACAGAGAGCTTGCCAGCTGCTGTCTTTGTGCAAACCCTGGCCCCTTTGTGCCTGAGAGGGAGAGGGCCCTTGGGGTGCCTGTCCCTCTGGGCCTCTCTTCAGCAGCCAAAGCTCCCTCCCCTCCCCCATGTTGGGGTCCTCCTGCCCTTCTGGGCTTTCCCCATACATTTCATTCTGCCTTCTGTGGGTCTGGGGGTGACCTCCCTGGGGTTCTTCCTACATATAGAAGCTTCTGACTCCTGTCTGCAGCTTGTGCACCTAGAAGTGTTCCCCCTACAAGGGGAGCCCAGTAGTCTCCCCAGCCGATTGTGCTCCATCCTCCAAATGTCCTGTTTCCTATTCTTTATCTCCAGTTCTTCTTTGGTCACAAATCCCTTCTTTTTCCACAGATCTGAGAGATAGACTATTATATTTCTTCTAATTTGCTTATTATATCACTCTATGTCAAGATCATGAATCCATTTTGACCTTATCTTAGTAAATATTGTAAGGTATAGGTCAATGCCTAGTTTCTGCCATAATAGTTTCCATTTTTTTCCCAGCAGTTTTTGTGAAATAGTGAGTTCTTATCTCAAAAACTGGGATCTTCCATTTGTCAAATATTAGAATGTTATAGTCATTGACTCTTTTGTCTTGTAAGCCTAATCTCTTCCACTGATTGACTAATCTATTTCTTAGCCAGTACCAAATGGTTTTGATGACCACTGCTTTATAATGTAATTTTACATCTGGCACAACTAAGCTACCTTCATTTGCATTTTTCTTTTTTTTTTCTCTCCTCAAAAGCACTATATTTTAAAATGTAAGCATTATACATTAGTTACAGTTAGTTTTTTAACAAAGAAAATGATAGATTCATTTTTAATCCCCAAGTATAGCTCATTGCTTACAAATTTTTAAGAAAATTGATTGATATATGTAATATTTGCATATATTTGTGCCTACATATAATACACACTATGAAAAAGATTCCACCTTCATAATCTCTGAACTAAGAATTATCTAGTTGCTCCATATATGTGACCTTTAATACTTACATTCAATATAACTAGTTTTCTTTCATTTTTACTTACCATTCAGTTATTTCTATAGAATCTCAGCCCTTAGTGAAGAGAAAGTTTGAAGTGAAAGTTGAGCTTTTGCTACTTTGAATAGAAAACTCAACAAGGACACCAAAGTTACCCTTTAAGTGGCACTTCTCTGATGTCCCTATAATAGAGCATTTCATCAAATATAAAAATCAATACTGAAAAAGTGCTTGAAACCATTGAATTTTGCTACATGATTTGATTTATATTGAGTTCATTACATTTAAAAAATGTAAAACACCTTCTTAAAAATATTAAAAATAACTTACCTGGAAAATAGATTTAGGACAGACAGTATAAGGATTACTGAACTTCCTGAAAACCATGATGAAAAAAAGGCCCTAGACATTATATTTCAGGGAATGATCAAGGAAAAGTGCCCTGATGTCCTAAAATTAGAAAGTAAAACAGCAATTGAAAAAATTCCTGATTACTTTAATAATTCAGACTAAAGTGTGTTGTGCATACTTTCCTTGTCCTAACCTGAGAAATCCAGTTGTTAAACATTTCCCAGAATGCCACTAGTTTGAGGAATCTTGAACAAGAGAAGCCAAATAAGTAACAGGAAGAAATGGCAAAACTACACTAATCAAGTACCTCAACTCTCCCATTACAGAACTCAATAATCTAACCAAAAATAAACAAGAAAGAACTAGGAGGAAAACAGAATTCTAGATATGACACAAATTGAAGAATTGGATACTAAATGGGTACAGAAAGGAATACTCATTGCTCAGCACCATATTACCTGACAATCTAATATAGAAGGTAGAAAAATTAAATATGTTCTTTTGAGATCATAATGCAATAATAATCTCAACAAACAAAGGATAGTGAAAAGATAGATTTAAAATTAATAGGAAACTGAATAATCTATTCCTAAAGAATAAGTGGGTCAAAAAATTATAGAAATAATAATTTCATTGAAGAGAATGACAACAATGAAACAACATACCATATTTTATAGGATGTAACCAAAGCAGTACAAAGGGGAAATTTTGTATCATTGAATTTTCATATCAGCAAAATGAAACAAGAAGAGAACAATATATCAAGCATGGAACAACAGCAACAACGACAAAAATCTAGAAAAAGAACAAACCTAAAATCCCCAATTGAACATCAAATTGGAAATCCTGAAAATCAAAGGTGAGGTTAATAAGATTGAAAGAGGAAAAAGAAGAAAAACCAAAAAATACTGAGCTAATGAATAAACCTAGAATTTTGTCTTATGAAAAGAAAATCATAAAGATGGATAGACCATTGGTTAATTTGATTTTTAAATAGAAAGATTGTAGTGGCCAGAAACTGGAAACTAAGTGGATGCCCATCAATTGGAGAATGGCTGAATAAATTGTAGTATATGAATAGTATGGAATATTATTGTTCTGTAAAAAATGACCAACAGGATGATTTCAGAAAGGCCTGGAGAGACTTACACGAACTGATGCTGAGTGAAACGAGCAGGGCCAAGAGATCATTATATACTTCAACAAAAATACTATATGATGACCAGTTCTGATGGACATGGCCATCATCAGCAATGAGATGAATGAAATCAGTTCCAATGGAGCAGCAATGAACTGAACCAGCTACAGCCAGCGAAAGAATTCTGGGAGATGACTAAAAACCATTACATTGAATTCCCAATCCCTATATTTTTGCCCACCTGTATTTTTGATTTCCTTCACAGGCTAATTGTACAATATTTCAGAGTCCGATTATTTTTATACAGCAAAATAACGCTTTGGTCATGTATACTTATTGTGTATCTAATTTATATTTTAATATATTTAACGTCTACTGGTCATCCTGCCATCTGGGGGAGGGGGTGGGAGGAAGGAGGGGAAAAATTGGAACAAGAGGTTTGGCAATTGTCAATGCTTTAAAGTTGCCCATACATATAATGTGTAAATAAAAGGCTATTAAAATAAATAAATCAATAGAAAGAAAAAAAAGAAAATCAAAAATCCAGTATCAAAAATGAAAGGCATAAAATCATTAACAATGAAGAGAAATTAAAATAATCATTAGGAAATATTTTGTCCAATTATATACCAATAAATCTGACAATCTAAGTGAAATCAGTGAAAAAAAATATTGATTGCTCAAATTAATAGATCAGGAAATAGTAACCCTTAAATAGCTCTATCTTAGAAATAAAAGAAATTGAACAACTCATTAACAAACTCCCTAGGGGAAAAAATAATCCCCAGATAGATGGGTTCACATGTGAATTCTAATAAACATTGAAAGAGCAATGAATTCTAATGATATAAAATTTGTTTTAAAAAAATAGGTGAGAGTGGAGCCAAAATGGAGGAGAGGAAATATGTCTTTTTCTGAGCTTTCCCAATGTCCCTCAAAGTAACAGCAAATCCAGCCTCTGACTTGATTTTGAGTGGCAGAACCCATAAAAATTGAGAATATAACATTTCCAGAAGAAAATAATTTCTAAGATCTCCAGAAAAAAGTATGTTTCAATGAAGCAAAGAGGGAGGTGTGCTAACTACAGGCTGGCCCAGTGAAGGTAGGCAGAGGTGCCAAGGGCAGGGCAGTGTATAGTTCCAGGTCAATTTGGGCTCTGTGTGCTAGAGAATCTACGAAGAGGTACCTACAGGAGTGTTAGCTATTCATTTCTGGTTGCAAGTCATTAGATCAGCAGATCAGTTATAAGACATCCAACACAAATACAAAAGGCAAATAGTAAGCCCCTAAGAGCCAAAATTTCATGAGACCCTGCCACACCCAGCTCCAGAAGTTAGTCAGCAGGGACCCAGCACAACCACTGTTACCAGTTAACCACTGTTAAAGAGGCAGGAGATTGTCCAATATCCTTTTTGCCCTAAAAGCAGACTTCAATTTAAAAAAAAAAATGAGCAAAAAAGCAAAAAGTACTTTGACTACTGATAGTGTTTATGGAGAAAGAGAAGAACAGATTTCAAACCCTGAGGATAATAAAAGCAGATCATCTGAAAATGAAGCCCCCAAAAGTGATAGAAATGGCTCCTCATCTCACAAAGATCTCTTGGAAGAAATCAAAAAGGATCTTAAAAGAGAGTGAGGATAAAAATGGGGGAAGGAAATGAGAATTTTTCTAGAGGGATTGGAAAAGAAAACAGAAATTATCTAAAGAAAACTATTTACAAAATAGATTAAGTGAAATGGAAAAAAGTATATAACTCCTTACAAAACAGATTTGAAAAAATGGGAAAAGAAAACAACTTCCTTAAAAACAGAATTTATGGAATGGAAAAAAAATCCATAGAATAAAACAACTCATTTAAAAATTCAATTGGAAAAATACAAAAAGAACTAAAAAAGGTAAATGAAAAAAATAATTCACTAAAAATTATAACTGAACAAATGGAAATGAGTAACTCAACAAGACATCAAAAATAAGTCAAGCAAAACAAAAAAAGGAGAAAATGTAAAATACTTAAAATATTAAAATACTATTTCATTTCTTTCTGATGATTAGATCTGAATTAAGAAAAAAATGATATCCAAATATGGAACTCAAAAAAAGCATAATGTAAAATGGAAAGAACTTTGAGTACTGTATCTCTGTTATGCATATACATAGAGAGAGCAGATATAATTTGATTTTATTGTGATAATATTTACAAAAAACCTAGAGGTGGAAAGAGGATTGTACTGGAAAAAAGGAGGGAAATGGAGGTAAAATGAGGGAAATTGCATTTCATGGAGAAGCAAAGAAGACATGTTATAATTGAGGGAAAGTAAAGGGCAAATGAACATTGTGTGACTCTTACTCTCATCAAATTTTGCTCAAAGAGAGAATATTATACATATTTGGTTTCACAGAGAAATATGTCTCTGGGAAGTGGGAGGGGGAAAAGGGAAAGGAAAGAGGGAGGCTAATAGAAGGAAAAACATACGTAACAGATAGGTATAAGACAGTCAGGGTTAGGGATATAACAGGGGTTGGCTGCTTGAGGGAACCTGGTAGTTAGAAGCAAAACACTGTGGAGGAGGGAAAGGGCAAAAGGAAAAAGAAAAGCAAAATTTGGGGTAAATAAATTGGCAGGAAATATAGAATTAGTCATTCCAAATGTGAAAGGGAATGTGGTGGACTCTACCACAAAATGGAAGCAGATAGCAGACTAGATTAAAAGTCAGAATTCTACAATATGTTGGTTCCAAGAAACACATTTAAAGCAGAATGATAAATTTAGAATAAAGATAAAAGGCTGGAGCAGAATCTGTTGCAATTCACGTGAAGTCATAAAAAAAGGAGATATAGTAATCCTCATCTCAGATCATGGAAGGCAGAAATAGTAAAGGCTTTCTTTTCAGATCACGATGCAATAAAAACTACATTCAACAAAAATGGGTAAATAGACCAAAAGGTAATTGGAAACTAAATAATCGCATCTTAAAGAATGATTGGGTGAAACAGCAAATTATCGACACAATTAATATTTTCACTCAAGATAATGACAATGATGAGACATCATACCAAAATTTGTAGGATGCAGCCAAAGCAGTAATAAGGGGAAATTTTATTTCTTTAGAGACTTACTTAAATAAAATGGAGAAAGAGAAGATCAATGAATTGGGCTTGCAACTTAAAAAGCTAGAAAAAGACCAAATTAAAAATCCTCAATCAAATACTAAGCTTGAAATTCTAAAATTAAAAGGAGACATTAATAATATTGAAAGTTAAAAAAAAAACTATTGAATTAATAAATAAAACTAAGAGTTGGTTTTATGAAAATAACAATAAAATAGATAAACCTTCGGTAAATCTGATTAGCAAAAGGAAAAAGGAAAATCAAATTGTTAGTCTTAAAAATGAAAAGGGGAAAGTTTCCACCAATGAACAAGAAATTAGAGCAATAATAAGGAGTTACTTTGCCCAACTTTATGCCAATAAATTTGATAACCTAAGTGAAATGGATGACTACCTTCAAAAATGTAGGCTTTCCAGATTAACAGAGGAGGAAGTAAATTGCTTAAATATTTCAAAAAAAGAAATAGTACAAGCTATTAATCAACTACCTAAGAAAAAAACCCCCAGGACCAGATGGATTTACATGTGAATTCTACCAAACATTTAAAGAACAATTAGCCCCAATGCTATATAAGCTATTTGAAAAAAATGGGGAATGAAGGAGTCCTACCAAATTCCTTTTATGACACAGACATGGTACTCATACCTAAACCAGATAGGTTGAAAACAGAGAAAGAAAATTGTAGACCAATCTTCCTAATGAATATTAATGCTAAAATCTTAAATAAAATAGTAGCAAAAAGATTAAAGAAAATCATCCCCAGGATAATACACTATGATCAAGTAGGATTTATACCAGCAATGCAGGGCTGGTTCAATTAAGAAAACTATTAGCATAATTGACTATATCAATTAACCAAATTGACAAAAAACCATATTAACCAAAAACAAATTAACCAAATTAACAAATTAACAAAATTAACCAAATTAACAAAAAAAACATGATCATCTCAATAGTTGCAGAAAAAGCATTTGATAAAATCCAACATCCATTTCTATTAAAAACACTTGAGAGGACAGGAATAAATGGACTTTTCCTTAAAATAGTCAGGAGCATATATTTAAAACCATCAGTAAGCATCATATTCAATGGGGAAAAACTGGAACCTTTCCCAGTAAGATATGGAGTGAAGCAAGGTTGCCCACTATCACCAATATTGTTCAATATTGTAGTAGAAACGCTAGCCTCAGCAATGAGTAGAGAGAGAGATTAAAGGAATTAGAGTAGGTAATGAGGAAACCAAACTATCACTCTTTGCAGATGATATGATGGTATACTTGGAGAACCCCAGCAATTCCACTAAAAAGCTACTAGGAATAATTCATAACTTTAGCAAAGTTGCAGGATACAAAATAAATCCACATAAATCCTCAGCATTTTTATACATCACCAACAAAATCCAACAGCAAGAGATACAAAAAGAAATTCCATTCAAAATAACTTTTGATAACATAAAATATTTGGGAATCTATCTACCAAAGGAAAGTCAAGAATTATATGAGCAAAATTACAAAAAAACCTTCCACACAAATAAAGTCAGATTTAAATAATTTGAAAAATATTAAGTCCTCTTGGATAGGCCGAGTGAATATAATAAAGATGACAATACTCCCTAAACTAATATATTGATTTAGTGCTATACCAATCAGACTCCCAAGAAAATATTTTAATGATCTAGAAAAAAATAATCAACTACCTAATTCATATGGAAGAACAAAAGGTTGAGAATCTCAAGGAAATTAATGAAAAAAAAAATCAAATGAAGGTGGCCTAGCTGTACCTGATCTAAAACTATATTATAAAGCAGCAGTCACCAAAACCATTTGGTATTGGCTAAGAAATAGATTAGTTGATCAGAGGAATAGGTTAGGTTCACAAGACAAAATAGTTAGCTATAGCAATCCAATGTTTGACAAACCCAAAGATACTAACTTTTGGGATAAGAATTTATTATTTGACAAAAACTGCTGGGAAAACTGGAAATTAGTGTGGCAGAAATTTGGCATGGACCCACACTTAACACTATATACCAAGATAAGATCAAAACGGGTCCATGATTTAGGCATAAAGAATGAGATTATAAATAAATTAGAGGAACAAAAGATAATTTACCTCTCAGACTTGTGGAGGAGGTAGAAATTTGTGACCAAAGTTGAACTAGAGATCATTATTTATCACAAAATAGAAAATTTTGATTATATCAAATTAAAAAAGTTTTTATACAAACAAAACTAATGCAGACAAGATTAGAAGGGAAGCAACAAACTGGGAAAACATTTTCACAGTTAAAGGTTCTGATAAAGGCCTCATTTCCAAAATATATAGAGAATTGACTCTAATTTATAAGAAATCAAGCCATTCTCCAAATGATTAATGGTCAAAGGATATGAACAGACAATTTTCAAATGATGAAATTGAAACTATTTCCACTCATATGAAAGAGTGTTCCAAATCACTATTGATCAGATAAATGCAAATTGAGACCACTCTGAGGTACACTACACACCTGTCAGATTGGCTAAGATGACAGGAAAAAATAATGATGAATATTGGAGAGGAAGCGGGAAAACTGGGACACTGATGCATTGTTGGTGGAGTTGTGAATGAATCCAACCATTTTGGAGAGCAATCTAGAATTAAGCCCCAAAAGTTATCAATCTGTGCATACCTTTTTGATCCAACAGTGCTACTATGGGGATTATACCCCAAAAAGATACTAAAAAAGGGAAAGGGACCTGTATGTGCCAAAATGTTTGTGGCGGCCCTGTTTCTAGTGGCTAGAAACTGGAAAATGAATGGATGCCCAATGTTATGGAATATTATTGTTCTGTAAGAAATGACCAGCAGGATGAATACAAAGAGGCTTAGAGAGACTTACATGAACTGATGCTAAATGAAATGAGCAGAAGCATGAGATATATATGTCAACAACGATACTGTATGAGGATGTATTCTGATGGAAGTGGATTTCTTCAACAAAGAGAAGATCTAGCTCAGTTTCAATGATGAACAGAAGTAGCTATACCCAAAGAAAGAACACTGGGAAATGAATGTAAACTGTTTACATTTTTGTTTTTCTTCCCATTTTATTTTTAATTTCTGAATCCTATTCTTCTTGTGCAACAAGAGAACTGTTCCATTCTGCACACATATATTGTATCTAGGATATACTGTGACATATTTAACATGTATAGGACTGCTTGCCATCTGGAGGAGGGAGTGGAGAGAGGGAAGGGAAAAGTGGGAACAGAAGTGAGTGCAAGGGATAATGTTGTAAAGAATTATTTTTTTCAAAATAAAAAAAATTTTAAAAAAGATTCAGCTTAAAAAAATACATAAAAAATAAATCATCAGTATTTCTTTATATGACTAACAGCAAGACATGGGAAAAAGAAACTCCATTTAAAAAACTGTGAGATACATAAAACATTTGAAAGTCTACATACCAAGAGAAACCCAGGAACTGTATAAACAGAATTATAAAATACTTTTTAAATTAATAAAGTCAGATTTAAACAATTGGAAAAATAAAAGAGGCTCATGAGTAGACCAAGCCAGCATAATGAAAATAATATTATGTCTAAGAAAATTTACTCATACATTGTAACCCTACCAAAATTATTTGTAGGTCTGTAGCTCTAATTTCCTAAAATCCATTTTCTAAAAAATAACAGCAATATTTTTTCTGGAAGAACAAAAAAAATATTAAGGGAATTAATGAAAAATGCAAAAGAAAGTGACCTAGCAATACAAGATCTAAAGCTGTATTACAACCATCAAAACTATCTGTTACTTGCTAGGAAATTGACAGGTGGATTAGTAGAGTAAATTACATTCATGTGACACCGAAGGTAATGAACATAGTAATGTAATGTTTGATAACCCCAGAATCCCCAGTGTTGAGATTAGGACTCATTATTTGACAAAAACTGCTGGGAAACTGCAAAATAACGAGGCAAAAACCTAAATATAGTCCAATATCTCAAATCATATACCAAGATATGGCCAAAATGTACCAACATGGGTTCATGATTTAGACATAAATAGTAGCAATAAGGAAATTAAAATATCAAGGAATAGTCTACCGATCAGATTTATGGGAACGTAGTCATGATCAACAAACAAGAAATAGAGACTATTATACCCTGTAAATTAAATATTAATTATACTCAAATAAAAGGACTTTACATGCAAAAAAAAGCAACCAAAATTAGAAGGAAAATAGAAAGCAAGTTTCTTTGATAAGGCTTTATTTCTCAAATACATAAAAAACTGAGAGAAATTTATAAGAATATGGCACACTCCTCAATTGATAAATGATTAAAGAATATGAATAGGTAGTTTTCAGAATAATCAAAGTTATTGATAGGCACAAAAAGTAGTGTTCTAAATCACTTTAAATTAGATAAATACACAGTAAAACAATTCTTAGCTACCACTTCATATGTCTCAGTTTGGCTAATATGAAAAAAAAAAGGAAAATCATAAATGTTGGAAAAGATGTGGGCAAAATACTAGTACACTATTGGTAAAATTGTGAACTGATACAATCATTCTGTATGTCCAAAGGCAACCTGATTGTTCAATGGGCAACCAAATTGTTCAATTGCTTATATAATGCATATCCTTTGATCCAGCAATACCCTTCCTGTATCCTAAAGATATAAAAAGGTGCAAAAATATTTATAACTCCTCTTTGTATGAGAAAAGACTTGTACAAATTGATTCAAAGTATGATGTGCAGAATCAGGAAGACATAATAACCAGTCCCATCAACATTTTATGATGATGATCTATGAATGATCGGCTTTTTTGAACAACACAATGATTCAAGACAAGCACAAAATATTTGTGGAGAAAAATGTTATTCGCCAAGATAAAGATTTGATGCCCAAAAATCATATTGAAGCATATTTTTTCATATGCATTTTTTTCCTTGTGATATTTCTTTTTTCACAATTGGACTAATTTGGAAATAAATTTTTCATGAAAGAAGATGTATAACCTATACAAATTACTTTTATTCCTAGGAGAGGGAAAGGGAGGGGTAAAGGGAGAAAAAATTAGAAATCAAAATCTTATAAAAAGGACCATTTTAAATTATATTTACATGTAATTAGAAAAAATAAAATACTATTTTAAAAATAAAGATCACAGAGAGGTAAATTAGCCTAGAAACATGATTACATCTCTAAATTTTAAACAAGAGTTTGTATTTTATTCAAGAAATAGTTAAGAAGGGTCAGCTAGGTGGTGCAGTGGATAAAGCGCCAACTCTGAAGTCAGGAAAACCTGAGTTCATATCTGGTCTCAGACCACTCAACACCTCCTAGCTGTGTGACCCTGGGTAAGTCACTTAACCCCAATTGCCTCAGCCAAAAAAAAAAAAAAATGTTATGGGCCAGAACTCTTGGACTTGAAACAAGGATTCTTATAAGATGCTAACTAAGTGGAATTAATAAGACAATGGTTATCTAGTTTAGCATGGTGATTAATAGTTCTCTAATTCAGTATATGTACTTAGTATTTAATATATAGTTCTACAAGATTCACACCTATGATGATATAATTATAATAGAGTATATAACAGTCAGCAGAGTCTGAGAGACAGATTCATTCCATCATCCACCTTTGTGGTAGCTGGAGGCTGAAGCACAAGCCCTGGGATTCAGAAATCACTCCATCTCTCACCTTCCTGGTAGCTGGCCTCCTGCATTTTCTTCACTGAGACTAAGCTAGGCTGTGTCCCAGGTATGGAGACAATAAAGAATTTGGACTTTAACACCTGACTATTTTCATGGTGATTACTCTGCTGAAAGGAAGGCTGATCCAGAGACCTCCAGAAAATCAATCAGAACACTACAAACAATAAAAAAGCTATGCATGTAACCATGTAATTGGAGAGGTGATGCTTCTCAGGATGTTAAGGAGGATTTTTTGTCGCATAACTGATTTTAATATGGAAAATGAGACAGAGGGAAGAGTTAAAGATACCTAGCCGGATGATGGGGATCTTGACATAAATTGGAAACTTAATTAAAAACTCCACATTTTACAGATGATCAAAATGATACTCAGAAAAAAATTTAAGTGACTTGCCCAAAATTTAACACTTAGATTTTACCAAGCTGAGACTTAAACTTTCATTTTCTAATTTTAGGTTAACTATTCTTTCTTTATTATCATACTAAATTCTTCTGTTATTTTTGATGCTTAAATAAATTAGACAAATGGAACCCTCATCTCAAGAATTTTTTTTCAGATTTTGTGGAATAGGCCTTAGTGAATACAAGTAAGCAGAAACAACATAAAAATCAAGCTATCAATTGTATTACTTTAAATTAAGTGTAGAAAACTTATGGGGGTGCAAATTTTGTTAAAACATAGACTACTATAGAGTTTAAAGTCTTTATTTCACTCAAACCCACATTTAATTTCATTATCCCTCATTTTAGTGTAAATCAGGGGTTAATTGTTAAATATTTCATCATTAATAAAATGTAAATTTTTCTTTAAGTAATCAATTAGCATAGAGACTACATGATAGTATATTATTCAACATTTACTTAATAAACCCAAGAAACTACTTTCACCATAAGTGACTGCTCATATGTGTTTAGATATCAAAAACTTTCATCTCAAAATAACTCATTAATAAAGTCAACAATTATATAATTTATTAACAGTATACTCAGTAATAACAGACAAAAATAACTATTTAAAATATTATAACTGTAAGAATTTTCATAGGCAAAGTAATCTCTAATTACTTTTATAAATTCAAACAAATTATAAACTACTTCTTAGTCCATTTTCATCATTCAACTCACTTAAGATATCATATAAATTTTCTTTTCAAGAATTCATCATAATTTGGTATTGCAATAGTTTTATGAAAAAAAGGCACCTCTATAATTTGTATAGGTCTTCCCTAGCCTCTCTTCTACCATGATGGGAAAAGTCTCTTCATCTTTACTCAATCCATTACTTTAAATAGTCTTTCTTTATTATTTATTCATGATAAACTTCTTATAATGTTTCTTCATGAAATAATAAAGACAGTTCTCCCGCAAAAACATTTTGCTCTTTCTCTTTTTTCTTTCTCTTGCAGATTTCTATCAAACCATTGCTACTTTTTCTCCAATTTTTTCAATTGTCAACCTACACTTTCAAAAATGTATTTGACTCTTAAAGCAACAGTAACAATAATTCTTCTCTAATCCTATAAAACAGGGGTTTTATATGTTAAAAATGTC
Source organism: Sarcophilus harrisii (assembly GCF_902635505.1). Classification (NCBI taxonomy): domain Eukaryota; kingdom Metazoa; phylum Chordata; class Mammalia; order Dasyuromorphia; family Dasyuridae; genus Sarcophilus; species Sarcophilus harrisii. The sequence goes on from NC_045426.1 coordinate 140,453,595, forward strand.
TCTGATAAAGAAAAAAAACATAAAAAGGTCTCAGATGTAGAAATAAGGGACATAAACAGAACATCATTCAGTTTTCTTTCTATTTACTTATCTCTATAGAATAAAAGCACAATGAAAAACATGTCTTATTCAGGACAGGTAATTCATTCCTTCAACATACATTTATGAGTATCTATTATGTGTAGAGCATTGTGCTAAATTCTGGGGGAGGAAAAAACTAAACAAAACCTAGTTCATGCTATTAAGAAGTTTACAGACAAGCAATAAGCTTCCCTTTATGCCAAGTATAGTACCTGGCAGATAGAAATAAGCAAATAGTGACAATAAGAGTGACAATAATCAGGTCATGAAAAGTAGGGAGGGGGTAAAATGCACTATGATCAAAGCCTCTAGACAAGTTAGACTGAGCTTAAGGTCAGGAGAACAAGGATAATCAGCAATTTTGTCAGGAAAAAACCCAGAAGGACGGGTAACAGCACTTACAAAAATGCTTAGATAGCTCTGTATTGTATAACTCCAAGTCACTGTTTGACTCCATATTTGCTTGGCATATTGTTGTTTTCTAAAGAAAACAAGATTATGAATTGAGCCTTTTTTTTTCAGCACCCATGCTATTAATTGAAAAAATAAGTAGCAGCCATGTAAGGCTTGGTACATGAGATGAATAGGCACAGAAATTTGCTTTGTATATCAGTGATGACACTTCTGAAGCCAAGAAAAAGCCCTTTTTAATTAATGTTGAAATATTAAGAAATCATTTTTCTCTAGTCTAGACATGTTCTCTCAAGAAGATGGGTAATAAAATGATAGAGAACAAAAATGTCTTTCTCAAGAAAATGGATTTTCAGTGGGAACTATGGATTCAGTGGAAACTAAATTTTAAACAAATGATTTCTCTTTTATAATTTATATCATTTACTTCCCTACCATTTGAAGTTATTAGCATATTGATCTGATCATCAAAAATGATTATGCTCTGCCCCAGTCTTCTCAATTCAGAAAGGAAGATATTGTTACTGATACTGATGGCCAGGAGGAACTCCTTTTTAATCTACAAGGGAATTATCTAGGAAGGACTGAATATTATTTTGGGATATTAAAATCCAAAACTATTTTAGTATATTGAGAGCTTTTTCTTGTTCAAGATTCCTCAAACTAGTGGCATTCTGGGAAATGTTTAAAATTGTTTTTTTCAGGATTAGGACAAGGGAAGTATGCACAATACACTTTGATGTTTAGTCTGAAGTATTAAAATGTTTTCTATCACTTTCCAAAGTATGTACAATCATCAAAACAATAAATCAAACCTCAGTGTGTAGTTTTTACTGATTTTTGAAATGTAAATGCTCCTGCTCTAAATTTAACAATTGGATCTCAAAATTGTATAATCTGTCTCCAGCAAATCTCTGCCTTAAAAGCTTTTGGGAGAGGCACATGTTTAAGAACATGTTAAGGGACAGACTAGGGTGAGGATTATGATAGCTTGGAAATATTCAAGCTAGACACTTGTGAATATAGAACAAAGTGAAATTAAGCAGCAGTTTTATCTGGCATACTTGTGCCTAAAATGAAGAATCCATTAGCATCCTCATCCTCATCATCACTATGATTTTTCTTTGACACTTCTTTTTACTTGTTGTGACCTTAGATGAATGACTTAACATCATCGACCTCTGTTTCTTTCCTTTTTAAAAAATATTTATTTAAACAACACAGAACAAGAAAAAAAAAACAAATAGAAAAAGAAAGAAAAAGGAAAAACAAAGCAAAACATTGTCATGTGTTCATTAGAACATCAAGAATTCAGAATATATAACAGTAAATTTCCATTTCAAGAAAGAATATATGGCAATAGAAGACATTATATTCATGACAGTCTATCCTTACTTTTTTGTAGTTTATTTTTTTCTTCTTTGCTGTGCACTTTAACCTTATTCTTTTTCCTCTTTCATCTCTCCCCCACCCACAATATATTTATATATGTGTGTGCATATATACATTTCTGTGGTATACATATATGCATGTATAGATATAGATAAATACATACCCACAGACATATATTTATATACACACAGATGTACATCTACATACATATCTACAAACATCTATACACATATATGTAAAATGGTCTTACACATATAAACATACAAAAGATACATACAAGGCTTTAGTTATCTAAAACAAGATAAATATGCCTGACATATAATGTAGATTCTTCTATTAATTTTGACTTTATATGAAATGAATGATTACTAGCTATACATTTTTTCTCTAATAAATCCTACTCCTGATCCTTGTATTGTGTGTGTGTGTGTGTGTGTGTGTGTGTTTCCTATACCTGCTAGTTCTTCTACTTTCATTGTACTCCTTAATTTTTCTTGCTATTGCTTAATCTCCCTCCACCAATGGATCCCTCCTTTATCTTCTCCCTGCCCTTCCCTCCCTCTTTATCTCACTCCCATTAATTTACACACCTTACCTGCTTCCCTTGATCTACACACTCTTCTATATCTCATCTTATAACCTTCACTCATCCCTTATTTATTTTGGAAAATGTTTCTCTCTCTCTCTCTCTCTCTCTCTCTCTCTCTCTCTCTCTCTCTTTTATACATGCATATATGTATACCACAGAAATGTATATATGCACACACATATATAAATGTGTGTGTGTGTGTGTGTGTGTGTGTGTATATATATATTATATCTATAGATGTAGATATAGATAAGATATCTATCTATATATCTGTAGAGGGCTGAAGCTCTGTATGATTGATTTTAAAAAGGTGTTCACTCAATGGAATTGATAAGACAATGGTTATCTAGTTTAGCATCGTGATTAATAATTCTCTAGTTCAGTATGATTGAATTAATCTTACAACAAATAATGGTTCCCTAAAATAAGGATTGACTTATACTCAATATAAATCATGGATTTAATTGTAATAGAGTATTTAAGAGGCCAGAGTTAGACTCAGAGGAGGACTGGAACAGACTCAGGGAAGACAGAGGACTGGAGGCTAGAGCACAAGCTCCCAGACTCAGGGAGACTTCAAGACAGAGACCATCGTGGTGGTCCTCCTGCCTCCCCCACAGAAACCAAGACACATTTTGGAGGACTTCAGAAAGCAAGCCCGGGCCCCAGGCAAGAAGACAAGACTGTGAAGGAGACCATAAAGATTTTTGGATTTTATTTCTGGCTGTTCTCTTGGTGATTACTCTGCTGAAAGGAAGGCTGATCCAGAGGCCTCCAGAAAACCAACCAGAATATTACATATACATACATTCATGCATATAGATATGTATCCACATCCACACATGCAAATATACACATACATATACACAACTTATATACATATTTATATGTATGTGTGTGTGTGTGTGTGTGTGTATGGAGAAAGACAGAGAGAGACAGAGAGACAGAGAGAGACAGAGACACAGAGACACAGAGACACTGAGACACAGAGAGAGAGACAGAGAGAGAGAGAGAGAGAGACAGATAGAGAGATAGAGAGAGAGACAGACAGAGAGAGAGAGAGTATTGTTCCCTATTTAACCCAATGTGAGTTTTCAGAACCGCCAGCTGGTCTTTTATTTGATTTTTGTTTGTTTGTTTATTATTTTATTATTATTATTATTTTTGGTGTCAAAGACTTGGAAATGGAGGTGATGCCCTTCAATTGAAGAACTGCTAAATAAGTTGTGCTATATGAGTGTGATAAAATTCTATTTTTATATAAGAAATATGAGCACCAGGTTTGTCCCAGAAATATTTGGGAGGACTTATATGAACTCATGCAAAGTAAAGTGAGGAATGCCAGTAGAACCTTGCATGCAGAAATCATAATATCATGAGCATGATCAAATATGAAAGATATAATAGGTACTCTGATCAAGACAATAATCCAAGACAATCCCAATGGGTACATGATGAAATGTATTTTTGATGTCCAGAAAGAGAACATATGAATTCTGAATGTGGAGTGAAATGTACTTTTCAAAAAACATATTTTCCTTTTTCTCTTAAGGAAAATTTTTGGATTTTATTTCTGGCTATTCTCTTGGTGATTACTCTGGTGAAAGGAAGGTTGATCCAGAGACCTCCAGAAAACCATGTGTTCATGTTCTGTGTTTTGCAACATGTCTAATACAGAAATATTTTTGAATGACTTCATATGCAGAAGAAATACAAAATTACTTGCCTTCTTTTGGAAGTGGAGAGGAAGGAAGGAAAGAGAAAATTCGGAGCATAAAATTTAGGAAAAAAAAGACTTAAATTGTATATGTAATTTGCAAATTTTCAATACAATACATAAAACATTAAAAATAAAAATATTATTAAATCTCTGGTGATAGGCTATCAGTGTTCTTATTCCAATCTAGAGTGTTAAGGCAGATTTTTGTCAAAATCATATCTTGGCATAGTCAATTATAGATTATTTAAAAGCAGATTAATCATGATATAAGGAATCTGATTCTGACAAGTATAAGGATTGATAGAAATTTCAAAACAAGAAATGCCTCAAAAAGTGTACTGACTTAAATATTTCATTAATTCCCTCATATTAGAGCACCACAAACCCTTTGTTGAAAGCAGTTGCCACTTTCTATAAATAATATGTCAGGAAAATTGGGCAGACTAGCATGGATTTTGTGTTAATTTACAAGAATAAAGGGCATTGTATAAGAGTATTCTAACAAATGAGTTGAAAAATATTTTGGAAAAAGGCAGACCTCATCATCTGCAAGGGACATTTTATCATGAAAAAACACAATTTGTGGAAATTTTTCAAAAATAATTCAAATGGACAAATACTTATTTAACTATGTAAAAAGAACTGTGCTAGACTGAAAACATAATAACAAGTAGCTAATACTTTCCTAGGACCATATAATTTGTATAAAATCGCATATATTAATAGTTCCAGATAACTTGAGAAAGAGTGACTCTGAATAATTCTTAGGATGAAAGTTAGATCAGGGAGATATCCTGGATAAAGGAGGGCTGATACTATTAAGAGTGGTAAAAATAATTAGTAAATATGACACAGTTCTTTTTTTTTTAACTTTTTATTTTCAAAATATATGCATAGTTTTCAGCATTCATCCTTGCAAACTTTTGTGTTCCAATTTTTTTTCTCCCTCCCTTCCTTCTACCCCTTCCATTAGACAGTAAAAATATAAGTTAATCATGTTCAATTATTCTGTACATATTTCCACAATTATCATACTGCACAAGAAAAATCAGATCAAAAAGGAAAAAAAAACTGAAAAAGAAAACAAAAAGCAAGCAAACAACAACAAAAAAGGACAATATTATGTTCCACATTCAATCCTCATAGTTCTCTCTTTGGATGCAAATGGTTTTCTCCATCACAAATTCATTGGAATTGGCCTGAATCACATCACTATTAAAAAGAGCCACAGCCATCAGAATTGATCATCATATAATTTTGTTGTTGCTGTATGCAATGTTCTCTTGATTCTATTACCTTACTTAGCAATAATTCATGTAAGTCTCTATAGGCCTTTCTGAAATCATTCTGCTGATTTTTTCTTATAGAACAATATGCCATCACTCATTCATCTATTCACTATCTGATGAGCATCCTCTCAGTTTCTACTTCTTTGCTACTATGAAAAGGGCTACTACAAATATTTTTGTTCATGTGAGTCCTTTTCCCTTTTAATGATCTATTTGAGATACAGGCTGAGTACAGACATTGTTAGTTCGAATGATATGCACAGTTTGATAGCCCTTTGGGTATAGTTCAAAATTGCTCTCCAAAATGGTTAGATCATTTCACAATTCCATCAAAAATGTATGTGTCCCAGTTTTTCCACATCCTCACCAACATTCATCATTATTTTTTTCTGTCATCTTAGCCAGTCTGAGAGGTGTGAGGTAGTACTTCAGAATAGTCTTAATTAGCCTTTCTTTGAACAATAGCGATTTAGACACTTTTTCATATGCTTAGAAAAGGTTTCATTATTTTTTCTAGCTTTGTAAAATAATTTCTTGGCAGTATGATTGTTATAGTACTGAAAAAGTAGATTAATTTAGGTATAACTTTCATTTTTTTATTATATTAGTTTGGCCTACATATGAGAACTTGATATTCTTCCTATTGATTAGAGCTGACTTTATTTGTGTGGAAAGCATTTTGTAATTATGTTCATACAGTTCTTGACTTTGTGTTGGAAAATAGATTCCCAAACATTTTATATTTACCTAGAGTTATTTTAAATGGAATTTCTTTTTGTATCTTTTTTGGTTGGACTTTGTTGGTAACATATAAAAATGCTGATGATTTATGTGGATTAATTTTGTATCCTGCAAATCTGCTAAAGTTGTAACTTGTTTTTAGAAAAAAAATTTAGTTGATTAGCTTGCATTATCTAAGTATACTATCACATCATCTATAAAGAGTGATAATTTGCTTTCTTCGTTTTCTACTATAATTCCTTTTTTTTCTTCTCTTATTGCTAAAGCTAACATTTCTAACACAATATTGAATTGTAATGGTGATAGTGAGCAATCTTGTTTTTGTCCTGATCTTATTGGAAATGGTTCTAATTTACCTCCATTACATATTACTTGTTGATTGTTTTCAATAGATCTTACCTATTATTTTAAGGAAAATTCAATTTGTTCCTATGTTCTTTAGAGTTTTTTTTAATAGAATTGGGTATTGGATTTTGTCAAAATTTTTTTTTGCATCTATTGAGATAATCATGTTTTATGTTAGTTTGTAATTAATATAGTCAATTATGATAACCATTCTCCTAATGAACAGAATTCTTAAATTTTGCTCAACTTATAATTTCTGAAGGAGTTAATATAAGGATAGCTAGAGAGCCAGCACAAAAATTCAATACCCAATACTATTAAAAAAAAAACTCTAAAGAACAACCTTGACATACTGGGGAAATATTTTCAAAGTGGCAGTTTGAAAAATGCAGCTGCTGGACCTCCAGCAGGCCCGACCTGGAGCAGCCCTGGTCAACAACTGAAAGTTCTCGTACAATTCTTATACTGCTAAGTCAATAAGGGATTCCTAGATTTCCACTTTTTAGAAGTAAGAGGACTTAAAACATTTTTTAAAATATTTTAAAGCTTTTTATTCTCAAAATCTATGCATGCATAATTTGTCAACATGAATCCTTGCTTAGCCTTGTGTTTCAGATTTTCTTCTACTTCCCCCCAATCCTCTCCCTTAGATAGCAAACAATACAATAGATATTAAAAGTATTAAAATATATGTTAAATCCAATATGTGTAAACATATTTATATAATTCTCTAGCTGCACAAAAAAAATCATATCAAAAAGGAAAACAAATGAGTAAGAAAACAGAATGCAAGAGAAGAACAATAAAAATAGGAAGAATGTTATGTTGTGATCCACATTTAGTTCTCACAGTCTTCTCTTTGAGTGTAGATGGCTCTCTTCATCACAAGATCATTGGAACTAGCATCAGTCATCTCATTCTTGGAAAGAGTCATGTTCATCAGAATTGATTGTCATATATTATTGATATTGCTGTGTACAGTGATCTCCTGGTTCTACTCATTTCACTTAGCATCAGTTCATGTAAGTCTCTCCAGGCCTCTCTAAAATCATCCTCCTTATCAATTCTTACAGAACAATAATATTCCATAACATTCATATACCATTATTTATTCAGACATTCTCCAAATAATGGACATCCATTCAGTTTTCCAGATTCTTGATAATAGAAAAAGGACTGCCACAAATATTTTTGCACATGTGAGACCACTTTCTTCCTTTAAGATATCTTTGGGATATGGGCCCAATAGAAACACTGCTGGATCAAAGGGTATGCACAGTTTGATAACTTTTTAAACATAGCTCCAAATTGTTCTCTTTTATCTATCTATCTATTTATTTATTATTTTTTTATTATAGCTTTTTATTTACAAGATATATACATGGGTAATTTTTCAGCATTGATAATTGTGAAACCTTTTGTTCCAATTTTCCCCTCCTTTCCCCCACCCCCTTCCCCAGATGGCAGGTTGATCAATATATATAAGATATGTTAAAGTATAAGTTAAATACAATATATGTATACATGTCCATACAGTTATTTTGCTGTACAAAAAGAATCGGACCTGAATCATTCTCAAGAATGGCTAGTTCCATTCATTCTTTTACCACCAATGTATTATTGTCCCAGTTTTCTCACATCACATCCAACATTTGTCATTATTTTTTCCTGTCATCTTAGCCAATCTGAGAGGTATATAGTGCTATCTCAGAGTTATCTTAATATGCATTTCTCTGATAAATAATAATTTAGAACACTTTCTCATATGGTTTCAATTTTTCATCTAGAAATTGTCTAATCATATCCTTTGACCATTCATCAATTGGAGAATATTTAAGAAATGAGGCCTTTATCAGAATCCTGAAATATAAAAAATGTTTTCCCAATTTATTGATTCCTTTCTGATCTTGTCGGCATTAGTTTTGTTTGTACAAAAACTTTTTAACTTAATACAATCAAAATTATCTATTTGGTGTTAAATAAAGATCTCCAAATTCTTTCCTTCAACACGTCTGAGAGGTAAACTATCCTATTTCTTCTAATTTGCTTATAATATCACCCTTTATTATTATTATAGCTTTTTATTTACAAAACATATGTGTGAGTAATTTTTCAACAATGACCCTTGTAAAACTTTCTGTTCCAACTTTTCCCTCCTTCACTCTACCTCTCCCCTAGAAGGCAGGTAGTTCAATACATGTTAAATATGATAAAGCATATGTATAATATCACACTTTGTGTTTAAATAGTGATCTATTTTGACCTTATCTTGATAAGTGGTATTAGGTATGGATCAAGCCCTAATTTCTTCCATACTAGTTTCCAATTTTTGCAGCAGTTTTTCTTGAATAGTGAATTCTTATACCAAAAACTGGGGTCCTTGGGTTTGTCAAACACTAGATTACTATATTCATTGACTATTTTGTCATGACATTTTTGTCTTTGACTGATTGACTACTCTATTTCTTAGCCAGTACCAAATGGTTTTGATGACCACTGCTTTATAATATAGTTTTAGGTCTGGCACAACTAGACCTCTTTCATTTGCATTTTTTCATTAATTCCCTTGAAATTATTGACCTTTTCTTCTTGCAAATGAACTTTGTTATTATTTTTTCCTAGATCTCTAAAATAATTCCTTGGGAGTTTGATCAGTATGGCACTAAATAAGTAGATTAATTCAGGTAGTACTGTCATTTTTGTTATATTCTCTCAGCCAACCCATGGGCACTTGATAGTTTTCAACTGAGTAGATCTGACTTTATTTATGTGGAAAATATTTTATAGTTGAAAATATAGTTCCTGATTTTCCCTTGGCAGATAGATTCCTAAATATTTTGCTATCCACTATTAATTTTGAATGGAATTTCTCTTTGTATCTCTAGCTGTTGGACTTTGTTGGCAATATATAAAAACAACTTTGCTAAAGTTGCAAATTGTTTCTAGTAGTTTTTTAATTGATTCTCTGTGGTTCTCTAAATATATCATCACATCATCTGCAATGAGTGACAATTTGTTTTTCTCATTACCTACGCTAACTTCTTTAATTTCTTTTTCTTCTATTCTTGCCAAAGCTAACATTTCTAATACAATATTGAATAGTAATGGTGATAGTAGGCAAGCTTGTTTCATCCTTATTTTATTGTGAATGGTTCCAGTTTATATGCTTTACATATAATGCTTGCTGATTATTGTAAATAGACCCTCCTGATTATTTAAAAGAAAAGTCCATTTATTCCTATATTCTCTACTATTTTTTTTAATATAAATGGGTGTTGGATTTTATCAAATGGTTTTTATGCATCTATTGAGATAATCATATGGTTTTTGTTAGTTTGATTACTGATATAGTCAATTATGGTAATAATTTTCCTAATATTGATTTGGTAGCACTCTTTCTTTCCCTATTTTTTCAAATAATTTATATGGCATTGGAATTAATTGTCCTTTGAATCTTTGGTAGAATTCACATGTAAATCCATCTGGCCCTGGGGATTTCTCATTAGGGAGTTGATTAATAGCTTGTTCTATTTCTTCCTCTAAAATATGACTATTTAAATAATTTATTTCCCCTTCTGTTAAACTGGGCAATCTATATTTTTGTAGATATTCCTCCATTTCATTTAGATTATCAAATTTATTGGCCTGCAGTTGGGCTAAATTACTTCTAAGTATTGCTCTAATTTCCTGTTCATTGGTTCTCCCTTTCCATTTTTGAGACTAACTACTTGATTATTTTATTTCCTTTCTCTAATCAAATTAAAGGTTTTTCTATTTTGTGTTTTTTCATAAAACCAACTCTTAGTTTTATTTGTTAATTCAACATTTGTTATTTTCAGTTTTATTAATCTTCTCTTTTATTTTCAGAATTTCAAATTTGGTATTTGAGGGTTTTTAATTTGTACTTTTTCTAGCTTTTTTAGTTGTGAGCCCAATTCATTGATTTTTTTTCTTCCTTTATTTTATGCAACTAAGCATCTAGGGATATAAAATTTCCCCTTATAACCATTTTGGCTGCCTCCCATCTATTTTATAGGGAATTATATGCTTTCCCCCTTCCTTTTTTGCAATGATTTCATTTCTTTTCTTCATTATTCTTCTAACTCTCTTTTAAGATCATTTATGCAAACTTCCTTTTTTTTATTTATTTAATAGCCTTTTATTTACAGGATATATACATGGGTAACTTTACAGCATTAACAATTGCCAAACCTCTTGTTCCAATTTTTCACCTCTTACCCCCCCCACCCCCTCCCCTAAATGGCAGGATGACCAGTAGATGTTAAATATATTAAAATATAACTTAGATACACAATAAGTATACATGACCAAAACATTATTTTGCTGTACAAAAAGAATCAGACTCTGAATTATTGTACAATTAGCTTGTGAAGGAAATCAAAAATACAGGTGTGCATAAATATAGGGATTGGGAATTCAATGTAATGGTTTTTAATCATCTCCCAGAGTTCTTTTTCTGGGTATAGCTAGTTCAGTTCATTACTGCTCCATTAGAAATGATTTGGTTGATCTCGTTGCTGAGGATGGCCTGATCCATCAGAACTGGTCATCATCTAGTATTGTTGTTGAAGTATATAATGATCTCCTGGTCCTGCTCATTTCACTCAGCATCAGTTCGTGTAAGTCTCTCCAGGCCTTTCTGAAATCATCCTGTTGGTCATTTCTTACAGAACAGTAATATTCCATAATTTTCATATACCACAATTTATTCAGCCATTCTCCAACTGATGGACATCCATTCAGTTTCCAGTTTCTAGCCACTACAAAAAGGGCTGCCACAAACATTCGTGCACATACAGGTCCCTTTCCCTTCTTTATAATCTCTTTGGGATATAATCCCAGTAGTAACACTGCTGGATCAAAGGGTATGCACAGTTTGATAACTTTTTGAGCATAGTTCCAAACTACTCTCCAAAATGGTTGGATTCGTTCACAACTCCACCAACAATGCATCAATGTCCCAGTTTTCCCGCATCCCCTCCAACAATCATCATTATTTTTTCCTGTCATCTTAGCCAATCTGACAGGTGTGTAGTGGTATCTTAGAGTTGTCTTAATTTGCATTTCTCTGATTAATAATGACTTGGAGCATCTTTTCATATGACTAGAAATAGTTTCAATTTCTTCATCTGAGAATTGTCTGTTCATATCCTTTGACCATTTTTCAATTGCAGAATGGCTTGATTTTTTATAAATTAGAGTTAATTCTCTATATATTTTGGAAATGAGGCCTTTATCAGAACCTTTGACTGTAAAAATATTTTCCCAGTTTATTGCTTCCCTTCTAATCTTGTCTGCATTAGTTTTGTTTGTACAAAAACTTTTCAGTTTGGTATAATCAAAATTTTCTATTTTGTGATCAGTAATGATCTCTAGTTCTGCTTTGGTCATAAAGACCTTCCCCTTCCACAGGTCTGAGAGGTAAACTATCCTATGTTCCTCTAATTTATTAATGATTTCATTCTTTATGCCTAGGTCATGAACCCATTTTGAACTTATCTTGGTGTACGGCTATGCAAACTTCCAAGAAACTCTTGTGAAATGGGGACCAGCTCATATCTCCTTTTGGGGATTTATCTGAAGTTGATTTGCCTTTAGTAACTTCAGGATTTGAGGTCTGTTCTCTCTCTCCATAAAAGCTTTCTATGGTGAGTGTTCTTTTTGTGGTTTTTTTTTTTTTCCATTTTGTTAAGGGTTGAGGTTTGCTATTAATGAAAAGGAGTGACAGCTTCTTTATTTTGCCCTGGGACAGTTCTGCTGACTGACTTTGTTGCTGGATAAGCAGAGCTAGCCCCTGAGTTCTTCTGGGGCTTAATAGTAATTTGCCTTTTGTAGCAAATCTGCCAAACCACCTGCTTGCAATCAGGACAGAGTAGCCTAAGAGGCTCAGAGAAGATTCCCAGGTGTGTGGAAGCTGTGCTCTGACTCCCAGCCCCAACTTCTTGCCCCTGTGCTGTGGTCTGGGTTTGGCAGATGTCTCCCTGACTGTTTGAAACAGACCCATTCTGAAGTTTTTCCAAAGTGTCTCCTTCTATGAATGTGTGGTACTCCAAATATTTGTGGGTTCTTTGACTCCAAAACTAGTTTAGAGGCTTAATCTACTATTGGTTTGAGAGAAGGTCAGAGGAGGTCACAGAAAGTCAAGTCTGCTCTCCGCCATCTGGGCTCTGCCTCCTTGAAGATTCAAAACCTCAACACTTCTTGAAATATGAACTCTACACACACACACACACACACACACACACACACACACACACCATACACACTGCATAATAAATGTTTGATATTTGCATAGTAGATAGAGAACTAATCTCAAAAGTAGGAATATGTATATACACTTGTAGACTTTGATAATGTAATTGCTATAGACTATAGTTGTGTGACCCTAAGTCAATTAAAATTTCAGTTATCTAGGCAACTTTATAAAACTAGAAAGTAAGCATCAAATTTCACTGTTATTAAAAAAAATTTTCTATACAAATGAGATTACAGGCCAAATTATTATCAATGTACATCTAGCCTATCTGCTAGAATTTGAGATTCTCATATTTAGGAAGATCTAGAGAGGTTGTTTACTTCAACCATTTAAAGACCCCCATCCATATTATACTTCCTTGTGAAATGCTTAGAACAAAATAAGCATTTAGTTTGTAGTCAATTTTTCCTATTCTGTACAGCTCTAATTGTTGACATTATATTTATCTCTCAGCACTATCCCTGTCTTCTTTATATCATGGTAATCACCATCACCATCACCATCACTATTACCATTTATATAGAGCCTACTATTTTACTGGTAATTTGTCACAGGCTTCATAAATATTATCTGAAGCGATCCTCACAACAACTCTGAATGATAGCTGCAACTATTATTCCAATTTTATAACTGAGGAAATAGGCAAATAGAGGTTCAATGTATTGTCCTAGGTTACATAGAGAGTAAGCTTATCCAGAAACTGAATTTGAATTCAGATCTTCTCAGTTCTAAGCCTAACTCTATCCATTGAACTATTTACCACTTTTTGACCTCTAAAACATATCCCAATTCTGCTGTCTCATCCTGTAACTTCCATCACTGTTGGGGGCCCCCTCTTTGAACCATCTCCACAACCCACTCATCCTGAAATATTCATCTGAAGAGAACTCTTTCCATCTAATAAGCAAGTTCTTCCTGGAATCTCTATTTCATGGAAAGTTGGGCTGCCTACATTCATTTCCCTTCACTGTTATTGACTTTCTCTAGACTTCAAAACCATGTACCTCACACTAGATATCTTAATTATTCTCTCTTCTCTCCTCAAACTCTTGCTATTCAGGTCCCTTTTCCATATTATTTTACTCTGTTAGAATGCAAGGTCCTTGAAAGTTGGAACTGTCTTTCCCTTTAAAAAAAATATTCCTAACACTTGACACACCAGTTCCTGTCATAAAATAACTATCATATATTAATGCTTAATCAATTCTTGTTTCCTTCCTTCTTTCTGTACATGAATAAATTTCTCTGCAACTTTTCCCCATTATCTTAAAACTTGTCTTCTAGGGCCAAGTGCAGTACATCACATCCATCTTTCTTGTAACATTTCTTTAAAGACCACTATTATGTCTTTGAAAACTCATTGTCACTCCAAGTCCTTACTTCTTCATGTTTAAAAGCTTGTTTCTTCAACCTGTTTTTATATTCCACCACTACATAGGAATACTTTAAAAGGAGTATACAATTTTAGAACAATGCTTTCAAATTACAAATTAATAAATTTTGGCTTGATTTGGGGTAGGGAATAGAACAATAAAATGAGGTTGCTTAGCTGATCCTGAGTTATTCATTTTTAGAACTTTTCGATTAAATTTGAAGTAAAGACTGATTTTTTTGTATGGGTTCATTTAAGTCTGTAAGATCCATTTCAACTCTTAAATCTTCTGTGGTTTTATGAGGCAATCATACATTAGATGAGCTGAGATGCTATAGAAGTTCATCTTCCCTTAGTGAGAAATTGGCTACAAAAACACAAATTTTTTGTGAGGCAGATCTCTTTTAGCAAGGCTGGCCTTGACCATCATAGAATATGGTTGGTCCCACTTGACTAGGGCTAATCTTCTACAAGAAATATGACACCTGTTGAGAATATATTTCCAGTGGCATTGTTTTCATTTTTGCTTTTCTGCTGCTGTGTCTGTATCTTAACTCATTCTCAATGTTTCTTATCTGTACTCTAAATCTTTTTCATTCTTTCTATAGTGACAGCTATCTTAAAGCTTATTTTTCTGCAACATACAAGTATTATGCAATTGCTGACCTTTAGGTAGCCCAGCCCAATATTAATACATACTTTAGAATGCTTTCTCTTTTCTTTTTGGGAGTATATCCATTTCCCCATCCTTGTGAAAGTTATTGCACTTTTATTTTTTAATTAAATTTATTTATTTGTTTTAATGCACATTGCTTTATGAATCATGTTGGGAGAGGAAAGATCAGAATCAAAAGGAAAAACCATGGGGGAGTAAAAAAAAAATAGGAAAAATAGTGAACACAGCATATGTTGATTTACATTCAAACCCCATAGGTCTTTTTCTGGATGCAGAGATTTTCTCTCCAAAATCTTTTGAAATTGCCTTGGATCACTGAACTGCTGAAAAGAACCTAGTCTCTCATAGTTGATCACCACATATTCTTGGCTGTTATTATGTACAATATATTCCCGGTTCACTTTGTTTCATTCAGCATCAATTCATTTAAATCTTTCCAGGTTTTTCTATAATCAGCTTGTTCATCATTTTCCATAGAACAATATTTCATTAGCTTTATGTACCACAACTTGTTAGCCATTCCCTAATTGATGGAAAAATATTCATTTTCCACTACTTTGCTACCACAAAAAGAGATGCTATAAATATTTTTGCACTTGTGGGTCCTTTTTCCTTCTTTATAGTTTCCTTAGGATAAAGACTCAGTAGGGCACTCCTGGGTCAAAGAGTATGAACGGTTTGATTGTCCTTTGGCCATAATTGCAAATTGTTCTCCAGAATGGTTGCATCATTTCATAACTCCATGAATAATTCAGTAGTGTTCCAGTTTTTGCACATCCCCTCCAACACTTATCATTGCCTATTGCATATAGTAATATGTAATATGGTAATATAATTAAATATAATAATATAGTAAATATACTGTTAGGTTTGGTACTGCAAAGTCTACATCCTTTTTATTTTTATTTTTCATTAATTCCCTTGATATTCTTGACCTTTTGTTATTCCAGGTAAATTTTGATATTATTTTTCTAGTTCTATAAAATAATGTTTTGTCAGTTTGATTGGCATGGCACTGAACAAGTAGACCAATTTAAACAGAATTGTCATTTTTGTTATATTAGCTCAGACTAATCATGACAACTGATATTTTTCTAATTATTTAGATCTGACTTTATTTGTGCGAGAAATGTCTTGTAATTAATTGTGTTCAGAAAGTTTTTAGATTTGTCTTGTCAGGTAAACTCCCAAGAATTTAATTTTGTCTGCAGTAATTTTAAATGGAATTTATTTTTCTATCTCTTGCTGATGGATTTTGTCAGGAATATATAGAAATGCTGATGATATGTGTGGATTTATTTTATAACCTGCAACTTTGTTAAAGCTGTGAATTGTTTCCAGTAGGTTTATGGATCATTTTCTAGGATTCTCTGAGTATACCATCATATCATCTGCAAAGAGTTGATAGCTTTACTTCCTCATTATATATTCTCATTTCTTTAATTTGTTTTTCTTATTGCTAAAGCCAAATTTTTTATTATTATGTTAAATAATAATGGTGATAATGAGCATGCTGGTTTCACACGTCCTCTTATTGGGAGCTTCTCTTTATTACAAACAATGCTTGCTGTAGGTTTCACATAGACAGCTTATTATTATAAGGGAAGTTCCCTTTATCCCTGTGCTCTTTAGTGTTTTTAAAAGGAATGGATGATGTATTTTGTCAGAAACTTTTTTTGCCTGATTCTGAGATAGGAAGGTTGAATTCCCCTACAAGAATAGTTTTGTTGTCTATTTTTTTCCTGTAACTGATTTAAAATTTTCTCTAGGAATTTGTCTGCTCTATCTCTTGGTACATATACATTTAGTATGTTGCTACTTCATTATTTATGGTTCCCTTTATCAGGATATACTTTTTGTCCTTATCTCTTTTCATAAGATTTATTTTTACTTTTGCTTTATCTGAGATCAAAATTGCCAACCCTTTTTTTCTTCAGCTGAAGCATAATAAATTCTATTCTGGCCTTTTACCTTTACTCTATATGTGTCTCTCTGTGTCAAATGTGTTTCTTGTAAATAACATATTATATAGTATTCTCTTTTTCAACCCACTCTGCTATTTGCTTCCATTTTATGGCAGAGTTCACATTCACAGTTATGATTACTAGCTCTGTATTTCCCTCCATCCTATTTTCTTCCCTGTATATATACTTTTGTTCTCTCTTTCCAACCAGTCCTTAGTCCTATGTTTGTTGTTGTTGTTGTCGTCGTCATCATCCTAGTCGTTGTTGTTTTTACTTACCCCACCCACTATCATCCTTCCCCTTTCTTTTGCTGGTATTTTTTTAAATTCATCCCACCCACTACCTTATCTCCTATCATCCCTCTTCCCTTCTTGGTAATTCTTTTTAACCTATTCTACCCACTCTCTTATCTTCTACCAACTCTTTACCTCTTCTCTTACCTTTCTCTAGTTTCTGCCCTTCCTTCTATCATGCCCTTCCCTTTTCTTCTTTCTTCTCCTACTTCTTAATAGGGTTACATAAATTTCTATACCCAACTGAATGATTAAATTATTCCCCCCTAAAGCCAAAACTGATGAGATTAAGCTTCAGACAATTATCATTCCCCTCCTTTCTTTCCTCTATTGTAATAGGGATTTTACACCTCTTCATGTGGACTAATTTTCCCATTATACCTGTTCTTTTAAAATTTTCTTGTACAGATCTTTTTTCCACCACTTTATATCTTTTGCTTTGATGTCACCACATCGAGGACTATTAACAACTGCACCCTCTATCCATTTGGTGTCCCACTCTCTCTCCCCCAGTGACAGATACAGTTCTCAAAAGTTACAGATATTATTTCCCAATCTAGGGTTATAAATAGTTTGACCTTTAATTTTCCCATTTGCCTTTCTATAGTTTTCATTAATCCATCATTTATAGATTGAATTTTGTTTACTTTTGTATTTTTTTCAATACAAATGAATAAAAATCTCTTAATTCACTTAAGGTCCATTTCTTCCCCTAAAAGTCTTGCTGGGTAGTTATTTCTTTGTTGTAACAACATGTTCTTTGCTTTCCAGAATATGGTATTCCAGACTCTCTGATCTTTTATTACAGAAGCTGCCAGATCCTGATTGTTGCTCCTTAATATTGGAATTGTTTTTAATATGGCAACTTGCAATATTTTTTTCCCTTGAAATTATGTTTCCTTGGGGTTTTCCTTGTGGGATTTCTTTCCAGAGATGATTGATGGATTCTTTTAATGAGTATTTTCCCCTCTGTGTCTAGAATATTGGGGCAGTTTTCCTTAATGATCTTTAGCAGAATGTGTCCAGTATAGTTTTTGGTCATGGCCTTCAAGTAGGTCAATAATTATTACATTGTCTCTGCTGGCTCAATTTTCCAAATCAGCTTTTGCCAATGAGGTATTTTACATTTTCTTCCATTTTTTTTTTCATCCTTTTTAGTTTGTTTAACTGGTTCTTGCTGTCTCACAAAGTCATTAGTTTCCATTTGCCTTGTTCTAGTTTTTAAAGTGTGATTTTCTTCAGTTATCTTTTGTATCTTTTTTCCATTTGCTGTATTCTACTGTTTAAGGAGTTGTTTTCTTTAGACAATTTTTTCCTTCCTTTTCCAACTCTCTCATTCATTTCCTTTGTCATTTTTTTTTCTTCCTATCTTATTTTCCTTTTGAAGTCTTTTATGAGCATTTCCAAGAAATCTCTTCTATGGATATTTTGTTCTCAATCTGAGTTTGTGCTTTAGTCTGTCCTGTCACCATAATAGCTATCTATACTCAAACTTCTTTTCTGTTCCTTGCTCATTTTGTTTTTCTTTTGTTATTTCTTCTATTTTTTTTTTCCCTTTTAAGGTCAAGCTCTGCTCATGGAGTAATGGGGATACTGCACTGTCCCAAGCTTCCTGTGCTTTTAGTAAAGGAGCCCTTCTATTAAGGAAACAGCCTGTTTTCCCAGAGTTTGCCTTCTGAGTTGGAGCTGTAAACTGCCTCACTTATTTGCTCCTGTACTGAGCCAGGAATGAGGTCTTACTTGTTCATTTGCTGTTATTAGGACCCTCTCACTGACTTTCCTAGAGTCTACCTGATTTGGACTGAACACCATTTTTATTACAGAGAGAATTACCCTTTTTGAAGTCTTTTCAGACTATCTTGAGCAGTCCTCTCAGAGTCTGTTCAGAGGCTGGGTTTTATGTAGTTTTGAGGGAAATTGGGAGAGCTCCAGTAGCTTCCTGACTTTACTACACCATTTAAGCTCCATTCCTGGAAGTCCATACAGCCAATGTTCAACCCTTATACAACTTCAACACAATGTCAAAGATTGTCTTTGTCATAGTTTGTTTCCCCATGGGGCTAATGATTTCTAGTGAAATTGTGTTTCAATTGTGATATAAGTAAATGATAAATAAATGCATTAGACAAAAATATCTCCATGATTTGAGTGTACAAAATATAAAACAAAGCAGAAGTATTACCAAATATGTCCTTCTTTAGTAGTCTTATCATGCTAATGATCTATAATTCCTTTTTAGAAATTTAAAAATACAGGAGTTATTTGAAAATTATGACTATCTAATTCAGTATTGATAATTTCATAAGGCTATTCTGTTTTTCAGTTGAAGTCCAGTTCTGAATTTTGACTTTCTTTTCTTCTTGTAAGTATGTGTTTTGATCTTCCTTATCTTCATAATAATTTTCTATGGTCAGAATTCTTTCTTTTGTTTGCTCATTTCCTCTGCATATTACTTATCTTTAACTGTTTATTAAGAGTTTCTTGTAAGATTGATGACACACTGTCTCAAGATTCAGGGATTTTGTGCACCTGTTTTCTGAAATACTTCTAGGGAGCTGTAAGTTTTCAGTTCTTTCAACGTCATATGATCTAAGGACAGATGTTCACTGCTCTCCTAGCATTTGCTTTCATCTTTGTGATCTGTGAGTGACCACAAGCACTCCTTTTTTTTGCCTTGCACCTGTGAAAATGGTGCCTGTTTCACTCTGGCTGCAATATCTGGTGTGTTAGTGTTCCTCTTTGACCTGAAACTACCATCTAGGTCTGCCATCTAGGACTACTTGTGACCTAAGTATGAACAAAGTCAAAAGAATCTTACTTCAATACCTGCAAAGAGACTCCCATAACCTGCTTGTGACCAGAAGAGAGCTGAATGCTTCAGAAGCAGACACTGCTACTGTTATTCCAGTGACTTCCAAGACATGTGTCTGGTTTGCTGGGGCCCAGGTTCTCTTGATATTGTCTGCAATGGACTGAACTCCACTCTCATCCTTGTATAACAAACCTTTCCTACCAATGTTCTAAATTGTCTTGTGCTGGACAATTGTTTCATTCCACCTGTTTTATAGATTCTGAAGCTCTATAATTTTTTCTTTGTCATTTTTAAAGGTATTTGGAGGAGTTTGGGAGAGAGTTTAGTCAAGTTCTTGCCTTAACTCTGAAATTTCTCTGCCTCCCAATATCAGGCTTAAAAACTTCATTGTATTTTCAATATTAAGAATTTTTAATGGAAAATTTGTAAGAAAGATAAAGATAAGAATGATAGGATTGGGTACAGATGGATCAAATTTAATAGTTTTCTTCTTTTCTTTTCTTCTTTTTTTTTTTTTTTGCATGCATGTCTAAAGAAATTAAAATATATTTCCCAACCGACTTCACTTAATTCCTTGACTAAGGGTTTGATGGTGACCATTTAACCTTTAGGTCCCAACCTCTGTATTTTTTATTATTTCTTTTGAATAACTTTTTATTGACAGAACCCATGCCAGGGTAATTTTTTACAACATTATCCCTTGCACTCACTTCTGTTCCGATTTTCTCCCTCCCTCCCTCCACCCCCTCCCCCAGATGGCAAGCAGTCCTATTCATGTTAAATAGGTTACAGTAGATCTTGGATACAATATATGTGTGCAGAACCAAACAGTTCTCTTGTTGCTCAGGGAGAATTGGATTTAGAAGGTATAAATAACCCGGGAAGAAGAACAAAAATGCAAGCAGTTTACATTCATTTCCTAGTGTTCTTTCTTTGGGTGTAGCTGCTTCTGTTCATCCTTGATCAATTGAAACTAAGTTAGATCTTCTCTTTGTCGAAGAAATCCACTTCCATCAGAATACATCCTCATACAGTATCGTTGTTGAGGTATATAATGATCTCCTGGTTCTGCTCATTTCACTCAGCATCAGTTCATGTAAGTCTCGCCAATCCTCTCTGTATTCATCCTGCTGGTCATTTCTTACAGCACAATAATATTCCATAACATTCATATACCACAATTTACTGACCCATTCTCCAATTGATGGGCATCCATTCATTTTCCAGCTTCTAGCCACTACAAACAGGGCTGCCACAAACATTTTGGCACATACAGGTCCCTTTCGCTTCTTTAATATCTCTTTGGGGTATAAGCCCAGTAGAAACACAGCTGGATCAAAGGGTATGCACAGTTTGATAACTTTTTGAGCATAGTTCCAAATTGCTCTGCAGAATGACTGGATGTGTTCACAATTCCACCAACAATGTATCAGTGTTACTGTTTTCCCACATCCCCTCCAACAATCCACGTTATCTTTCCCTGTCATTCTAGTGGTCTCTCAGAGTTGTCTTAATTTGCATTTCTCTGATGAATAGTGATTTGGAACACTCTTTCATATGAGTGGTAATAGTTTCAATTTCATCATCTGAAAATTGTCTGTTCATATCCTTTGACCATTTTGGAGAATGGCTTGATTTCTTATAAATTAGAGTCAATTCTCTATATATTTTGGAAATGAGGTCTTTATCAGAACCTTTGACTGTAAAAATGTTTTCCCAGTTTATTGTTTCCCTTCTAATCTTGCCTGCATTAGTTTTGTTTGTACAAAAACTTTTTAATTTGATATAATCAAAATTTTCCATTTTGTAGTCAATAGTGATCTCTAGTTCTTTGATCATAAATTCCTTCCTCTTCCACAGGTCTGAGAGGTAAACTATCCTATGCTCATCCAATTTATTTATAATCTCATTCTTTATGCCTAGATCATGAACCCATTTTGACCTTATCTTGGTGTGCGGTGTTAAGTGTGGGTCAATGCCTAGTTTCTGTCATACTAATTTCCAATTTTCCCAGCAATTTTTGTCAAATAATGCATTTTTATCCCCAAAACTGGGATCTTTGGGTTTGTCAAACACTAGATAATTAAAGTTATTGGCTGTTTTGTCCTTTGAACCTAACCTATTCCATGAATCAACTAGTCTATTTCTTAGCCAATACCAGATGGTTTTAGTAACCGCTGCCTTATAATATAATTTTAGATCTGGTAGAACTAGGCCACCTTCATTGGATTTTTTTTTTCATTAATTCCCTTGAAATTCTTGACCTTTTGTTTTTCTATATGAACTTTGTTTTTATTTTTTCTAGGTCATCAAAATAGTTTTTGGGAAGTCTGATTGGTATAGCGCTAAATAAATAAATTAGTTTACGTAGTATTGTCATCTTTATTATATTTGCTCGCCCAATCCAAGAGCATTTACTATTTTTCCAGTTGGTTAGATCAGATTTAATTTGTGAGGAAAGTGTTTTGTAGTTTTGCTCATAAAGTTTCTGATTTTCCCTTGACAGATAGATTCCTAAATATTTTATACTATGAGTAATTACTTTAAATGGAATTTCTCTTTGTAACTCTGACTGTTGGATTTTGTTAGTGATATATAAGAATGCTGATGACTTATGTGGCTTTATTTTATAACCAGCAACTTTGCTAAATTTGTGGATTATTTCTAATAACTTTTTAGTAGAATCTCTGGGGTTCTCTAAGTATGCCATCATATCAGCAGCAAAGAGTGATAATTTGGTTTCCTCATTGCCTATTCTTATTCCTTTAATCTCTTTCTCAGCTCTTATTGCCAAAGCTAGCTTTTCTAATACAATATTAAAGAGTGACGGTGATAGTGGGCAACTTTGTTTCACTCCAGATCTTATTGGGAATGGTTGCAGTTTGTCCCCATTACATATGATGCTTACTGCTGGTTTATAATAGATGCTACTGATTATTTTAAGGAAAATCCATTTATTCCTACACTCCAAAGTGTTTTTAATAGTATTGGATGTTGGATTTTATCAAATGCTTTTTCTGCTTCTATTGAGATGATTATATGTTTTTTGTTAATTTGGTTATTAATATGGCCAGTTATACTGATAGTTTTCTTATTTTGAATCAGCCCTGCATTCCTGATATAAATCCTACTTGATCATGGTGAATTATCCTGGGCATGATTTTCTGTAGTCTTTTTGCTAATATTTTATTTAAGATTTTAGCATCAATATTCATTAGGGAGATTAGTCTATAATTTTCTTTCTCTGTTTTCAACCTACCTGGTTTAGGTATCAGTACCATGTCTGTGTCATAAAAGAAATTTGGTAAGACTCCTTCATTTCCTATTTTTCCAAATATTTATAAAGCATTGGGACTAATTGTTCTTTGAATGTTTGGTAGAATTCACATGTAAATCCATCTGGCATCCTCTCTTAATCCTAGTGCCTTCCCTCTATTAGCTATTTTCTATTTATTCCAAGGCCAGCTAGATAGTTCAGTGGATAGAAAAGTGAACCTGGTGTGTGGAACAGTTATCTTCTTGAATTCAAATCCTGCCTCAGACACTTATAGCTGTATTACCTCAGACGCATCACTTAAACCTATATGTCACAATTTTCTCATATGAGCTTGGAAAGGAGATGGCAAACGTCTCTAATTTCTTTGCCAAGAAAATATCAAATGGGATCAGAAATAGTTGTATAAAATTAAGATGATAAAATAACAAGCATGTGGGGGCATATGTGTGTGAGTACACTTATGTGTGTTTTCTATGGACCTCACATAAGAATCATTCTCTAAGGAAATGAGGAATCTACTGTATTTCTAGTTTCTTATTTCTGGAATCACAATATAATTTCTTTATTATTGACACATTTTTTTCCTGCCAGTTTTAAAAATGTAGATGATGACAACTGACTGAAGGAAAAATATTGAATATCATTGGTAAAGTTAAATAAAATATTTCAGATTAATAATACAATTGCTTTTTTAAACATTCCAGATCATTTGTTTCTAATTTGAAAATTTTAGGCAAAGCATTATATTTTGTGAATGTACCAGAAAAGGAAAGAGAAATTAAGAAGGAAGAAAGAATTTGTTAAATGTATGGAAAACATCATACTAAACTCTTACTGCCAGTAACAAAAAAGAGGGGTTCTTGTTGAACAGATCTCTTCTCCTAATTTCCATTCTTTTTTTTTTGCTTTTTTTGTGAGGTAGGTAATGTGGTAAACTAGAATGGAAAGAGAGCTGGAAGTGGACTAAAGAAAAACAAACCTGGCTCTGAATCCCATTTCTGTCATGTGTGATAATATTAATTTATTTAACTCTCAAAATCAATTTCCTTATCAATAAAAATGGAATGATAGGCAGAGTGCTTATTTCACAGGATTGTAGTAAAGATCAAATGAGATAATTAACACAAACTTCAGAATTCAATGTGCTGAAGGAATATTTTTCTGTTGACTGTATTTCTACTTTTTTTTCATAATATAAGTATCTCATGTTCTGGATTCTGAACAATATTTTTTAGGATTGAAGTAATAAAGATGATTAAATAAAGCTATTCTCTTGGCAAATATATGTCATATATGTGAAAGTATTTTCATTACCATATTGTAAGCTCATGATGACAGGAATTTTCTTCATATTCTTCAAAGTACTTAGTAGGGTGTTATATTTATAGTCATATGTTCAATAAATTCCTTAATCAATAAGTTAACGACAGTGAAGAACTACTGAATAATGAAATGAGCATAATGCCACTTAAAATGAGTTGAAGTTTTGCTTTTGCTGTGATGCTCAAAAGAAAAGTAATTTTCCTTCTTTTTAGAAAAATTCATAAATAATAAACTTATACTCAACCTATGTTATTGATAAATATTTCATATGCATATGGATTTCACATTTGATAAGTTTATATGTATTTTAAAATGACCTGTGCCAAAGCAAAATAAATAAAAATTTATATCTAGTCATAGAATAAAGATTGTTTGCTTATACCATCTCTAAAGGAAGGTGAAATTGTCCTGTGGATGGAGCATGGAAGATTTAGATAATGTCATAACAATTCTTGCTAGATAATGTCATAAATGTCAAGAAAATTGAATCATTACTCTTAGTTTAACAGTCAAAAATGAGATCATATTCATAAAGTATTTAGCACAGTCACTAGAATATCTTATATACTATATAAATTCCTATTCATTCTCTCCTTCCCTTCATGGGTACTACCCCAAGGTATATTAAATGTTATTTTTCCTAGGTGCTTCATACCTAAAATTCTAAAGGTATAATTGAGAGAGAATCTGAGATTCTCTTTCTGTTTGACCTTTAGAGCTCAACACTTTCTTTAATTTATTGGAAAAAATAAAGAAAATAAAGAAATAAAAGAAAAGGAGAAGATAGAGGAAAATAAGGAAAAGGACTAGAGGAGAAAGTTCTTCCTCACCTGAGATAGAGCTAGTGGTCTGTACAATTTTGTACTTCACAAGTAAGGATGACAGAGATGGCAACACCTTTTAGAAACACCCAAGTGCTATATTTGGAAACATAATAATTGAAAAAATGTTCCTATTTGATGATTTTTATTAATATTATCATAGGTATAATATAGAGAGATGTATGCTTCTTAAAGATGTTCCCTGCTGAAATGGATCAAATCCAGCACAAACTGCAAATTGTTAATGAATTCCCAGGCAGTTCACCTCAAAGGCAAGACTTTATGAACCATTCCAAGTTTAAGACATCTTGAATTCCCCAAATCAAGGCCTGGCCTTCTGAACAGGTTTTTGTAATTTCTTCTATTTATTGCCTATTGTGAATTGGGTCTACAAGCACACAATTTCATTGCTTACCCTAAGTTTGAACCCAAACATTGGATTTTATAATAATCTAATCACATGCTTTCCTCAAGAGATCTGATCTCTATTTGAATTCATTCTTTATGGTTCACCCAATTTCCATCCTCTTTATTCTCTCTATTCCAGTGATTCTGAAGGCTTGGATGCCATTATTTTTTCACTGAAGTTTCATTGCCTCTCTTGAAAGCTGATGCTGAGCTCATTGAGTAGTTAATTCTTAGTTGTATTCTAAGGTCCTTTGCCTTCCAGAATATGGTATACCAGGCCCTCTTATCCTTTATTGCAGAAGCCACCAGATAATGGGTAATTGGGTAATCCTGACTGTTGCTCTTTGATATTTGAATTGCTTTTGTCTGGCAGGCTGCAGTATTTTTCATTGAGATTATAGTTTTGGAGTTTTACAATGTTCCTTGGGGTTTTCCTGGTGTGATCTTTTTCCAGAGGTGATTGATGGATTCTTTCAATGAGTTTTTCCACCTCTGTATATAGGATATTGGTCCTTTTCCTTTTCCTTAATGACCTCTTATAGAATGCTATTCAGGCTCTTTTTTGGTCATGGCCTTCAGGTAGGCCAATAAATTTTAAATTGTCTCTTCTGAATCTATTTTCCAGGTCAACTGTTTGGCCAATGAGACATTTTACATTTTCTTCCTTTTTTCACTTTTTAAAGTTTGTTTGTCTGCTTCTTGCTGTCACACATAATCATTAGTTTCTAGTTTTTAATGTGTGATTTTCTTCAGTTATCTTTTGTATTTTGGTTTTTTCATTTGTTTTTTTTTCTACTGTTTATGGAGTTGTTTGAAGACTTCAAACAATTTTTCCTTTCTTTCCCAAACTGTTGACTCTCTTATGCACACCTCTCATTTCTTTTCTTATTTTTACTTCTACCTCTCTTATTTGTCCTTTGAAAATTTTAATGAGCATTTCCAAGAAGTCTCTTTGAGACTATTTTATATCACTTTGAGATTTCTTTTGTGGACCTTCTATTCTTATCTGAGTTTGTGTTTTGGTCTGCCCTGTTACCAAAGTAGCTTTCTGTGATCAAGGTCCTTTTCCATTCCTTGCTCATTTTCTTTACTCTTCTTTTGATATTTCCACTTTTTTAAGTTTAAAGGTGGCAGTCTGCTCCTGGGGTAAAAGTATCATTATTCCAAGTTTCCTGTACAACTTTGAGCCTTGGTCTTGTGTTGGCAGGGAGTAGCTTTGCCTACTCTCGTCAGGAAATATCCTGATTTCCCAGAGTTTGCCTTCTGAGCTGGGACTGACAGTTGCCCGACTTATTTGCTTCTCTACTGAGTCAGAACTGAAGGTCTTAATTGCTTATTTGCTGTGTTTAAAATCCTTTCACTGCTTTCCCAGAGTCTATCTGACCTGGGCTGAACACCCATTTCACCCCAGTGAGAATGACCTTTCTTGAAGTTTTTTCAGTCTATCTTGAGCTGGAGACTGGAATGACACCACTCTTATGATTTCATTCCGTCAGACTCATTTTAGAGACTTGGTTTTATGTGATTTTTGAGGGAAACTGAGAGAGCT
Organism: Sarcophilus harrisii; assembly: GCF_902635505.1. Lineage (NCBI taxonomy): Eukaryota > Metazoa > Chordata > Mammalia > Dasyuromorphia > Dasyuridae > Sarcophilus > Sarcophilus harrisii. The sequence continues at coordinate 140,480,935 of NC_045426.1, forward strand.
GAAGTAGCTTCTTGACTTTATTCCACCATCTTAGTTTCACCCCAAAAACTCTTCAAATTTTCTTAAGACTTGTGATATATAACTACTCAACATTGCCACTATTATCCATTTCCTCAACCCTTCAATTCTTAAACTATCACAAGCATACATTTATTACCACACTCTTCTTCCTATCCTAACTCACTTTTTTCACTTAATATAACTCTACATTACTATCTGCTTTGGAACCCTTTACTCACTTGTCCTGTTGCTCAGCATACCTTGCCAAAACCCCAAACTAAATTATTTTCATCTTCTATTTTCTTCTCTCATGTTTATATCATAAAGAACAAAGTTGGAAGAACTCAAAAACCTTACTGATTAGGTCTAAGGCAATATAAGATCTAAGGCTCTTACAACAGCAAAGCAATCAATCATTACTTTTCTGTAATCAAATCAATTAATTACCCCACTTTCAAGGGTAATTGTTTGAAAACTTCTCATCTTTTAATAAGATTTCCATTTCATCCCTCCAAGCATTCTCTTAATTGAAGCCATCTCTGTATACATACTTCTTCAAAAAATAATTGAAGCTATTCATGCAGAGCTTCCTCTTCTCTCCCTTTCAACTTATATCACTTGGACATCTCCATTCGTTCTGTCTTCAGTGAAAAAGTAGTCTATCATTTTGTCAAGGACAACATCCATTCCCCTCTTTTCTTCTTCAATATATTAGTCCTAATACCACTTTCTATCCATTTCATGTTCTCCAATCATAAATATCCCCCAATGCTCTAGAGAAGCCAGGGGTCCTCTTCTCTTTTTCTTTCTATATGACTTCACTTAAAATCTCATTTAACCTCTTTTTCTTCCTTTTCTTCCTTCTCCTCATTCTCCTAATTCTGTTTTGCTTCTGACTACTGTTAGTCTTGACAGATATATAACCCAGTGGATAGAGTATTGGGTATGGAGTCAGGAAGACTCACCTTCCTGAATTAAAATTTATTTTCAGAGACTTACTAGTTATGCAATTCTAAAAAAGTCATTAATACTGTTTGTTTCAGTTTGCTCAACTGAAAAATAAAATGGAGAAATATATGAAAAATTAATCCATTATCTTTGTCAAGAAAATTCCAAATAGGGTTTACAAAAAATATGGCATGAAAGAAAAATGAAAAAACAAACAATACTCCCACACTTAATTTGGCATTCTTTTTTAACACCCCAATATATTTTATATGTTAATCCTCATAAATTTCCCATTGTATCTCTCTTTTCCACTCCTTGGACTTGTAAACATGTTATCCCAAAATAAGCAACTCACATTCATGCTCTGTCTCCAGTTAGATTCTTCCTAACAATCTTTATAATAAAGTTTATCAGTAATTACATATATCATCTTCCAAAACAGGAATGTCAACAGTATAACTTTATTGAGTCCTTTATAATTACTCTTTATTGATTTACATTTTTATGCTTCTCTTTATTCTCATGTTTCAATATAAAGTCATCTATTCAGTTCTGATAATTACATCAGGAATACTTAAAATGCTTCTATTCCATTAAGTGTCTACTTTTTCCATGAAGAATTATCCTTGGTTTTGCTGCATAAATTATTCTTGGTTGAAATCCTAGCTCCTTTGTCCTCAGAAATATTATATCTAAGTTCTCCTATTCTTTTAACATGGAAGCTTCCATATCTGTTGTAATTCTAACTGTGGTTGCATGATACTTTCATTGTCTCATTCTGACTGCTTACAAAACTTTCTCTTTGACCTGAAATGTCTGAAATTTGATTGTTACATTCTTGTAAATTTTCATTTTGTGATCATGAGATGATTGGGGAATTCTTTTTTAATTTTTTTTTTGCTCATCTAGTGTTTGACAAACCCAAAGATCCTAACTTTTGGGATAATTAATTCATTATTTGACAAAAACTGCTGGGATAATTGGAAATTAGTATGGCAGAAATCAGGCATGGACCCAGACTTAACACCATATACCAAGATAAGATCAAAATGGGTCCATGATTTAGGAATAAAGAATGAGATTATAAATAAATTAGAGGAACATAGGATAGTTTATCTCTCCGACTTGTGGAGGAGGAAGAAATTTGTGACCAAAGACAAACTAGAGACCATTATTGATCACAAAATAGAAAATTTTGATTACATCAAATTAAAAAGCTTTTGTACAAACAAAACTAATGCAAACAAGATTAGAAGGGAAGCAACCAACTGGGAAAACATCTTCACAGTTAAAGGTTCTGATAAAGGCCTCATTTCCAAATTATATAGAGAACTGACACTAATTTATAAAAAAATCAAGCCATTCTCCAATTGACAAATGGTCAAAGATATGAACAGACAATTTTCAGATGATGAAATTGAAACTATTACCACCCATATGAAAGAGTGTTCCAAATCATTATTAATCAGAGAAATACAAATTGATACAACTCTGAGATACCACTACACACCTATCAGATTAGCTAAGATGACAGGAAAAAATAATGATGGTTGTTGGAGGAGATGTGGGAAAACTGGGACATTGATGCATTGTTGGTGGAGTTGTGAACGAATCCAACCATTTTGGAGAGCAATCTGGAATTATGCCCCAAAAGTTATCAAACTGTGCATACCCTTTGACCCAGCAGTGCTACTACTGGGTTTATACCCCAAGGAGATACTAAAGAAGGGAAAGGGACCTGTATGTGCCAAAATGTTTGTGGCAGCCCTGTTTATAGTGGCTAGAAACTGAAAAATGAATGGATGCCCATCAATTGGAGAATGGTTGGGCAAATTGTGGTATATGAATGTTATGGAATATCATTGTTCTGTAAGAAATGACCAGCAGGATGAATACAGAGAGGATTGGCGAGACTTGCATGAACTGATGCTAAGTGAAATGAGCAGAACCAAGAGATCATTATATACTTCAACAATGATACTGTATGAGGATGTATTCTGATGGAAGTGGATTTCTTTGAAAAAGAGACCTAATTCCGTTTCAATTGATCAATGATGGACAGAAGCAGTTACACCAAAGAAAGAACACTGGGAAATGAATGTAAACTGCTTGCATTTTTGTTTTTCTTCCCAGGTTATTTTTACATTCTGAATCCAATTCTCCCTGTGCAACAAGAAAACTGTTTGACTCTGCACACATATATTTTATCTAGGATATACTGTGACATATTCAACATATATAGGACTGCTTGCCATCTAGGGGAGGGGGTAGAGGGAGAGAGGGGAAAAAATCAGAACAGAAGTGAGTGCAAGGGATAATGTTGTAAAAAATTACCCTGGAATGGGTTTGGTCATAAAAAGTTATTATAATAAATAAAAATAAATAAATTTATAAAAAAATAAAAAATATTGCTCTCTAGATCTAAAATATTGGGCAAGTTTCCTTGATAATTCCTTAAAAGATGATATCTAGGCTCTTTTTTTTCTCTTTTGATCAAGCCTTTTACGAACTTCAATAATTCTGATATTATATCTTCTTGATCTATTTTCTAGGTCAGTTGTTTTTCCAATGAAATATCTCACATTTTCTTCCACTTTATCCCAAGTTTTTAGCTTTTTTATTGTTTATTATTTTATGTGTTGTTAGCTTCTGTTTGTCCAAATCTAATTTTTTAAGGTTCTCCTTTTTTTTCAAAGAATTTTTGATATATCATTAGGCCAATTTGTTTTCTTTAAGGTGTTATTTTTCATAGATCTTTTTTTTTACTAAACTATTTTTTCTTTTTTTTTGCATCATTCATTTTTTTCTCAATTTATATTCTATTATTATTCTCTTTCTTGAATTCTTTCAGGAAATCTTTTTGGGCTTGCATTCAATTTACATTTTTTTCTTTGAAGTTTTCTTGTAGTCATGTTCATATTGTTTTCGTATTCTGAGTTTATGTCTCATAGAAGCTTTTTTTATGATCAAGTGTTTTTATTTTCATTGTTAATGCATTTTTCCAGCCTATTTCAGAGACTTTGAACTTTATGTTAAAATTGGGCTCTGGTTGCTTTGGTGTAGAGAGGCAGTGTTCCAAGCTTCAGGTATTTCATCTTGCAGTTTTCAATGCTAGTTCAAGGGGTCTTCAAGCTTTCAGCGCTTCCAATGTGATCTGATCTGGGAATAGGTGTAGTCACTGCTTTTCTGGTCTGTGCTTTGGTCTTAAACCAGTAAGTCGTTATCTATTCCTTTGCAGCCACAAGCACTAGTGCTGCTCTTGACCCTAGAGCTGTGACCAGAGTTCCTACTTCCTTAAAATAGAATATAACCATTCCTTTCTTTCTTGGAACTGTGACTTATAATTGTTTATGGGTAAGAATTGCTAATTAGTGACAGTTATATCCAGTGCCAGTGAAAGATCTCCTGTAATTTCTTTCTAATCAATTGTCTGTACCCCTTACCACTTTTGGGTCTAGAGTCAGGAAGATCTCCCAAATCTGCTTCTGCTTCTCTCAGATGCTGCCAAATGCATTATAGGCCAGTCACCTCCCCACTCTCATATACCTCTCTTGCTAACCTAAGTTGTCTTAAATTGGAAAGATTTCTTACTCTTACCTGTTATTGGTTCTGCCACTCCAAATTTGATTTGAGCTATTATTTGAAAGTTGTTTAGAACGGAATGTTAGAAGAGAAGGGATGGATTTTGGGTCAGTACTTCACACTCTTGGCTCTTCCTAGTATTTTTCTTAATTCTAATTCATATACTCTATGATCTAGCAGCTGACCTATTTGCTGTTCTTTGCAGCATGTCCTTTCCATGTCCTGTCTTCATTCCTTGAAATGGTTGACTTTTGTTCTTTCAAATCTCTTGCCTCCTAATTTCCAACTTTTAGTTTCTCTAATTTTTTTAATGACTCATTTCATGATTCCACTTTTTATTGAAGTCCTTTTCTGGTTCCCAGTGTTTTCCTATATGACATTAACTTCCATTTACTATGTTTACATCTTGTATATAGGTAGATATATACCTATTGTCTCTCCCATTAGAATCGGAGCTCCTTTAAGGTAAGGATTATGCTTTTTCTTTCTTCACATTCCTGGTATTACTTACAGCAACTGGCACAAAATAAATATTTAATAAATGTTGGTTGAGGTTCTTTGGATGCTTATGTTTGAAGGCAATATTTTATTATACCTAGCTCTAGAAAACTGCAAAGTTATCTCTAAGGTATCTGTAATCACAAAAAAAAAAAAATTAGTTTGACTATCCACATAAGAAAGACTAAATGGCTGAAGATTATCTGTTGCACCTATTTCCACATATATTTTGATGCTCAACCCATTAATTTTATCTCTAAATATGTATATCTGGGACAGATAGTACAGATAGTCAGTTTTCTTAGAATTGAACAGTAGGAAGCAAAGTGAATTAGATTATCTTCAAAAAATTACAGAAATGCTTTTATAAACCCTAAGATATTTATACAAGCAAAGCCCATCTTTTTAATGTCATCATTGACTAATGTTTCTATCCTACATTAAAGCATAGAATATATCTATCTCTGCAAAATTAAAAAAAAAGTCCCACTGAGAGCAAAGAACAATGAGGTGATCCTCTTTCCTTTTTCTTCCTTTTTCCCTTCCTCTTTTCCTCACTCCTTTTTGCTTCCCTCCCTTCTCCTTCCCTCCCTCCTTCCTTCCTTTCGTCCCTCCCTTCCTTCCTTCTTTCCTTCCTTCCTTCCTTCCTTCCTTCCTTCCTTCCTTCCTTCCTTCCTTCCTTCCTTTCTTCCTTCCTTCCACTTTAATTTATCTTGTCTAATACTGGTGGCATAGGGACTTAAATAAAATCCTCAGACTCTAAAGTTGAGCATGTTGTTCCCAGAAGGGTCAAATGTAACTTCAGAGATGTGGGGGTAATTGTCATTTTCAGTAAAACTGTCACACTCATCATGGCTGTGCATACTAAATTGCATGACACTTTTTTTTTCAGATGTCATTTCAGTGAAGGATGATAAGATTAGGCTAGGTGCATGCTAATCTGGAAAATGCTAGGAAAGTGGTTTGTAGTCCATGATTTGAGATTGAGAAATGACAATGTCTACTTTGATATCATTGAGGAATAAAGGAGTATTGAAAATATGCTATTGAGAAAATGGTTTTACTTTAATTCATACTATGTTACTATAATAAGAATTAGGGACTCATATTTAAAGAAACAAAAGTCACCCATGATACCATGGTAGGGAGCGGAAGGAGTGAGATTTTAGATAATGATATCTGAATATATTGTGAAAATTAGAATCCTTACTAAATTGAATGAAAGAACAAATAATAATAACCTATTTTTTTGGAGTTAAAAATAACTTAGAGATCGTTTAGTCCAATTGCCTCAATTTACAAATGAGGAAACAAAGTCAAAACAGAGAAATTATGGCTTGTCTCAAATTTATGAGTTAGCTGGAAGAAACCATTTTTTAAAGTTTTAGCCAGTTAAACTATTCTTCACTCTTCCTATAAGAAATGGAATTAAAGTAAAGCAACTACTTACTTTGATTACTCCAAGTCCTTTTCTCCTTTCCGTCCTGCACTTTCTCTTATTTCTTAGGGGAAAGGAAGGGAATATTAATTTATTTTGCACCTAATATATGCCTGCACTGTGATAAGCACTTTTAACAAGTATTATCTCATTACTAGAATTAGGATGGGATGAATGTTGGGGCAAAGAAAGAGTAAAAAATGAGAAAAGTTACAAACTTTAGATGCGTTTTCTTGGCTACTTTTCTCTGTAACAGACAGAGTAGGAGTATACTATGTTTTAGTGGAGAATATGGTTTCCCTGAAACCTCACATCCTGGCTGCTACTGAATGGAATCAACTGTGGTAAATGCAAAACAGTACTGGTGGTGGAAATGAAGCAGAACATCCAGTTATGTTTAGAGGTTGAATTAGCAGAACAGTTTGAATAATAGGAGAAGTAAAACTTGCACATGATTTACTCCACATGAGTGCCATGGTGATTGCTATCTTATTTGGAAGTAAATAATGCAGTATACTGAATAAATAAATCTTTTTTCCAACAAAGTTGCAGATTTTCTTATTTACCTGGGGTGGTGGGAAGCATATTTAAATTTAATATAAAAAAGATGTTCCAAGTCATTATTAATCAGAGAAATGCAAATTAAGACAACTCTAAGATACCACTACACACCTGCAAAATTGGCTAAGATGACAGGAAAAAATAATGATGATTGTTGGAGGGGATGTGGGAAAACTGGGACATTGATGCATTGTTGGTGGAGTTGTGAACGAATCCAACCATTCTGGAGAGTAGTTTGGAACTATGCTCAGAAAGTTATCAAACTGTGCATACCCTTTGATCCAGCAGTGTTACTACTGGGCTTATATCCCAAAGAGATTATAAAGAAGGGAAAGGAACCTGTATGTGCACGAATGTTTGTGGCAGCCCTTTTTGTAGTGGCTAGAAACTGGAAACTGAATGGATGTCCATCAGTTGGAGAATGGCTGAATAAATTCTGGTATATGAATATTATGGAATATTACTGTTCTGTAAGAAATGACCAACAGGATGATTTCAGAAAGGCCTGGAGAGATTTACACGAATTAATGCTGAGTGAAATGAGCAGGACCAGGAGATCATTATATACTTCAACAACAATACTATATGATGACCAGTTCTGATGGACCTGGCCATCCTCAACAACGAGATCAACCAAATCATTTCCAATGGAGCAGTAATGAACTGAACCAGCTACGCCCAGAGAAAGAACTCTGGGAGATGACTAAAAACCATTACATTGAATTCCCAATCCCTATATTTATGCCCACATGAATTTTTTATTTCCTTCACAAGCTAATTGTACAATATTTCAGAGTCTGATTCTTTTTGTACAGCAAAATAACGTTTTGGTCATGTATACTTATTATGTATCTAATTTATATTTTAATGTATTTGATATCTACCGGTCATCCTGCCATCTGGGGGAGGGGGTGGGAGGTAAGAGTTGAAAAATTGGAACAAGAGGTTTGGCAATTGTTAATGCTGTAATGTTACCCATGCATATATCCTGTAAATAAAAGGCTATTAAATTAAAAAAATAAATTAATATAAAAAAGGATCTTTTGTGCCGACGATAAAAATTTTGAAAGATAGTTAACCTTGATTACTAGATTTATGAAATTTATACACTCCTTATTTCCTTGTCAGATTCATCTCTTTTTCAAGAGCAAGAGAATAGTCACTACAACCAAAAAAGAAAGAAAAAAGGAAGGAAGAAAGAAAAAGTTTCCTTCACCTCCATCTGTCACTCATTATCCTTTTTTTATTTTCTGTTAAATTGTGTTCTTTCTGTCCTTTGATTTTGAGGAAGGTCCCATGACATTGGTCAGTATTTTGCAAATGTAATACTTTAAGGACATGTTTAATTGACTCACAGTTTGAAGTGATAGCAAAGTGAGTTTGCCCTTTGCCTTAAAGTACCTAGGAATCCTGATCTATATTCCTGATTGCTATTGATTTTTCTAGATTTCATTATAAAATCAATAACTGTTGCATGGGTTAAAATAGTTTACAAGGGTTGCAACATACTGGGGACTCCTGAAAACATACTGAGCTCGTTGAAGCCACCCGGGTAGCCAATTAGGAGAAAACATCTATTAGGTAAAAACAGGGCAGTCCCATTGACTGCTATTGATTTTCTTAGCCCTGTGAAAAGACAATCAATTAGATAAAGAAGGCTAATGTTACAGCTGCAATTTAATAACCCCTAAAGAAAGGAGGAGGGCTATTGATTCCTGACATGGAATGTCGAAGTTTATTGAAATATACTGAAGTTCACCTGTCTTATAATCAGGCCTCCAGGAAAAAGGAAGGTCTTAGTACCCTGAATGTAACTTGCAGTATAAAATCCTAGAGATTAAAGGGGGTGATTTCAGACTTCAGAGATGCAAATGAAACAAAACTTTAGAAGAAGCCTAAGCCCAAGAGTGAATACCAAATCATGGAAGCTATTGACAGAAACTGTCTTGGTGAAGGTTGTTTCTTTCTTTCTTTTTTTTTTTCTTTCATTCTTTCTTTTTTCCCCATACAGAGCACACCAGAGTACCACCTGTCATTTTCAAAAGCAAAGTCAGTTTTGCCAACCAGCCGTGAATGACAAATAAAGCTTTATATGAAACACAAGGGCATATTATGTGCTATTGTGAGTTCGGCTAAGTGCTAATTTATCTGGCTTGTTCTCTTCAGCAAACACACGCACAGACACATGAAATAATCCATCTAATTATGTAGCTATTTAGGAGAAAAACAAAGCAAGGTGTTTTTGTATGATGCAGAAGGTACATGATACAACAAAGGTTTTCACAAAACCTAACATAGCTAATGAAAATAAATGAAGTGCTGTAAGCTGGAACAATTTTAGAACAAATAAACTTTTGCTAGTTTTATATTTTAGGGAGACCCAGCTGCTTTTCATAAATAGATGAGTACCTTCTTTCATTTTTTTTTTGATAGTCTCTAATTGGAAATGGCTAATAGGCCTTGTTCCTTTCAAAAATAAAATCTGGACTAAAATACCTCATATAGATATTTTCTTTATGCTTTTCTTTTCTATTGCTTGTATTTGATCCTTTCTCCCTCATTATATATATGCCTTTTTCACCAGCAGACAGCTGCTATTCACAATAATTGCTAGGGCAGTCAATTATACTTTAAATAGGCCTACTTGAGGACAAATGGTGGTCTAAATTGTGCTGAAGACATACCATACACAAAGACTGTGTCATTTCTAGTACCAGAGACATTCGAAATATTTCTCAGTAGCAATATAGTTCATATACCTTACTGCAGACCTGTCAAAATTTTTTTTTCCTGAGGCATTTCCAGAATGCAAGTATACTATTCTATGAGTCATTACTTAATTACTTTACTTTTTACTTATAAATGAGAGAATTTAAGTATGATTTTCCTCCTCTTCATTTGCATGGTGCAAATTAGTATTGCAGAGAATTCAGTCTGCCAGTATTCCTTCCTTGATGTTCAAATTCAACAGCTTTACAAATAAATGTACTTGTTATTAATAAAGTTCTATACATAATTTCAACATGAAAGTACTGATATTTAAGAAACCTTCAAATTATGTTCCATGTACTTTTAAAGATGATTTTTCCCTAAAGAATTATAAGATTTAGTTTCTTTATACCAATAACAAAAAGCATCAGGAAATTGAAAAAATATATAGTCTCATATTAATGATTATTATTATAGACATTTAATTAATATAGAAAGTGAATAAAATTTTATTCTTAGTAATAATGTTATTAATACAAATTGAATAAATAGAGCAAATTCTTAGTTATAAAAATACTCTAAGATAATTTTGTACTATTAGGATGTAATGTATCCATGTATGTAATGTAATCAAACAATGAGATTTTAGACAGTTAAGATTTTATTTCTATATTGCTATTTAACTGAATATTAAAATTCAAATGACAATATTTCCACTTAATTATCTTGTGAAAATTTTCAAATATCTCTGAAATAAAGATAGTTCCTGGGAAATGTGGATGTATATGTAGGTATATATGTATGGATGTGTCAATGCATGTATACACATATATGCCTATGTACACTCTCATGTATATTTGTATTTTTCATATTTAGTCACACATATATGTATATATACATCTCTATACACTTTATATACAAGTTTGCCTATATGCAAATTATATATCTATATACATATATATTATTGAATTATATATATATATATATATATATATATATATAATTCAAGTAAAAAAAAAAGTAGAGATGACAGGGGAAAAAATAATGTAATGAAGTCATTTCATCCTGAAGACATATTCATTTATCTTATTTATTGAATATCTGCTGATGGGAAGATGCCTTGCCTTGTGGAAGACAAAAACAAAATGAATGATAAACATTATCTGACCTCAAGGAACTCATATTTCAATTAGTCACAGTAAGACAATTACACAAATCTTAGTATCATTAAGTATACTTATCATAAAAATGTAAAATTTAAAATATGTACTGAGAAGGGAACTGTCATGTTCTTGAAAGAGAGTGATAAGAAATTTTATAGAGTGTTTCATGAAGGAAGGATCATTTGAGTTCAGTCTTCATGGATTAATACAATTTCCACTAGCAAAGTGAAGAAAAATTTATTAAGACTCTTTTTAATGCTAGACAATATGTGAAGCTCAGGTGATCCCATTTAAAGAAAAAACCAAAGGCAAAAATATAGGGACTGGGAATTCAGTTTAATCGTTCTTAGTCATCTCCCAGAGTTCTTTCGCTGGGTGTAGCTGGTTCAGTTCATTACTGCTTTGTTGGAACTGATTTGGTTCATCTCATTGTTGAAGAGACCCATGTCCATCAGAATTGATCATCATATAGTATTGTTGTTGAAGTAATATTCCATAATATTCATATACCACAATTTATTCAGCCACTCTCCAATTGATGGGCATCCACTCAGTTTCCAGTTTCTGGCCACTACAAAGAGGGCTGCCACAAACATTCGTGCACATACAAGTCCCTTTCCCTTTTTTATGATCTCTTTGGGATATAAGCCCAGTACTAACACTACTGGATCAGAGGGTATGCACAGTTTGATAACTTTTTGAGCATAGTTCCAAATTGCTCTCCAGAATGATTGGATGCATTCACAATTCTACCAACAATGTATTAGTGTCCCTGTTTTCCTACATCCCCTCCAACATTCCACATTATCTTTCCTTGTCATTCTAGCCAGTCTGACAGGTGTGTAGTGGTTTCTCAGAGTTGTCTTAATTTGCATTTCTCTGATTAATAATGACTTGGAGCATCTTTTCATGTGGCTAGAAATAGTTTCAATTTCTTCATCTGAGAATTGTCTGTTCATATCCTTTGACCATTTATCAATTGGAGAATGGCTTGCTTTCTTATAAATTAGAGTCAATTCTTTATATATTTTGGAATCTGTTCATATCCTTTGACCATTTATCAATTGGAGAATGGCTTGCTTTCTTATAAATTAGAGTCAATTCTTTATATATTTTGGAAATGAAACCTTTATCAGAACCTTTGACTGTAAAAATATTTTCCCAGATTATTGCTTCCCTTCTAATCTTGTCTGCATTAGTTTTGTTTGTACAAAAACTTTTCAGTTTGGTATAATCAAAATTTTCTATTTTGTGATCAGTAATGATCTCTAGTTCTTCTTTGGTCATAAATCAGGAGCATTTTCATGGTTTATTTCTCACATCATTGTGTCAAGGTATTTTTTTTTTGGTAACATTTTCAGGTCATCCAATTATTTTTATATTTTCTTTTCGGTTCTTCAGATTTGTTGTTTTTTCTTATGTTTCACATTCTACCCTATTTTTTTCCATTCTTTATATTTTGTTTTGTTTTTTCTTGGTCTTTCATAGTTTTACTGACTTGCCTTTGTCCAATTCTGATTTTTAAAGATTTATTTTCATCTTTGAGAATATCTCATTTTCTAGTTGGTTAGCATTTTTTTTTATCTTTTTGTTTTCATTGAGTGTGTTTTATTTAATTAATCTCTCACTTGATTTTTAAGTTATTTTTTGAATTCTAAAAACTCTTTCTGTTCAGGGAGTCACTATCATTACTCTTTGGGGTAGAAGGAGCTTCTTTTTCACTTCAGTGTTCATCTCTGAAGATGAACCCCAGTCTTCCCTATTCCCAAAGTAAATTTCTATGGTTGAGTTCTTTCTACTTTGCTGGTCCAGTTTTTTTTTTTTTTTTACTGAGGAATATTACTATAACTACCTCTAATCGTGGAGTGGAAGGATTGTGTTTCTGGGTTCACTTCAAGTCTCCTCTAAGATTTGGAATCCCAAATCAAGAGCTCCCCATTCCTGCAAGTGCTCACAACCAGCAGTGTCCCTGCCCCACTGCCTCTGCACTCATGGGTGTGCTGGTTCCTTCTCAATGATAGATCATCTTGGGTTGTGTCAGGAGGAGCCCTGTCTTGCCTCATATGTCTTGTTCTATGTTTGCCTGAAGCACAAATTTGTTCTGTTTGTGGGGGAAATCTGTAGAACCTAAAATTTACCAAACCTACTCTGCCATGTTTGAATCCTCCCCCACTTACATGCACATTGGCAATATCATTTTGATATCTGCAGGGAGGATTTCTTTAGCTAGGAGAGACAAGGCAGAAAGACCAATCAGAAACTATTGACCAGGTATGTCTAGAAAAATAATTCAGTTCTGAGGTGATAAAGATATGAACCCAGGATGACAGCAGTGTTGTAAGAGAAAGGGGCATTCAGTTCTGAGGTGATAAAGATATGAACCCAGGATGACAGCAGTGTTATAAGAGAAAGGGACATATAGATGAGTTACAGTCACCTATATGTAAAGGTAAACACCAAAAGGACTTCTCAAAATATGTGAAGGATGAGAGAGAATTAGGAGCCAAGAATGATAGCTAGGTTGCAAGCTTAAGTGATTGAGAGTTTGGTGGTATACTCAATAATTATTCAAAAATGTTTTGGATATATTGAATTTAAAATGTCTATAGTTCATAGAGTATGAAGAATTCAATAGGCAATTGGATCTGAGACCATAAAGATTAAAAGAAAAAATTATAGCGTATATATGGATCCAATAATTGCCTGCTTAGAGATAATAAATAAATCCACTAGAGGTGATGCAATCAGCAAATAACATAGTACAGAGAAGGAAAAGAGGCCCAGTATAAAACCTTAGCAGAAAAGCATGGTTAATGTATGTGATCTGGATATATATCAATGTAAGAAATGATTATTAATAACCAATATTTTGGGGGAGAGGATTCAGATTCTTCTAAAGTACTTTAAAATTTGGATCTTTTGACTCTTCAATAATGAGGTGATGTAGTCTGAATGTGGTTCACAAAATAGTATTTTCACCTTTTTTATTGTTGTTTGCATGCTTTCTTTTCCTCTTCTCATCTTTTTCCTTTTTGATATGAGTTTTCTTGTGATGCATGATAAATATGAAAATATGTTTAGAAGAATTGCACATATTTAACCTATATTGAATTGCTTACTGTCTAGGAGAGGAGGGTGAGGGGAAAGGGGAGAAAATTTGGAATACAAAGTTTTGCAAGGGTGAATGTTGAAAACTATCTCTGCATGTATTTGGAAAATAAAAAGCTACTATTATGGAAAACGAAAAATTAATAAAAGTTGAGTCGTTTCTTATTCAGAAGCAAGTTACTGATAAAGAGACTACATTAACTCTCCTTGATCTTGCTCAAAATCCACCTTAATGGAAGCTATTGTGTTCTACTAAGTCTTAGCTAGAGTATACAGTTTTTGAATTGATACCCTAAAGTAAACAAAGACAAAAAATAAAAACAAAACCTAGATTAATATAGAGATACTTTCCTTATTCAAGAGATGCTCAGCCCTTCATTTTATTTTTTATCTGTTCATTTTAATATAACCTATCTTCAATCGCATTAACCAATTTGATTTGATTATTGTTTGATAGACTACTACTGTTTTGAGAGATATAATTTTTTTCATCTAATAGAGAAGACCAAATGATTAGCTTTTTAAAAATAACCTATTGGCTTTATTAATGAAATGATCAAATTACTCAGAAACCATGTCTCTCAAAACTTTTTAAAAATGTCATAATTATGGTGATGATGAGGGGATTTTTATTTTTTTAAATAACTTTTTATTGACAGATCCTATGGCTGGGCAATTTTTTTACAACATTATCCTTTGCACTCACTTCTGTTCCAACTTTTCCCCTCCCTCCCTTCACCCACTCCCCCAGATGGCGAGCAGTCCTATACAAGTTAAATATGTTACAATGTATCCTGGATACAATATATGTGTGCAGAACCAAACAATTCTCTTGTTGCACAGGAAGAATTGGATTCAGAAGGTAAAAATAACCTGGGAAGAAAAACAAAAATGCAAGCAGTTTACATTCATTTCCCAGTGTTTTTCTTTGGGTGTAGCTGCTTCTGTCCATCTGTGATCAATTGAAACTGAGTTAGATCTCTTTGTTGAAGAAATCCACTTCCATCAGAATACATCCTTATACAGTATCGTTGTTGAGGTATATAATGATCTCCTGGTTCTGCTCATTTGACTTAGCATTAGTTCATATAAGTCTCACCAATCCTCTCTTTATTCATCCTGCTGGTCATTTCTCACGAACAATAATATCCATAATATTCATATACCACAATTTACTCAACCATTCTCCAATTGATGGGCATCCATTCATTTTCCAGTTTCTAGCCACTACAAACAGGGCTGCCATAAACATTTTGGCACATACAGGTCCCTTTCCCTTTTTTAGTACCTCTTTTGGATATAACTCCAGTAGAAACACTGCTGGATCAAAGGGTATGCACAGTTTGATAACTTTTTCAGCATAGTTCCAAATTGCACTCCAGAATGGGGAGATGTAGTCACAATTCCACCAACAATGTATCAGTGCCCCTGTTTTCCTACATCCCCCTCCAACATTCCTTGTTATCTTTCCCTGTCATTCTAGCCAATCTGACAGGTGTGTAGTGGTATCTCAGAGTTGTCTTAATTTGCATTTCTCTGATTAATAATGACTTGGAGCATCTTTTCATATGGCTGGAAATAGTTTCAATTTCTTCATCTGAGTATTGTATGTTCATATCCTTTGACCATTTATCAATTGGAGAATGGTTTGATTTCTTATAAATTAGAGTCAATTCTCTATATATTTTGGAAATGAGGCCTTTATCAGAACCTTTGACTGTAAAAATGTTTTCCCAGTTTATTGTTTCCCTTCTAATCTTGTCTGCATTAGTTTTGTTTGTACAAAAACTTTTCAAGTTGATATAACCAAAATTTTCTATTTTGTAGTCAATAGTGATCTCTAGTTCTTCTTTGGTCATAGATTCCTTCCTCTTCCACAGGTCTGAGAGGCTATTCCAATTTATTTATAATCTCATTCTTTATGGCTAGGTCATTAACTCATTTTGATCTTATCTTGGTATACGGGATGAGGGTATTTTTAGAGAAAATGAGACAGATCTGGTTTAGGGTCTCCCATGAAATGGACTTTCCTTTGAGCTCTCATTTTCAACATATCTCAGACTGCACTACTATTAAGTCAATGTCTTACTACTTTCAGTGTCTTACCTGCTTTCAAAGAGCTCTAAATTTCTCATTCTCTCAAAATATAATAGAAAACTATATTGTTTATTCCTAGTCCCAGTATAGGAAAAATTGTGGGAAAAACCAAAATTCATTGATTTTAGTGATTATAAAAATGTTAAGGAAACATGCAATGATTTATGTTACTGAACAGAGTCCTGGCTACTTCCAAATCCAGTGAACAGATTACAAAAGGTTTGAATGTCTAATTAACACAGTTTTCAAAAATTAAAAAAAATGTCCTTTTTTGAAATGCTTCTTTTCACCTTTTAGAAACTATAATTAACACCTAATAATTTACAAATTTGGAGAAATGTCTTTCTCTTACACCTTTCATCAATATTACTTATAAAAACAGCTTTTACTATGTTAATATACACTTTAAAAATTAGTGAAGTCTCAAAGTTTGTATTTAAGTTCTTGTCTCACAAGACAAAGCAAAACAACTACTTTTTTATTGTTGAAATTTTCAATTTGGCATCTTGACATTTGATGCAGAGGTAGGAGAAAGGGGGTGAGATAGGTTTCTATATTTAATTTATCAAAATGGATCAAAGTAGAGGGCACCCCATGCTTCAAGCCCCTCTTATTATATACTGTTACTTTAAACTCTTTTATAGTGGATTACCTGGAAATAGTGAATCCCATTATTAAAAATGCTTGTATTAAATAGTCTTTATGTAAAATATAATACTAAATAACCAAAACTATAAATTGAGGTTTATGAAAAATAGATTCCAATTTTAATTGCATTAACTCTGCATTCATTTTAAGTAAAATCATCTACCGAGGCCTTTTCCTGGGATTTTGACTCTTTTTGACCTAAAACTTCTGAGTGTTACCTTTGATCATTTCTAGGTAAGCATATATGTGTCTATATGTCTGGTCTAAGTATTTGTACTATAACCTTTCTGAATTTTTGCTCTCAACAGTAATGGATAATCTCCTCAGCACTGGTATAGAGGCATATTTTTATGAATGCAAATATTTTTGAAGAATCTGCCTGGGAATATTGGATACACTGTGAAATCTGGGGTTGCATCATTCCCATCTTGCTGAACATGGTCCAAAGTCTCTTGTAAGAGAATTCTGGTAGAAGAGTCCTAGATTTTGGCCAGGAGATGTGATGTTCTGCCAAAGAGAGCTTTTGAGAATCATTTAATGGCTTACTAACAGAACTGAGGTCATTATTGTAAGAGACAAGTAGTTTACAAAAGAATTCTACAGACATGCTAATGAAGATAGGAATAGACTTGTATTCTTCATCTTGTAAGAATGAGTGTCCACAAATAGTCATGCCCTAAAATCACCAGAGAATGCCTTTTTATATCCTGTCCCCAAAATGTTAGTTCCTTTCCTGCTATCCCATTGGCAAGGTTTTACAGAGGTTACATTCTATCCAGCACACCTAATTCTCTCACATGAGCATGAATCTCCATCCTTGATTACATATACCATTAGCTTTCAACTTATTTGGACATAGTTCAGTCTCTCCCCTGATTCCTCATTGCCTGGGAACTACAGAGATTATAGTTTATTCAGTGTGCCTTATTTTCCCACATAAGTATGAGTCTCCATCCCTGATTATATCTTATAACATGTTTCTTATTCTAATTTATGGCTTGTCACTATAAGTTTTATAACCTCCAGATGATTGTGATTTGTGATTTATGTGTAAAATTTTAAATATGTCCTTATACTTTTCAATTATTTCACTGTTTTTTGAAGTAACTGAAAGCTCTAGAAGTTTCTCTCCAGAGAAACAGGATACCATGCCAGAATTAAATCAAATTCCTTAGTTCTCTATGCCTGGACTCAAAGCAGCAGGTCAAGGTAGTCTTAGGATATTTTATCCCAGCACACTATAAGGTAATGTTATGATAACAAGTGTGATTTCTTTCCAATGATTTTGTAAAACTTTATATATATTTCCTAATATATGCAACTTGAATTTCCCAGGAAGATGGGGATTCTCTTTATACAGGCAGCTCTTTATCTGCTAGGTCTCAAAGGGAAAGACAGGGGATCCTAGCTTTTTTAAGGAAGTAGAGCAAAAGTTTATAAGGATGTGGGAAATGAAGCTAAAAATTGTCACCAAAACATATCAATAGATAGTAATATTTTTCTTCTAAAATACTAAGAGTATTGTATTTTAATATTAAAATGCTACATTAGCAATTATGAATCCATATTTGATTTGATTTAAGATAAAAATCTGTTCTGAAAGAAATAAGAAATCTGACAGTTCTTTCTTTGGCAGTATTATTATAATAAGTTACAACCTAATATCCCCCAAATTTTTATTTGATAATAAGAAATTTCATAGCCATATGTCCTTAAGAAAGTTATATTTACTGCAGTTAACTGTTCTATAAAGGGATGATAATAGAACCTACCTCCAAGAGTTGTGAAGATTATATGATTGTAAAGTGCTTGGCACAGTATATGGCATAGGACAAAGGATATATAAACACTGTTTTAATTAAATGTTTAAATGTAATTATTTTTAATTAATAATAAAATGGTAACGATAATTAATCTTTATTTAAATATAATAGTTTTATATGATAACTTTATATGAATTTTTAGATGTGTTTGGTATACAATGCCAAAAGTGATGAATGATTGTCTGTGTAGGGTAATTTAGAAGTACATTCCAATAAATTAATGTTACCTGATTGGTAAGGAATTTGTTTCAAGTTTTAAACAAATAATATTGTTTATGGTATTGTTATGTTTCTAAATTTTCTCATAGTGTATAATTTGGTCAACAATTTTATCAGTTATGTTGTTAGAAAAAACAGTTTCTCTTAGAATCTGCATGTTGTTAGATTAAGAATTGTATTACTGTTAAAAAAAAAATAAAAGAATGAATGGGTTTCAAAGCTGTTAGATCATTCCATCAGCTCTATTGACCATATCCTGTAGTACCATAATGACATATAAACTGTCAAGTTTTGTCTATAATTCCAAAGAAACTTCACCTAAAGTTATAGGGGTTGGATATCACTTATGAAAGTTATGGAAGATTATTCACTTAGTTATTTTGTTATTGCTTTATCAAGTACTTATGCAGGCATTGAAGAAATAAAATTAGTCATTGTACAAAGACTCCTTTATAAACATACAAGGATTGTTAAAATCATTTAGTCATAAATTCTTATCAATCCTGTATAAGAGTTTTCTGCATTTTGGAATGCCTGCTGAGTAAATGGGAATCCTTGTACAAAATGGAATTGAAATTTTCAAGATTACTTATAATGTAGAATGCATTTCATCTAAGATTCTTATTATTTATCTATTGCTTGTGGAAGTTACATACATTATGACGTGACATGGTGTTAACAAACTTGAGTAATAAGGACTACTTATAGTGAATTAACCATTTCATTTCATTCATGAGTCACAATCTCTTTAGATAGTTTCTTTTCAGGTTTTTGATATAACCAGAAAACTGGTGATTTGAACATTTGGGGGTATATATTGAGTTTCTTTCATTTTGATTTCCTAATGGTATACATATTACTAGTTGTTTCTCTGGTTCAAAATACATAAACATTTTAGTCAACTTTTTAGAGCCTACGCAAAAGTGCTTTCCAGAATGGTTGGACCAAATATCAAGAAAAGGAAATTCCAATCACTGCAGACAATTCTACACCTATAAGAAACTAGAAAGAAAAATATATTCTGAAAAAAAAATATATATATATACACCATGATATAATATCAATATCAAGGTATAATACCAAATGTCTAAACAAGAACATGAGTCTAGTCATTAAAGACAAAAGATGAACATTTAATAAAAGACAAGTATCTGAATCATTCAAAGGAACAAACAAAACAGATTTGATATGATATGCAAACATCCAAGACAAGAAAAGTAAATAAAAACATATAATAAAAAATACAAATGAACATTTATAAAGAGATACTATTTATATAGTATATATATAGAGATACTACTTATGGTTTGGGAGAACAACAACAAGGTAATAATAACAAAGGGCCTATTGCAACATTTCTTTCTAAAAGTACACAAGGAGATAAAGATAAAAAAAAAATGAGTTTACATAGGAAAAAATATTGAGAAGGAAAAATCCAGAAACAACTTGGACTAAATCTCACAAACCCTTCTCTGCAAGTAAAGTAGTCCTTTTTCTTCCATTTCTTTCCCTTTTTGTTTCTACAGAATATTACAACATATGGTCAGCAGGGCTTATAGAATGACCTAAGAGCTTTCTAGCACATACATTTTTTTTTTAAAAACTTGAACAATAATACAATTCTCAATCTAACAATATCCAGATTCTAAGAGAAACTGTTTTTCTAACAACATAGCAAAATTTAAAGTAAACATAAAAGGAGGGAAGGAAGAAAATGAAGGAAAACGTGTAATAATAAAGTTAATGATAAACAAAAATAGAGAAAATAGTTCTTACTATACTAGTTCTTATGCCAAAAACAAGAGGCACTATACAGGCGAAGGGCTAGGGTGGCAGAGATATTGAAACAGAGTAAAACAGAAAATTTAATTCATTGGGTAAAGGGCATCCCATTGAGAAAGAGTCCCATCAGAATGGAGATACATTTTATCATGACAGATGGGGACTTTATAATAAGTATAATATCCAGGGATCAAGTAATGAGAAAGATCATTGCTTCTTTGAGAGTGGTACATCTATAAATGACATTCTCCTAGGGATAAGCTTCTAAGGGCAATAACAATTCAAAAGTGTAATAGCACATGATGTAGCAAGATCTTGGAAAATGGAGGAGGGGATTTTGGGGAAGGAAAAAGGTATAAATGGATCCTACACTAAAAAAAAAACTGAGAAAAAGTTCTAGTGTTGGGCAAAACATATTTTTTTTAACTCCTGCAAGAATTGCTACCTGTAAGAATTGCAAATAAAAAAATTAGGTGTGGAATCCTTAAGCATTATTTACAAAGCAAAACCATAGAAATTGCTTAGAAAATAGAAATAAAATGTGTACTTTAAAACTTTTGATTCCATAAGAAGCATAGATGAAAGAGAAAATAAATAAAGTATTGCATAATATTATGAAAATCTTGAATAGAAAGTGAAAAGAATAAAGGGAAAATGGAAAGATCATTCTTTTAAAGTCAGAGGAAATAAAAAACAAAAAACAAAAAAACTAATGAACAAAAGTAGTTGAAGGAAGACTTGGAACACAAGGTAAAGAGAAAGAAAAGGATAAAGAAAAAAACAGGATAGAGGGAAATACACAGTAATCATAATTCTAAATTTGAGTGATATGGACTCACTCACAAAACAAGTGAATGAAGTGATGAATCATGAGTGCAAACAGAAGTGTAATTTTCTCACTTTTTTGTGAAATAGCTAATATGGAAATATTTTATAGTTTCATACATTTATTTGATATCAATTTGCATTCTCAGTGGTTGGGAAAATTGTAGAACGGAGAAAATCTGGAACTATATATTCATACATGTACATATATTCACATAATATGCATGCATGTGTGTATTTATTATTTATATAATACTATGTGAACACACTATATAAATAGGTATATATGTATATATATATATATATATACATACACAATGTATATGGCATTTAATACATAAGTAGGTAGCAGAATTAATTAGAAGCCAGAATTCAATAATATGATTTAGAAGAAACACAAATGAAACAGAAAAACAGAGAGCCTTAAAATAAAAGGCTACAGCAAAATTTAAAATGCTTTAGTTGAAGCAAAAAAAAAAGAAGAAAAAACAGAGGTAGGATTAGTAAACATGATTTCAGACAAAGCAAAACCAAAAAGAAACCTAATTAAAAGAGATAAAGAAGCTCAATCTGATTATAAGGTACTATCGACAAGAAAATATCAACAAGAAGCACATGGCATAGAATTAAATTATATACATATATTATATGGATATATACATATTATAAATATATATATATATATATATAATTTGTACATGTAAAGTATAATGTATAAAGAATAAATAAATATATATATATATATATATATATATATATATATATATATATATATATATATAGTTCCAGATTCTCTCTTTTCTACAGTTCCTCCAACCACTGAAAATGAAAACAATATGGTATCAAATAAACACGTGAAATCATAAAATATTTCCATATTAGTCATTTCACCACAAAGTGAGAAAATTACACTTCTATTTGCATTCAGAGTTCATCAGTTCTCTATCTTGAACTGGAAAGCATTTTTTCATCATGAGTCCTTTGAAATTGTCTTGGATCATTGTATTGATCAGAGTATCCAAGTCTTTCATATTTGATCATGAATTAAACATTGTTGTTACTAAGCAAAATGATTTCCTGGTTTTTCTAACTTCAATTTGCATCATTTAATGTATGCCGTACCATTTTTTTATGAAACCACTCCTTTCATAATTTCTTATAGCATGATAGTACTTTATCAAAAGTATATGCCATGGTTCATCCAATCACTCCCTAGTTAATGTACGATGTATGTGGGTTCTTTTCTCTTTTATTTGATCTTTTTTTAGGTACATATTTAGCTAAGGATATTACAGGATCAGAAGTAGGCACAGTTTCATAGTTCTTTCAGCATAGTTCCAGATTACTCTCCATAATGAGTGAATCAGCTCACTATTCTCGCAATAGATTTTCCCTCATTCTCTCCAGCATTTGTCATTTCTGATAAGTGTGAGGTAATACCTTAGAGTACTTTTAATTTTCCTTTTTTCCCCCAATCAATAGTGATTTAGAATAATAACTTTGATTTCTTCTGAAAAATTGCATACTCATAACATTTAATCATTTATCACTAGGGGGACTACTTTTTATGCATTTCTCTCAGTTCCTTATAAAGTTGAGAAACGAAATCTTTGTCAGAGATACATGTTGTAATTTTAAAAATTAATATTATTTTCTATTTCACTGCTCACCATCTATCCCCAGGGCACACAGGGAACAAAGCAGGGTTCTTTGCAGGGCACATTCCCCAGCTTATCCCTGTAGGGCTTAGTTACTTCCCAGTGGGGAACCCTTTCCCAGAGCACTCCTGTTCCTCAATGCTCTTTGTAGCTGGTTGGCAGGACAGCTACCATCTATACATTTACCACTGCTCTGCAGAGGAAGCTGATAACCTCCTGGCCCTGAAGACAGACCCCAAAGGCTTTAACAAATTGAGTGAAAAAAATCAAAAGACTATCAATAGCTTCTATATAGAAAGAGAGCAGGCTTTCAAACACGGGCAGACTAAAAGCAGACAGTCTCCAGACAATTGTTGGTCCCCAACACAAAAGACTCTCCTAAAAGAGACTATTAAAAATGTTAAAAGAGAACTAGAAGAAAAATAGGGAAAGGAAAGAGAAGCTATGCAAGAGAGCAACAACTTCCTGAAGTATGAATTAGAAAAGGTAAAAAACTCCCAAGAAGTGCAAGGAAACAGAATTTGTGAATTGGAAAAGGTCAAGAATTCCCAAGAAAGTAGGATTTGTGAATTGGAAAAAGAAAATAACTCGCTAAAAAAAAATAGTAAAATGGAAAAAAATTCCATAGAGCAAAACAACTCATTTAAAAACTCAATTGGGCATATACAAAAAGAAATAAAAAAAAAAAAACTATTGAAGAAAATAACTCATTAAAAATCAGAACTGAACAAATGGAAATGCTTGATTCATTAAGACATCAAGAATCAGTCAAGCAAAACCAAAAAAATGAGAGTAGAAAAATATGTCAAATATTTACATGGAAAAACAACAGACCTGGAAAATAGATCTAAGAGAGATAACCTGAGGATCATTGGACTTCCCAAAAACTTTGATGAAAAAAAGAGCCTAGATACTATTTTGTATTGGGCTGAAGCTCGAGCTGATGCACTGAGGTCCCAAGCATGGGAGGCTCAATAGTAATTAGACCATACTCTATTAATATATGTATATGCTTGGAGAAAGAATGGCCCACACCCACTCTTTGTGCAAGTCCTGATATGTTGTATAGGAAATAAGGATTTTGGTGGGTGGAGGCAGAGGGGCGGAGAGAGGAACAGAGAGAGAAAGCTGGCTGGCTTCTGGTCTGACTGGCTTCCTGTTGCAGCTGCTCACATTGCTAATCCCCCTTTACACCCAATGCCCCTTCACTTCCAATCCTTCTTCACCTCAACTGAGAATAAAGATTGAAGATTTTCCCTTAACCTGAATTTCTGACTCTGGCTGATTTTAAAATACTCAGTCATCACATTTGGTGCCCAATGTGGGGAACAAGGACCCTACTTTCACTGAAGAAGTCTCCGGTGACCAGGAACTTAGGTGAGTATAATAGACAAAGAGGGAACTTATTTTCTTAAAGACTAAACTAGTAACCTTTTTTGGCTGAAATGGGACAGATGCTAGCTAAATATTCCCCATCCCTCCCCCAACCTCCTCAACCCTGCCCAGGAGTGGTGCTATAGACAGATAGAAGCTGATAAAAGACCAAGGGCTACTTATAACTTGGGAACAGATAGCTACACTTCTGGGTACATTAAAACACACCTCCCCTTGGTTCTTAGAGGAAGAGCAAATCTCTCGAGATAATTGGACATTAATTGGGTAACAGATCTCCGCATATTACAGTGAAAATGGTCCCCATTCAATATCCATGGAGGCATTCTATTTATACATTATAATAAAATTGGCCTTAAAAACCCTATGATTCCTAGAAGAAAGAAAAAAAAAAGATCTAGAAATAGTCAAATGGGGAAGCCTGAGATAAAGGAGGAAGACAATGAAGAGATTAATGACCATATCCCCACAGGGTATGGAGACTTAAGTGAGGCTCAAGGGTGTGGTGAATCTGAGGCAGCTTCAGCCCCTTACATCTCCCATTTCCTTTTGTTTTAGAACACAGGTGGTTATGCCATCCCTGACTCCTCAGGGAGTTCAGAGCCCCCAAGGGGAGGTGATCACACCCTCCCTGACTTCTCAAGAAGGGAGGTGAAAGCACTAAAAAGGAGATGATAACGCCCTCCCTGCCATCTCAGGAAGGGAGATGAAAAGTACCAAAGGGAAGTGGGGGTTGCTAGTGGGTTTCTGGGCTGAAGGGTCTTATTATGCACAAACCCATCAGCATGGGAGGTATTACACAAGCACATAGCAATAACACAGAGACTATTAGGGATGACCCTCCCCTCAGTCAGTGCAAGCTTGATGTGGTATAACAAACATGAATTGTACATGCAAGTAGTGGAATAACAAACAATATAAATCAACATGGTGTTATAAAAGATTGGCAGAAGTCCTAGAAGGAGGGTATGTAAACAACAGTCACACATATGCCTTCTTCAGCAGCCAAGAGATAGTCCAAAACCAATCTATTGTCCAATGCTTCCCGTATCATGAAATGCAATGATCCCCTCAAGTTTTTGAACTCCTACAAAAGTCTTTTTATGTGTTAGGGAATCCAATGATTCCAGCAGATTTTGAAGTCCTGTAACAGTCTTATCATTTCTCAGAGAATCCAATGATTCCTGAGGGTTTTCAAGTCCTATGTCTCAGAGAATCCAATGATTCCTGAGGGTTTTCAAGTCCTACAACAATCTTATATCTCAGAGAATCCAATGATTCCTGAAGGTTTTGAAGTCCAACAATTTTCGATGTCCATGAGTCAAACGCCATACTATTTTACAGGAAATCATCTAAGAGAAATGCCCAGAAGTAATAGAAACAGAAGGAGAAATAGGAATTGAAAGAATTCATCAAACACCTTCTGAAAAAGACCCTAAAATAAAAACTCCAAGGAATATTGTGGCCAAATTTTACAATTATCAGATTAAAAAAATATATTACAAGCAGCCAGGAAAAAAAAAATCAAATACCAAGGTGTCACAAGAAGGGTCACTCAAGATCTGTCTGCCTCAACAGTTAAGGACTGAAGGGCCTAGAATCTGATATTCCAAAAGGCAAAAAAATTTGGATTGCAGCCAAGAATAAACTACCCAGCTAAGCTGAGCATTTTTTCCATTGAAGAAGGTGAATATTTAATGAAACAGCAATTACATTTGCTTCTAAGAAAAAAAAAAACAGATTTAAACAAAAACAAAATTGACCTCCAACAATAGGACTCAAGAGAAGTAGAAAAAGGTAAAAGGAACTCTTTTTTTAATAGCTTTTTATTTACATGTTATATGTATGGGTAACTTTACAGCATTGACAATTGCCAAACCTCTTGTTCCAATTTTTCCCCTCATTCCCCCTACTCCCCCAGATGGTAGGATGACCAGTAGATGTTAAATATATTAAAATATAAATTAGATACAAAATAAGTATACATTACCAAACCGTTATTTTATTGTACAAAAAGAATCAGACCCTGAAGGAAATAAAAAAATGCAGGTGGGCAAAAATATAGGGATTGGGAATTCAATGTAATGGTTTTTAGTCATCTCCTAGAGTTCTTTCGCTGGGCGTAGCTGGTTCAGTTCATTACTGCTCCATTGGAACTTATTTGGTTCATCTCATTGCTGGAGATAGCCATATCCATTAGAATTGATTATTATAGTTGGATCATTGGAGAAAATTGAATGGAGATAGGAATATATTTTCTTCTCAGCAGTTCATGGAACCTATTCAAAAATTGACCATATATTAGGACATAAAAACCTCAAAATTAAATGCAAGAAAGCAGAAATAGTAAATGCTTTCTTTTCAGATCATGATGCAATAAAAACTACATTCAACAAAAAGTTAGGGGGAAATAGACCAAAAAGTAATTGAAACTAAACAATCTCATCTTAAAGAATGATTGGGTGAAGCAGCAAATTATAGATACAATTAATAATTTCACTCAAGATAATGACAATGATGAGACATCATACCAAAATTTGTGGGATGCAGCCAAAGAGGTAATAAGAGGGAATTTTATATCCTTAGAGGCTTACTTGAATAAAACAGAGAAAGAAAAGATTAATGAATTGGGCTTGCAACTAAAAAAATAAAAGACCAAATTAAAACCCCCAATCAAATACTAAATTGGAAATTTAAAATTAAAAGGAGAAATTAAAATATTGAAAGTAAAAAAAACTATTGAACTAATTAATAAAACTAAGAGTTGGTTCTATGAAAAGCCAATAAAATAGATAAGCCTTTGGTAAATCTGATTAGAAAAAGGAGGGAGGAAAATGAAATTAGTAGTCTTAAAAATGAAAAGGGAGAACTTTCCACCAATGAAGAGGAAATTAGGGAAATAATAAGGAGTTATTTTGCTCAACTTTATGCCAATAAATTTGATAACCTAAGTGAAATGGATGACTACCTCCAAAAATACAGACTTCCTAGACTAAAGAGGAGGAAGTAAATTGTTGAATAGTCCCATTTCAGAAAAAGAAATAGAACAGGCAATTAAACAACTCTTAAGAAAAAATCCCAGAACCAGATGGATTTAATGTGAATTTTACCAAACATTTAAAGAACAATTGGCCCCAATGCTATATAAATTATTTGATAAAATAGGGAATGAAGGAGTCCTACCCAATTCCTTCTATGACACAGACATGGTACTTGATACTAAACCAGGAAGGTGAAAACAGAGAAAGAAAATTATAGACCAATCTCCCTAATGAATATTGATGCTAAAATTTTAAATAAGATATTAGCATAAAGACTACTAGAAAATCATCTCCAAGATAATATACTATGATCAAGTAGGATTTATACCAGAAATGCAGGGCTGGTCTAATATTAGGAAAACTATCAATATAATTGGCCATATTAATAACCAAATTAACAAAAACCATATGATCATCTCAATAGTTGCAGAAAAAGCATTTGACAAAATCCAACATCCATTCCTATGAAAAACACTTGAGAGTATAGGAATAAATGGACTTTTCCTTAAAATAATCAGCAGCATATATTTAAAACCATCAGTAAGCATCATATGTAATAGAGACAAATTGCAACCATTCCCAATAAGATCTGGAGTGAAACAAGGTTGCCCACTATCACCGTTACTATTTAATATTGTATTAGAAACGCTAGCTTTAGCAATAAGAGCTGAGAAAGAGATTAAAGGAATAAGAATAGGCAATGAGGAAACCAAATTATCACTCTTTGCCGATGACATGATGGTATACTTAGAGAACCCCAGAGATTCTACTAAAAAGTTATTAGAAATAATCCACAAATTTAGCAAAATTGCTGGTTATAAAATAAACCCACATAAGTCATCAGCATTCTTATATGTCACTAACAAAATCCAACAGTCAGAGTTACAAAGAGAAATTCCATTTAAAGTAACTACTGATAATATAAAATATTTAGGAATCTATCTGCCAAGGGAAAATCAGAAACTTTATGAGCAAAATTACAGACCACTTTTCACACAAATTAAGTCTGATCTAACCAATTGGAAAAATATTAAATGCTCTTGGATAGGGCGAGCAAATATAATAAAGATGACAATGTTACCTAAACTAATCTATTTATTTAGTGCTATACCAATTAGAGTCCCAAAAAACTATTTTAATGACCTAGAAAAAATAACAACAAAGTTCATATGGAAAACAAAAGGTCAAGAATTTCAAGGGATTTAATGAAAAAAAAAATCAAATGAAGGTGGCTTAGCTGTACCAGATCTAAAATTATATTAAAGAGCAGCAGTTACCAAAACTATTTGGTATTGGCTAAGGAATAGATTAGTTGATCAGTGGAATAGATTAGGTTCAAGGGATAAAACAGTCAACAAATATAGCAATGTAGTCTTTGACAAACCCAAAGATCCAGCTGTTGGGATAAGAACTTACTGTTTGATAAAAATTGCTGGGAAAATTGGAAACTAATATGGCAGAAACTAGGCATTGATCCATACTTAATGCCGTACACCAAGATAAGGTCAAAATGGGTTCATGACTTAGGCATAAAGAATGAAATTATTAATAAATTAGAGGAATACAGGATAGTTTACCTCTCAGACCTGTGGAAGGGGAAGGTCTTTATGACAAAGCAGAACTAGAGATCATTACTGATCACAAAATAGAAAAATTTGATTATACCAAACTGAAAAGTTTTTGTACAAACAAAACTAATGCAGGCAAGATTAGAAGGGAAGCAATAAACTGGGAAAATATTTTTACAGTCAAAGGTTCTGATAAAGGCCTCATTTCCAAAATATATAGAGAATTAACTCTAATTAATAGAAAATCAAGCCATTCTCCAATTGAAAAATGGTCAAAGGATATGAACAGAGAATTCTCAGATGAAGAAATTGAAACTATTTCTAGTCATATGAAAAGATGCTCCAAGTCATTATTAATCAGAGAAATGCAAATTAAGACAACTCTAAGATACCACTACACACCTGTCAGATTGGCTAAGATGACAGGAAAAAATAATGATGATTTTTGGAGGGGATGTGGGAAAACTGGGACATTGATGCATTGTTGGTGGAATTGTGAACGAATCCAACCATTTTGGAGAGTAGTTTGGAATTATGCTCAAAAAGTTATCAAACTGTGCATACCCTTTGATCCAGCAGTGTTACTATTGGGATTATATCCCAAAGAGATTATAAATAAGGGAAAGGGACATGTATGTACATGAATGTTTGTGGCAGCCCTTTTTGTAGTGGCTAAAAACTGGAAACTGAATGGATGTCCATCAGTTGGAGAATGGCTGAATAAATTGTTGTATATGAATATTATGGAATATTACTGTTCTGTAAGAAATGACCAACAGGATAATTTCAGAAAGGCCTGGAGTGACTTACACGAAGTGATGCTGAGTGAAATGAGCAGGACCAGGAGATCATTATATTCTTCAACAACAATACTATATGATAACCAGTTCTGATGGACCAGGCCATCCTCAGCAACAAGATCAACCAAATCATTTCAAATGGAGCAGTAATGAACTGAACCAGCTATGCCCAGAAAAAGAACTCTGGGAGATGACTAAAAACTATTACATTGAATTCCCAATCCCTATATTTATGCACACCTGCATTTTTGATTTCCTTCACAAGCTAATTGTACAATATTTCAGAGTCTGATTCTTTTTGTACAGCAAAATAACGTTTTGGTCATGTATACTTATTATACTTATTGTGTATCTAATTTATATTTTAATATATTTAACATCTACTGGTCATGCTGCCATCTAGGGGAGAGGGTGGGGGAGGGGGTAAGAGGTGAAAAATTGGAACAAAAGGTTTGACAATTGTTAATGCTGTAAAGTTACTCATGCATATATCCTGTAAATAAAAGGCTATTAAATTAAAAATAAAAAAAGAATTGATTATTATATAGTATTGTTGTTGAAATATATAATTATCTCCTGGTCCTGCTCATTTCTCTCAGCTTCAGTTCATGTAAGTCTCTCCAGGGCTGCAACAATTCCCAATAAGATCAGGAGTGAAACAAGTTTGCCCACTATCATTATTACTATTCAATGTTGTATTAGAAATGCTAGCTGTGGCAATAAGAGTTGAGAAAGAGATTAAAGAAATTAGAGTAGTCAATGAGGAAACCAAATTATCACTTGTTGCTGAGGATATGATGGTATACTTAGAGAACCCCAGAGATTCTACTAAAAAACCATTAGAAATAATCGACATTTTAGCAAAATTGCAGGATACAAAATAGACCCACAAAAGTCATCAGCATTCTTATATATCATTAACAAAATCCAACAATTAAAGTTAAAAAGAGAAATTTCACTTAAAGTAACTACTGATAGTATAAAATATTTAAGAATCTATCTGCTAAGGGAAAATGAGAAAGTTTATGAGCAAAACTGCAAAACACTTCCCACACAAATTAAGTCTGATTTAACCAATTGGAAAAATATTAAATGCTTATGGATAGGGCAAGCAAATATAACAAAGATGACAATACTACCTAAACTAATCTATTTATTTAGCACTATACCAATCATAATCCCCCAAAAATATTTTAGTGACCTAGAAAAAATAACAACAAAGTTCATATGGAAAAACGAAAGATCAAGAATTTCAAGAGAATTAATGAAAAAAAATCAAATGAAGGTGGCCTAGCTGTACCAGATCTAAAACTATATTATAAAGCAGAGGTTACCAAAACCATTTGGTATTGGCTAAGAAATAGACTAGTTGATCAATGGAATAGGTTAGGTTCAAAGGACAAAACAGCCAATACATTTAATAATCTAGTGTTTGACAAACCCAAAGACCCCAGTTTTTGGAATAAGAACTCACTATTTGACAAAAAATTGCTGGGAAAATTGGAAACTAGTATAACAGAAATTAGGCATTGGCCCACACTTAACACCATACACCAAGGTTAGATCAAAATGGGTTCATGACCTAGGCATGAAGAATGAGATTATATATAAATTGGAAGAGCATAGGATAGTTTACCTCTCAGATATGTGGAAGAGGAAGGAATTTATGACCAAAGAAGAACTAGAGATCATTATTGATCACAAAATAGAAAATTTAGACTATATCAAACTGAAAAGTTTTTCTACAAACAAAACTAATGCAGACAAGATTAGAAGGGAAGCAATAAACTGGGAAAATATTTTTTACAGTCAAAGATTCTGATAAAGGCCTCATTTCCAAAATACACAGAGAATTGACTCTAAGTTATAAAAAATCAAACCATTTTCCAATTGATAAATGGTCAAAGGATATAGACAGACAATTCTCAGACAAGGAAATAGAAACTATTTCTAGCCATATGAAAAGACTCTCCAAGTCATTATTAATCAGAGAAATGCAAATTAAGACAACTCTGAGATACCACTACACACCTGTCAGATTGGCTAGAATGACAAGGAAAAATAATGTGGAATGCTGGAAGGGTTGTGGGAAAACAGGGACACTAATACATTGTTGGTGGAATTGTGAATACATCCCACCATTCTGGAGAGCAATTTGGAACTATGGTCAAAAAGTTATCAAATTGTGCATCCCCTTTGATCCAGCAGTGTTACTACTGGTCTTATATCCCAAAGAGATCATAAAGAAGAGAAAGTGACCTGTATGTACATGAATGTTGGTGGCACCCCTTGTAGTGGGCAAAACTGAAACTAGTGGATGCCCACGTTGGAGAATGGATGAATGAATTGTGGTATATGAATATTATGAAATATTATTTTTCTGTAAGAAATGACCAACTAGATGATTTCAGAAAGGCCTGGAGAAACTTACATGAACGGTGCTGGGAAAGAGGGCCAAGGATCATTATATCTTCAACAACAAGTAATGATACAATTCTGATGGACTTGGCCATCCTCAGCAATGAGATCAACCAAATCATTTCAAATGGAGCAGTAATGAACTGATCATCTATGTCCAGTGAAAGAACTTTGGGAGATGACTAAAAACCATTACACTGAATTCCCAATCCCTATATTTTTGCCCACCTGCATTTTTTATTTCCTTCACAAGCTAATTGTACAATATTTCATTGTCTGATTCTTTTTGTACAGCAAAATAATGGTTTGGTCATGTATACTTGTTTTATATGTAATTTATATTTTAATATATTTAACATCTACTGGTCATCCTGCCATCTGGGGGAGGGGGTAGGGGAAAGAGGGGAAAAATTGGAACAAGAGGTTTGGCAATTGTCAATGATATAAAGTTACCCATACATATAACCTGTAAATAAAAGGCTATTAAATTAAAAAAAAAAAGAAATCAAGCCATTCTCCAATTGATAAATGGTCAAAGGATATGATTAGACAATTCTCAGATGATGAAATTGAAACTATTTCTAGCCATATGAAAAGATTCTCCAAGTCATTATTAATCAGAGAAATGCAAATTAAGACAACTCTGACATACCACTACACACCTATCAGATTGGCTAGAATGACAAGGAAAAATAATTCAAAATGTTGAAGGGGATGTGAGAAAACAAGGATACTGATACATTGTTGGTGGAATTGTGACTACATCCCCCAATTCTGGAGAGCAATTTGGAACTGTGCTCAAAAAGTTGTCAAACTGTGCATACTCTTTGATCCAGCAGTGTTTCTAGTGGGCTTATATCCCAAAGAGAGCATAAAGAAGGGAAATGTACATAAATGGCAGCCCTCTTTGTAGTGACCAGAAACTGGAAACTGAGTGGATGCCCATCAATTGGAGAATGGCTGAATAAATTGTGGTATATGAATATTATGGGATATTATTGCTCAGTAAGAAATGATCAGTAGGAAGATTTCAGAAATGCCTGGAGAGATTTACATGAACTGATGCTGAGTGAAATGAGCAGGACCAGGAGATCATTATATACTTCAATAAAAATACTATATGATGATCAATTCTGATGGACGTGGCCCTCTTCAACAATGAGATGAACCAAAGCAGCTGCAATAGAGCAGTAATGAATTGAACCAGCTACACCTAGCATAAGAACTCTGGAAGATGACTGAAAACTATTACATAGAATTCCCAAACCCTTTATTTTGTCTGCCTGCATTTTTGATTTCCTTCACAGGCTAATAGTACACTTTCAAACTCTGATTCTTTTTGTACACACAATAACTGTTAGGACATGTCTGCTTATATTGTACTTAATTAATACTTTAACATACTTAACATGTATTGGTCAACCTGCCATCGGTGGGAGGGGATGGGGGGAAGGAGGGGAAAAATTGGAGCAAAAGGTCAGGCAATTGTCAATGCTGTAAAATTACCCATGCATATAACTTGTAAATAAAAAGTTATAATAATAATAATAAAAAGAAATTGAATGTGTATAGTTAGACCATATTCATAAATTTATTTAACCTTTACATTTGAATTTGTGCCATGATTCAACTATCAATATGTGCTTTCTTTTTCACATTTAAAAGTCAATATGGTAATACTGATAAAATTTATTTACTAATTTTAATCAAGATTATTTTACAGTCATTGAAGGGAAAATATCCATTTGCAATGGCCTGATTATTTCTATCACATTTAGAACTTTAAAATATCCAGATCAACTCCTATTAATTTGTTATATAATCTACCTCTTGGCTGACAGGCTGACAGATTGTATACTATGTTCTATACAACTTTACATTTAAGCTCTAAACCACATCATTCATGCTCCTTTCATTTTTACTTCCCAATGAAGATTTATAGTATCTAGATCAATCACTTCACTGGCAAGAATGTATGCTAAATATTGAATTTAATGGCTTTGTTTTCAAGACATTTCACTCTGAAAATTGGTGCACTTTCCACTCAAACAATATTTATTTAGTACTCAAGATAAGAAAATTATAACATACTTTTTTCTGTTTGAAGCTAAATGAAACTCCTAAAAATTTTATTCCAATTAAATCCCCTACTGTAAAAGCAAGCAAACAAATATTTAATTCCATCATTAGGTCTATCGTGTAGTTATTTTTTTTTTTTTTGACCATGCCAGCTATGGACCTATCCAGGTTCTCTTATTCTTTAGAACTTTTGTCTATTTCTCTACTAACTTATCCACCAAACATCCTAGAAAATTTCTTCTTGGAAATTATTATTGTGGTTTGAACAACTAACTTATTAACATCAGAAATAGTTTTGACTGAGATCTGGCCACATGTTAGGAAACTAAAAGCCTATAAGTTTTTCTTCAGATTATATGTTATTATCTTTCACTTCATTGAAAAGTGGAAAATACTGATAGCTTAGCCAACACAAAAAATAAGGAAGCAGGATACATGAATTGTACTTGAAGGAAAAAAATGGCTAATATACAGTTACAGCAAAACATTACTATATAACGTTACCATAAATATTTATCATATATTTTCCATAATCTAAAAGAAGATGCTCAAGTTAGTGATTCCCTCAAGGATATCTCTAAATCTGAGGATATTGAGTCAGCCTTTCAGTCCAGTATGGGAAGTACATGTATCAGTAAAGAAGGAAGAATCAAAAAGAAGCTAAGAGCAGACGTAAGATAACAGACTGAAATACCAAAGACATTTAGAAAGAAAAAAAAATCTCAGTAAAAGTATAAAATGTAAAAAGATAAAATAACAGGAAAAAATAAATATCAAGTATTAAAATGCCAAAAAGATTACAAAATTCTTATAAAAATATTAGAGAAATGAAAGAGAACCAATGTCTGATTAAATATAGTATCCTGTGAACTCCTGAGAGAACATGACATATAAAAATCCAGAATAGGCAAAAAAAAAAATAAAATAAAATTCAAGAAGAAAGAATAAAAAAGGACAATTTAAGAATTAATATCGGGCAGAACCCAGAGCTCTCAATGAAGAATGTTACAAATTTAAATTAACAGACCAAAAAATGAATCAACAATGGGAAATCTTTCAAAGTAAGATTAACAGATTTTAAAATATAGAAGTGCAGAACAAGTTGCAGAAAAAGTAAAAAAAAAAAGTTAAAAGAATCATGAATATTGTAAAGACAAAGCCTTTATTCTTGAAGACAGCATGAACAAAGAAAATTTACAATTCATAAGTGTGCCAGAAGAAACTTACAAATAAGAAAACCTGGATATAGCAATATAGGAAATAAAACTAAAAAAATTCCTCAAAATTTTGAACATAAAAAACAAAGAATTAACTGAAATTTTACAGATTTTCTACAGGGGGAAAGAGGAAATAAAACAATTTTACATTAAACTCCATTATATGTGATAATTCTGTTTGATAATTTTAATAATTAAAATTTTTTAAATGACCAGAAAAAAGCATCTAAAGAAAGGTCATTTAAATAGCACATGGTTATTGCAAAATCATGAGAAATTACAAAAAGTCATGGAATAGTTTAACATCTCTAATAAAGATTTCATCAGCTCCCACAGATTTAAATATTATTTCTGATAATTGCCTCATTGATTTTCAGCTTCAAATTCATCTCTTTAAAAACCACAAAGCTGACCAACCTTCCTTTCTAACTTCCCTGTTGTGCAGTGTAACACTATCTTCTCAGTCACTCAGATTCACAACCTATGGTTATCCTCAACAATTCATTCTTTCTTACCCTCCCTTATTCTGTTTGCAAGTACAGTTAATTTTACTTTTATAACATCTTATATGCATTCATTTCTTTCTCTTACATTACAATCCTCTGCCCTGATGAAGATCCTTATCTTTTACTTATACTCTTACAATAGCTTACTAATGATTTTCTTGCCACCAATCTCTCCCTGTTCCAGTCCATTTTCTATGCACTTTCCACAGTGATTTCATAAATCACAAGTCTGAATATTTGATCATACTATTCATTAAATTCCAGTGGCTTCCTATTATCTACATGATCAAATATAAAATAATTGTTGTTATACAAAGGCCTTCTAACTTGCTCATCCTACTTTTCCAGCATTTTTGTATTTTATCTATTTTCACCTTCTGAGATCCACTGATATTCATCTCCTCACTTTTCTTCAAATAAGATATTCTCTCTCTCTCAATTGTCCATTGTCTCTGACTATCAACCCCGACTTGAGTATGCTTGTTTCTCATTACCTGTACCTCCTGGCTTCTCAGGTTACTTTTAAGCCTCATCTTCAGCAGGAATTCTTTCCTCCTAACACCATGACATTTGAATATCTTCTCTTGATTAGTTCAAATTTATCCTGTATATAGCATGAGTGAACATAATTGCTTGGAGGTTGTTTTCTCTATTAGACTATAAACTCCTTGAGAGCATGGTACTGAGGCCTAAACCAAATAAGACAAAACAGAGAAAGAAAATTACAGACTAATCTCCCTTACTAATATTTATGCAAAATTCTTAACTAAAATATTAGAAAAGAGATTATAGAAAATTATCTTCCTAGATAATACATCATGAAAAAATAGAATTTATGCCTGGGATTCAGGGCTGTTTCAATATTAGGAAAACTAAGCATAATTTCCTATATCAATAACCAAATTAACAAAAATAAATATGATTATCTCAATAGATGCATAAAAGGCATTTGATAAAATCCAGTATCCATGCCTATTAAAAACACTAGAGAGTATAGGAATAAATGGACTTTTCCTTAAAATATTCAGTAATATCTATTTAAAATAATTAGCAAGCATCATATATAATGGGCATAAACTGGAGCCATTCACAATAAGAAAGGAATGAAACACAGTTGCCACTATCACCATTACTAATCAATATTGTATTAGAAGTGAGAGTTTTGTAAATAAGAGAAGAAAAAAGAGATTAAAGGAAATAGAGTAGGTAATAAGGAAATCAAATTATCATTCTTTGCAGATGATATCATGATATGCTTAGAGAATCCTAGAGAATCATCTGAAAAACTATTTGAAATAATCCACAAGATTAGCAAGATTGCAGGATACAAAATAAATCCACATAAATCTTCAGCATTTTTATACATCACTAACAAAATCCAACAGCAAGAGATATAAAGAGAAATTCCATTTAAAATGAATGTTAATAGTATTTACATTTGGGAATCCATCTGCCAAGGGAAAGCCGGAAAGTATATGAGGAAAACTACAAAACACTTTCCACACAAATAAAGTCAGATCTAAACAATTGGAACAGTATTAAGTTCTCTTGGATAGGTCGAGTGAATATAATAAAGATGACAAAACCCTAAATTAATCTATTTATTTAGTGCTATACCAATCAGACTCCTAAGAAACTCTTTTAATGACCTACAAAAAATAACAGCAAAATTCATGTAAAAGAACAAAAGTTCAAGAATTTCAAAGGAACTAATGAAAAAAAATCAAATGAAGGTGGCCTAGCTGTACCAGATCTAAAACTATATTATAAAGCAGCAGTCACCAAAACCATTTGGTATTGGCTAAGAAATAGACTAGTTGATCAGTGGAATAGGTTAGGTCAACAGGACAAAATAGTCAATAATTATAACAATCTAGTGTTTGATAAACCCAAAGACCCCAACTTCGGGGATAAGAATTCATTATTTGACAGAAAACTGCTGAAAAAATTTGAAACTAGTATGGCAGAAACTAGACAGTGACCTATACCTAATGCTATATACCAAGAAAAGGTCAAAATGGGTTCGTGATCTAGAGATAAAGAATGACATTATAAACAAATTAAAAGAAAATAGATAGTTTACTTCTCAGATCTGTGGAGGAGGAAGGAATTTGTAACCAAAGAAGAACTAGAGATCATTATTGATCACAAAATAGACAATTTGATTATATTAAGTTAAAAGGTTTTTGTACAAACAAAACTAATGCAGACAAAGATTAGAAAGGAAGCAATAAACTGGGAAAATAGTTTTACATTCAAAGGTTCTGATCAAGGCCTCATTTCTAAAACATAGAGAATTGATTAAAATTTATAAGCATTCAAACCATTCTCCAACTGATAAATGGTCAAAGAATATGAACAGACAATTTTCATATGAAGAATTTGAACCTAATTCTAGCATATGAATAGGTGCTCCAAATCACTATTGATTAGAAAAATGCAAATTAAGACAACTCTGAGATATCACTATACTGTCAGATTGGCTAAAATGACAGGAAAATTTAATAACAAATGTTGGAGAGGATGTGGGAAAATTGGGATACTGATACATTGTTAGTGAAACTGTGAATGAATCCATCTACTCTGGAGAGCAATTTGGAACTATACTCAAAAAGTTATCAAACTGTGCATAGCCTTTGACCCAGCAGTGTTTCTACTGGGTTTATATCCCAAAGAGATCTTAAAGAAGGGAAAGGGACCCACATGTGCAAAAATGTTTGTGGCAGTCCTATTGTGGTGGCTAGAAATTGGAAACTGAATGGATGTCCATCAATTGGAAAATGACTGAATAAATTATGGTATATGAATGTTATGGAATATTTTTTGTTTTATAAGAAATGACCAACAAGATGATTTCAGAGAGGCCTGGAGAGACTTACATGAACTGATGCTATGTGAAATGAGTAGAACCAGGAGATCATTATGCATGGCAACAACAAGATCATATAATGTTCAATTCTGATGGACATAACTCTCTTCAACAATGAGATCTTTCAAACCAGTTCCATTTGTTCAATGATGAAGAAAGCCATAAAAACTCAGAGAGAGGCCTGTGGGAACTAAGTGTGGACCACAACATAGCATTTTCATGCTTTCTGTTGATGTTTGCTTTCTTTTTGTTTTTTCTCAGGTTTTTTTCTTTCTTTTTATATCCATTTTTTTTTCTTGTACAGCAAGATAACTGTATAAATATGTATACTTATATTGGATTTAACATATATTTTAACATATTTAACATGTATTGGACTACCTGCCTTCTAGGGGAGGGTGTGAAGGGAAGGAGCAAAAAATTTGGAACAGAAAGTTTTGCAAGGATATGTATTGAAAAATTATCCATGCATATGTTTTGTAAATAAAAAAAAGCTTCAATAAAAATCATATAATAAAGCAATGACATGCATAAAATACAAATGAGTGCCTGGAATATGATTTTTCAAAAATGCAGGAGTTTCAATGGGGCTATCAGGAAAGGCAGAGATAGCAATTCACAATATAAACATATATATGAAAATTTCATTTTTGAAACAATATATAATGAAGTAAAATAAATATTAAAATTATTTGTTCCAAATAGCATAGTATCTAAATCCATGAAGGAAAAATTTTACTGAATTGAAAAAGAATAGAGATGGTAATTAGACTTTCAAATTTCTTTCTCATTTATGTAAATATATGATGCAAACAAAACAAAGGGGAAAGTGTAGTAATGAATAACTTGTTGGATACATAGAACTAGAAGAGTTGTGGTGCTTTCTGAATGATACTACTAAAGAATGCACATACACATACACTTACCCTTCTATACCACGTGGCACATGAAAATTTTTACCAAAAATATGTATTATAGATAGAAAATAAACTAGAAGAAAGTGTGAATAAGCATAAATGTAAACAGAAATAGCCTTTTTATAGGTTGCAACAGAATAAAAATAGCATGTGTTTCAGAGAGGATCTAAAAGATACAAAATTTAATGCATATTTAATGCTAAAAAAATTTAAACATAACTGTGTAAAAATTCAAGGGAAAAAAACATGCCACCAAACTCTTTTTATGAGACAAATATGTTATTAATCCTGAATCTATAGAAGGATATTAAAGAACTTTAGATTGGGTCTACAGATAAATATTTTTAACAAGAATAATCCTCCCTCCACCCAAAACTGTAATATTAACTTTTTTCCTAACACTTTATTAAATTTAGACAATTAATAAACTAACAAATCAAGTCCCAGTTTAAGATATTTGCTTATTTTTTGAGATATAGATGTTCATGCTGAAAATTTAATAATCAATTATCATAAGCTGATTTGATTCAACTTTAGTATACACTTGCATACATTTCTACCAAAAAAAATACTGTAGGAATTTATAAAAACATCAATCATGATTAAGTTGCCCTCATACTGGAGAAGCAAAATGACTCAACATTGGAAAATAATTATAATTAATTTAAAAACTACATAATTATATGAAATGAACAGAAAAATATAATTTTGCTAACTTCAACACATATTTATATAAAAAATCCCACAATGTACTAACCTATTTTTATTTAATAAAAAATGTATTTCTTTAAAAAAAATCATATGAAATGGATAAGTCCTGAAAAAATTACATTAAATGCAGGAGTAAAGTAATGATGCCATTCTTCTCTGCTTAAAATTGATATAATTCTAGAGATCTTAGTAATAAGAACAAAGTCATAAAGATAAGCAAGTTGAGGGAAAAATAATCTCATTATATAATCTAATTATATAATATTTTACTTGGAAAATTCTAAAAGATTTCCACAAACTAAATTTAGATAATGGAATAAAGAATTAAACATTTGCAAAATTATTCTGTTTTCACAGCTGAGCTTTTCCAAAATAAGCCCCCCAAATGATAATACTTCAAAAATTAATTTATGGATTTTTTTGCTATAAAAATCAGACTACCAAAAAGA
Organism: Sarcophilus harrisii; assembly: GCF_902635505.1. NCBI lineage: Eukaryota > Metazoa > Chordata > Mammalia > Dasyuromorphia > Dasyuridae > Sarcophilus > Sarcophilus harrisii. The sequence continues at coordinate 140,521,961 of NC_045426.1, forward strand.
TACTTTATAGAGCTAGACACACAGAGATAACAACTCATTTGAAGGAACAAAGTATCTAGAATATCAAGAAAAGTAATGAAAAGATTGTCTAAATGAAGAGGAAACAGACCCTCTAGGTTATAAACAATGTTACAAAGCCACAAAATACAAGTTTTTTTTGTTGTCGTTTAGACTTCATAATACTATATTTGAAGTCAATTGTGCGCTTTGCCTTTACATATGGGAATATATAAATCTATATTAGTTTGAAAGTTTTGATAGTCCTATATTACCCTAAGGAAATATTGATGAAGGATGGCATGTGTTCATCCTTGGGACACTGAAAGTTTCTAATGAGGGCTCAGGTTTTAGATGCTATGCATGGAGCCAATCTATATTAAGACTTGGTGAACTTGCTTCCAATAATGTATAATTGTGGGTTATTTATTTACTATTTCTTCAGTACATGTACAACAATTCTCTCTTCCCTGTCAGCCAACAGAATGGTGATAGAAAGCCCCTCTAAGTTATAAGCAAATGTTAATACAAATGTCACATACCAACAAGATAATTTTCTTTCTGCCCTGATGAATATCTAGTTAAGAAGAAATACTTAAAGGTTCTAGATAGGGGACTTTTCCTTCAAACAGATAACATGTGGTTTTGAATAGAAGTTAATATTGTTTCTTCTGTCTTTGTGATATTTCTATTGAATTATATAAATATATGTACACACATGCGTATATATAATGCATATAAATTATATATTATATGGATATATTATATATTCACATTAGTGAATTATATAATTATTTAAGCAACAAATAATTATTTTGCTACTTATAATATTCAGAAAATAGTAGAACTATACCAATACCCTTTGAAACAATATGGCCATGACATCTTTAACAAAGCATGAGAATGTAGAAAAGGGGAACTACATACTTTTCCGTGATGACCGCGTATTTTAAAATCACCCAAAGTCAGGAATTCAGGTTAAGGGGAAATCTTCAATCTTTATTCTCAGTAGAGGTGAAGAAGAATCAGAGGTGAAGGGGGATCAGAGGTGAAGGGGGGATCACAATAGCAATGTGTACAGTTTCGTCAAGAAGCCAGGCAGACAAGAAGCCAACCAGTGGTCTCTTTTCGCTCCTCTCTCTGCCCCTCTGCCTCTACCCACCAAAATTGTCATTTCCTATACAACACATCAGGACTTTCACAAAGAGTGGGTGGGGGCCATTCTTTCTCCAAGCATATATATTAATAGAGTATAGTCCAATTACTATTTAGCCTCATGTGCTTGGGACCTCAGAGCATCAACTCAAACTTTAGCCCATTACACTTCTCATTAATAAATACTATGAAAAAAATGAAGTATTTATAAGATATTACAATACATATATAACAGATATGACTATTAAATATGCATATATGTATTTTGTTGTTAAACATATGAATACAAGTATAATATTTTCCATTCATCATCTAATTGTGTTGAGGTTCTATTCATACCAATATTATTAATAAGATTTATGAGTTTTACTTTTCCTTAATGTTGAAACATCTGACATTTGAGCTAAGGGTAGGAATAAAAGGAGATAAGATTAATACCAATTATGCCAACATTCTATTGTGTTTTGGGTGTGTGCATGTGTGTGAGTGTGTGTGTGTGTGTGTGTGTGTGTGTGTGTGTGAGAGAGAGAGAGAGAGAGAGAGAGAGAGAGAGAGAAAGGAAAGAAGATAGGGAGGGAGGGAGGGAGAGAATAGAGGAAGAGAAGGAAGAAAGGAATTGTAGAGAAAGAGAGAAGGGTCATAATCAGTTGGGTGCAGAAATCTATCTTACCCAATAGGGAAATAGGAGGGGAAGGGTAAGATATACAGGATTGGGGACATGGCAAGTGGGAATGGGATAATAAAAGGAAGATTAAAAAAAAAGTAAATAGTGGTTGCCTGCAAAACAGACTTTTGAGGAAGGATAGGAAAAAGAGAGAAGGATAAATGGAAGAAAATAGAATGGAGAGAAAAACAGTTCTGAACTGTCAATGTGGATGAAATGAGCTAACCCTTGGAATGTAAACCAATAGAAGAAGAGAATAAAAACCAGAATTCACCTATGCTGTTTACAGGTGATACTTATGAAATAGACACACACACAGAGCATTAAAATAAAGGTCTGGAATAGAATATATGATGGTTTAATTGAACTAAAAAATGGATGAGTAATGATCATGATTTAAGACAAAGTAAAAGCAAAAATAGTCATAAAAACAGATTAAGGGAAAACATAGTTTTGCTAAAAAAAAGCTACCATAGACAATGAAGTAATATTTTAAAAAATAATAAGTTTACCTTATTTCTCATTCAGGAAATTGAGTCAAATAAAAATAATCAGAGATGTTTCCCAATTGATAGTCAAGAGATTTAAAAAGGCAGTTTTCAAAAGAAAAGAAAAAACAAAACTATCTATAGTCACATGGAAAATACTCAAAATCATTAAAGTGTTATTGTTATTCTATCCTTTTAGTCATGTCCAAATTCCTCATGACCTCATTTGGGCTTTTCTTGCAAAAATATTAAAGTCATTTTTTTTCATTTCCAGCTCAAATTACAGATGAGGAAACTGAGACTAACAGTGTTAAGTAAATTGTGCTGTGTCACATATCTAGTAAGTGTCTGAGGCTAGATTTTAATTCAGGAAAATAATCTTCCAGATTTCAGTCCTGGCACTCTATACATTATGCCATCTAGCTGTCTTCATTGTTGATTAGAGAATGGCAAATTGAAACAACTCTGAGGTAATGCCTCATGCCTATTAGGTATAACAAATACTGAAGGGAATAGGGAAAATAGCTAATAAACTAATAAAATGTTTGTCTAATTATGAACTGGTTCAATAATTTTGTAAAATTATTTGAACCTATGCCTGATTTGGACATATCTTCTCTGCCCTTCATATTCACAAATATAAAAGACAAATTCTAAAGAGATTTCAGTCTACATTGGAGAGATTTGCTCTAGGAAAAAAACAGAATAAAAATAAAATAATTAAGAACAAATAGAAAAACAAAAGAGGAGAAATAAATAAGTTTACGCCTATAGAGAGAAAGTCTTGTCCAGATAATATCCCTTAGCATATGGATGTTTCCTAATAGGTATTCAGAACTTGAGAGTGACCAAGAGTTATCTCCTTGCTCCTCAAGAAAAACAAAACTGGGTAAAAATTTTCTGCAATGGTTCTCTATAACATATAGGGCAACCTCAACTGGGGTTGGTTCAAATTTTCTCTAATGGACCTGTAAAATAAATGAAACATTTAAAATATATGAATTGTCATAATGTATCCCATGTCAGGGCAAGACAAAAGGGCTTTTCTAAAGAAAAGCAGACAAGTCTCAGAGATGTGTTGGATTCCATAAAATGGATCAAGTACTCAAAACAATTGGACATTGACCTTTCTATTGAGAGGAATTGCAATATTTGATAGTTCTCTCACTTGGTTTCACCAAAGCTGAAGGAATTCATGACTGTCAGTTTCATTCAGTTTGTTTCTCTGCTTGGTGAACCTTCTGTCCCTGTCTGTCCCAGTTTCCTACATTAATACAAGAGTTCTCCAAAAGGTCTTTCTCCATTTCTTAATTTATTTTCTTTTGATTAGCTATAATGCCCACTGAGAGGCTACAACTATAGAGGACTTTACTGAGTTTTCCATTATTTTCAAAGCCTCTCAGATCCCAGTTGACTGAGGAATCTGATAAAGAGCTCAGGAATGGAATAACTAGACACTCAATTCTAGCCACTTGGAACAAATAAAGGGGAATAATAGATGGCATCTTTTTCTAAGATGGATGTCTGTGAAAGAACCCAAAGAGCTAAACTAATATACTAACACAAAAAATTCCACATTGTTTCCAGCACTTCTCCATTCTCTTCTTCAAATCAGGGCTTGGTGGGGATAGGTACAGGACAGAGTTCAAATAAACTATATCATATAGGAGATATGCAACTAGCAAGAAAAGAGAGAGAGACATGAAACAGTCTCATCCATACCAAAATGCATTTGTTATATGTAAAAAGGAATATATACAAAGATAATTTGAAAAGACTTTTGATTTGATTTGATTTGAAAATCAACTTTTTCTCATTCCAAAAGAAAGTAGGGAGGTACCATACAAATATTTGTTATGTTCATCAGTCAAAAATATTAAGTAAATTTGTGCAAAGTGCTGAAAATACAAAAAGAGGAAAAAATCCCTGTCCTCAAAGAACTCACAATCTAATGGAGGAGACAGCTAGCAAATAAATATATTGAGTCTATTTCTAAGATTAATAAGTAACAGCTAAAAGAGGGAATGCTCTATAATTGAGAAGTTAGGAAAGAGTTCCTGTAAAAGATGGGATTTTATTTGGTACTTGAAAGAAACCAGGGAAGGCAGTAAGCAGAGAAGAGAAAAGAGAGTATTCTTGACTTTCTGAAAAGACAGAGTCCAAAGATGCTGAGAAGGGACAGAAATGGCAACGAGAGCAAGAGCAAGAGAGAGAAGGAGGGAAGAAGGGGGAGGGAGGGGGAGAAAAAGAGAATGGAAGAGAAAAACAAAGAGAAAGGGAAAGAGGGAGAAAACGAAGGGAGGAGGAAGGGATGAAGAAAAGAAAAGAAAGAACTTGGATCCCACTGTCTGACCTAATGAATGTTACCATGTAATTGGAGAGTTATACATCACAAGCAAAAGATTACACATAACAGAATTTTTACCAGTCTCTCTCTCTCTCAATTTCTCTCTCTCTCTCTCTCTCTCTCTCTCTCTCTCTCTCTCTCTCTCTCTCTGTGTGTGTGTGTGTGTGTGTATGTGTGTGTTGTGTGGCCATTCCTTAGTAAACTTTTACTGACTTTGGCAGGAAAGATATTGTCAGAAGGAAATGATCTCTCATTGCCTTCTGCTTCTACTTGCTCAGGAACAGATTTATCCATTTTTTTTGGTAGAGGGAAGGACAGGGCACTGCTGAGAATCTGGAAGCTATCTTGACCTTGTTAGTTCCTGCTTCTTGGGAATTGTAAAACTGTGAAGTGGCAGTGTTTACTAAAGCAGACACCCCCAACCGAAGTCACTTGTAATTAGCAGTGGTCAAATAGGTGTCAGAGATCTTTGACTTATCCATCCTATGCTATCCCACTCACTGAAATACATTCCAGTGATGTGAAGATTGAACAAGCCCAACTGATTGTAATGTCCCTGAAGGCTTAAAAAAATCTTTTGTGTGAGTGATGACCATTTTGAAATACAAAATATAGATCCAAGGAGGATTTAAAGAAATGTAGTGAATAAAGATATAGGCTAATGAATAAAAAGTAGTTTAGAACAATTTATTCTTTTCCTGAGTTCCCATATTGTCTGTATGATTTAAGAATAATAGTAAATTCTAGGTATTATATGATTATGGATTTAAAGATAGACAAGACCTTATATATCATCTAGTCCAATGTTCTGATGTTATAGATGTGGACACTGAGGTAATGGGACTTGCCCAAGATTATAGAAGTAGTGAGTAGAGGAGTCAGAATTTGAACCTTCTAATTCCAATTTAGCACTCTTTTTTCCAAATCATTCAGCTTATGACATAGAAGTAACAGATTCTTCAGAAAATATAGATAATTTAGAATTTTGGAAGATATTTAGAGGAAAAATAATTTGATATGGAAAGAATATAGGAATTTAAATCCAAGGACCTGAATAAGAATTCTATTTCTGTTGTCCATTGCCTGTGTGACAGCCTATTCTGCCAAACCACATTTAATAATAATGGCATAAATACACTATAGAGCACTTACAGTGTGCCAAACACTGCTAAGCACTTTACAATTATTATCTCATTTCATCCTCACACCAACCTTCAGAAGTAGATACAATTACTATTTCTATTTTATGGATGAACAAACTAAAACTAACAGGGGGTTAAGTGACTTGAATAATCTGGGGTTCAACAACTCATAAGTACCTGAGGCAGGATTAGAACTCAGTTCTCTTTGGTTCCTGCCTCAGTGATCTATTCCCTAGGCTATTCAATTGACTACATTTTGCATCCTTTCAAGTTTTCTACCCCATCCATTTATCTATTTTTCCACATTTCCAATCTTCATCTTTTTGTTCTAGGCTCCTTCATGAAATTTATATATTATCATTCTACTGTTTTTCTTGCAAAGTGTATTTCAGTTGATAGACTGAAACACATCCCTATCTTGTAGTGCTCCTTCTGTGATTACTACTAGACCTGTGTTTTAATTTCCTCATCTACAAAATGAAAGGGTTATACTTGATAACCTGTATTGACCATTCCAGTTCTAAATTTAAGGTTGCACAATTCCACAAGCACTGTTTCTAGGTACTAGAAGTTCAATGAGCATGGGAAATGAATCATTTATATATTCATAGCCCTAGCCCTTAGCTTAATCTGAGAGAATCTTGGAAAAATCAAGTCTTAAATTTAATATTTATAATTAGTGACTAAAATCTACCTACTCATCAGATATTGAGAGATTAATTTGAGCCAGAGAATATCTTGCAGGGATTTTGATAGATAGTTTTGGTAGCTGTAACTCAAGAATTGTCAGACTGTCCTTAATAAGAAGAGGTTCGGGTTACCATGCTAACTAATTGGATCTGAGATATGAGATGGGTAATCTGAAAGATGACTCAGAATGACTGCATAAAAACAATTCAAGTATTTATTATTCACATATTACATTTCAAGTTTGATGCTAGAAGAAAGTAAGACAGTCCCTACCACCTAGAAAATTGCATCTAATAAAGGAAGATATCTTATAAAAAGGGAATGGAAAGGTCAGTGGGAAGAGTTATAATAATCAGATCTCAGATAATATGGTGTGGAAGAACTAGTTGCCATTATGTAATATGGAAACCTGGTGCTAAATAAGATAAAACAAATACTTGTCTACAAAGGATTTGGGGAAAGTTCTAGAATTTGGTTGGATTAACATTAAGATGAGAAAAAAATGAGAGTCTAGAAAGCATGACTTAGAAATGGTGTACTAGAAGTTAGATTCAAAGGACAGAGACTATGCACCTGATAGTTATCACCCACCCTGAGAACACTGGAAATCAGCAAAGCAAAATCCTCCCCCCACCAAGACTCCTTCCCTGGAAACTATCACAACTTCATTAATGGGACAAGATCCGGCTAAAAGTACATGTCCTACATTCATCAAGAGATCAAAAAGTTAGAGCAAAGAAAACACCAAAAGAATAAAAGAAACTGATAGAACAATTCACCTAAAAATATGCCATAATCATATATCCAGAATAGAATCCAGAGAGAGGGAAGATCTTTTAACAGCATTGAAGTTATGAATTATTCATGTCCCATATGTTTTTCCTAAGGGTTTGCTCCTCAAGCATGATATTTATGTGTGTTTGATTTCTCTATTGACAATAGCTGTGATTATAGGACAAATTTAATAGGAAGAAAGTTCTACTCCATGTTTTATTGTTTTGACACAATATAAATTCTCAAAGTACCATGAACTTAACAGTAGTTATTCTGGGGAGCTATCCCAGAGACCAATAGATTTGTATGGGAAAGGACTGAAAAACTATTATCACTATGTCTTATTGCAACCTTCCTAGTCTTTTCTACAATGAAAAGCAAAAGCTCAAGCAATATCAGAGTTTTTCATTTACATGTGTACATTCCGTTTTCTCTTGTTAGAATGTAAATTCTGGTTAGGCAGATGCTATTTTACTTTGTTTTAGTACAGTGTCTGACACATAGCTGGTATTTAATAAATGCCTATTAAACTGTTTGAAACAGTAACAAGAGGGGGCTTCACCTGTCTTCCTGGGTAGATATACTAATGGGCAAAGTAAAATATTTAATAAAATGAAAATAGATTATGATTTAAGGGAGTCTCTAGATAAAATTCCAGTTGAAAATAATTTTATAACAATTGCATATAGAATCCCAAAACAAAACAATGAAACTCCAGGCCTGAATGAAAGGAAAGAGGTAAGAGAAGCGAATCAGTTATTTGAGAATTCATTGATTCAGCAGACAACCTCCAATGAATATGTGATGGAAAAATTTGGAACACAAGATTTTGCAAGGGTAAAGACTATCTTTGCATATATTTTGAAAATAAAAATCTATTATTTTTCAAAAAAAAAAAAAAAAGGAAAAGAAAAAGGAAACTGCCCAGTTCCTCTTGATTATGACTTTCAGATAGAACAAAGATTCTGATATTGTGTCTCCTGGATCTATTTTTCAAGTCATTTGTTTTTCCCATGATGTAGTTTACATTTTCTTCCTTTTTTATTATTTAGAATTTGTGCTTATTCACTTGTTTTGGTCATTTGGGGTTGAATGATTTGCCCAGGGTCATATAGCTAATGTGTGTTAAATATCCAAAGCTGGATTTGAGCTCAGGTCCTTCTGCTCCAAGTAAAGTGCTCAATCAGCAGCATCTAACTACCCATGTTTCATTAATTCTTGATGTCTCATATAGTCATTAGCTTCTACTTACCTAATTCTAACTTTCAACTACCTGTGCAGTAGTGGAGCAGCTTCCAGTACAAGTTCAAAAAGCAAGTTCTAGGAAAAACAGATTATTTCCTAGAAAGAGCAAATAAATCTACCCTATGTTATGCCTTAAACATCAAATATAAAAGGCCACTATGCTCAAAACCATGACTCAGAGCTGGTGGGGAAGATTGGGACTGCACCCTCTTTACCCTAGAAGCAGAGTTTAAACATAAAAGCCACAAAAGAGGAAATATAAAAGGAAAGAAAATGAACAAGAAACAGAAAATAACCATGACCATAGAAAGCTACTTTGGTGACAGTGAAGATGAAAACACAAACTCAGATAAGGACAAATGTCTACAGAAGAAATCTCAAAGAGTGATTTGAATTGTTCTCAAACCTAAAGAGGATTCTTGGAAGTTCTCACAAAAGATTTTAAAAGGCAAATGAGAGAAAGGATGGTAGAAGAAAAAGTGAGAAATATGAGAGAGTCTATAGCTTGGGAAAAGAAGGTAATTACTTAAAAAATACACTTGTCCAAATACAAAAAACAAAAAATCCACTGAAGAAAATCATGCATTAAAAACTAGAATGAGGCAAATGGAAGCTAATGATTCTATGAGACATAAAAAATCAGTCAAATGAATTGAAGAAAATGTAAAATACCTCATTGGAAAAACATACAACCTGGAAAATAGATACAGGAGACATAATTATTGCTCTAGCTAAAGACGATGACCAAAAAATGAACCTGGATAGCATTCTTCAAGAGAACATCAAGGAAAACAACTCTAGTTTACTAGAACTTGAGGGGAAAATAGTCATTGAAAGAACTCATTGATCATCTTGGGAAAGAGATCCCACAAGGAATACACCAATGACCATTATTACAAAACTCCAGAACTATAATATAGAAGAAAAAAAAGTTCTGCAAATGGCCACACAAGAACAATTCAAATATCAAGGAGTAACCCTCAAGATTACCCAGGATCTGGAAGCTTCTACAATAAAGGACTGGAGGGCCTGGAACATCCCTGATGGCAAAGGACCTGGGGTTACAAACAAGAATTAACTACTCAGTGACACTGAGCATCATCTTTCAAGGCAGGCAAAGGATCTTCAAGGAAGTACAAGTCTTTCAATCACGTATATTGAAAAAATTAGAACTAAACAGAAAATGTAATCTATAAAGAGGACTCAAGAGAAGCATAGAAAGGCAAATGGGGAAACCATATATTATTTAAAGATTAAACTATTACATCCCTAGATGGGAAAATGATAATTGTAACTCTTGAGAATTATGTCTGTTTATAGGGACAGTTAAAGGGAATATCAGATGGACAGATGTGAATGGACTCTGATATAATGATATCAAAGAAAAAAAAGATTAAAGGATGAAAAAAGACACTACTGGAAAAAGAGGAAAGGGAAAATTTGTTTCAATTTTATTAATCTCTCCTTTGAGTTTCAGAATTTCTAATTTTATATTCAATTGGGATTTTAATTTGTTCTTTTTCTTTTTTAGTTGAATGCCCAGTTCATCAATCTCCTCTTTTTCTATTGTATTCAGATAGCCATTTAGAGATATAAAATATCCCATAAGAACTGTTTTGACTGTATCCTGTAGGTTTTGGTAGGTTGTTTAATTATTGTTATTCTCTTAAATAAAGTTCTGAATTGTTTCGGTGATTTGTTGTTTGACTCATTAATTCTTTAGAATTAGATTAATTTTCAATCGATTTTTAGTTTATCTTTCCTTGATCCTTTATTGAATATGATTTTTATTTCATTGTGGTCTGAAAATGAAACATTTAATATTTCTACCTTTCTCATTTGATTTTGAGGTTTTTAATGCCCTAATACATGATGTTTTTGTGTAGGTACCATGTACTGTTGAGAAAAAAGTATATTTCTTTTCTATTTAGTTCTGAAAATCAAAGGAGAGATTTATAAAAATGAAACAAAGAAAATTATTGATAAATCAAATTAGAAAAAGAAAAACTAAATTAACAGTTTCAAAAATGACAAGGGTGAACTTACCACCAATGAAGAGAAATTAAAGCAATAATTAGATTTATTTTGTCAGCAAGTCTGACACTCTAACTGAAATGAATGACTATTTACAAAGATATAATTTGCCCAGTTCAACAGAAGAGGAAATAAATTTCTTAAAATGTTTCATTTTAGAAAAAAAAAAAGAAATTAAACAAGCCATTGATGAACTCCCTAAGAAAAAATCTCCACAACCAGATGGCTCCATATCAAACATTTAAGGAACAATCAATTCCAATACTATGTGGACTGTTTAGAAAAATAGGTAAAGAAGGGGTCCTGCCAAATTCCTTCTATGGCACAGTGGTACTGATACCTAAACCAGAGAGCCAAAGCAGAGAAAGAAAATTACAGACCAATCTCCCTAATGAGTATTGATGAAAAATTTTAAATAAAATATTAGCAAAAATATTTTTTTCTTTTTGCTAATAAAGATTACAGCAACTTATCAGCAGGATAATACACTATGACTATGAATGCAAGGCTGGTTGAATATCAGGAAAACTATTACCATAATAAACCATAAATAAATAACAAAACCAACAGAAATTAGATGATGCTGACCTAGCTGTGCAGACCTAAAACTCTTATTATGAAGGAGCAATCATCAAAACCTTATGGTACTGGCTAAGAGATAAAGTAGTGGATCAGTAGAACAGGTTAGAAACACCTAATATAATTATCAATGGTTATAGTAATCTAGTATTTGATAACCCCCAAATTTTAGCTTCTGGGAAAAGTACTATTTCACAAAAACTACTGAGAAAACTGGAAATTTATATTTTTGTTGTTGTAGTTTGCCTTTTTATGTTCTCAATTTTGCTTTTTATTTGCTTATCATGGGAAATTTGGGAATATCTTTAGAGGAATTTCACACATTTAACCTATAATAGAATCCTGCTGTCTTGGGGAGGGAAGAAGAGAGAGGCAAGCAAGAAAAAATGGAAACCCAAGGTTTTGCAAACGTAAATGTTAAAAACTATCTTTGCATGCATTTGGAAAAATAAAATGCCATTTAAATGCTTTTTAAAAAAAAAGAAAATTTAAATCACTTAGAATGACAGATCAAGAAATAAAATGACTAAATAACCAAGTTTTAGAAAAAAATGTAATTTTGGGAAAAATAATCTGCAGGCCCACAAGGGTTCCTGAGTGAAATCTACCAAACATTTGGAAAACAATTCCAAAGCTACAAAATATTGGCAAGACAATTATAGCAACATATCACAAAAATTAGACTCTGGTAGAATTTTTATCAGAAATTCAGGGTTGATGCAATATTAGGAAAACTATGATTCAATATTAGGAAAACTATCAATATAGTTTTCCTAATATTGCATCAACCCTGAATATTATTAAAACCAACAGAAACCATGTGATTATCTTAATATTTGCTGAAAAAGCTTTTGACGAAATATAACACCCATTACTGTTAGGAAGAACACTAGAGAACACAGAAATAAAGGGAGCATTCCTTTAAATAACAAGTAGTATCTAATTATCAGCAAGTATTTTATGTAATGGGGATAAGCTAGAAGCCTTCCCCATAAAATTAGAAATGAAGTAAGGATGGTGCTTACCACCACTATTATTCAGTAAAATACTAAAAATATTAGTCATAGACATAAAAGAAGGAAAATGAAAGGAAATAGAATAAGCAAGGAGGAAAGAAAAATATCACTCTTTGCAGATGAACTAAAATATTTTAAATAATTAACATTAGTGAAATTGCAGCATATAATATTAACTCATGTAATCATCAGCATTTCTTTACTTGAGTAATAACATTCAGCAGGAAGAAATAGAGAGATTCTACCTAAAATAACAATAATAAAATAAAATACTTGGGGAATTATCTGCTAATATAAACCAAGGAACTATATGAAAACAATGACACTTTTCACACAAATAATGTCAGATATAGACAATTCAAAATAAGATGAAATGTTCATGGGTAGCCCAAGACAATATAATTAAAATGACAATCCTGTTTGTCTAAATTAATTTTTGATGCTGTAATAATCAAACTACTATCTAAGAGAACAAAAGGTGGAGACAATCAAGAGACTTGATGAAAAAACATACAAAGGAAAGCGAACAATGATAATACATCTTAAATTATATCACAAAGCAGTGATATTCAAAACTATCTGATACTGACGTCAAATCTCTCAGATTGACTAAAATGATAGGAAAAGATAATCTATTACATTCCTATACTGTATCTACTCACTTCATTTAGCATCAGAAATTGGAAACTGAGTGGATGCCTATCAGTTGGCATAAGTTATGGTACGTGAATGTTATGGAATATTATTGTTCTATAAAAAATAATCAGCATTATGATTGCAAAAATGCCTTGCAAGACTTACAGGAACTGATGTTAAGTGAAGTGAGGTAGAACCAAAGGAACATTGTATAAAACAACAAAAGATTAAGTGATAATAATTTGTAATGGAATTGGCTCTTTTCAACAATGAGGTACCAGGTCAATTCCAATAAATTTGTGATGGACCCAGCCATTTACATAAAGAGAAATAATAGTGGAGACCAAATGTGGATCACAACATACTATTTTTACCTGTTGTTGTTGTTGTTCTTTGCTTGCTTGTTTTTTTTTTTTATTTCATTTTCTCCCTTTTTGATCTGATTTTTCTTGTGCAACATGATAAATGTGGAAATATATTTAGAAGAATTGTGCATGCTTAATCTATATTGGATTATTTGCTGTCTAGGGAGAGAGGAAGAAAATATAGAATACAAGATTTTGCAAGGGTGAATGTTGAAAATTATCTTTGCATGTATTTTGGAAAATAAAAAGCTATAAAAACTACCTGGCACTGGGCTAAGAAACAGAGAGATGGATCAGTGTAAATGATTAGTTACACAACATATAACTGTTAATGACAAAAAATGACCTAGTATTTGAAACATTTTGAAGAAAATATGTGAAATTTGGGATACTAATGCATTGATGGTGGAGTTGTGAACTAATTGAACCATTCTGGAGAGCAATTTGGCACTATGCTCAAAGGGCAACTAAACTGTGCATACTCTTTGACCCAACAATACCACTATTAGGACTGTATACTAAAGAGATCATAAAAATGGCATATGAGCTATTAGTCAAAAATATTAATAGTAACTCTTTTGTGGTGGCAAAAAATGGAAAGTGAGGGAATGCCCATCATTTGGGGTAGGATTGAACAAGTTATGGTATATGAATGCAATATTACTATGCAATAAAAAATGATGAACAGATAAATTTCAGGGAAAAAACTTGAAAAGATTTGTATGAACTGATGCACAGTGAAATGAGCAGAACTAGAAAAATATTTTATACACAGCAGCAACATTGTATGATGACCAACTATGACTAAGTTCTCAAAAATCCAATCCTAGACAAGTACAAAAGATTCAACAAGAAAAATGCTACCCATTTCCAGATGCAAAACAAACAAACAAATAAATATGGACTCTGAATGTAGATTGCAGTATATATTTTCATTTATCTTATTTTTTTCTCATTTTGATCTATATCTTCTTTCATAATTGACCAATATGGAAATATACTTTACATGGTAGCTTATGAATAAACTATTTCAAACTGCCTACCATCTTTGGAAGAGGACAGTGTGAGAGGAAGAAGAAAAAATTTTGGAAGTCAAAATATTTTTTAAATGAATGCTAAAAATGTTCTTGACATGTAATTGGAGAAAATACTTTTTAATACAATAAAAAGACTGTCCCCAGATTTTACATGCTATGTACCCCTAAAATGCCATAACTAGGCATAAATTCCTAGAAGTACAAAAATGGAAGGAAAACTCCCAAAATATAGAAATATACATACCATTACTTTTGTTGTAGTAAAGATATATAAACAGAATGTGTGCCCAACACTTCCTTAGACAAACTGTGATTAGTGATTTTAATGAAATATCAGTGTGCCATCAGGAGTAATAAATATGAAGGCTGTAGAGAAACTTGAGAAGATATGAATGAACTAATACAAAGTAAAGTATGTCTAACCAAAAAAACATGAAGAGTTTTATAGGATCTATAAAATTATGTTTACCACAATTAACTCTATGGCGTCTGTTTTTTGTGGGGTTTTTTGAGCTTTTTTTATACAAGAATATGTTCAGTTTTTGAATTTTAAAGCTGCAATTACCATTCCAGTCATTTCATGAAATAGAAATTATATTGATTACTAAAAATATGAATTACATACACGGTATAATAATAGTTTTCCTTTTCTTGGGATCTTTGCATATGGAAAGTTAACAATTTTCCTTTCCTCCCCACAATAAAGGATCAAAGTCATTTGATTCCCATTTTGAATCATTCTTGGGAAAATACTGTAATACCATTATACTGTTATTAGCCAGGTAGATTAGAATTGGTTTGTATTCTGTAAAACAATTTAATTTTCATTGGTCCTTCTTTTATTATTCTTTGACCCTAAAACAAGCAAGGTCTTGTCCTGTTTTTTTTTAAATTATAAGTTATAGTTTACTTACAGATAATACAAATAAGTAAATATGCATATGGGTCCAAACAGGTCCAGTCACAAGATCTTCCAACTACCTAGCTATTTTCCCACTTAGCCAAACTTGATAATAATGGGAAGCATTACAGTCCCATATGAAGGCCATAGAGTTGCCTATCTTCTTCAGTTGATAGAGGTATAATACAAATATCCCTGAATTTGGAGTGAGATAATTTGAGTTCACAGTCCATCTCTGCCATTTACCAAGTATTTAATTTTAGATAAATTAATTAATATTTCTTGAGTGCCAGTTAAGTCTTCTATGAAATGAGGCTTTGAACTTCCTGATTCATTTTCTAAATTCCCTTCAGTTTCTACATATGTGATGAACTGAAGTGATGATGAGAGAAAAACAACTTCTGCATGGCAAATGGAAAACTCTCACAAATAAATTAGTTTTGACAGAAGGCCTATGTGGACTTTTAAGCTTAATGCATACATAGGATGTATGATGATGTTAAATTAAAAACAACAAATCGTTTACCATTATAAAGAAAATATTTTAAGTCTGCAATGAATAATAGCAAAAAAAATTTGTAAAACAAAGAAAAACATCTTAAAGTGATGCAGATACAGATTAAAATGACAACAACAACAAACTAATAAACAACAACAAAAAACCCCCAACATATTTTGTGGTTATTATATAACCACTTATGGAGGTGTGGAAAAGAAAATAAATAATCTCTGATCTTAAATTTAAAATCTAATAGAGAAAATTAGACATTTCCAGATATAACTATAATAGAATTTATGTAATGAAATGCAAATAAATATACCCATTTATTGCAGGCAAAAATCAAGAAATATTCTCAGAGGCATAAGGATCTGAGTTCATCATTAAAGGATGGAGAATGATACATGCATACATTGGGGAATGACCCCTAGCCTATACATAATGAATCTGATTATGTATAAACATTATTAATAAAATTAACATTTTACATAAATTTGTAGCATTGTAATTGTCATACATTTATAATATAGAGATAGAAAGATCTTACTAAGGAAAATTAAGGCTAGAGAAGAATTTCTCTACCAACTGTACAAGTTATGAAAAAAATTTAAATAAATGATGTGGTAGAAGGTAACATGCTGAGATGTTATTGGATTAATTTAATGTCTGTATTAACAATGTAATTGTATGATAATTAAGTCCCCATATTGCATTAAAATAACAGTAGGATTTTACTTAAATTCACACATGGTCTATTTTTAAAATTCTGTTCTATTAATTATTGCCCTACTAAATTTGTAATAAAAAAGCAAAAATTAGTTCATATTGTTATATACAAGTAATATTTTAATGCTCAGGAACAAGTGGGAGATTTGGAGTAGAGTAGAAGACTTGAAATCTGGGACAAAAAAGCTAATTACTTAGTGGTTTCCTGATTTGTCACTTCAAGACATAATAGTTTAAGAGCTCACTTTTACTGATTTTTTAATAAGTATTTAATAAGTAATAAGTAATAAGTTTTTAAAAAGTCAGCTGCTCTCTTGGATATGCTCAATTTTTTTCCCTTTTAGAATTTTCTTTTAGCATTTAATTTTATGTTCATTATTATTGTTTCTTTTTATACTGTTGACAGTTCTTCAAAGAACAATACTTGGGAAGCAAAACTAATTAAAATGATTCAATAGATCTTCAAATATCACCTCCCACCTTTCTACCAAAGAAAGGGAAATGTTTTTCCTCATAAGTACCTCCCTCTGCCCCCCCCCAAAGATTAACAATAGAATTTAATAGAAGTTGAGATTTATTTTGCATATTATTCTCCCAATTTTGCTTCCTTCAATCCTCATCACCTCTAGATTAGAGTATCCCAATAGAGTTATTCTACTTCAAATCATTCTCTTTGCTCCCTAAATAATATTCTCATTTGTAGGTATGTACATGTCATTTCCCTATGCAATAAATTTCAGGAGTCCTCTATTACTTCTAGTATCAAATATAAATGACTCAACTTGGCATTATTTTTTTTTTTTGTAATCCAGACTATTTCTTTTTTGCCAAACTATTTATATTTCATTTATCTCAGCATATATGCTCTGTTTACCATTCTTTGAATATGATTCTCCATCTCCCATCTCTGTGATTTTATACTGATGAATTCTCATCCCTGTATTGCTCTTTCTTTATTGCTTATTTTCTCTAGTTTTCTTTAATAATAAACTCAAATTGCACATTCAATAAAAGACCTAACTTTGTTCTTCTAGCTGTTAATGACTGCTTTTTTGAAATTGCCTTATAGTTTAATTTGTTTTTATTTTTATGTATCTAAGTATTGCATGTTTGTTCCTCCGCTGGGTTCAGCTATATGGTACATTGGATAAAGTGCCAAAAGAGAAGTCAGGAACATTCATCTTTGTGATTTCCAATCTGGCCTCAGACATTTAATAATTGTGTGACCCGATGTAAGTCACTTAACCTATTTACCTCAGTTCCTCATCTGTAAAATCAGTGAGCTAAAGAAATGACAAACTATTGAAGTATCTCTGAAAAGAAAACCCCACATTTTAATCATGAAGATTCAGACACAACTGCAAAGTTTGAACAACAATGATAACAAAACTTCTCTAGTACAATGTAAGGTTCTTAAGGGAAGGAATCAATTTTTTTGTTGCTTTTTTAATCTCTAGTGTTTAACACATGGTGACTTAGTAAATCTTTAATGAATGCTTATTGACAGACTTATTAAAGAATTACATGAACTGATCCAAAGCATAATGTGTAAACAAACAAAATGATTCATATAAAAGATAGGAAAAGAATATTGTCATTAGAACTTGAATCAAATCAATGACCAATCTTGATTTAAAATAATGAAACGTACCTTTCTTCTCTTAGTAGAAAGGTGCTTTTTTATTCTGTGTGAAAAAAACATATATTATAAGACAAGGTCAGTATGTTAATTTGTTTTGCTTTAACAATATTATTTTTTAATTAAAAAATAAATAATAACAGTAACTACCTCCTACATTTATTGTGAAGATTAAATGAAGTAATATTTATAAAGCATTCAACAGAAACTTGCAAATAGTTTCTTTGCTTGCTTTTTTTTTTTCTATCTTATACCACACATTGAGAATAACTAATCTACCCTTTAGAAAACAATAACACACTTGTAGAGTTTTGAACCTGGAAGTGTTCAGATTAGGGTTTAATAATGCTAGCTGTAAGATACTGGGTGTGTCACTTAACCTTGCACAGTCTTAAGTTTTCTCATGTAAATTGAAGATAAAAACAGCTTCTGGTTCATAAGGTGTTTTTTTTTTTTTTTTTTTTTAATGAGGATCAAAAAATAATGCATATAAATAATTTTTAAAATTTAAAGAGCAATAAAATTTCTAATTTTTATTATCTCATAGATCTCATTTTAGTCCATCTTAGTCCAATAGAGTTCATATAGAACTCATGGCATAGGTGACTATTCTATGATTATTCTTTCACATGAGTAAATGTGTTGATTCCTTATAAAAACTAAATTTTTAAATTGGAGTGCAACTCCCTAATATTTTAATATAAGAAGGGGTGTTATCAAGAAGGGGAATTAAAAAATGAAATGAAACCATCATAAAAATCAGCAAAACATTTTTTAAAGGAATAATGAAATGAGTCAGATGCATTAACAAAGTGTCATACATGTTAACTGTGTTAGTGAGCTTCAGCATTTCACATATAAAACCCTGCTGAAACACAGTTGCCTCAATCATCTATGAAGAGAGAATAATAACTAGCATTATCTTACAAGATTATTGAAAGGAAAGCATTTTGCAAACACTTAAGTGCTATATAAATGTTATTATTAATATTAATAAATTATACAATTAAATTTTCCCCTTCTACATCTTCACACAAGCTGCCCCAATTTCTGTAATTAATTAATTTACTCTTTCTAGTGCCTCTTAGAGATCTCAATTGTCCCCAAGGCACAGCTCAAAAAATATCTCCTTTACAGGGATTTTCCCTTAAAATTTTGCTTTTATGTACCTATTGTACGCCCCAAGTAGGAGATAATCTTCTGGGAAAAAACAATACCTTATTTCATTCTAACACTTAGAACAATCCTTTGAATATGGGCTACACATGTGACTTTAAGAGAATGGGAAGTTGGATGTGAAAATAAATGAGTTTTGCCAACTTTGCTGCATAAAATATAGTCACAGAGAGTTGTTTGTAAAGCTAAATGATTTGCCTATATTCATAGAAATAGTATTTGTCAAGAGGCAATATTCATATCTAGACCTTTGGTTCTAAAACCTGTCTGTTATGCCACAATACATTTCCAAACTTTCCCTATAGACAAACTACTAGGTGCCATAATGGATACCATATAAATCTGAAATCTGAATGACCTGAGTTCAAGTCCTGTCTGATAGATAACAGTTGTATGACCATGGGCATATCACTTACTTTTCAATGACCTCAAAAAATTCTCTTAGACTTAAACGTGAAAGACAAGCGTTGATTTGTATACATAGCAGAGTTTATACACTAGGTGTTCCATATATATATATATATATATATATATATATATATATATACCAGAAGTTAATGTATATACACTAATTGATTTATGTATAGAATAATAAAATTGAAAAACTTTGTACTGGACGTTGTCCTCAAAGAGTTTACTTTCTGCTGAAGGGAAGAGAGGAGATAACAAATATGTATTAGATAACATGGAAATAAATTTATGTGCACACATACCTATGTATATACATATAAACGTGTGCCTACACACATAGACACCTACACACTTGCCACATTTTTTCAAGATAGAGTACTAATTACTAAAGTGTGCAAAAATGTTCTTGTGGTTTTGGAAAAAGTGAGGAATTCTGAATGGTGGAAGTGATATGCATCTACATATATGTATGCTTATGTATATACAGCTGCATTCTTAGACAAATATTTTCAAATTTTCTGCTATGAAGTGCTCCATTCTCCACAGCATTAGGAGCATGATTATTGGCAGCTCAAGGAACATATTTTGGGAATTAGAAGAAAGAAGTAAGACTTGAAAGAGAAAGAAATGAGAAGGTTGTCTTATTACATTTCAGATGGCTTACAATTCTAATTCCCCATTTCCTAAAAGGAAACCATATTAAAATAGTTTTTTTTTTAAAATATGTTCAGTGTCATTGCATGGTAAAAATAGTATATTAAATAGGCACAAACATAGAGAATGCATACCAGAAGACATCATTTTCAAGTCAGTCATCTCACTTACAAAGCAGAGCATGTCTTCATCGGCAGTGTATATTTGGCAGTTCCGTCTGGTTGCATTTTTAATGATAGTTAAAAATATCATCTACTGTAGCCAGTGTATCATAGGATCTTTTCATTATTTGACAGTTTTGACAGACATTATTGATTTGGCCAGCAACGGCAGCTAACCAGAAGGGGACAATGTGACAGTTTTATGTAACAAAAGGCACAGTGTCATGTCAACTGAACTAAATGTTGTACAGAGTGACAGCAGGACAAAAACTCCTTTCAGACTTAATTTTCTGCTTCATTTTTTCCCCCTACCATCAATACATAAGGCAGTGCAATAGGTGACACAAATTAGCAGGATGGAGCGAAAAGGTCTCTCCCTGCCTCTGTTGCTATACTTGACTACTTTCCACTATGGTCCTTGCAATTATGTTAGGTTGAATTAGCAAGAAGAGCAGCTTATAGCAATCAACCTACCCCTATAGGAGAAAATATATCCCTTATCAAGATGCTTTATATGTTTCTCCTAGGTGGCTTTTGGGGAAAAGATGAAAGAAAAAAAAAAGTCCCCCATCTGCTAGGTCATGCCTACAAGACACATTCTGTCAAGTCTTAAAAGCAACAACAGCTTTGCCTGTGGGATACCTATAATTATTATGTGGGGCAGCCCTAGGCCTGCTGCTGTGCATTGTTCTGCTAACACAAGACAGAGGGAGAACAGTGGCTCCAGGCTGTGAGTTGATCAAGTGAAACTTTTCAATTTTGTTCTCATGAGGATCCTTCATCGTGTGCTGACCACGAGTGCCTGTCTTTGGCCTTCTTTTGGGCTCAGCAGATTTAATCTGTCATGCTGAGTTAAACAATGACTCTAAGATATAAGCTTTCCGGGCTCTGTCATTTTTTCCTCCTAATTCAATCTACGATTAATCAATGAAAGCAATTTCTTGTTTGTTTAAGTCGACTATCCAATGGATTTTGGGGATTTTCTAGTAATATGCCTTCCCCTTGACCCTCTCCATTAGCCACTCCCTGCCTTAGAACTTTGACTACTCTTTCAATATTGGGATCATTGACAATGATGATTCTTCAGCACTGCTGAGCTGCTCACTACCTCTGCATCTTTTCTTATGTGAACATTGGAATTTTGAAAGTATGGAAATTATACACACACATGCACACACAGACATACAAAAGAGAAAAAATAGAACAGCAAGAACATGACAAAATCAAAATGATGTCTTCATTAGACTTTGTGGGATTCTAGTACCATTCTTAGATAACAAAATAGAAATCACTTTTGCTTGGCCATTTATTTGCTTTAGAAATGTAAAGACCTGCCTGTTCTAGTCACAGGCTATCATTGTTATTGAAGAGTAGCCAGTAGTGACTTATGCAAGTTCAAGGACTTTATTGATCGGTCTAACTCTTCTTAATCAAAATCTGTCTTCCTTTCCACTCATGGTGATTAAATAAGTCTAAGGAGCTTGACATCAAGACTTAAACTTTTTATTGGTTCTTGGCACTCTCAAAAAGTGCTGAGCTCAACATTTTAGTAACTAACATCACCAGCCAAGAAAGAGAAATATCAGATAAACTTAAGGGCAAATGGCGTCACTTATATTTAGGAAACTAATTAAATCTGCTCAAGATAAATCAGTGATAGTCTAAGTGCTTAGACAAGGAAAAAAAGACTCTCAATATGTCTGTTTAAACACACACAGATATATGCACATATAATGTTTTGTAATATTAAAATAAAAATTTTAGAAATGTTTAGAATTTTTTGTCCTTAAAAATTCATGATGAAATTGTGGCAGGTATACAGCAATGAAAGTATTCTTTTGTGAGCATAACAAATGAATAGAGAAATCATAAGAAAGAACATTGAAAGGAAAAGTCATGGGCAAGAGTTTTGACATTGAAGAAGTAGTAATGAATTTGGAGAGTGAGGAGGTTAATTTATCCCTATCAGAGAATTGCTTGGAATAGATAAGCTATGCTATTCTACTCTGGAGAAACCCAATAGAATTTGTTTGATTATTAAGAGCATAGAAATGGAGATGTGTAGCTGGTCTCCAATTGAGAAGATAGAAAGTAGGATATAGATTTTTAGACCAATATACATGATAGGAAAAGTGAAGCAGATTTCAGCTGCCTTATTGTCTTCTACTAGTATATGTGGCTTTCAGGAAAGATACCAGATATCCTAAAGATTTTGCATCTATTAGTTTAAGGTTTTGATTATTTTGTGTATGAAAACTTGTTTTTTTGCTCAGCTTCTAAATATAATCAAGCTGAGTGTAAAACTATGTAGTTTTTGCCCTCTCTGCAGCTTAGAAGAGGCCAGAGCAAAACTTGGTTCAGAAATCATGTACTGAATTGAAATTAGATATTTAAAACCTAAGTATTCTCTCTTAACACTTTGAAATCTAGATTTACTCTCAAATACCATCACATAGCAACCCCTTTTTCTTTTAGATATGTAACACACAGATGTATCATTCTATCAAGATCTTGTATGCTGCTATCTTTAGGAGCTATATCAATCAAGCAACAAGTATTCATTAACCTCCTACTATTTGCCAGATAATGCTAGCTACCAGTACTGTTTTCATTTTACCTAGTTTTGATATTAGTACCATGTTTGTGTGATGAAAGGAATTTGGTAGGAGTCCTTCATTTCCTATTTTTTCAAATAGTTTATATAGTATTGAAGTTAATTATTCTTTAAAAGTTTGGTAGAATTCACATATAAATCCATCTAGTTCTGGGGATTTTTTTCTTAGGATGCTGATTAATAGCTTGTTCTATTTCTTTTTCTAAAATGGGATTATTTAAGTAATGTGTTTCCTCTTCTGTTAATCTGGGCAATCTATATTTTGTAGATATTCCTCCATTTCACTTAGGTTACAAAATTTATTGGCATATAGTTGGGCAAAATAACTCCTAATTATTGCTCTAATTTCTTCTTAATTGGTGGAAATTTCTTCTTTTTCATTTTTGAGACTAACAATTTGATTTTCCTCTTTTCTTCTAATCAAATTAACTAAAAGTTTATCTACTTTTTTCATAAAACCAACTTTTAGTTTTCTTTATTAATTCGATAGTTTTTTTTACTTTCAATTTTATTGATCACTCCTTTTATTTTTAGAATTTCAAGTTTGGTACTGATTGGGGTTTTTCATTTGTTCTTTTTCTAGTTTTATTTTGTTATAAGCTCAATTCATTGATCTTTTTCTCTATTTTATTCAAGTAACCCTCTAGAGATATAAAATTTGTCCTTATTACCACTTTGGCTGCATCCCACAAATTTTGGTATGTTGTCTCATTATTGTCATTATCTTGGATGAAATTATTAATTGTGTCTATGATTTGCTGTTTCACCCATTCATTCTTTAGGATGATATTATTATTTTGTTTCCAGTTATTTTTTGCTCTATTTTCTCATGGCCTTTTATTGAATGTAATTTTTATTGCATTGTGATCTGAAAAATGCATTTACTAATTCTGCCTTTCTGCATTGCATTTTGAGGTCTTTATGTCTTAATATATGGTCAATTTTTGCATAGATTCCATGAACTGCTGAGAAGAAAGTGTACTCCTTTCTATCTTCATTCAATGTTCTCCAAAGATATACCATACCTAACTTTTCTAGTCTTCTATTTACCTCTTTAACTTGTTTCTCATTTATTTTATGGTTTGATTTATCTAATTCTGAGAGAGCAAGGTTGAGATCTCCAACTATTATAGTTTTGGTCTTTTAACTTCTCCTTTAGGAATTTCCAAGCTATATATATGTTTAGTATTGAAATTGCATCATTATCTATGATACCCTTTAACAAGATATAGTTTCCTTCCTTATTTCTTTTAATTAGATCAACTTTTGCTTTTCCTTGATCTGAGATCAGGATGGACACCTCTGCTTTCATGAAGAATAATACATTCTCTCTACCCCTTTACCTTTACTCTATATGTATCACTCTGCTTTAAATGTGTTTCTTGTAAACAACATATTGTAAGATTCTGTCTTTTAATCCAGTCTGGTTCTTTTTTATGGGAGAGTTCATCCCATTCACATTTACAGTTAATACTACTAATTCCGTATTTCTGCCATCTTATTAACACCAAATTATACTTTTTGGTGAATTCTTTCAATGACTATTTTATCTTCTGATTCTATGACGTCTGGGCAGTTCTCTTCGATGATTTCCTTTAAAAAATAGTGTCTAGGCTCTTTTTTCCATCATGGTTTTTAGAAAATCCAATAATATTTAGGTTGTCTTCCTAGATATATTGTCCAGGTCAGTTGCTTTTACAAGTAGGTATTTTACATTTTCTTCTATTTTTTTTTTCATTTTTTTGGTTGGTTTTCCTTGTCTGATTCTTGATGTCTCATTGAGTCATTCATTTCTGTTTTTCAGTTCTGATTGTTAGTGAATTATTTTCTTCATTTACTTTTTTATTTACTTTTTTTTTAATTTGTCCAATTGAATTTTTAAATGACTTGTTTTGTTCTATGTTTTTTTCTATTTCACAAATTCTGTTTTTTAAGGTATTTTCCTTTTCCATTTCAAAAATTCTGTTTTTCAGGGAGTTGTTTTCTTTTTTCACTTTGGAAACTATTTTTTAAGGAGTTACATGCTTTCATTTCACTAGGTCTATTTTATAGTGAATTTTCTTCAGATAATTTCTATTTTCTTTTCCAAACCCTCTTGTAAAGTTCCTATTTCCTTTCCTTATTTTTCAGCTCTCTTCTAAGATATTTTAAAATTTCTTCTAGGATAGCATTGTGTGATGGGGACCAATTTAAATAATGCTTTGGGGCTTCATCTGGAGGTGATCTGCTTTTTGTCTCCTGGGACATTCTTGTCTTTCACCATAAAGGCTATCTATGGTCAAGGTTGTTTTTGCTTTTTTACTCATTAAAAAAAAAAAAAAGTTGAGATCTGCTTTTAGGGAAAGGGAGGTTGTCCAAGCTTTCTCTTTAAGCCACTGTGACTGTGTTGACTCACTTCCAGTGGTTGCTGGGCATGGCCATATCCTGTGAAATTCTGGAGTTTCAGGGTTCCCTATTTACTTTGTGTTTGTGTTGGATGTTTTTCTGCTGATTTACTGGATTGCAACCAGGACAGAGTAGCCAATACTGCTATAGATTCCTCCCTGTAGATTCTGAGCTGCCTGTACTCTCTGGGTTATGTGCTCAGCCTGTTTGCACTTGGCCTGCCTTCCTCTATTGAAACAGACCTTTTCTGGCAATCTTTGAAATTGTCTTCAGCTGGTAATTTATTATACTCACAATATTTTTGGATTCTTCCAGGCTAGAGCTAATTTAGAGGCTAGATTAGGTAATTAATTTGTGGGTCATGGGAGAAAATCAAAAAGAAAAATGCATCCTCTCTGCCATTTTGGCAGAGCCCCCTGGTGTGATTTTTCCTGCACCACATGACACATATGTAAATATGTTGAAAATTATTGTATTTGTGTAACTTATGTCAGATTTATTGCTGTCTTGGGGAGGAAGAAGGTAAGGGAAGCAGGAAGAAACATTTTGGAACACAAAATCTTACAAAAATGAATGCTTAATGATAAATATAGAAATATGTTTAGAAGAATCAAACATGTTCCACACATATTGCATTACTTGTCTAGGGGAGGGAGTGAAGAAAGGGGAGGAAGAAAAATTTGGAATATAAGGTTTTGCAAGGGTGAATATTGAAAACTATTTTTCATATATTTTAAAATTTAAAGGTGTTTGATTAAAAAATTTAAAAAATATGCTGAAACTATCTTTTCATGTATTTGGAAAAATAAAATACTATTGAAAAGGAAGGAAGGAAAGTGGAGTCTGAGTTCATCACACATTTGATCCACGTTGACTTTTTAAGACTATTTTTTTCTAGTAAATTTCTGTGTATTTTTTTCCCTTTCGCAATTTTTTCCCCTGAGGCAATTGGGGTTAACTGACTTGTCTAGGGTCACACAGCTAGGAAGTGTTAAGTGTCTGAGGCCAGTTGAACACAGGTCCTCCTGACTTCAGGGATGGTACTCTATCCATGGTGCCATATAGCTGCCCCAGCAATTTTGTTTTTTAGGATTTTTTTTCTGATTTTTTTGGGGGGACTCTTTCACTCTTTGTCCTATTCTGTTTTTAAGATGTTATTTTCTTCAGTATTTTTTGTCTTGTTTATCAAGTTATTGAATCTTTTATTAAATGATTTTATTGCATTACTTTCCTTTCTTTTCCCAATTTTCCCACTATCTTTCTTATTTTTAAAGTTCTTTTTGAACTCTTCCATTAATTCTTTTTGGACTTGTGTTGAATTTACAATTTTTGAGACTTTCTCTGTAGCTGTTTTGACTCTGATGTCTTTTTCTGCATTTGTTTCTTGATCTTCTCAAACCTAGTAACTTTGTATGGTCAGGATTTTTGTTGTGTTGCTGTTTGCTCATTTTTTTTCTAGCAAATTTCTTAAATTTTACTTTCATATTAAATTTAGGCTTTTCTCTTAGGATGCCGTGGATATTGTCCCAAACTTGAGGTATTTATATTGGTGTTTTTAAAGTTATTTCTCAGAGTATATAAGCTTCCAGTGCTTCTAAAGTGTTATGATCAAAGTAAGTGTGTGGCCAACGCTTTCTTGGCCTATGCTCTGGTATGTATATGGGAAGGGATCTTTTCCCCTATTTTGGTAATTCTTAGTTCTCTTTTTAGACTTGTATTTGTGTCTCCTGATTTCTTACACTTATAAGTGCAATGGTCCTTTCTGCTTTAGACCTGAAATCATAGTATCTGATTCCTTGTAAAATATCATAGGCACTTTTCTCTACTGTGAAGCTGTGAACAGGGAACTAGTTTTCTAGAAGGAACAAATTCTATCATTCCTTTGACCTTGGCCTGTGATTCAGGTTCCTGTTCTCCTTAGACTATAAATTCTGGTGTTCCTTTCTGCTTTGGGATATTATCCAATATCCCACAAATAATAACAGAAGTAAGATTGAACCTAAGTTCTATCACTCAATATTTAGTGCTCACTCCAATATTCATCAGAGCAGGTTGTGTTCTAGGAATATAAAAATAACAGTTCTTTAAAACAGTTCTTTGTCTAGGAAATTTTGAAAATACCATGTAGATTTCAAATGTGAGACACTGGTGAATGATAATGCTAGGGATTTCATTCTCCTCCTCCCTGTGCTTAAGATTTTCTGGTTTTAAACTTCATGCTTTCTGCCACATCACATTTTATTTTCCTCCCCTTCCCAAGCTTTTAAGCTCTCTTTTATCATCTTCTTCCTCATTAGACTGGAAACTGCTTAAAAAAGAGTCAGTCATTCCATGTATTTATCCCTAGCACTAAAGACAGTCTTGGATAAATGGTAAAGAGTTTAATAAAGGCTTCTTGACTTTACTTGCAATTGACAAAAATACTGAAATTGAAGGAATGGCAGTTTTATGAGGAAAAACTATAGCATCATTATGAAATATTTTGCATTTGCAGTGATGAAGAGAGCCATCTACACCCAGAGAGAGAGCCATGGGAACAGGGTGTGGAACACAACATATCATTCTCACTCTCTCTGTTGTTACTTGCTTGCATTTTTTCTTTCTCAGTTTTTCCTTTTCTTCCTTGTTGATCTGATTTTTCTTGTGCAACAAGACAAGTGTATAAATATGTATGCATATTGGATCTAATGTGTATTTCAACATATTTAAAATGTATCGGACTACCTGCCAGCTAGGGGAGGGGGTTGGGGAAGAAAGGAAAAATATGGAACAAAAAATTATGCAAGGGTCAATGTTGGAAAAATTACCCATGCATATGCTTTGTAAATAAAAAAGTTTTACAAAAAAAAAGTATCATCTTTCATTACCTCTGATCCTTTAATATTATAACTGTTGAGTCTTTTGTAATCCTAATTATGGCTATCTAATATATGAATTATTTCTTGCTGGTCACTTGTATTTTTCGCCTTAATCTAATAGTTCTGTGATTGGGTTATAATGTTCCTTGGAGTTTTTGTCTTGGGACCTCTTTCCTTTTCCTGGGAGATAATCAATGTTTTCTTTCAGCTCTGATATTGCCCTCTAATTCCAGGATATCAAGGCAGTTTTCTTTGATTATTCCTTTAAACTGCTATCTGGGTCCTCTTTTTTATTATGGCTTTCAAATAGCTCAATGATTCTGATATTGTCTCTTCTGGGTCTATATTCTAGGTAAGTTGTTTTTTTCAATCAGAGATATTACATTTTCTTTTATTTTTTTTAAATTTTAAATTTAAATTTTATTCTCATAGAATCATCATCTTCCACTTTCACAATTCTAACTTTTTTTTGGCAAAGTAATTGGGGTTAAGTGACTTGCCCAGAGTCACAGTGCTGGTAAATGTTACTGTTCTACTGTTCTCTGCTTAGCTTTTATACTTCCTTTTCCATTTGGCCAATTGTACTTTTTTAGAGAGTAGTTTACTTCAGTGAATTTTTGTATTTCCTTTTTATTTGGCCGATTCTACATTTTAAAGAGTAGTTTTCTT
Organism: Sarcophilus harrisii; assembly: GCF_902635505.1. Lineage (NCBI taxonomy): Eukaryota > Metazoa > Chordata > Mammalia > Dasyuromorphia > Dasyuridae > Sarcophilus > Sarcophilus harrisii. Next base: position 140,550,823 of record NC_045426.1, read on the forward strand.
TTTTCCAAGCTGGTGACTCTTTTTTTCATATTTCTCCTGAATTGTTCTCATTTCTTTTCCTAATTCTCCTTCTATGTCTCTTATATGATTCTAAAGCACTTTTTTGAGCTCTTCCCTGAGGTCTCTGTGGGAGAATTCATTTTTCTTTGGGGATTTTGCCCATAGGTGTTTTGACATTGTAGTACTTTTCTGAGTTTTTATCTTGATCTTTATTATGAATATAATAACTTAATATAATCAGATAAAATAATAATTTAATATGATCAAATATTTTTGGTGATTTTTGTTCATTTGGGGAAGATCTTTTTTCCCCTTTCTTTTAAATTTGAACTGTGCTCCTGGGGTGAAAGGCAAACTCTCTGTCTTCTTGTGCCAGTGGCTGCAGGCCCTGGCCATTTAGCTGGTGCTGTACTTACATTGCTCTAAAATCCATGGGGGACCTTTATGTCTGATGCTGTGCTGAGGGAGCCATTGCTGGCTGCTCTTTCTAGAGATCATAGGGATGTTGCTAAGCAGAGGTCCTATTTGTGGTGTTTACCATTGCCGATATGATAAGGTATTTCTGCATTTCCCTGTGGTTACACCGAAGCATATGGTGTACTAGTCTCTGGAGGTTTCCTGTTTTACCAGTGAAATGCTGAAGTATGGCAAAGCCAGAGTTGAAGACTCTGTTTGCTTAGGCATTTGTGGGACTGGGGGTTTCCTGTTTACTCAGTGCTGTGCAGAAGCTTTTAGAGGTCCACAACAGAGGATGCCTGTTTGCCCAGGGCTACAGTGAAGTAGATGGTGTTTCTAAGAGCTGGAATCTTCTGGCTCTTCAGAATACATTGAGACACATGAAGAGTCTTGATTTTGATATTTGTTCCATCATGCTAGGACTTGGGATCTCCCATTGGTTTTCTGAGATGGGGCTTGCTGCTGGCTTATTGAAAAACTTCCTATTCTGGACAGTAAAAGCTCCCCTTTTACTTCAGTGAGACTTTTCTTGCTTGTCTTCAAACTTTATTTGTCTCAAAAATTGTTTTCCCCCATCTTTTTGCTGGTTCTGCTCTTCTAGAATTTATTTGAGGTACTATTTTATGCTTGTTAATGAATATGTGAGGGTTGAAATAGCTTATTGTTTATTACCAAAACCTATTTTTACCATAACTAGAAATGGTTGTCAATAATTCTTATTTTTTGGGATTAGAGATATTCTTTTTATTTATTTATTTTTTTGCTATCAATTGGATTCTGATTATTCTGTGATTGTGTATGTACATGTGTGAGCATTTTCTCTTTTAATGTAAAAGAAGATTATGTTCAAAATTATTTCCTTTCTGTTAACAAAAATAGGTTAAAGTAATCTTCCCCAAGTATTAAATTAGAAATGAAACTTATTGGCTTTTTTGAGAATATAAGGAATCACAACATTCCACCATCAAAAGTTTTAACAATGACTCTTGGAAATAAACATTAGTCTGTAGATGAAGGAGATTCCAATGGTCAGAGAACTTTAAAAAAAAAAAAAGGTAGAAGGGCTAATAGGGTCGATTGACTCTGATTACATTTTATTTTTTCTTACTATATCATTTTCCTTCACTCTATAAGAATTTTGACTGATTTTGATTGGTTGTGCTACTGAAGAGGTAGAACTCCAAGAAGCCTGGCCATAAATTCCCAATCAAGTCCACTCAGACTTATCATTGACAAGTTAAGGCCTTATGTAGTCCCAGCAGGAGTCATCCCTGACTTCTCAGTGGATCTAAATGAAAAGTTACCCCCTTCTATGAACCTTGGTTACCTGCACCAATCATTTTAGTCATTTTCACAAATCCAAAGCACGTGAGAGTAGAAATGTGAAAGATGAAACAGAAAAGATTGGATCACTGACCCTAGGTGGTTTATTTTTCTTTCATTTCTAGACGTATTGTTCTCCAGCTCTCTAATTTCCTCCATATTCCAGACAACAACAGGAAATGTGAACTTTTTAGAGAAAAACAGATCATTGAGTTTTAATGTTACATTGATAATTACTTAAGAAAAAATATAAATACATGTGTTAAAAAACATAAATTTGCAGAGAAAAACAGAGCATGTTACAATATTACCAGATAGGCACCATTTTAATTAAATTTAAAAGATAAAATAAAATATTCATCATTCCTTTAAAATAACCCACGGCCCTAATATAGTCTTGATCTATTCCTTACTCTATTTTCATCTATATTTTTATAGTTTTTATAATTTCAAATTCTAGTACATATTACACCAAGGTACTGAACACACACAAATAGACAATTGAAAACATGGAAGTGCTATCAAATTTCACTCAACGGGGCACTTTATATTGTAGGTTTTTATTTTAATAAGCATAATAGTTATAAGTATGTAAATATTTAGCAATTTTTCAACTATTACTGAAAAATTCAGATATGCTTATGCTTGACAAACCCATGTTATTATTCCTTTATCAATATTCAATTGATCCATGGAAGCCTTGGAGCAAATTCATTATGTCATTATTTTCATTTTAAATATTTTCCTAATATTCTATTTTCTTCACTTTATAGCTGAAATATTGTAAAGTTAAATGATTTATATAAAAAATTTCTGAGAGAAAAGAGTAAAAATGGAAACTTTATCATATGAGGTGCTATTTATTTTTATAAGAGTTATAGAATAACTTGATAGTTTTGCTTAATTTAATAAAATTAAAACAGAAATTTATTAGTAAATAATATATGGCAATAAATACTAATGTTAAAACTTCTCTCTGTGGCATGGAGATCTGCTATCAGACCCAGGAAAACTTGGAATTAAGATATCATTGATATATTTTAAGTTTAAGACAGTTCACTTAAACTCTCCGTGCCAAAAATTTTTAATAAGCACTCATGTGCCGGAAATAAGTATAAAAGTTCCTGCTTTCAAGCTGATTTCAGGAAAGCCTGGAAACACTTATATAAACTGATGTTGAATGAAGTAAACAGAATCAAGAGAACACTATACATAGTAACAAGAAGATTATGTGATGATCATTTCTGAGAGATTTGGCTCTTCTCAATAATGTGGTGATTCAAGGCATCTGCAATAGAGTTAGGATGGAAAATGCCATGTGCATCCAAACAGAGAATCATAGAGACTGCATGTGAATTGAAGCATAATTATTCAACTTTTTATTTGTTTGTTTATTTTATTTCTTCTGTTTTCCCCCTTTGGGTCTGATGTTTCTGGCACAACATGACAATTATGAAAATATATTTAAAAGCATATCACATATTTAACCTATATCATATTCCTTGTTGTCTTAGGGAAAAGTGAGGTAAGGCAGGGAGGGAGGGAGAAAAATCTGCAACAGTCTTATAAAAATGAAAGTTAAAAACCATATATTTTCCATGATATTTTATTTTCCAAATACATATAATTGGAAAATAAAATACTAAAATACAAATGATAAAAAATTAAAAGTTCCTGCCCTTAGAAAACACATATTTTAAAAAAACAATTTTATGTGTTGATATTGTCTATTTAATAAATACTAAGAGCATCTAGATGACAGTGGCTAGAGTACCAGCCTTGAAGTCAGGAAAAACTGAATTCAAATCTGTCCTCTGAAACT